>NC_051062.1:9922721-10522721 GCF_904848185.1 Acanthopagrus latus
AAAAGTCCAATTTTGACCTCCTGGATGCGGCATTTCACTGAATCCAAAAATGTCAAGCTTACTGCGGAAAACAAGGACAGGGGATCACAAATGTCAGGATTCATCCTCTGAGGAGCATGGATGTCTGTTAAATGCTAGTATATATAAAGTATATGTGTGGGAAACACTGGTACACATTTAATAAGTTACATGCATTAGGAGACAGTCTAGGTTTAAGGTCTCATATTCCAAAGCAGTGGGTGGCAGTTTGCATCTGTGAAGTTGCGGTCTGGCAATAATTATGAAATTGCTGTTCCTAAGCTACACTCGAACTTTGACCTGCTGGTGTCACAAAAGGGTCACCAAATTAAAAAAGGATTCAACTGCTGGCAACCATGGAGATCTGTACAAAATTTCACGCCAGCCATTTAATATTTGTTGCGATATTTCAATCTGGACCAACTAAGCTATGGACAACCCACTAACCAACAGGCTGATGTGAATGGCTGAAAAAGCACCGATTCATTTGGGTTTTGGAGACATGCATTAATATTCAACAAGGCAGAGTAAAATACACTAGACATGCATCAGACATTATTAATGTTTAAAAGTCAATTTGTTCCCCCAAAGCATCCTATATTTACACTCTGGTCCAACAACTACAGCACAGCAAATCACCAAATACGATGTAGGCACTCCTTGGCTCAAGTTAATGTCTAATTAAGCAAAGACTTTGCTGTTTGGAGCGCGGTGTCCCCAGTTGCATGTTTTACAGTAATATTCTTGAGGAAACTGGTGCAGCAAGCCTGCCAAGTATTCATGTTTCACACAGTGAATAAAAAGTCAAAAAAGAAGCATAACTACACCCATGCTTGTAACAATCTCTATTTTGTTTCCATGTGAGACTCAGCTCTGAATCTCCTGGTGTAGAGTGACGGTGTATTAATGCAGTCATCAGCTCCTGTGTCATCCCCACAGACCAATGATGTATCTGTCCTCGGGCTAGGAGATAATTACAGTAGCAGAGTTGACACTAAACTCCCGAGCACTGCTTTACCCACAAGCACATGCGTCAGAGCGGAGCGAATGTGCGAATGTGGGTGCAACAACCACTTTGTTCATCAAATGGCCACTTAGCCGGGGAACTTTAAAGTGGTCAGTCGTTGGCCCTGTGTTTGTTTAATTTCAGATTTGAGTTAAGTGCATTCTCAAATTTCCATTTGGCCGCAGCCCAAAGCCCAAAGTGAATCTTGTTGAAAACTTCAGATGGGTGACGGGCGGAGATTACATCATCCTATTTTATAATTAAGCCCATAAAGAGGAGGCTGGCTTTAACTTGTGGTCAAGAGGCTCCCGTGCAAACAGAGAAAAGCCTTGACAGATTCTCGGTCGCCTTCTGATTAAAATGAAATATACACTGATCAGACAGTACATTAAAACCACTGATAGGTGAAGTAAATAACATAGATCACCTTGCTACAGTGCAACGTTCTACTGGGAAATCTACCAAGTACAGTCCCTCAAGGCAATGGCACTCAGTGATGGTAATGGCCTTCCATATCGGGACAATAAGCCCAGCCACAGAGATAAAACTGCTGCGGAACTGCCAGACAAATGTGACAAAGATCTGGCCTCCAAATTCCCCAGATCCCAACATGATCCAGCTCTCGTACGACTTCCCGGAACAATCCAGGGAAAGCCAAACTTGGAACCGATAGGACACCCCCAGACAACCAGTGTCTATGCATTCACAGTTAAGTCCAAGTCTCATCCATTGTCGGGCCTTCATGGAACGAGCTTGTTCCGGCACATCTTAGAGATGTTCGATCAGATTTGGATCTCTGATATTTCAGGGACTGTTTGCAATTCCGCCCTTTGATACATTTTTGGGGCCATTCCTGAGCAGTTCATTACTGATGTACAGTAACAATGCTTGGATGGGTGGTTTGTATCAAGCTGCACCCATATGAATGTCAGCAGCAGCACGAGATGATTAATGTCAATCACTTCACCTGCCACTGTTTTTAAAGTTCTCGCTGATTGGTGTATACTGTATGTATGAATAAAGTAGTGTACCGGCAGAGCCCCACTTGGTTTTGTTTAAATGTGAAGACACTGAAATGTCATTTTAGCCTGAATGAGATAAAAACGAGCTTGCTTCTGCCATTATTTACCCACTCAGTTGTGGTCATTCAAGCTGAAAACCAAGGGAGTGCTTGACTGATCCACCGAAGAGATGAACTGCAGCCGCTATCTTGAAAATGTAATGCTGTATGACATTGTCGTTTCGCCCCGCAATAAACATTTTCATAGTTATTCCTAACACCTGGACGTGTTAGTCGGCCCGTGCAGTTTATTAATTAGCAAAACTCATTTGTCAAATGAGCTCCTGAATAGCATGACTGGGACTCCATAAAGTGTCACTTTGCCCTGACGCTCCCGTGTGACTCACTTGAGCCTGCATTGTTTGTTTACCCCTAATCGGCCGGTTCCAAAAGTCTGGGTTTGAAAAACATAAGGTTAATCTCTGTGAAATGGGACAGGAAGAGCTGAAGGAAGGAGAGATTTCTGCTCCTTTCCGATTGCGTTGTTGTATTTGCCTTTTCACCCTTCATGCTTTTGTTTTGGCGTTGCATTAACTTTGCATAAATTCCCCATTTTCCTCACCTCAACGGCGGCATAATGCAGGTGATGATATTCAGGGCGGAGATTGATTATGCTCACCGTAACGCATTAAAAGAGTCAAATATGTCAGGGTGGAGGTTCTGAATGTGTGCTTGTAGAGATTAAGCAGTATGTGCTGATGAGGTGAGGGTGCAAGGACTTGGGTCCCCAGGGCGCACTTTTCTCCTCAGCCGCCCTCTGAAACTGGGGAGCCGCCGCATTTTCTGTCATCGCATTGTCGATTAGGGAATAGAGCTGCTGGGAGGAGGATGGGCAAAATAAATAAATAAATACATGTCTTGTCAGCATATCCTGCGCGTGTCAGTCAACGTGTCAAAATACTGTCCCGCAGATCACAAGAAGAGCTTGTGGGAGCAGGGCGGGAGCGGATGGACACACGTGGGAATAGAAAAGCTGACATGAGCAGGACTGTGGTTCGGCAATATAACTTCAGCAGAGTAACAGTTCAGCCAGGACGCTCAAATCGAACTTTTAACCTTTTATTTATTTTTACATCTTTTTAAAAAGTTTTGTTCCATGACAAAATATAGTCAGTAAATTCCTTTAGTTTTAACACGTCTTGAAAAGGCTAACAGAAACAATTCCCCGCTTAGCTGACAAAAAATACGTCATCTCCGCCACACTCTGCATGCCGTTGAGTGGCTGTAAAGATTAACTGAACCCAACTTCTGGCTTACAAAGCCATGAGCTGTTTTATTTACAGAGGCACCCTCTGAATACTACCTTCAGAAGGATGACACTGTCCTTCAAAATATTTATCTTCATAGACAGCAGCAAAGGTCTGCTGACTATGAAGATAAGTATTTTGAAGCTAAGGAGCTAAAAATTCAGCATATCCCTGCCCGGGTTTAGCATTGTTTGTGTAGCAGCAGACACGTCAGATTTTATTTAAATCAGATAGAGAGGAAACAAATCATTTGTCTCAGTCACACTTTAATGTGTGATAAAAAATACTAAATTCTAATAAGAGGCGAACTGATCTATATCGTATCTGTATCAGATCGGGGACTGTGTTACCAGGTACTGGCTGACAGGGCCTTGCTCCTATCTCCAACAAATCAGAGCAAACTTGACTGAGTCACTGGGCTCACAAAGTTTTGATGAATATTAAACCTGCAAGGCCCCCTTATCTCCTCTTGTATTCAATTGCTCAAACAAGATTTTCCCTTTATTGCCTTGATGTCAAGATCCAAACACCTTCATGAGGCAGCAGGGCACAGACACTCCACTTTATTTGGTGGAAAGCCTATTCCTCGTCCTCCATTCCTTTTATTTTCCAGCATGAAAAATGAGACTAGAAACGGGCCTTGTCAGCACTCCCTTCAAACTCAATATGCAGCTGATTAGCCAGGAATAAATAATGGCTCATTAGGAGTCATTATAAACTTATCAGATACAAGACCACGTGACCTCAAAAAAGGCCACCGAAAACAAAGAGGATTAGGGCAGTGAGAGGGAAAGGCATCAGATTCAGCCATTGTCAGGGTGAGATAATGAAACTGCGAGCTAATAGAGCCGTAATCTGGGTATGTGTCAACGCCAAAACCCATGTAATTGTGTCGGCGCCCGCTCTCTCGGTGTGTTTGATGTTGACAGAAAAGGGAGACGGAGCATGAATGCAGGGTTGTGTTTGGAGCGCGTTTGTATTTGTGTGAAATAAAAAAATAAAAAAAAAAGGTGAAGGAGCGGCGGTGTCAGGGGATGACAGCAGGGAGGAGGCTGCAAACGCAAAGGGGAAGGCGGCAATCAAGGCTCAATCTGCACATCCTCTGCCCCCAATTAGTGTAGGAGGGGTATAATAAGCACCGGCTGACAACTCCCAGTAGTAAATGACATAAACAAAGAGACATGAAACGAGAAGCAGAAGAGAGGAGTTATGCTGATGGAGAGAGATAGCAGGAGCAAAAGAAAAGAAAGGAAGGGGGATCTGTTCTCAGCGTTGCGCCTCGGGCCGCGGCGTGTCATCACATCTGTATCAAACCTGTCAGCGGCCCTGGGTCTACCTGTTGGCTGAGCGAGCGCCAGCTGTGAGGACGGGAAGGAGGTGATAGCGGGCGAGAGGCAGAAAACAGGAGGGGGGGGGACAAGAGGGAAGAGATCCGGAGGAGGTGCGATGGAGAGGAAAAAGGGAGCAAAGAGCGAGAGAGGTGGACGATGCTGCCAACTGTAGACAGCTGAGTGGTGACGGGAGACTACAATGTTTTTTGTCAGCGAGCCTTGATTCACTTCCTGTCAACTATAAGGGAGGGTTTAAGACTTTTGTTTTAGAAAAAAAAGACTCAAATCTAAATCCCTGACTCTATCCCTGAAATTATCAAGTGCAGGTTATCATGCGTTAGATTTCATAGTTAGTGTTAAAAATGACAACTACACATAATCTAGATGCCAAACAGCTACACATATTCTAGATAAGAGCAAGACATCCAGACCTCGTGCATGTCTTTTTTTGTCTCTCAGTAGTTATTTTGTGTTTTTGTGTCATTCTGTGAGTTGTTTGTCATTTTGTATCTACAAAATCTAAGGAACTTAAGCTAAAGTGGAGTGGCCAGATCTCTGTCTCTTCACTCTAAACGAGGTCTTTACAAACTAAAGTATTGTGGTCTGACTTTAAAACTACACTACAGAAAGTTAAGTTATATAAAGGGTTATGGTTAGGTTGACTCAATATGCTATTTCAGGAAGACAGATGTTTTTAACTTCCAGCCAGCTAAGCAATCGCAGCAGGATATCCAAAGGTGTTATTATCAAATTTTCTCCACATCGCTGTGAGCTTGACAAAATGGAGGTCGAGCTTCACAAGATCACAATTAAGCAGCATGACACATGAGTCATGGACCATTTCCCACCCCTGATTTACTCAGCAGATGGTTAAAAGGAACAGCTGCAGCTTAAACATGTGAAGGAAGATGCGAAATCTGCCATAGAGAGTGACATCTTCATCCAGTCAGGTGCAAGACGAGTTTATGTCGTAGCACCTGGTTTGATTTGTTTATTTTGTTAAAAGCTTTTGTCAATGCATGACGGTAAAGTTGGCATTCAAAACCCCACTGGAATCAAGAAAAGGAGCCAACTATCATAACATCTGATCAGAAATGTGTCTGTCTACTGTCTAGCCTAGTTTTAAGTGCCATCCTTCCAGCGGTAAAATACTTCCCTATGGTGTTTGGCTCATAATTAATTGAAGCCACATACTTAAACATTTCTGTAACATATGAGCTGAAGCATGATAACAACTGTCTGTTTTTTTGCTTATGTTCCCAGCAATGTTAGTAAGATCTGATAAAATCACACCCACACATCCCTGATGAAGCTTTGAGATTACTTTTTTCCCCCCAAACGTGTGACTATTTCTTATGAATACTTAATGTTAATGAGTAAAATCCTCAGTTTAAAATGGATTTTCAGGGGCTTGAAGTTCCATTTTTTTTCTTTATTGTGCAAAGAGAAGGTTTCTCAGAGATTATTCCAAATGTGAGGTCAAGTCTTTTTGTGCTACACCTTTATATGTAAACTCCTCAGAGTGAGTAATCTGTGCTGTTGAAATAAGGTTTCAAAATACTGAATTTATCAATCATCCTTAGGCTTCAAACCTCCCACTCAGATGTTGTAACTAAAAATCTGTCTGTCGCCTCTCTCTGTTTTCTATCGCCCATCTCTTCCTCCTCCTCGCGCGCCAGTGAGATGTTTTGTCTCATCTCGCTCACTCTGTTGGAATACTCCCATGGGCAGTTCTTTTGACTTCTCTTCCCTCATTGAATTTGACAACTTCACAGCCAGATGTTGAAGACATGATCATCTTTTAATTAACCTGGGACTCAGCGGAAATGTTTCGCTTATCCATCCTCGCTGCGTTCTGCTAAGTACACCTACTTTACTGTCAAAAAAAGATGCCTGAGAAAATAGACGGAACGACAGGCGAGTTTAGTTTGGTAAGTTAACCTTTAATTGGCCCGCATTTATCTATAATGATGTTCAAACCGACGCTGTAAATTGCTAGATGCCTCTTGTGGAGGAGGAACCTGGCACATCAAAGTAAGCTTCTCAGAGAAGCTTGGTGTATGTTTTACATGGTTGAGAAAAGCATTTGCATCAATGATTATACACCTGCTTGAGGACAAACTTTCAGACATTATGGAACTTCCTCTATCATCTGACGACAACTGCCTCAAATGAAAGCATCTTCCTTAGAAAAAGTTTCAAGGAGTTCATCTGAAGATTGAAAGGCAGATGACGTGTAATTTGAAAATGTCGCCTTTGCTCACTTTTAAAATCAGTGGTGGCAGTAGCCTAAAGTTTGAGATACCTGACACACTTACAACACCAGACTGCAAAACTGATACTGGGACAAAATGAACCAGACATCTCTCTGATCAATCCAAACGCTGTCCGTCACTGCAACTCAACTCCAATAGCACTATGACAAAAGAGAGCACTGAGTCTGATACTGCTGATACGTACTGAACTATATGCACAGGATTCTTAGTATGTGGCCTTTGTTCGTGGCTTTCATTATTTAAGGGCTCTGAACTGTCCTTGTACCACAGATGGAGTTTTTTATTGATGGATTTTCAATTATGGTACATCTTGAGTTTTTCATATTGAGCATAAAAATAAATCAGATGAGTTGCTGTTCCTGAGCAAAGGTGTTGAATAGTGGTCGTAACACTTTTTGCAGAAAATTAAGACATGATAATGGAGTTGACCTTTTGACCACTTGGATATAAAATTTCATAACTTCATATTTTTTATTCCTATCTGACATTCATGTTAAACTTTGTTAAAATTTGTTAACTTTTGTTAATTGAAAAATGGGTTTATGTGAGGACACAGTGACCTTTGACCACCAAAACCGTATTCATCCTTGAGTTCAAGTGGACATTTGTGCCAGAGTTAAAGAGACTCCCTCAAAGCGAGATACTGTGTTCACAAGAATGGGATGGATCGATGTTATGAGTTATGAATCAGTTTATTGTCTCAGTTTTCTGGTCTGCAACTTTAATGATTTGGTTGACTGTCAGCACTATTTGGGGCAAGAGATGCTCCCAAAAACTGTACAATAGTTGCCTAACAGCAAATGACATGCAAAAATCTTAGCGATTGAACATAGTAGGACATTTAGCAGCTACAGAGAGACTCTGAGATGGTGGAGACCAAAAAGAGAGCAAAAAGGGTCATGAATTGGTCAAGAATCCAACTTCTTCCTGGATGTATAATAGGCATGTTTGCTAACACATCTGTCATATAAATTAATATGTTAAGTACCATGACAGTCTATTTATATTTATTTGGTCTTTCTTTCATTGCAGTTACTTAACAATTTAAAAAATATATAGATGTACATCTCAATGACATTTCACAGAGTCATGACATGACACAGATTTCATGTGCTGTAAAACTCCCCTCTGATTATGTAACAGAAATGGAATTCAAAAAGAAAAACAGAGCTTGGGAATCTCTGGTCTAAGGCATCACTTAACTGGGGCAGTTAAGATCATTCTGAGAAACAAAATGTGGTACAAAACATGACAGAAAGAGCTCCCCTGCAACAGGTAAAAACAAAAGCTGGGTCATGCATTATGGATTCACAAGTCCACATCTGTGGCAGCTACATGTGTTTATCTTGCAGCCAGAATAGAGCAGATGTAACAGCAAGAGAGATGATATCTCAGCGACTCCCCCACCCACAGGGATAACTATCTGCAGCAGCAAGGAACACAGACAGAGAGAGATTTGAGCAAGCGGCAAAAACAGGCAGGATGAGGGAGGAAAAACGGTGGAAATGAAGGGCAGTGATGTAAAAGAGCTACAGAAGCAACAATGTGTGATTGCTTGGTTGACACAATGCTTTTGGCACCCAAGCAATACCTGCATACTGAGCATCCTAGAAACTGACGTGACCAGACAGCAGTACTGGACATATGACTCCATGTGGTACGAGACTCAGACGGCACAAGATATTACAGGGTCTGTGGTTAAGATTCATTGTCTTGAGATCTGACATGATGCTAATTCATAGGTCTAAACTTTAAATTTAAGGTTTACATGCTTTAATGTCCAAAAAACAAATGATTTTCAGTGCCTTCAAGGTGTCTTTATGGGCCCACCTCCCAAAAAGCCCAGTCTGCTCTAATTGGTCAGCTTTCGCAGACCTGATCAGGCACTGCCCACAATGTTTCTACATCAGCTCTTCCAGTTTCTCTGCAACCTTGGCCATGCTGGGGGCAGCGGCAGATGTCCCTGGCTTGTTTAAAGGCACAATTACTAAAAAAGGCTATGCCTTTCTTTGTGGGTTGTTGGCAGTATTTATAAGCATGAAGACCTGCTTTAAATTCAGACAAAAATGCAATCATTTTGTTATCCCAGGTCTTCCATTTTCTCCTCAGTGCCATATTTTTGCTTTATAAAGTTCACTGTGCAACAAGGAATGTTTTATACAAATGTTGCTCATCAGAATATAACTCCTGTATGCCCTGTTTCCCAACCTTACAATCCTTGGTTGCATCTTCAGGCTGAAACCTGGCTCACATGCCCTTCTTCCGAGAAGGAAGTGTGGCACCGAGCTAGCCATTAGCGTAGCTTGTGCTGAGCAAACGTAATTAAAGCAGCGGCAGGCTGGCTAATGCTGAGCTTAACACAATCCCTAGCCCCAGTCCCCCATGCTAATGTGATGGAATGTTTGTCGAGTTGTCCCTTATTGGCTTGTTAAAGACACGAGACCCTGCGAGGGCCAGGAGAAAGGGAGACGGAAGGGCTGCTACAAACAGGTGGGGAGATGAAGGCAAGGGAGGAAAAGGGAGGGTTGACTGCATAGATGAAAGCTAGGGAGTAAGTGTTGTCCAGCATCATTTCACAACAAAAAAAAGTTTGAGTTAAGGTAAGACACAAAGGAATGGAGGATTGTGGACCGTGGAAGAGTTCAGGGAAAGACAGAAAAAGGGGATTCTTTAACATGAGATTACTTCTGAGCAGCCATTTATTTCTTATTCATGCCAGCAGAGCATTTTTTTCCCTTTTAAGACAAACTTAATATCTTTTACCAGGGAGAAATGATTGTATTAAACTGAATGACCCCAAGTGAAAAGAGATATACGCTGCTTTCTCTGCAGAGTGCTGTGTGTCAGGTGTCTCAACATCTGTGTCAACCCACAACCTGAGATGCCTCGGTATCTGCCAGGAGGGCGTCAGGAAGGAAAATGCAAGTAATTCTGCTTAATGGTGATTATGTGCAGAGGAATGAGGTATCGGCCTCAGGGTCAGTGAGACATTAGCAGGGGAAGAATACTCCTGATGTAATATGGCTGGCGTAAGGGTATGTATTCAGTTGGCAGGATATCTCAAAAACTACCTGACAGATTTCAATTAAATCTTGTGGAGAGTTTGGCCATGAGCCAAGAGGGAGCCATCATCTGACTGCCTGATTCGTAACGCCCAAGGGTCTGTGAATAAACTATGAAATTTAAATGTTAGGATTTGTGTGTATGGGCACACACTGCACAATTTACCCCATCACCAGATTCAAGATTGGCAATGTACGTTTCTGCCAACCACAAATAAGCTGAACCTTACATTTCTCTATGTTGCATAGGTTTAGGCACAAAAACCTGAAGATCTACACTAACCCTATGCCCTAACGCCAACTCAAGAACCAGATCTGGCTCAGGATTAGGATATGATGGGAAGGGATGATAATTGAACCGTGCATATGCAGTGCCCATACGGATGACATCCATCCATTTACACTTTTATTAGTTTGAATTTTAACAAAACTTTACTCTTCTGAAAAATGCACTGACGACCCTGTGAATGTTATAATCCAACTGAGTGCTCATAAATCTGGCTCACTTGAAACTTTTACACAATTCATCCTGGCAGAAAGCCCTGATACTTACAGGAATTCTCAAAACAAAACAAAACAAACAAAAAAAAACAGCCAGCTAGTCTCTGTTTTTGATCTGTAAGCAGATAAAGATGCTTGACATTTTATTCTAAATAAAGCTGATACTGAGGGCTCTATTATACTTTGTCAGTTATGTGCCTTCTACATCAATGTTCTAGTAGGAATGCGGATGGATGGTGAAGGATTACATTTCTACAAGCCACTTGACTTGAGGAGAGCCTTCTTAACCTGCTCTGAAACATCATACTGGGCCTTTTTAACCCAGCTGCCAAGCCCCTGCAGTTTCCTATGCGTGACTAAGAGAAGACATGAAGCCAAGGACTGAACCAAGTCAAGCATGTTCTGCTGGTTTGCTAATGGACTGAATGTGGACTGCATCACTGACCCCCAAGAGTTACTATGAAACATTGATGAGAGGCCAAATGCTCCTGACCAATCTCCCTGCAGAGGAGGCAAAATGTCTTAATTCCCACTACAGATGGACCACAACTCTTACAGTATGTGCTTATTGCTCGTGTTGCTTTTGATGATGTAACCAAGCAGAAGATAATATGAATAATACAAACCCAAACAAACCATCCATTCAGAATATCTACCTCCTCAATAAAATATAAGGGTAGAATATTACAGAGAAGGCCTCTGCAGAAATACATGAGCATACAATTGCTCCAGGACATCAAAATGATAAATGACACAGCATATCCTGGCCATTCCTCTTGTTGAAAATGATAAGACACAGTCAGGCAACCTTAATCCACAGTTTGCTGGAGTGCATTTAGTGCAATGTTGTAACTTGTACACTGATGAGAATGCCATCGATGTAAAGCCGGTAAAAGTAATTCCATCCACAGATGTAGTATGTAAGCCTTTGGCCGATTGAAGGCTAAAATTGACCCGTTTGACCCAAACAAGTTTTGAAGCAATAGTTTACATAGTACAACAGCAATACTACAGTACTATTTCCCATGTGTTTGACAAACAGTTAAACAGGTGAAGAAAAGGACTGACTTTGCCCATTTATGGTTTAGCGACAAGTCACTAGTGCAGCTTTGCGTTGGCTTTTTCGGTTTAAGTGTCTATCCTCTAGCACAGTTTACCCGCACTACTGATCTGAATGCTTCAGTGATCTTTTTTCTTCTTCTTAAGATGCTTTGGCACTACTGAAAAGTGACTGTACATCAACATCATCTGTCAGTCTATCACTTTGGATAAACGAAGGCATCCTTTGCCTAAAAGGGATCGCAGTAAAGGCGAGAAGACGTGGGAAAGTACAAAGCTGCTTGTTGATTTTAAGACATGAAGGAAATATTACTATTAATTATAAGAAAAACGCTCGTCTGAACTAATCTCTATAAATCAGCACAATCCCTGGCTTTTTCCTTTTTCTTTTGAAAGATGCTGATCGCTTTGTGAACTCCCTTGATGTCTCTATTTCCAAACGCTGACTGTGAATGTTATAACCTTTAATTTGAATTAGATCAAACAGACATCAAGGCCACAGCCTGCATCTTCATTAGCAACAAACAAATCCACATAGAGTATATTGTATTCGGGAATCAACAAAGTCTCCTGTCCTTATCTTGGAGCTCTCAGTAAGCGTCGACTGATCTCTCATGAACTATAATGGACACCCTGTCACATTAGATACATCTTGTCTGCCTGACAACCCGTCATTACAAATTCTTTCAAAATCTTGTGAGACCTGCCTTGTTCCCTGGTGTCAGCCGCTGTCTGGATCTAAAAAAAAAAACACTTCCTCAAAAGGTGGCTGAATTTGTACAAAAAGTCCAAAATGTGTTTAAAATTCTGTAGGAAACCAAGACTAATAGCGCAAGACTGTATCAGCCCCATTCGAGTGTCTGCTCACTGGCGGCTGGTACGTTGGTAGAATTTATTAAGACACTGTGCTGATTGATTTAACGGCATTACATGTCCTAACCCCTAATTACCTCTCTGAACTGTTGATTCTTATGAGCCTGTGTGAGTTACTCAGGCAGGGTACTTGTTACGATTCTGTAAACGGCAGCAAGAACTCCAAAGCTTCCTTATTTACACTCCATGTACACTGCCTGCTTGCTAGCTTGCCACTAAAGTTAACTTTTCAAGGGCTCAGAGAGATTCTCTTCCCCCGATTTCTAAACTCAGTGTTTCTTAAAATATGCGTAACAAAACCTTGCTGCGCCATCATAATGTCAGTCTTGTGGGAACGTGTCAGGGTTTGGTTGTTGGATGCTTTATTTTGACAGATTTGTTCTCGTGTCATGTTTTACGTTCAACTTCCTGTATTTGTCTGTTTTCCGGCCTTTGTTGGTTGCCCTATAGTTTCACCCAAGTCTCCCTTGTGTTTTAAGTTCTTGTCAGCAATTAGGAGCTACTTAGTTATATGTTAGTTATATGCTGCCCCCTATCTGTTTGGAGTATGCATTCACCTTTTTAAGCTTTCTATCTCATCCCACATATGAAATGCGGCTGTGTAAAACTCATGAGATGATCTGACTTTTATTTTTTGACTGTAATTTAAGAACCTCTCCCAGTGTCCTCTCCTCTCATCATCTTTCCAGCAACGTAATAAAAACCAAATACTGAGCTTCACAGAAAATGTATTCAGAGTCAAGTCTTTGGCCTTATTTATCAATCCTCTATAGGCTGAATCTGCAGGGCTTGAATTTTTTTGTCTTCATCAGAGAGAACAAATGGGTCAGCAAACTGTGATTTTGTCTCTTAAATACACAGCGGGTGATACCGACTATGAAGTCAAATTCAACCTTTCAAAACATTCCTGAAGGTCTCAATCTTTTGCCAAGCAGGGTGTTGACAATGTAATTTGAAAATGGGTGCTGGGAATGAGTGAAGGCATTATAAAGCACAGTGACAGCAATGAATAAAAAAAGTAAGCCTATAATCATGTCAGAAAGTTAAAATAGCAGGAAATAAGACATTTCCAAGCGTGACAAAAAGCATCAGGATTGAAAATTCAAACTAGAGCGCTGCTCGATCAACTTTGACTTTGTCCTCCATAGATCGCATTCTCTTGTGTTGTTCATGTTAGTTTTTTGCGCCGCCGTGTAATCTTATTACTGTATGTGTGCATCATCAAGCGGGTAGCAGTGGAGAGCAGGCCATGCAGGACAGATGGCTCACTTTGATGATGTGCCTTTGATGTGCATGCGTGTTGGCAACAGCTCAGCTCCCCCAACCCACCCACCCAGATCCTGACAGCCTTCAGCCATCAGTTAGGATGTAAAAGGAGAGCGAAAAAGAAGGAGATAAATTTTTTTTTTTTTTTTAAATTGAGCATTACAGGCGATCGATCGGCATTTCTGATGGTTTAGGATTAAGGTGTGATCCCTTTTTCACTGAAAGCGGACGCTTTGTGATGATGCCAGGGCGGCTGTCAGTGACTTAGAGTTCGAGGGGAATTTCTCTTGAACCTCAGAGATTTGGGCTTCATCTGGACGCCTGGCATGTTTTTTTTTTTTTTTTTCAGCAGCTCTGCCAGAGGTGTTCCTGGATGTGTTTGAGAATCAAGATTTTAACAAACTAGACATCTAATTGTACATGTTTGTCTCATTCACAGTATTTCTTTTCTACCATATCTCTGTTGTTAAATTGACAAAAAAAAACCCAAAAGGCAAAACCATTCATCTAAAACTGTTGAGATTGACAGATTCTTCTTGACCTTGGTGCACTTGCTTGCCTGTTGTGGAGCTTTGGCGCTCCAACCTTCAGAGTCAGTGGGTGAGTGGATCTTGAGTTGACATTGTTTGGTCAGCAGCTGTTTCCAAGGTCAATCATGCTCTGTCAACAAATATCATTATTGATTAAGCCAACTATTTTTTCAATTCATTGATTAATCATGTGGTCTATAAAAATGTCAAAACAGTGAAGAGTGTCAGCATAGTTTTCCTTCAAATGCCTCCTTTTGTCTTACCAACAGTCCCAAATCTCCTAAAATTCATGGGGCTGTATTACATAAAAACAGCAATTCCTCACATTTTAAAGGCTGTAACTTGGAAATCCATGAAATCCACAGTATCTGTGAGTGGATCTGAGATCATTGGTGTGCCTAAATTATGGTTAAGCATTTCGGGATGTTTAATATTTAGAGTGATACAGGGCTGTTGAGTCTGATATTGGATTAGGCTTGATCAAATTAAAGCTGATAGTTGGCCTTGGTGAAGGTATGCGCTGTACTGCCATTGTGATTTAATTATGTGAATCTTAAAGGTCAAATTTTAGGAAAGCCAATCTTTGAGTCTCATTCTCAACTCAAAAAACGACGCTCTGATTGAATTAGACCTTGAGACTGTTAAAGTTTGTTTGTAGATCTGTGTGTACTACCTCTGAACCTTTTGATATTCAGCACCATTCTATCACAGTGTCTATAACTTTGCAAAGAAAGGGACTCCTCACACTTGCTTGAAAATAATGACAGAAGTCATCCATGAAATGACAGCGAGGAAGATAAAGAAGACGCTTAAAAGATGATCAAGTGAGCGGTGAGTACTAGAGAGGCAAGTGAAACACATCAATGTAAGAGAGTATGCATGGTTAAAAATCTAACACCCCTTTTTTTCGTTGTAGAAATTACCTCTAAGGAAAGACATTAATAGCTGAAGTCGACTGTCAATGCCCCGGCCTTTCTTGTGTTAATTGCCTTGGCTGCTCAGTGGAACTGCCAGGCAGATAAGTGTGATATGCATCACACAGCTCGGCCAACCATGAATGTCAAAGCCCTCAAACGCTCAATGATCCCGTCCTGGTGTGCTGTCACGGCCCTCCACCTCTCTTAACCAACCCACTTCTCTGTTCTCAACTATCTTGATCACCTGGTCGGCCTTGCGGGACCGTTCACCCACCAATCTGATTCTTTGGCACCTGAATCACAGCTCTGGGCCTAAACACCAACAGATGCTCCCTCACTGACTCCTCTTCCATTTATCCCTTAATATATCACTTATCTTCAGTGTATTCTGGTGGGGACCCGCTTGTTGAAAGTAAAGCCAAATGAGCGTGTTGTGCTGTTCTCCGGGCAGTCGGACTGATGAAACATCCTGAAAGAATGCTCCTGCAACCTACGCTGTACACACAAATATGAACACAAATACGGCCAGTGCTGCCTTTATCATTCCATGATGAATTCATTTGGCATAGTCTTATATATCTGACAGTGCTATTCGTCACATCATATCATAGCACAGAATAAATAGAAGCATCATACCTAATACATTTACACCGAGCCAAACTCCGCATTGAAATTAAATCACCTTAGCTTGTTGTTTGCCACACAGGCAGTGACTGTTTAAAAAGCACTTTAGCTGCATCCATCAGTCATCCGCACACACTTCCATTAGCATTGAGCAAAACTGGATTTTAAGCACATCTGTCATCTAGAACTGCGACTATGACAACTCTGACTATTTAAAAACTGCACAGATTTTAATGCTAAGCCTCTTATTTGTTTTTACCAATGACTGGCGATTTATTTCATTCTCATTTAACTGTTGCCAAGAGGTATCTCTGTCTTCCACACTTTCATCTCTCAGCCTGGTTGAACTATTATACAGTGTGTTTTGTTCTTCATGTACAAACCCTTCACAAAAAATACCATCTAATTGTAAAGAGGACTTTCTATGACCTAAAAGTATGCATGGTGGAGCTGCAAAGATTAGTTAATTAGTCAATCGAAATAAACTTGCCAGCTGATTTGATAACTGCTTAATCGTGACTTTCCAAGCAAAACTGTCAAACATTTGTTCATTCCAGCTTGGTAAATGAAAAGATTTACAACTTTTCTCATTTATGACAGTAAATAAAAATCTTTGGGGTTTGGGACTATTGGTTGGACAAAAGAAGCCATATGAAGATGTCACTGTGGCTCTTCTGTTAAACATTTTATTGATTAAAGATCCAATTAAAAGTCCTGAGAAACTTCCGATTCCCATCTTATAAAACAGTATTACTTTGAGCTGGTAGGCAGGGTTAGTAGGGTGTCTGTTTTTGACGAGTTCCGAAATCCACTCCTTTAAGCAATAAATTAATTGATTATAAAAAAAAAATATTTGGCCTTATGAAAGACAATGTATTCCTTTAAGCCATCTGAATTCACAGAATTCAAACTTTTGAACAGAGATCTACCTGCTAAATATCAGCCAGTAAGCATTATCACTATGAGCATGCTGTCAAGTTAATGTTACAAATAGAAAAGTCACTATACTGGTTTCAAAAATAGTCAGATTGTAAGTCGGCTTATGAGAAAACTACCCTACTTCTCAGTTGATTCATTACCTCACTAAAGAGTTTACGGTCTCAGAAGCTAGATTCAAGTCTTCTTCAACACAGCATGATGTTTTGTAAATTATGGTCCCATGTAGAGTAAAATATACAATAAAGCAAGGTAGGCTTTAGTGTGTGGCTACCTTGTGACTGACAAGTCAGGACCACAGCGTACCCTTGGGTTCTCAGTCAGATTCAATCAGCTGCTGGTACAGCCTCGCAAAGCCCCTAGGAAGGCTGATGGCTTTATTGTTTCTTCCTGTGCCAAGTGCTTATCTCAAGATCTAAACATTTATTCATAATCATAACCCAAATGTCATTTTCCCAGAAGTGGGGATGATATAGATCCAGTGGAGGGATATTATTCCTCTGTCACGTCATTTGAAAACAGAGAAATAAAGGCAGATTTGTTTTGGTTTTATCAATTTGATAGAAATATGGCTCAGCTGGCTTCCTGACAAAAAGTTTACATCTAAGAGTAACCTCTGAAAAATGTATATCGTATTACTTTCCCAACATTCTCAATTTGTATGCTGTGCCGCTACAGCTTCTGCAATTCTGCAATGCTCACTCACTGTTCATGCAATGTTTATTCACTCATTCCTTTGGTTTCGATTTGAAGTGTCACAAACAACCTTTAGATAACACAGGTATATTCTTGATATGCGAGTACAATATTCAGAAATCAAAGCAAACAAACAAATCAATCACTATCTAAATAACACAAACAAGGTAGCGGCCTGTCGAGATTTTCGGGTTCATACCTTGTACACTGAAAACAATTTAAAATAATAATCATTGTTGCTAAATAATAAATGTATAGTATAAAGTATACTGTTAGTTATTACTTATTTCACTGTTAAACATGGTAGGAAAGCAATTGTTCATTGTAAAGCTGCAACCCGGGTAAACAAACTTTTGCAAAATAAATGGTTTAAGGGGCATTTCATTGTGTAGTCAATTAAGTTATCAATTTTCAGTAGTGAAATAACTATTAACTCAAGTTTAATTAACTATAAAATTCACTGTTTATCAATAAGGGTTGTTCTCAAAGGTTAAGAACAACACAAACATGGGGCTTGCAAAAGTTAATACAACATATTAACAAATAAAAATCATTATTAAGAAACAGTAAACAACTATTTATCGTAAAGTTGCAACTGATGTTCCTATTATCTTGTAAATGGTTAATAAATACTATGTAGCTGCCTGCATGAATGGGTTATAGTGTTTTGTTAGTAAACTATTACTATTAATTCATATTTTTTATATCGAAACCTTACAAGCAATTTATAATAATAATTGTTTATAATGGTACATTTAAAGTTAATTGAACATGAGTCAATAGTTATCACACTGTTAAAACAATTAAATGCTTCATAGCCATAGTTAGTAAATGGTCAGCAGGTGTTGATTATCAGCTTGCAAATCATACTCTCTATCATACTCTATGCACATTATTTGGATGACAATTGTAAAGTTGAAACTTTTACGGTTGCTTAACGAGTGGTTTGTATAGCATCTCATTGTAAGTTGTTAGTTGTAAAGTCTAAATAATTAATAGTGGTTATTGTATATTTGTCACCAATGACGCAAACAAGGCTCTGGCAAAAGTTATGGATTTGAGAGTTCAGAAAACTTTGCTGGACACGTGCAGAAACAAAACTCAGAGCCGCGCCATGCTCCAAAAATGCTGCATCTAATCTGTATCACTTTCTATCAAACCCCCGGATCTATAACTTTAGATTAGAAATCTACTTTAGCCTGTCAGGCGTGAAAATGTCAAACTACGTTAACTTATTCCTGTTGGGGATCGTGTTGGGTGAGAGAGTGTAATCACAGCATCTGAAATGGCTCCAAACCAACAGATTTCAATGCTCGTCTCCCAGAAAAAGCAAACAGATAGCGATCTATGAACCCTGTTAATTAAATCTAGCCGACTCCTGACTCAGACTTCTTTCATGTTCCATGATGTTGAAAATGGATTAAGACTGACCATAATGAATCCTTCTGGCTGCAGCCTGAGTTTACATTACACCAGCGAGGAGAGCGGGAGCTGAGTCTCTGATTAATCTCGTCCACGGGAGTGTTAATTGAATTGTTCCAACTGCAGCCAATAATATAACAACCTGGAAATATCTCCACTATCCTGTCTTAAACACCCATTTTACATTTATTACCAGGATGAGAGTCTTTGCTCAGCACACTCATTCACACTTATCTTTTACTAGTTGAAATGGCTTTGTCACACACGCTGGGTTTTGCAACTCGGAGGGAAATGTCATAATTTGTCTTTCAGGGGAGCTGGTTACCTTAAGCTTTTTAGATGAAAAGTGCGGCTTTCATTAGCGAGGATACCATTAGTCTTGCGCTTGATAATGATATCCCTCCCATGAAATGCTTCTGAAAAGAAAAAAAAAACAGAGAACGGCAGAAGCAGAAACTCTCACAAGTTTCCTCTCCGACTTTGTTTAGATGATAAATCTACATGTCTCTCGGGTAAGTGCACATTTGATGCACACTGAATCTCAATGACGGGGATTTGCATGAGTGAAAAGCAATTTTGAGAAACCTTAAATGCGACACATGCATGCGCAGGGCGACGGGTGTCTTTAAAAACAGCTGGCAAAAGTTGATAAGAGCCATTTTTGTACTTCAAAGTCCTTGTATGGGAAACATTTTTTTTTTTGAGATCAGCAATTTGTTCCGAGAGCAAGCTGTAAATCGCCCATGGACATCGGCTTTGAAAAAACTATTTTTGGTATCACGCTGCAGCTTGTTGTCATTGTTGGAAAACAAACTGGAGGGGAAAGCGCCCCGATACGTAGCATCCCAGTAAATGATTCTGCTGTCTTGGGATATGCTAACCTTAGGGAATAACAGGCCCGAGCCACAAACTTGTTTAATTAAAGTGCTCAAATGCCAATGTTTATTTATGAGATTGATTTTTTTAAATGAAGGTTTGAGAATAGAGGACTGTGTTGATATTTGTTCCATTTTAGAGAAAGACTTCGTGTACGCCGAACCTTTTCTCTCAAACAGCCTATTACCGATTCAGAGTGCGTCCTACAATGTTCTGAGAAATCCCAACAAACAGCTCGACATCTGTGTAAAGTCAAATCAAATGGATTTACATCATAAATATTTACTTTTCCTTCCGCTGCAATCAATCTGCGTATGTTATAGATGTGGGCCAGCGACCAGGAGAGTGGGATGCAGGCCCGTGCACATACTGCATCTACTATATTTTACATTCCGTATGTAGCACAGACCAGCATGAGGGCGGAGGGTTCAGAAATATCCCAGTCAAGTCAGAGAAATCACCCGCTACTTTGATCAAGCTGTCACGTGTAGAAATTACACTGAAATACACTGAATAAATCTCACACTCACACTGATGGCATTGTGTGAAAGTTACAGCAAAGCCCGTGGATAGAGAAATTAATTTATTCTCTGTGCCTCCTGCATATATTCTTTACATTCATGGGCACGATTCGACATGAAATATGCAGGATTGTCTTGCAGCACAAAATAAAGGAAAGTGCCAATTATATTCAGCTCAAGTGGCATCACTGAGCTCTGTTACATCGTGTCAGCTGCATTAAACTGCTTTTTGTCAGAGTAGGAATGTACTGTTCAACTACTGTCTGTCTAAGAAGTATAGAATGAGTGATGAATGATGCCCTTTTCCAGATTCTGTAATTTTTACAAAAGCACCTGGGCCAACACGTCCTCATACCTTAATGACTGAATTGATTATCAGCCAATGGTTTTCAAAAAATTGACATATATGATCATTCCCAAAACGACACAGCCTACCAAACAATAACAGCACATTGGACAAAAAAACTGTGTTCATTCGGGACTACTTTCAGCTGCGGATGAATACACATTTGGTGAATGTGGGGATTCATTTGAAGTACAAATCTCTTTTATTTTTTTGGAGAAATCGGGCACATCCCAACTTTGAAAGGGAACTAAGATTTCTACGTTTCACCAAGCAGCAACATGGCAGATAGATAACCTCTGCTTAAAAATGACACCTACTTTATCAAGATGACTAATGGTGTGCAGTAACTCTCCCAATGTCATTGGGTTCAGATTTTTCTGTGATGAGTATCTTTGGCAGACGTTGATTGGAGTGTTGTTTGTCCACTCACGGAGTTAACATGGCTCTTGGAAACTCTTGAAAATTTCACACAAGTGTTACCAATGACAGCACCGACTATAAACATCACCTGGCGCGGATTCTGATACGTAGGTTGATGTAATTATAGGATATAATTGCGCTCTTCTCTGGATTCTTGTGTTTTGAAGCACTGAATCATGAAGCCTCGATGGTGTTTTGAGGAGGAGCCTTGATCCCGAATGCATCACGTGTTGCAGGAATGTGCGGGGCGTGATAAAAATGGACTGTGAATGTGAGACAGTATTAAAGCTCAGGCCTCCTGCTGTTCTTGACAGAAGGGCCTTTTTTTTTTGGAGCCTGTATTCTGCTCCCTGTTTCAGTACCGATGTGCTTCATAAATACAATCACTACTATTTGTAGTAATTGAAACTAGTGCATTCATTCATATTCTACACACAATTATTTGCTAAACGACTCAGAGTTGCGTTTTCAGCCGCGGTGCTTTCGTCTCATTTGAATTCGGAGGCTCGAGTTATTGTGTGCCATGTGCCATTTTCTCCCGGAGTCTCTTCAGAGTCGCGTCTACAACCCATGAAATGAACAAAATAGCTCAGAAAATGAAAGGATTACCATAAAATTACATCCAAATAGTGCCGATTGCTTGATGAGCATCTGTGGTGCCAATTTCAAGCCCCTCAGAATCCATGTCATCTCTCTACTGTAATGTGCTTCATTAACTACTGCCTGCTATATTTCCCAAACCCCGATCATGTGCTATAGAAAATCTTCTCTTTGATGTGGCAGTAAAGATGATAGATTCTTGAAAAAAAAAATGGTCCTCAATTTTGCCATCATACCCTGATGGTGATGATTGGCTTTCTGAGAGACGGAGTGGTCCGCTAACGGGGGGGGGAATCATGGTTCACTTTGTCTCCTCACCAGTATTTCATATAGAACCGGTGTGCATGGATTACCAACAATCAATATTCAATTTAGCCTGTATTGCTTTTCCATGTGAGTTTGCTTATTCCTCAGTGTGTGAGCTGTTTGTCTGCATCCACAGCTTGAAGTGACTAAGAGCATACATATGGGGGTAAACATGGCAGGAGGGGAGTAAAGAGAAAACCTACCTGGAATGACATTACTTACTGTCTTTGTGTAGGACAATGAAACTATTTAATAAAATGGGTAATGTTTAATATTTAAGCAATGGTCTTTTAACAACCATGCTTCCAACAATCTTTGACGACCTCTTTATTCTGCTAATTGGTGCTAATTAAAAACATATAAGGTTCTTTGGCTTGTCCCCACAGGAGAACCCTTTTTTGTTGCTGGTAGAACCTTTTAGAAGTACCACTTTTTAATAAAATGGGTAAAGTGAAGGTGATAATCTTTAAACATTCTGACTTTCAACAATCTTTGAAGAACCCTTTCTTCTAAAAGAGGTTCTTAGGGTGAACATGTTTCTTATGGAACTGACAACGAACCCTTGAAGGACCTTCTGGGACAGGAAACAAACACTGAATTTGAGGAGAAAATGCATATAATTAGAATACTTAGAACAAGCTTGTTCGTTTGACAAATGAATAGCGTTGTAAAGGAAAAATTTCCTGACATCATAGTCGCAATGACACACTAATACGCAACATGAACTGAATGTTAGCAGGTAATTATTGTTTTGCATTCTTAATTTGAAAAATGAAGGCCAAGGAACAGGAACAATACTACATATTTGAAATGAAAATAATATATTTACTACTTATTACTTATACTTACTACTAGTGTAGTATGATTATCTTGTAACTTCCCTCCCTCCCTCAATGTGTTAGTGTCGGTCTTTGCAGCGGTTTCATTCAGACATTTGACATATAGAAATTGCTGAAAATGTTATGCCATATTCAAAGTCTGTTTGTGTGTGCATGTGCAATTTCTGTTTAAATTTGACCTGTTGGGTGTTTTCTACAAATGGCTCTTGCTTCCCTCCATTCTGGGTTTTCTACGCTGTTAAAGGTCTTCTTTAGTACCAAGATTGCCAAAGGGGAGGCTTAAAGGTCGGCGTGTGAGAATGGAAGTTGTACAATCCTTATCATTATTTATGTATGGAAATGTCAGCATGTTAAAAGCCATCTTGTTTTGAGATGAGCACCGATATACTGGCTGGACAAAAGTATGATATCAGTAGCGTTTTGGATATTGACTGCTATCTTCCCGACAACAAATAGGGTGATGTTCAGCGATAGCAGTGGCTCACCTGATGTGTCACATCAAATTAGAGCTGGCACTTTCATATCCTGCTGGCCTTGCCATGAGTTTGTAAGGCTATGGGAGTCTTCTAATTGAGTAGACAGAGGCTCAAAAAGCTTTGAAGCAGTTAGTTTCAAGAGAAATAATCCTTTCATTTGAAAAGAAGGTTGTATTAAAGGTTATTTCATGAATTTCTATTATGAAAATTTCAAAGAAAGTCTAATGAAAGGGCTGAATGACTTCAAATTAGTTCAGTTTTTTCTTTTTTCTTTTTCTTTTTTGGAAAGATTTCTTTCTTGGTTTTCTGGCACAAAAATTGGAATAAATAAAACACCAAAAACAGAATAAAGGACACACAATAAAATCTGTATCGTCTATCAACCAATCAACTTTTGAAACCAGGTTTGTAATCCTTTTAAAAACTGTGATGACATGTTCTGGTTTGCGCATTCATGTGTCATTTTCTTCCCAAAAAGCCATGCTATGCTAGCCTGAAATAACTGCCGGGGGTTGTTGCCAAGATGGCCCTAAAAAGAGCCATGGGGTTTCTGGGAAGGACATCCATCTTCTACCTCCACTCATCGTGACTACTTGTTTGTAATTTGATTCAATAAAATCACACTTTGTACAATGATGCCGTGTGTGGCCTCCGCCTTTGTGGCCAGGTGTGAACAACACACTGCAGTATACAGAGCAGTGCACAGACGCTGTACATAGTCAGGGAAGCAGCGACAGAGAGGGTTTTCGTCACAGGGAGGATTTGGGGCTGAGCAGAGACACCTGATGTCAGAGTGACAGGTGATAAAGATAAGCTTGTCAGGCTAGTGGAGGCTCCCTCACTGCACCGATGCACACACCTCACGTCTTGCTGACGGATACACGATGGAGCGCTGCGAGCTGGAAGAAGTAATAAAAAAAAAAAAAAAAAAAGGAGGACCACTGTAATTTTCACCTTCTTTTGCTCATCTATCTCCTCGTCCCTCCTTCTTTTCCTCCCTTGCAATTAGCAGATGAGTGCATTAACTTTTTTTCTATCTAATTTCAGGGAAGAAGAAAAAAAAGAAAAAAGAAAAAAGTAGCGCGGCTACACAGTCCATCAGTGCAGCGTTTTGCCCAGAACTAATGAAGTCTCATGCCTATTGAAATCATTCATGTGTGTTGCCATGGCGATGGAGAGACTATTCGGAAAAAAAAAAGAGATCAGCCTTTGTTTCAAAAGCGTAACTCAGTCTTGGGTCTGGAAATTTTTTTTTAAAAAACTAGCTTGTTTCTCTCAGTGCCATGCAGTGTAATAGAGTGTGACACTGTGACACTAATATATCTGTTTAATACAGATTTGTTGTTGCCAGGCTACATTAGATAAGAGCCACTGAGGCTGAGTATAACAGCACATGGGACAATTGATTTGAAGTGAATCATGAAAACACTTGACTCGACGGCTGGCTATACATTTTAAACATACAATCATAAAGAAGACCACACAGCCCGAGCAGATGCCTCTTTTGTTTGCTGTTAACCAAGCTCCACTGGTGACAGCACCGAAGACGAGTGCTGCATGTGCAGGTTTTGAAGCTCTGACCACCAGATTTACTCACACACATGCACCAGTTATGTGCATCTCTACCTTCCAGCCTCTGCGTGTGTGCCTCAAGGTCTCTTTATGGATGTATTGATCGCGGCCAGCTGATATACGGTGGTCATCGCTTGGCTATCAGGAGAGAAAAGGTCACTGTCGTCCATCAGGTCCAGTCCGAGACACCTGGCTGATACATCAATGGATTATAAGACACGGCTCGGCCACTGAGAAAGAGAAGATCTATTAACCTAAATTGGTTGACGGGCTGGTTTCTGGAGTTATGTATGGGCGTTATGGTATCAGAGTGGGAAGAGGAAAAAATCAATACAGTCCAGTATCAAAGGCCCATAGGTTCTACAAAATGATGTCGAGAGCAAATAGAGCCAACAGCACGTCCACAATGAGTTTTTCTCTTCAAAAGTCACATAGACAGGCAACTAGATGTATTTTTTCATACACTGCACCAAAATTAGCTATAAAGCAAGAAATCTCTGCCTGTTTGCCTGTTTGTGATTCGCTTATCTCGAGAAATGTTCATCCAATCTACTTTACATTTTGCAGTTTTGTTGCAGAGGGCCTACCAAAGTGCAGTGTCAAATATGGTGCAATTTGGACACTCGATACATTCAGTATTAATACACTTTTGAAAAAAGTCTTTTATGAGAGATAAAATTGTTTTTTTTGTGTGTGTTTTGTTGTGTCTTTGGTTGGACAAAACAGTTTCAGTGTTAACTTTGTCTCAGAGAACTAGTGATGGAATATTTTTTGACAAGTCTTTGACATTTTATAAACCAAACACTTCAATTCATCAAGAAGTGTAATCGGTAGACTAAGCTCCAATTTTCCATAGCAAAGTCTGTTTACAGGTGTTGCTACAACTACCTCCTCCTCTACTGCTAGTTTTATGATGGCCAAAAGTCTCCAAAAGTTTCACTTAAGACATGAACAAAACCAATTCTGACACATTAATAGATTCCCAGTCAAATTAACCAAAGTCAAATGAATTGACTCTTAAGAAACACAACTTGATTTCCATGACATGTGTGGTGCAACAACTTGCTGTAGTTTTTCTGTATGAAAATGACAAACACAGAAGGTTAAACCAGTCTGGATGAGTTGGAAGACTCAACATGGGTTTTCTTTTATTTAGGGAGAGCTGGAAGTGAGATCTTAAGCTTCAGACAACCGTAGTATACTAGCTAACGATAGCCTCAAGGCCTAGAATACAAAATAGAGATTAGCGTGGTGAAACAACATGCTGTAGTAATTATTTGCATTAACAAAATGACAAACACACAAACAGGCCTGGATGAGTTGGAGGACATGCTCAACACTAGTTTTCTGTTCTTCCGCAAGAGCTGGAGGTGAGATTTTAAGTTTTCTGTTTGGCTAACATTAGCCCCAAGGCCTAGAATACAAAATAGAGATTTGCATCATGCAACAACATGCTGTTGTAACGCAGTGTAGCGGGAAAAATAACAAAAGCAGGAGGTTAAACAAGTCAAACAAGAATGGATGAGTGGAAATTGGAGGTCTGCAGTAGTACGGTGGCTAACTTTACCCTCAAGGTCTGAAATGTTAGCGTTGTTTGGCAGCATTGTCAGCTGCCTCTCTTAGTGATTGTAGTGGTCTGGCTGGGGCGGCCCTGAAGAGCCTGTGAGCAGTTCAGAGAGCTTAAAACTGAACGGGCACTTCACTCATGTATGATTAATGAGGGAACAAGTGAAAGCAGTACAAGTACAAGTTTTTTATTATCGTGGTTGCATTCTGTTGTGTTTCTCCTTTGGTCAAGGTAGGAAATAAAGCGTCACCGTGGGCCCCATAACAGCCTGAAAAATGTTTTTCACCATTTTACTGCTGGAGAAAAATGGCAGAAGGCGCCGCTGTTGTTGAAGCCGCTTTGTGCGAAAAAAACCAACAAAAAAAACCCTTTTCATCAGGCAGATGCCCAGTCCAAAAATTGAAACCAAATCCCTCTCTCTCCTCACTTGAATGTGATTACAGCCAAGGTGCAGTGCTTACTTGAGCACCCGGTCGAGGCAGCACAAAGACAAAGGGAAAGAAAAATGAACACACAAATTAGAGCGGTGACAGCTGCAGAGCCGCTGTTAGTGGATGTGTGTGTGTGTGTGTGTGTGTGGGAGGTGGGGAGTGGTGTGTAAATGAATTGCTGTATGGTTAATTAACACAGAATCCCTTTGTCTTCGGGCTCTGACCAGGGAAATTTGTGGGTGTTCAGACGAAAATGCGGGGAAATGATTAATTAAGTAGCCCAAATGAAAATGAGTGGAGAAAATGCTCCGTCTTTTGACTTAAAAAAAAAAGCAGAAGTGTGAGCTGTTGGGCCTCCTCACTCCAGTAGGGATGTAAACTCTCTGACTTTTTCCCTTTTTGCAGGGCAAAAAAAGGGGGGGAAAGACTGATCGTGCACTCACCTCTAAATGACTGAGAGCAAAGGCCAGGCTATAACAGCTCTAATTACACTCTGGAAATTGCAGTCATTGTGCAGTAAATAAAGGAGGCAACAAGGTCAGTGTGTGTTTGAGAGTGTGTGTGAGGAGCAGACAGAGATAGAGAGGGACTGCAGGCTTCTTCTACTGTACGTGGGGGGGTTCTCATAAATCTCATTTCCTTTCAATTATGCACACACAAATTAAGGCAGGGGTGATAAAAACCCTGTGAGTTGAATTTGAAATGATGAGAGGACCATTAGGAGGGCTACGTTATATGGTCTGTGGGGGATATGAAACCGTGTGCTTGCGAGCCAGCAAATAGACTCGTCCCATTCAGGGCCTCATTCACGCCGCAGCTTATCCGCACCAGTCTATTTACAGCGTGTCAAACGCCTGAAGGCGCTTTGATTTCCCCTTGATGGGCCGGTTGGTCGGGAAGTGGATGTTAGAGAAGTTTGACAGATGCAAACGGAAGATTGATGCGACTTCAAAGGTGCTTTGGAAGCTGTTTATTGGAGTAGGAGATAGCGCTAGTTAAATCAGCCATCTTTGAAGTTGTGCGATGAGTGCAGGTCTGACAGAGAGAATGGTGTGTATGTGTGAGGGAGAGCGGCAGCACACAGCAAGGAGGATAAAGTAAACAGTAGTTTAAAAGATATTTCTGGCAACCTGCAGCCTGTTGCACCAACTAATGGCTCTCAACTATTATCTTCACCTTGTCATTCTGAAATAAACACTGATTGCACAGAGTAATAGCTGCAGAAAGGTGGATACCTCTATGAATAGATTGGTTCCCTGTAAGCCAATTTTTTTCTGGAAAAATGAGGGACAGGAAGACAGGAAGATGCATCATTTTTCCAGGTCGCCATCTCCAGGTAATGGAGAAAGTACTGGAATGGTTCTGGAAAACCTAACCCTAACACTGCAAAAGAAAAAGAACTGCTGATGGAGAAGGGCGAGTGATAGAAATGTGATAGAGTGAGTAGAGTTATAGCAAGAGTGGACGAAAGGGCATTCAATCCATGGATAGCGCTCCGGTGTTGTGTAAAAGTCTTTTCCTAAGTTTAAATGAGTTCCCCCTTAGTATGTAACAATGATTGTCTTTTTTTTATTGACACAACCTGTGTTAAGTTTTTTTCACAATAACACTGAGTATTTCTTTATGTTTTGAAAAATCTTCCTCTTGTATACTTTTTCTTACAGCTAAACTCTCTGATTTTATGAACAGCTGACTGGTATCAAATGCAACTCACATCTCAGGAAAGTCTAAACATTTACTTCACTGAGAAAAATCTACTTAACATGCCTCATTCAAATTACAGCAAAATTCAATTAAAAAGCTGCATGAAATGAACATCGGTGAAGGTGCAACCAATTGTTTAACATATGCTTGAGGTCACATCCACACAATGTACACACACACACACACACACACACACACACACACACACACACACACACACACACACACACACACACACACCTTCCTATACAGTTGCTGCAGGTTCTCCTGGCCAGATTGATCTGTGCGATCAGCCAAGATAGCCGGGAGTGCCGGCCACATCTATTCACTGAATAAGTGCTAGGACAAGCTGTTCTTTCAGGGGCCAGCCGGGCAACAATAGGCCCTCTAATAGCTCCAGTTTGTCTCAGTTAAGAACAACAGCCTATCCCCTTCTTTTTTCCACCGCACGCACACATACACACACCTCTTACTTTACACCTCTCCGCCCCGCGTCGCCCCAAATAACACCTCAATCTCTCTCTTCTGCCTTTATCAATGGGAGAATATGTGGCTAATTCACTCTACAAATCACTGAAACCATGAAGCCAATCTCTGAATGACCCTGACCTCTGACTTCCAAAGTGACAGTGGCAAAAAGACGATCAATTCCAACAGTACAGTATGCATTTCTATAAGCTTTATATTGTATCATGCTTTTATTTGGAAAATGTTTGTGTTTTGACATTTTTTTTGTGCGCGTCGCAGCCTTGTTGTGACACCGCTGACAACGTTTTCAGGCATCTGTTACACTGTCGAAGTGCCAGACTGCTTTGAAGGTAGGGAGACAATATTTTAAAAGCTGCTCTAATAAATATTTTATTAACCGTGGATCAAATGACTGCGTGTAATGTGAAAGCCTTGCCTTGTAGCTGAGATTTATCACCTGGCAGGGAAGCTCCCTTCGAATCCACCAAGCATATCATTTAGCTAATTTCTTTGGTTTTACTGCACCACGTAACTTTAGTATCAGGATCACTCTTATGTATTTTGCTGTTTATCACAAAAAAAGGTCTGAGGAACCCACAGCACCGTGCACAGACAAACACAGCTAGCAGTTAGCAAACTGGCTAAAATTTGGTTGACCATTCAAGTGAATGTTACTCTGTGCCTGAAGGTGAATAATCAAGGAAGTCATGACTGAATTTTCATGTTTTTCCTTTTTGACGGTTCACGCAAGTTTCTCTTAAATAAGTGTCTCAAAAACAGTTGCGTTTAATATTCTGTGGTACTGGACTTCAAAATCCAATTACTTACTGGATGCTGTTCTGAGTGCATTTCATTCTATCATGCTGCTGCCTCATTGAGTTTGTATGTACACAGGATTCTCGCTAATACCTCATATCTCTTTATCTCTAAGTGAAACATAAACAAATGAAAACTGGATTGAGAATGAGCTGTTGATGTGCATCGCTTAAGCCCATCACGCGCACAAAAACATCCATCTATGCATGAATAAACCGACTCTGAGCGGATATTAGTCGACAGCGGATCACCTCAAGGCAACAAAACCCCAACAACAATTGCGATTAGGCGCACACATGCCTCAGTATACATAGCAGTTTACATGTGGGTTTCTTGGCGTGTTACACAAAGGTGCGAGCTTACACCGCGAGGCCACCGTGACGCCGAGCTCGGATCGCTGCAGATAGGATGTGACATTTCCACGCTGCGGCTCACAAACAGAATATCTGAGTATCACATATGGTGGGACGACTAATTGACAGAAGATGCAGTCGACTTTTCTCTTTTTTTTTTTCCCTGACACTGCAGAGATTTTTCAAGGAGATTGTTTTCACTGTGTGAAGTAGGCTAAAAGTAGGACGCAGCAGGCGCGATGAGCAGAGGAGGAGGAGAAATAGACAAACAAACCAATTACATGATTCACTTGTATTGTGTGAGCGGTGAAGATAAGTGCCATCCACTACCCATCATCCCACTGTTGTGTGTACTTGTTTTTATTTTGTGGCACATTTGATAGGACAAACAGCATGATGCACTTTCACTCCCTCAATTTGACCCAAGTGTTTATTTCAAGTTAATAGTCCAATCAGAAATTTGAATTCAGGCACATGATATACATGCCGAATTAACTATTAGCAGTTCCTGTTTGCACTGTAGCCAATCATGTACGAACAGCTGCCACCAGAGAACACTGATGCTGAAGCAAACTTAAAAACGTGGCGATTGGCAGGCAAGTTCTGCAGCTAGAAAGAGTGCCTTTCTTTTCTATTTTTCTAAGAGGATTCATGGATATTTCTCTGCGATGGATATCAGAGATATTTACATCCTCGGAGAGTGTAAGTGGAGCTGAATCGAGACATATGAGGTTGTTCAGACCTGGTATCATCATGTCTTAAGTGTGCTGTACCTCCCAACAGCTGTTTGAATGAACTGTTTTAAATTATTTAACCATTTACAACCATTTTTTTTTTAAATACTATAACAAATTGATGGTTACCATGTTAACTTTTACAAATACAGCAAACAGATAATATCTAAAATCTAATATCTTATATCTAAGGCTACTTCTGTCAGTCTCAAAGTCAATGGACTCCCTTTAAAAAACTCTACATTTTGAGACTAGTCGCGTGAGGAGAACATTTATGATCTCCATGCGCGCTGTCTACAACAAAGTCTAAACTATTTGGCCCTACTGGTTATTTCAGCTTTCCTTTCTTTGTGTAAAATTTGTGCTGTATCTGTTTGTTCCAGAGTGAAGTCGGTGTATATTTGCATATACAGTCGTGGGGGGAGTGAGATCCAATCGCAAGAGGAGCCAGGTTGTGAATCGACGAGCTTGGAAGCTGTCCACTTGTGATCGGCTCACACAGAACTCACGGCAAAACCCAATTATGAACTGGCTCTATGTGTGTCACGTTTGTGTGCTCAGAGTGTGAGAGAGTTTTGAGTGTGATCTTGGGTGCAACTTGCGTCGATTGAGAATAAAGCGTGACACAAACACATTTACATTGCGGGCTGAAAAGAATTCCCTTTTTGCGCAATTACTCTGACACATTACTGATGCAAACAAACTGCATCAGAAAACATTAATGACCAGATTTAGTATTTACGCAGGGATCAAAGATCGTGCCTCTAATGGCATCGACTGCGTCTTTCAGATCTTTTGATCTACTGAAAGGAAACAATGTCTCCATAAGCCGTTGTGCATTATTGGATGAGCTCAGGCCGCCTTTATCTACTTTCAGCTCCCCAGTCGATATGCTAACAAAAACACGGAGCTCAGTTGTCAATCACAAAGCCACAAACATGCTGATGGATCCACACGAGGACGCTCCCCCATGGGGATAATTTGGGCTCTCCCGTCACCATTTCAGCTGTTGACTTTGGATGCAAGACCAGGTTGTCATTAACTCACCAGTGCAGCTCTCAACTACCTCTTTCCCTCCATCTACCTGCACACGGAGCCCAGCTAAGTGGCCACTTGACACTTATTCCTCAAAAAATGTTGTGTTTATGGGCATATCCATTATTTTCTGTGCTTGTGAAATACAGCCATCTGCTCCGGTGGGCCAAGAGACACATGATTGGCGATAATATACTGCAGGAAAATATATAATTACAAACACTGTTCACGCCCACGGATTATTATAAGAGCCATAATGGTGGTTTGCATATCTTAGCATATTATCAAGCCAATGTGTATCTGCAAGCGAACCTGTCATTGAAGAATACCATATGGTTTTCAGATTGCCTTTACATGTTATGGAGAGACGCTGTTTTTTAAATTCATTTCGGTCCCCAGTGAAACTCTTTGAGACTTGACGACAGAGACAGAGTTTTTCCGATTTCTCTCAAAACATTTTCTTGTCTTCGCTGTTAGGAGCCAACTAACTCTAACTCCACCACTGACCCTTCCAATGTCAGCTCAGCTAAACATGTAATGTGAACCTAATATGATTTTTTGTACACATGTCGATACATAACATGGTGGGCTGTTGTAGTGCGGTTGCAAATGAAAGCATACCAGACAAAACTGTCTCTGGTGGCACGGAAAAGATGTTCTGACACTAAAAATATGCGAGCGGTTGTAGGAGATGACTAATAAGCACACATGGACGGTGTGAAACCGACATTCAGGAATGTTTCATCAAAAAAAAAAAAACAGTCCCTGCTCGCGAGTGAATTCTCCCACACCAATAACAGCTTAACAAAAAGGAGGCAAACTGTTTGAAGTCTGTGCAAACATGGGAATGAAAATGTCTAAAAAAAATCCATCTAAAAACTTGCTTATTCTGTGCTTTGGAAAATGGGGCACAGTAAAGCAAGCTGTACGTAATTTGCAGTTAATGGACTAAAACATGTAAAACTGCTGGCATGTTCCTTTAAGCAACATGAGTATGCACACACACACACACACAATGGTGCTCTGTAATGAGAAAAAACACCACAGCACAGATACAAACATAGCCCTGCGAGGATAAACATGGACACTCGCGCTCTCACGTCGTCTTTCACTGGCAGTAATTCCCCCTTGCTGTACCATCAGAGGCTTGGTAAACTGAGCACAACCCACTGGAATCCTGTTATTTTAAATAACAGCAGAGAGGCCACTGGAGCAGCTCAGCGTGTCGGCGAAGGCCAGCGAAGAAAGCGGAGAATATTTTAATGGAGCCCACGCATCACCACACGGAGCTGGGAAACAGCGATGTGTTCTTTGAGCTCAATGATCCTTAGAGCCGTGCAGCAGATAGACATATGTGTGAACGTTGACTGTCACCACTTCACCTCATTTCTGCTGCACCAACCCGTCAATGTTTCAGCGATATAGGCTCATGTTCATACTAAGAAACATGGGTTTTTTTCTTCAGTGTCAAACAAGGTCACATTACAAAGTGATAATGGCTTAAGGGAAGATTGTACAAAGTCAATCTAACCGGCAGGATTCCCCCTTCACCCAGCCTATTGAGAGCCCATTACACTGTAATCCTGAATGTGGGCCTTGACTTCCCCGCTACCCGCATACGTGGGCGGAAAAGGAAGAAGTGAACAAAGGACAACGCAGCTTGTAATCCCGTTAAAGGATTAAGGGCTCGGACACACACACACACACACACACAAAAGTGTGCACGTTTTGTTTGGGTGCATCCCTCTGACTTACACTTGTTCATTAACCCCTACAATCGGGCTTAATACCGTTAAATGGACAACCCTGAACTCCTGCGACCTAAAATTGACCTTAATTCTCGACCTGAGCGCGAAGCAGGCAGTTTCAAAGTGTGGACCAAGAAAGGCTTTTTTAAGGGCTTTTTTTCCCCCCGTCGGACATGACTCATCTCTAAAAGGATACAAGTGCGAGAAAAGCTCTTGCTTTCTCACAAACAAGCACACATGCAGCGACAGCACAAACATGGTGACTCAAGAGCATTCGAGCGCCGTACTTGACTTTTCGATGGCCTCTTAGAACATCTTAGACATGATTAATCAGATTTTTCACTTGAGCACAAGTCAACAAGACAACATCAGAAGAGCATTAAAGGAGAATTATGGAATTTTTAAACCTGGGCTCTATATTTACATGTTTTAGTGGGTGAATGATTCATAGGCACCAACATGTTTGGAATCGGCCCAGCAGATTTTAGAGCCAGACACCTCGTTGAGCGAGATTTGAGTTTCTGGTTGTAAGAAGGCTCATTATTTCACAAAAAGTTTCTATCTCTGGAGGAATCTTTTACATTATGTTGCCAGACAGAAAAACAACTTCTGCCTGTCGCACTTTCACTTCCAGTAACTGACAGTTGCAGTTGCCCCACAGGATTACATTGCATCCAACTTGTGGATTGAACCTGCTCATTCTTTGGTGAACTGAACTGATCTGTTTGCAGCTAGCAAGAATGAACGTGATAAACGCTACTCCCATGAGATTTAACAACAGCCGTGCACTGTTTTAAGGAACCCAGCAGTAAGTGAAAGTGGGTTTCATATATAGAGGTGAAATTATGAATCTCACTGCTTTCCTTGAAAAGATCGGCCCTACTCTGCTTGTGATCATTCGATAAAACATGAACACAGTCTCTGATTGGTCTACAGACTCAATCCAAAGCATCATGGGATTTGCAAGTGGATGGCTAACAATCACGCTAACAGCAGCAGTATCTATTTTCAACATGGATTAATAATCAAGGAAGTCATTCAGTGTTGGATCTATGATTATGGATTGGATTACAAGGAGCTCTAATGGGGTACAATAGCGCCAGAGCCCTTGTTAACATGGCGGTATCCTTCTGGGTGAAAAGAAATGCAAGTCACCAACATGAAGATTTCCAGAGATATTTACTGTGTCATATACAATGCATTTTTGATACAGTATATGAGCTGCAACAAATTGGGACCGATGGCCTCAGCTGCCAGTCGTGATACAGCTTCATCGATTTTCTATGTCGAAAACAGTTATTGTTGATGTTCGCATTATCGGATTCAGCATTGCACATGTCAAGTAGATGCAAATGGATACGTTCAAGACACCCTTCACTGAGATTATAAGCATGTTCAGTGCACAGCATGGATGCCTGCAATGCAGACCTTTGGGCCAATGCCAGCTGTTTTGCCACTGACTACCAGAAACACAAGTCTTGGTCGAGTCAGGCTCTGAAATCTACTGGACCGATTCCAAAACTTTTGGAAAGTATAAATAATTTACAGACCCTAACATGTAACTAAACAGTCAGGCTCTGGTTTTAAAATAGCAGAATTCCCCTTGTAAGCCACTCCCCTTGCTGTCAGAGGGATTGTCAATATGTTCAGGATGCTATGAACCAAAACTTTGTGAGATAAATTCATCAGTCCGCATTTTTCTTTTCTGTGATGCTGATGATCATATAGAGCAGATAACAGCACAGAGTGGAGCTCCTGACACCCGAGGCAACAAAAACAAACCTTTCCAAAGGTGTTTTGATGAGTGGAACATATAGTCTCATGGCTTGTGACATTGCCGGGGGCAACACTTCTGAGACTTCCACTTGAACTGCAACTCCCACAAGGGCCAACGACCAGCCATTTTGCATTCAGCTAATCTGTTCCAAAGATCTTCCATTGTGTGAGGATGCTTAGATCACACCTGCTCGTGTTCATACCTCCAAGCAATGCACTGCAACTCTGTGCTGGGTTTGCACTTTGTGTATATAGAATGAGGTGCTCGTGTGAATCACTTATTCTCAATATGTTAAGCATGCAGCTTATCAATGCAGCAAAGAGCAGAACAAACCATAAATAACTAAAAGGCCATTTAGCCTGCATGTAGCCCACATCCATTTACTCGTCATCTTGAATCCTCTGAGGTCAACTTTTGTAAACTTTCCTTTACGTCTGCTGGATCATCTGCTGTTCTTTGCCTTTTTCCTTCCTTGTCATGTTTTTTTTTTTCATGAAACCTCAAGATGCTGACAGTATGTAGAAACAACATGTCAACCGTTGACACAATCTAAACAACAGCTCCAGCAAAGTTCAGAAAAGCTTTGTCGTGACTCGGGTTTGTTTGTCTTACCTGATGATGTCAGCAGAAATGGAGCATCCCCATTGGCCAAGCGAGGGAAGAGACGAAGATGAAAAGACAGAAAGAGAAAAAGGAAAAGCTTGTTAGTGAAAGATAATGAAACTTTGTAGGTTTCATGTCAAATGAGTATCTATGTTGTCTCCCAAATGAGAAAATGCAGCATCATTTGAGTGAGCAAAGAGACTGATGACAACCCAATTCAAAATACGTTCCGCTTAGATGGAGTCAAACCTTAAATTACAATAACAGTGAAATTCACTGCAAAAAGATGATATACAGTCTCACATCACAGGTGTAGACAGAAAATCTGTAAATAGACAAAGTGGAAGTGGAAAGTAAAACACGATACCATGACACAACACCAAATTTAGGTAGCAGTATTGGGAAAATTTAAGTCACTAATTTAGTGTCTGAATGAATTAAAAGGTTTTGCTCTGACACTGTAGAGAAGTCGTAGTTGGAAGTCTTTTGCAGTGTAAGCATTTGAGATCAGGCAAGTGTAAAGCAAACCCTAAACCACAGACAGACCGTCAGAGAGGAAGAGAAGGCAAATCTGACTTTATTTGCTCACAGTTATCCAATTTAAAAAATGTGTTTTAGTCTACCCTCTCATCCTTGTCAAGGATGTCAAAGAGGTTTGTTTTTAAAAACAAATTCACTGACTCCATTTTTGGATTTCTTATGCATTTTTGCCTTTATTTGGTAATTGCAGATGGTGACAGGAGATCAACAAGAATGCCTCAGACTGTATTTTCAAAGGAGTTTTTTTCTTTTCTTTTTTTTTTCATGTGAGCGTATCATCAGTAAGGCAAATCCAACTAGGATGTCGCAGTTGTCAACTTTGTGACATGCACTGACAGTAGCCAAACTGTCCAATCTCTCACCCTCCCAAAACAAATATCGACCATTTTGACATCTTGAGACAAACTGGAACTACATTGTCGAAGCCGCTTAAGTGTGATTTGAAACCCGGCAGTTGAAATAGTTGGCCGGGTAATTTCAAGGAGATCTGGCTTCTCTCTCTCCGGTGTACAACTCACACCACTACAGTAAAGCAAAGTTCACCTGAGTGTTCAGATGGGTTCAGGCAAACATTACATTAGTCGTCGGCAGGGTCCATTTCAAATTCACTGCGGCTGGAGCGTGACCAACTTTTGTCTCCTCTTACAAATTAAAGCTCAACTTCTTTGGTTTAAAGCAACAGTTCACCCCCAATATCTCCCAAACCCTGCAGCCTGCACCCAAATGATCTCGATCGATGAGTAGCACTACAGGGAAGAGGACAAATATGTATTTCTGACTTTGGAATGAACTTTTAAGACATATTTTATTCCTGCATGTTGTGGTTCATGTGAGTCTGTTTAGCTAAAGGCATACATAATATCATGAACATGCATTTTGTCCTTCAGCATTCTCAACGCCCCCAGAGAGCATTTCAAATGACATCAATTCCGGAAAAGCTTCTCTTCAAGAACCATCGGAAAAAGAATTTGCCGCTTTCAAAATAACATTTCTTCAGAATTATCCCGCGGAGGCCTTATGTCATGGCTTTTTTTCATTTCCATCCTCATTATTTCACTGAGCTGCACTTCTGGAAACAACATAAATCATGGAACAAATTCAACACGCATTACTTTCCAATAACCTCAAAGTGGAGGCTGATGCCGAACGCCGATTCTTGAGGGACAGACGTTATTACATTGTGTTGTCTGGTTCGGGACTGGGATGGTAGAATCGAGCCTTAGGGTCACACAAGAGTCAGGGGGAATTTATATCTTCTCCATGACAGCTGTTTATGTGCCACAGCTGTCTCAGCGCAGGGTCGTGATGTCTGATTATCGCCTCAACATAAATCCAGGAAATCAGTTATCAGCTACCTGTTTTGAGCAGGCGGGTTGTAAAAGTGAGCATTTCAACGTGTTACCATCAAACTTTTTTTTTTTTTTTAAATTGTCATTGTTAACTGGGGATGAAATAATGCAGATTCAAAACAAGATTGGGAGCAAAACTGACAGAATTAGCATGTAATCATCACACAGGACAGGATGAAAAGATCACCATTAAGTCCACAGTGTTAGTTAGGGCAATTTACTTACTTTAGTTTTCAGAGTTGGAATTTGAATTACACCCATCTATTACAGTAAATCCAGACATGTTTGAAAATTTGACTTCAAAACCAAAACATGGTGACACTAATCAACAAAATGCCAACAACTGCCTGAGACCAATATCCACTCTGCCGAAAAAAGAAATAAATGATGTACTGCAGTCCAAAGACCACACACATATCCCTCCACATAAAGTATGTTGGTGACATCATTGACAAGGAACACAGATCGACTGGGTTTTTAGTAAGATTTCATGACACTAACAATGTAATATAAATTGGAGTGGCACTCAGTAGAGCACATACCTCCTCAAAGGCCCAACAGTACTGTTTAATTCAGTCCAAACCGAATCTTATATCAAACTCAATAGCGCTGTATCACTCAGAAACAGTCACTTAATGGACCTTGTGTTGAGTTTCATTTCGACTACCGTTTCCAAAGATTGCAGAAACAACTACCCAATATCAAGTTTTATGTCAACATGCAAAGGAAGTCCTTCATTCAAGCATCAACTAAGGACAAGTGGACGAACTAAACAATCTGCGGAGGATTGTGTGATATGACAAAAGCTCCACAACTGTTCAAATATGGAGTGTGACAAAACATTGAAAACAAAATGTTTTTTTTTTGTAACCCTGCTGCAAGTACAACCTTCGATTTTAAAGTAGAACTCAGTTCATGGAGGTTTATGAATGCACAGTTAAGAGTATGATTAAAGGGTATAGTGCAATGAACTAAGCAAGCAGATAATGTTACCACAGGAACAACTTCCCAACCCTTCGCTAACTCTCAGTGACAGCCTGAGTCCCGACCGCGACACTGCCAGCTCCTACTTACTGCGGTGATCCTTCATTGCTCATCACCCCAAGCAAACCCACATGCCAAATCCCCCCCCCCCAAAAAAAAAAAAAATCTGGAATGATGCTTCCTTTCACCATTGACTGCACTTCCTGACGGGATAAAGCCGCGGATGTAAGCCCTACTTCAAAGTGCGGTGTAAGGGGTGCGAGCTTTACATTCTGTTAATCTGACCTGTGGGCACCGCTTTAGCCACTAGCTCTAATGTTAATCCTTTGACTGTGCTGCTCTTCTATCTGGCTCCCGCTCTGCACTACACAGTCCACAGATCCCAGTGTCAAAGGGAAGCTGAACCCCTGAGACGGTTTAAGTCGGCTTGTTGCTGTTTGAAAACAACACAGATGCGACTCGCCTCTCCAAGATGTAATCAGGGTATGAATTCACCGTCGAGCCTTTATTTCTTTAAGATAGATTGCCCCGGAGATGTGTAGGTTTAGTGAGAACAACAGGCACTCAGCACGCACAGCAGGGCGTCAGCTGCTTGCACTCTGTTACAACAACCATACTGACACTTGCTTGCTAATCGTTGAGTATTAGAAAGCAGCCCTAGGAAGCCTCATGGAGAACATCTGGCTGGGATGACCTTATCAGCACCCACTTTATTCACATCAAGAATTGATTTCTAATAAGTGTCACCTTCCTGAAGGCCTTAACTGGTTTACTGTTGGCTTTGCCCGGCAACAGGAGAAGAAACTTATGGTCGGAGTCTGGAGCAAAAGAGATCACTTTCAACGCCCACCCATATGAAGAACATCACGTGTGAAATTTGCAATGCATCCTCATTCCAGAACACCTGAATAGTTCGATGACTCCCAAAATGACATATATCATGGTTGGATGTAGGAAAACACTGCTGTTTCATTTATGTGACAAAATAACTCTCACACAGGAAACGAACAGCTGTTTGCCAACTTTGTTACCTTTTACACTATTTAACCTGACTTCCTCCTTTGCTGCAGTAATAATTACCATGGTCACTAGAGGTATAGATGAAGCTATAGGTAGTATATGTTTAGCTTAGCTCATGATAAAGACTGGAAAAAGGGGGAAAAGATTAGCCTGGTGGTCCAAAGGTCATAAAATCTGCCCACTAGCACTTCTTAAGATGACTAATAAACATATTTTTAGAAGGAGCCAGGCTCGCTGTTTCCTTCTGTTCACAGTCTTCATGCTAAGCTAATGTTACAAGAGTGACTTGCTGTAGCTAGGTATTAGCTTGAGCCGGAGCAGGCCATTGATACTAATAAGACTTAAAAATTGGCATCGTACTAACCCATTGCAACCGATATGATTCTGGTTAGACAACAGATCCAGGACAAACAGTCCTAGTTTTATGGAAATCAATCCAAAAAAATAGCAAACACTGCAGCCCTTGTGCAAAACGTCCCCATCTGAACCATGGAATAGAATATGAATAATACATATGTGGTAACCACAATTTAATTATGGAAATCATCCCACTTATTTGTGAAATAATATAACTTTTAACATGCATCTCCCCCAAAACCTCACTCTTCCTTCTTAGACCCTTTCCAAGCTAAGCTAAATATATTGAACAGACAGACAAGAGAGTGGTATTGACCTCATCTGTCTTCTGGCTCGAAGGTAAACAAGCCTATTTCCCAAAACATCCTATTTCTTTACGGATAGAGCAACTGTTTCTTGTTACGTGTGAAAATGTCAGAATCCATTATTTTTAAGTGTATCCCTAAAGACGGCTCCATCACAACAGCGTTTATCCAAATTACAAACCAGCCAGCTCACTGGAGCACATGAAAAACTCCACACAGTGATGCTGACATGCTTCAGCAGTCTATTTGTGCGTAATCCCTGAAGTGTCATAGATGATACATGTAAGCGCTGCTCACCAGCTCAGTTGCACTGTATAGCGCTGTCTCAACGCTCGCACATGAATGTTTTATCATTTCAAAGCAGCTTCAAGGGCTGGTATCCCACTGTATCACTTCCAGCGTGCTAAATGACCTCAATTCCTGCAGGGTTTTGGGGATTTTTAATGTCCTGTGCATGCCGATGGTCAGGGTGGCTGCAGCTCTTCCATCTCTATCCCTCAGATGCACATAGGAACTCACATCTGCACTAACGCAGGCCAGCTATCACTGTAAACATTCGTCCTCATTCACACCGAACAATGACTGACAACCTGCGCAGACGTCAGAGACAGTGACGGAGCAGGACACAAGTATCTCAGAGCAGGATTCGTTCCTGGTAATCTGTCTAATGGTAATCGCCACGCAAACGCTTGCACATGCCTACGCACATGCCCACATTCTTGAATATTAATGTTGCTACCTGCTACGTGCCAGTTTGCATCTTGTGAGAGAAGCCAGTGACGCAGGTGCTCTCACGTACAAAAACAGCCCTCTCCTTGCAGCCTGTCTATACAGCGTGTCTACATATGTGTGTAGGCGGTGTTACCCATTTCTGTTTATAGACAGGATAGGTAATACCAACTAATGACATCGCAGTTAACTGTTGTGTTGTGCAGGGGCTCAGCCAGTGTGACATCGATAAAAATTGCAGGACAGGGAGGTGTGAACTGCAAAACGACGGGGTGTGAAGTGTGAAAGGGACAACTCGATACATGAAACACACCCAATAGCGTACTCTGGGTGGTGAGGCTGCAGCACTGGAGCATCTGCCATGTCGCTTATGGGTGACACGATGACAGGATAAACCAACATGAAGCGCTGTAATAAAGTGTTGGGTCACTGTGCAGGACCGGTCAGAGACACCGTCAGGATAGATGAACTCAAAGAGAGCTTTTTCTCTTCACACCTCGATGCAAAATGTCCAATCATAGCCTCTCTGTAGCTAGCAAAAGTCATAAAATTGAGCTGCGCACTTGCATTATCCAAAAATGTCCCCAAAAATGTTCAAACCATGAGAAATCCATGATTTATTCAAGGTAATAGTGCATTTCATTTGGTTGTAGTACAGTGCTGTAATATCCTCTCTCATGGATGTACTAAGGGAAATCTGGATAAAGAGCCCCATTCATCCCTGAGCGCTGCTAAATGGTGCATGAAGCCAATAAGTTCGACTTCCTGTGTGTAAAATTAACTGGATCTTCCACATTGTGCGGCCCAAAGAGAGACTGCTGCGGCTAACTGTTTAGTCCTCTGCTAATGTAAATCAATTTAATCATGTGGCTCTTCTTGTTTTTCAAAATGTTTCCAGACCAAATGGCTTGTATTCACATAGTAAAACAAGTTATTTTGTGGTGGTTGCGTGGAGTAAACAAGTAAACAAGTTTACTTTAAAAACGTCAGGAAACCGACAACCTCAGACTTACCAAGCAGAGTGGATTAAATTCAAGTTGGACAGGCTAAAACGTTTATAAAACTTAGAATTATTCATTTACTTTACTTTGAGATTTTGAGATAAATGGTATTGTTGATTCACTTCATCAGATTTTACAGTGTAGTTAGCTGCCTAGCTACTGCTACTTAAATCTGTAGAGGCAAATGGCAAATACAGCCAATGAGATTGACAGTTTCCACAAAACAACGAGGAGCTGCTCTTGTCTGCAAGACCTTACTTACACTTTCAGTAATCGCCATCCACTCTGAGAGGTAAACCTGCCACCGAGCTCGACAGGTGTAGCAGGATGTTAGCTGCTTAACTGGCATCTGCATCTGTTTCTTCACCCCTCTGCATGCTCCACACATCACCAGCTGCGCTCTCCTCCCACACCGCCATCTCTCGGGCCTGTTTCCACCTCAGCGTGTCCCTGCATGCTCTGTGCCTTTCTAAGCAGGCGTGCACGTGCTGCAGCTTCACCCCCCTGGATTGCGGCCCCATTATAAACAGCCAATGACATTTCCTTAGCACGGGCCTGGCATTTAGTTGGATTTATTGACATTTGCTGTTATATTCCCCCCCCCCGCTCCCTATACTACCATCTTGCTGTGGCTCTTTAGGAACCCTTCCATAGGTCTGACCCCAATTCAGATCCTCCTCATATCCCTCGTCCCTTCAGCAGGATTCTGTGTGTTTTGATAAACAGCGACGTGGCGCGACTGCAAGGCAGCGAAAGCCAGAGCATGCAGAGATGAGTTTGCCTGCCGCATGAATATTGAGGCGCTGCTGCATCACCCGGGCTTATAGATATCTCAAAACTATAGACTCGTAATTACAGCGTATTTTGATTATCGTGAAAGCATGAAGCCATAATGGAAGTTGTATTTCAGAGGACTGGCCGGCTTGAATAGTAATAAGCTGTGAACGTAATGGCCTCTGAAGAGGAGACACCGAGTCCATTAATTAGCTTCCTAGCGCTGGAAACTTGAAATAAGGAGACGCGAGGGGAAGATCTGAGGCATTGATAGCTAATGTGGCAGAATTAGTCGACGAGCATCTATCAGGTTTGGGGGTTTCTCTTTGCTTGTGTGTGTGCGCATCCAACCACAGGAGGGGTTAGTGTTGGAGAGAGAGATGTCCTTAATGAGAGAGCTGCAGGCGAACACACACACACACACACACATACACACACACACATGCAAAACATCCTCCATCAGTGCTGCTGTCTCTCCTCATTTCGCTCCTTTCTGCCTTCTGTCTGTGTTTATTTGGCATCAGCCTCTTAAATCGGTCCCTGTGTAAAACTCCCCATCGCCCACTGCTTGCTCGCTTTTTGTCTCACTCCCGGCTTCCTGGGCGAAATTAAAGCAACACCTGGACGTTTTACAGCATTTACTGCCGTTTTTTACAGCGCTGTATTTCTTCCATCGGGTTGCTGCCAAGTTACTGGGGAGGAAGTTGCGGCACGGGACCTTTGGTGACTCTTAAAAAAAACTGCTGGCTTGCACTGTTCTGACTGACTCCCGAAAACGAGCGCTACCCTTTTGCTTCGCCACGATCCTGTCACACTCGCTGGGTAGAAATTGAAAATGCTAACATGCCATTTTCCGTTTGACATCAAATATACACTTTCATCCCGACACCGACGACAAGAGCCGAGCGGAGAAATAATACATTTCCAGAATGTCAGAGATGTCACTGATTCATAGCTAATGAGCCCTCTTCTCCCACCCCCCCACCCCTCACTATTTACAGAATCTAAAATAGCTCACTCCTCGCCCGCTGTCTCTGCGATGTTTACACACACAAAAAAAATCATATCAGATCTCCGAATGTGGAGCAAGGCAGGACATATGGGAGCAGATTCAACATTGAGAGGCAGAGCGGAACATGATTGGACCCACTCCTAGTTTTTTAATCCGAGCCACTTTCATCTGGAAATTTGGGATTTTTTTTAATAGCCTAACATCCCACCATCTAAAAGGGTTTCTACATACTGGGTCAGTCACAGCGGGGAGACCTGGAGACTTTGCATTGCTAACAGGTATTTGAAGGTTAAAGGAGAAGCGGAGTGATCCATAGCCCACATGCACATAAAGGACAACTAGCCCCTGGAGTGTGGGAGGGCATTGTTCCGGAGTAATAAAGCAGGGGCAGGAGATGGAGGGGGAAAAAAAAATGACAGGAGGGAGAGGGAAGAGGGAGAGCCAGTAAAAAGTGAATTACCACATCCTGACAACAAACAGAGGAGTGGAGCACAAATAAAAATGAGGAAAATGGAACGACAGACAATGACAGAAAGCAAACAGGAGCAAATAGCTGGCAATAAATGACGTGGGAGGGAAATTAAACAAAAGACGTGAGGGACAAACGCAGGAGAAACAGGAGCCAGAGATAATATTAGAAACAGGTCAGTGAACATCACATCTCCCCCCTCTTTACGCCATCTTCCCTTCCCCCCTTTTTCACCACAGGCGGTAACGTTGTCAAACCGAACCGCAGCAGCTCCCCGTCTCCTTCTTCCTCTCCCCTCTCCTGTCTTCATTTTCCCTGCCCATCTTCCAACATCAACCTCTCACTCATGAGCTGTGAATATAAAAGAGGCTGCATCCTGGCGCCCTGCCTACACCTGCCTACCAAACTGCCTCCTCTGTGCCCAACTTTGTGCTGCCTAAGTAAGCGGCTGTGCTGCGCCAACATGGCCCCGGCGCCAAGGTCAAATTGAACACCCACAGAGGGAGAAAGTTTTTGCAACTTCAGGTTTTTTTTTTTTTTCTTTTTTTTGGATGAACTGACAGAAACATTTCATCCAAAATCGTGACTTCTCGGAGGCCAAGGTGATATCTTTTAACAGGTTTCTGGCAGGTTTGACCCTCCAAATCCCAATAATTTTAATTCACAATGATACAAAACACAGAAAGGCGGCAGACCTTCACTTTTAGAGGTTTGAACTGGTAAACGTTTATCATTTTGTATGATAAAAAGATTATTAGCATTGGTGGTAAACCCATTAAAGACTGAATACAACCACTCTTTGCTGCTTTGCTTGAGTGAATATTCTGTGCATGATACTATCATCAGATGCATTTGTGATAATGGCATCAGCATACCAGATGATAACGTGCCTGAAAATTACATACATAGAACTACTGTCATACAACTAGAACTACTATCCTGTAACACACCTGAGCAATGGTGTTGAATAGTTGACAGAAGATATTACAGTGAAGCTGACCTTTGACCCTGTGGATATAAAATGTCATCTTACCATAATTTGATCCTATTTTGTGTAAAATGTTGTCATAATTGTCACATGAACTAAACTGGCTAAAAATGTGTTTTGTGAGGTCTGTCACCTTGGCTACCAAAGTCTAATCAGTTCATCCTGCAGGCAAAGACCCTGACCACTAACCCTAAGCCAGTTTTTAAGTATAATCTACTTGCATGGTTAGATACTGCAGAACCATCTGTGTGTGTTTGTGCAAACATGTCAATATACATCTTCGGTATGCCCAATGAGGCCTGTGTTTGTGCACAACGAATACACAGCCTTGTCACGATGGCTTTCCCCGACAATCTGCTTCCTTCGTCGCCTGTGACGACCGCTGCTGGTGACCGACACATCTGCTTCAGGAGCTGACGGGACCCACGGCACGAACGTGAAGCGTTTACAGTTGACCAGCCTTTCACCTAATCTTCTCCAAAGCTAACACAGAGCGTCCCCACATGACTCATTCTAACATCCTTTCCACATCTGTCGTTAGCATGTCGCGTGAGTCCTCCCGTATTTGACACACTTAATTGCGCTTCATTACAGTTTGGGGAGATTTTGAGCAGGTGTTGCTCGACTCTCCCATCCTGATTGAAAATGACACTTTTCTCCCACCGACAGAATATTTAACTGCCCAGTGTGAGGCTCAGATTCATAAAAGAGAGGCAAAATTGATATCACATCTGCAAGCTCAAATGACTACCTGGTGTCCTGGAGAGAAGAGAAATCAGGATGGATTTTCAGAGCTGAAAAGCACTGCCTTTCTAATCATGTCTGACGTTCTTTTAGCTAAAGCAGAAATACAGAGAAAATGTACTTGTTTGTTGGTTCAGAGGCAGTGAATTAAAGAAAACTGCAAGGAAGGACTGCAGGGAGAGTGAATGAGAAATGATCAGTAGCCATCTACACAAATCTGTCATTTCTTAGCACAAGTAAAAATCCATGCTTATATAATCTTATGCTGTGATAAATCATTTGCAATCATAAATGCACCCAAGAAGCGGTCTTGTGATCATCCACCTCTGCTCGAATTTGTCATTTCCTACATTTCCCTGAAAGCCTTCCAATGCTGCTGGATGACGTGCCTGAAACTGTCACATCCAGCTAAAGAGAAAGAAAGCCCCTGCTGTAATGTTAGCTGGCTTCATTAGCTCGGCTTCCGTCCACAAACATATCGTCTACTGCAAGGGTGTAGTTTGCTCGAAAGAAAATAGTTTATGCTCGCTACAAGATCTTCATTTCAGTGAAGAGACGTTGCTGTTGAGTTTTTCAAATGTATCTTTTTGCTGCTTTGAGCACCTCAAGCCGGGTGCCATGTTGTTCCATTACATGCATGAGAAGGCAGACCAAAACTCCAATTCGGCAACTCACACCAAAAAATCATCCAGATGGATAAATAGAACTATAGGTAAAAAGGAAAATATGCATGTTTTTTGTAAAGAACAGCTGACGAAAAAGATTACTGGTATCAAACTGATTCCCGGGAGGTATCTGAAATCACAACATCTCTGTTTGGCCATCAGGTAACAAATGAAATGTGGCATCAAGCCACAGTAATGCATCTGTCAGTAACTTTTTCTTCATCTCCGAATGGATTGTCTTCTTTGGCCAAACTCCAGCACAGAGAGATTGTGTTTGTCCTCGCAAATTCAAAAATAATTACATGCAGATAAATGTAAAATAATCCCCCAGCAAACTCAGCTAAGCATAGCTTTATCAGCTGCTATCATAAACACTTGTAATGATAACTGCCCTTCATCTGGGGACATAAATTCCCTCGCGGTGTCTGAAGCTTATTTCTGAAAAGCTTAACTCTATCTTTAAGAGCTTCTGTTGGTTCACAAACCATCACTTATCCTTATCTCGCCTTTAGGGAAGTGAATGCCTTCTCCCCCGAGGTGGACAGGTTTCTCTGTCAGGTTCGGAGGTAGATGGCATTTATCTTGTCATCTGAGATGGACGGGGGATTTATTTAAGGTGTTAAGGACGGTAGGATGGATGGAGGATGAGAGTTGTTAAGGATGGTCGTTTCATGACCGCTTCATAAACAGCTAGGTGAGATGCCCTCTTTGTGGAGGGGGTATTTAACAATTTTATGTCTCGGTTCAGGATGAAAACCACTAGTCATGCATGGGGTGGCTGCTGCATGTCAGTGTTCATTTGCTGAATGAATGTGTAGAACAAGACTTGAGCTGGAAGGAATTCTTTAATTAAGTTTAAGGATAAGTTTAGTGTTATCTTTTGTCTTTATGTCGACCATGTTTCTACCACAGACTACAGGAAGTTCCGTTAAAGCTACAGTCATTGATTTATTTGGACACTTTGAGAAGAGCTGCATTTGCTTGATTTACTACCTCAAACAGATTCCCTACAAGTATATGGTCTTGATCACTAGTTTCAACTCCCACAGGGAGTAAAATAAAAACGAAGCAGGGTATTCTTTCTTTTTATCCGACCACTCCGTTGCCTCTCGTCTGACCCGTTTGGCAGAAAAGTTGCACTGAACATACCGCTTTGACATGCTGCCAACTCCACAGTAGTGTGTATGTACGAGATGCAATAAGCCTCCTTAACATCAAGTGGCGCTAGTCTCGTGCTAGTACTCCAAAACACGAAAACAGGAAATGATGGAATGGAGTGCATAGAAAAACAAAGCACACACAGTATTACGCCCCTCCCACACACCACGCTGATTAGCTAGCACACCATCAATCAGAATGGTCATACAGCTGGCACACAACTAATAGGGGAACAGGGAATCCAATGGCTTAGATGGCCAACAGCCAACCTTGAACCGTGAATCAGAGCAGACACTGTCCCCGCGGTTCCAAAAGCTTCCAACACAGCTGAACACACCGGATTTGTTCCTGAACTTGTCTGAGTCTCCCCAAACACGTCCAACAGTTGGCCCGGTGTGTTTCAGGCTCACAACAAAACCAGATATTATTGACGAGACATCGGGACAATTCCTAGCCATGACAGTGGCAATGCAACTAGATATTTTTGACAAGACACACAGGAATGTTCAATTATCTGCGGCTATGTCACCACTAACGCCCCTTTTAGAGTCATTTTTAGTGCAGCTTTAGGTGGCACATTTGAATAATGATCCATTCAATTCTTTTCATGTAACAGCGCTTCAAGGATGCTGAGATTCTTCCATTCTGAGAAGTGTATCAACTTGTATGCTGTAGGGCCTATATCACAGCGGGTTTACAAAGAGGTGTAATAGTGGTATATATTTTCCTCTCAGCAGGAGGGACAAAAACAGATAGCAATTTCACAGCAATTTAAACAAGCCCTGTATACCAACCAGAGCAGCGCATGTCAGTTTAAAATCAGAAGGTAAAATGGATACAAGTCAAAAAGACTGAGGAGGAGCCCAGCATCCAAAACTGCTCCTCTCTGGCATCTGTTTGTGTTGCAGTTGCTCCAATCTAGCCAAGTGCTGTGTCAATGATGGGGTCACACATCCCGTGACAAGCTGCAAGTTATTTTGGGCTTTCCACCAATCAACCGCCCAACACGCTGACCCCTTGTGTTGCAAAAGCCTGGTGGGTATCGATTGGACCGCCTGCTGCTCCAGGTGTCCTTCCTCTCATCCTCTGAGTCATCTGAGTGCAGCTCAGGGACGGGAGATGAACCCTCAGAGAATAAGCGAAAATTGCCCTCCGCATTCTCCAGTTCCAGGTGGGCGTCCTCTTGTTGTGGCATTTTGGGGTTACACATCTTAATTTCTCTGTCCTCTGTCAACTGATTGTGAGAGCACAATCCTTCCGTCTTTTTCAGATGTGTGTGCTGCAGCTGCTGCCACGGAGCACAAGATTTTCAGTGAGCAAGAGAAAAGCTCCTGGCATCCAACATTTTGACACCAGGATAATTAGTAACGCAAAGTAAGATCAGGCTGTGTGACCTCCCTTTACTAGAGTCTACTACATTTGCAGCTCTGGTCAAATGTAGTGTGATTCATGGGATGAATACCCAATTAATTTCGCCTTAAAAAATAAATGTATTGAAAGATACTTTTTTTGATAGCACTATGTGTATGCACTGTTTTCATATTAATCCCTCACGCTCAGGTAGACAGTCTGAATCCAGTACGGGAATGGCTGACTTTTCTCTGACCACTATTAAAGGGCTGGGGGTGTATACATTCAGTTTTTGATGGCAGTCATTCAACAGTTTACCAGCTTACGATCAAGATCTCTTTTTTTGTTTGTCTCTAGTTATAGCAAGTTCTGCACCCCTTAGTTATTATTGCTAGGTCGGACAAGTTTGGCAAAAGGAAACATGGCAGCACCGTTTAGCCATGGTCGATCAGCTTAAAGAAGCAGACACAGGGGCTGTGTTCACAATGGCAGGCCTTGATCTTTTCCGGCTTGCGATAATTCATGTCATCTTAAAGAAACATCCGCAACCTATTTGTTCTTTCCCATAACGTTTCCACAAAAATTACGAGGTGAAGAAAGCCAACCTAGATGTTGTTGGCGATCTGACATTAGGCTTCTCCTCTTGATCTAACTGGAGCTAAATATTATACATCAGCTAGCTAGTTAGCTGTAACATTGCAAAGTTAAACTTGGTGCTTCTTGGTACCAAGTTTACTCAGTAGTTTTTGGACCATAGAGCAAAACTGGCCGGTTAATTAGAAGCATGTCATCGGCATACCTAAAACCTCAAGGCAAGGCAAGTTTGGTCTGAAGGACTGCCTTGACATAGAGAGATACATGCTGGACATAAATACATTGAATGGTTACTGCAGGAAAAAATGTCAAAGAAAAATGTAGATGAAAATGTGGTTGCATTTCATCAGTGTGAATCTCTTTGTTCTAGAGATAATGTCCCTGGCTGCACAGATCTTTCACTTAAATCGCCATTATATCAAACAATGACTGCAATCACAAAGGGTATCATATCATGACGTTTCTAATCAGCAGGCTACTTTAAGTTCTTTTTACCCTTAAAGGTGCAAAAATCTGAACAAAAACTTGATTAGAGCCACTTGTCGCCTTAGGGCCATTTGTGTCTTGTTAGATGACCATGATAACTACATCTCTACATTTCCCTGACTGGGAGACAAAGAAGCCTTTCAGCCTGCCGCCCCATTCTCCTCCAAGGTTGAACACTGAAAGAACTGACACTGTATCACGACTGAGAGCTAATCATTTATTTGTAGACAGACCGTCATGAGATGTAATTACCCTGTGCACTGACAAGGATAGTTCTGCAGCACTGCCGACAAAGAATTCATTATGGTTGTTTTCTGTGGCCTCGGTCATTCAGCTCATGCGAGTTCGGTAATGTGAGGCGTATTGTTCTGTCTAGCAAGTAATTCATGGTGGTGTCAAACAAACAAAATCATCTGGAAGGCAAAACAGCTTTCCAGTCGCGCCTTTTCTCACCAGAATGGCACCTCAATTTGAAAGTCCTAACGCTGAATCAATACGTCATCTCTTTCCCTCAAATTAATTATTATATCTTTAAGGCCTAGCTCCTTTTCTTTGTCTTTCTGTTGCTAGTTGGGATGAGTAAGGAACATTCTCCTTGTGTAAGATATTTTCTGAAGAATTAAAGACTTGGTGTGATGAGTAAGATCTCTTGCAGATACTTGCAGCATAGAGGTAAGATCCATCAACAATGTTGTCTCTAGACCTTCCGATTATAAACAACAAGACGACAAGTCAGACGTCATGACAGGTGTTGATTGTGCCTTCTCAAGGGCAATGACCCTTGAATGTTTTACAAGACAATGACTGTCAGCTAATCCACCTTCCTGACAACATATAAAGCAAAGAGAATCGCCGCTAATCTAAATTCCTGACATGTTCTAGTCCCAACAATTCCGAATGCCACAGGTGGAGAGAATCGCCCCTCATCTAAATTCCTGACTGATTTCTGAATCTTAAAAATGTTTGATTTCCACAGCCGTCATCAGTGAAGCAGGTGTTTGAGAGGTCTACATAAACCCTGAAGGGGAAGGGAAACACATGGCTTCTGCATCAGCACAGCTTTCACACAGGCACCGGTATTCTGGGTAGAATACTTCCACCTACACCTTGCTTGTGAAATGAAGATCATCCGCGGGCTTTGTGACAGAGAAAAGGAAGGGGAGGCAGGCAGCGAGAGTAATAGAGAATGAGAAGAGAGGGGAGAATGTGGGTGAAGAGTCGGCGGCAAAAAAGAGGCGTTGACAAAAGAGAAGAGAGTGTGCTGTCGAGAGGAGCGACAGGTAAAAATGAGACTTCCTTCCTGCTTGGTTTTTGTTTCCGGCTCCGTCCCACAGGTGTCTCTGCTGCTGATCCTGAGGTGTGTGGGAATCAGAGGATGTACAGGAGGTTTGTCGTCTAGTGGCCTCCTTTTGGTTCTCCTCAACAATAGAGCACTTCACAATTCGCCTTCCTCTGCAACCTCTCCGCCTATTCACACATCTCGCTTGTGTTCTGCCTCATTCTCTTGCACACAATTGCGTACACAAAAACGTGCACACACATTTATGTGCGCACAGTGCTCTTTAGCAGGGTTTTATCCGTAATCCCCCCCGCTCTTAATGCTTGTTTTCCCACTGTAAACCCGTGTGATGTGGTTGGGAATCCATTGGCCCAATCTCCCTGGTAGATATACCGGCTAATCCTGGCAGAAAGGGAAGAGTGATGGGGAGAGCGGAGGACGGGAGGGGAGGGGCCAGGCACTGCCACTGCAAGGAAAATAAAGAGAGGAGGGGAAGAGGAGGAGACAGCGCCTGAGTGTGTTTGGCCACTGATACCTCACTAATGCCCTGACAATCCTCCCTGAGTTTTAGAATCTGCTCCCAGCGGACAGCAGCGCTCTGTTTCTGTAAGAAATCTCCTAAATCCACAGTTTTTTTTTTTTTTTATCCGTGTCACATTAGAAACATCTGTCTTTGCAAGTTGCTAAGACCTGCGGTTTGTGTTATCAGTGGCACTTCTAACCGAGGAGACATAGTTGTACTGCTCACTCACTGAGCTGAGCTGCTAAGGAAAGTGAATGAACAATCAAAGTGGAAGTTTCTTTAAAAGTACATAAAAAGAAGAATTATTACTGTACAGTATCATTACACCATGCTGATTGATAGCTATGATTACTCAGTCTAATAAATTTTTTATGTGGCAGTAATCTGTAATCTGAATCTTATCCAGAGTTATTTTGTTTATGGTTTATTGCGTAAATGTTCATAGTTTATGTCTTGTGAATTTTAGTATATGTATTGCAAATCACATTTCTTACACTGGTATACTGGGTGTTTTTACTTCCCTTTGACACTACTCCCATTGTGTTATATTTCACTACTGTGTTGATATTCTACCAGTTTTCAGAGGTTTTCTGTCTTCAATATACTGCAGCTTTCTTGACCATGACACCGCCATGAAAGCAAGTTTTTAATTGTGGTGCAGGCTCTCCTGTTTAAATTCTTTCTTTTTATTACCAACAGCACTGAATTCAACATAACTTCACCTTCAAAATTATATTATGTTTCTAATGAAGCATGTTTCTTGTAAAGATGATCTTTGCCTTTTGAATCCACCTTAGCCCATAGGGGCTTTGTGCAACAAACTTTTGAAATGTAAATATATGAAGTCACTTCTTTATTGGCCATATGTGAGTAGAGGAAAAATTAAACCTTCCCATCCCTCTAGGCTGCCTGTACAAGCCTGTGGATGATTAGTTCAAGCTGTTTGATGCTGCTGGCATGTGGATTTCTTTGTGAGGGACCCGGGTGGGATTTTCCGTGTTAGTCCAAGTGATGTGATTTTATCCATGCTCTCGAGTGCTTCGCCTCAGTGCCTCCCTCCACTCTGCTGACAGAGAGCAACAGTAGCATACACTAATTTGGAAATGGAGTCCACTAACATAAGGTCGCGATCGGCTTCCAGCATAACACAGAAGTTCCACAGAGCCCCTTTAAAGGGAAACCAGTGTTTCCCACACATAGGTATATCTGGTGACTTCTGTTAACATTTCATGCTTTTATCAGTGAACGAGTGGAGAACCTGCCCTCGCTCTTCCCCTCTTGTCTGTTGTCAATCAGCAGGAGAGACAGAGACACTCTCCTGTTCAATGTAGGTGTACTTGCTGTTGTTTCTTTCACCTGCACCTGGTTGCACCAAACCATATAAATTCCAATTGGTGACTTCTATGACAAAATGGAAGCAAACAGAACCGTACTTTCCCTGGAACTATGATTGCTGTTAGCCTCAAGCAGAAAAATCAATCAGACACCTTGAAAAGCAACATCAGACTGCAGATATTGAAACAGGTGCTATCCCAGCATTTCACCTGTGGTGGATTTATACCAGCTTTCAGCTGCCATGTGTCCTTGTGTACAGATTAAAACCTCCTGGGACACCAGGCGAAGATGACCGTGGCTTCATTTTACAGGACTGTGCCATATATACCACATCACTCCTCTCACCCGTCCTCTAAGAATAATCCCATAAGACGGATGACAGGAAATAGGTAGAGAAACACACGTTGCTGGGTCAAGTGTTTACCACTGCTCAGGTCTATTATGCATTCAAAGATGTGTGTGCAGGAGCACTTGAAGGCAGCATAACAAGCGAACGCTGCTCAGAGGCTCATCTTGCTTGACTGGTTAAAAAAAAAAAATAATTGTTTTGCTGAGGAGGACAAACACTGCAGCCTCTCGTCAGCGGAAGGCGAAGAGACCAATGCTGTCTTCGCTCTGTGGTTAAAAAAACGGTTGCAGTCGGCAACACCCCTCTCTCCCAGAGCAGCCTAGATGTGTTATTGATTTATGTTTTTGCTTCACGCCAGCAATCCCAGAGAAAGTGGAAATGTTGGTAAAATTCTGGTAGACTATGTGGGGATCAGAGCAAGTGTATACAGCCGCCGTGTGAGTGTGTGTGTGTGTGTGTGTGTGTGTGGGCCGGGGCATTAACTGGTAAGTGTGAAGCGTTTTTTAACCCCCAGCAGCACTGCAGGAGACGTACAGACAAACATTGGTGTTATGGCTGCACAGCCTGTAAAGTCTGAACATAACATTTTCCCCTCGGTGGGTCGGGGAGATTTTCTCGTGAATTCGACACAATTAGCGATGCTTTTTTTAAATTTTTTTATTTTTTATTTTTTGTGCGTGTGGACCAAGAAACAAGCGCTCAGAATGGATCTCTGTGTGAGTCTGGATGTGTTTCCTGGGAGAAGAACAACTGGGGTCTTGTGATGAATGAGAGAGAGGGAGAGAGGGAGAGAGAGAGAGAGAGAGAGAGGGAGAGAGAGAGAGAGAGAGAGAGAGAGAGAGAGAGAGAGAGAGAGAGAGAGAGAGAGAGAGAGAGAGAGAGAGAGAGGGAGAGAGAGAGAGAGAGAGAGAGAGAGAGAGAGAGGGAGAGAGAGAGAGAGAGAGAGAGAGGGAGAGAGAGAGAGAGAGAGAGAGAGAGAGAGAGAGAGAGAGAGAGAGAGAGAGAGGGAGGGAGGGAGAGAGAGAGAGAGAGAGAGAGAGGGAGGGAGGGTGGTTTCCATTCAACAGTCAGGACTCGATGGTAGCTTAATCAGCTCGTTCTTCCCCGGCGCACATGCAACTTATTAAAGCGATTACAATTCCTGTAAGTGGCACGTATGGTAACGGAGGCAAACAAATCAAAGTCATTCCAGTGGAGCGGCTACATTAAGGCACTACAACAATCACTACAAATGCAGACTGATTCATATTTAAACACTATGTCTGTTTTTACACAAATAGAACATATGGTATTATTATTCAGTGTTCATCTCTGCTAATTTGGTTTTATCTTTTGAGCATCATCACCAAGTCAAGACCAAGTGTACCGAGACAAGGCCTGGACTTTGAGGCGTTGAGACCAAGACCAATCGACATGACGGAGCTGAAATTAACTCAACCATCTGATTGTCCAAGTTTTACCATCGACCTTAGTCAGAAAGTATCTGGAACCTTAATTACTCTTGTCCGCCCATAGAAACCATCAATAAGCAAAGTCTGAAAAACATTTCAAAAGGGTGAGAAATGTGACACCATCACAGACAAATACAACAAAGAAGATGGCTAAGTTGGCATTAGTGCAGGAAAAAGATTTTCAATAGAGCTGTCATTGCATTCACTATCTGATCGATTAATCAACCAATCATTTCAGCAGTTAAGTCTACAGCAATCATATTTTAAAAGTTATTCATGTGTTTTGGTGTAAAATCTGAAGTAACAGCAGCTTTGAAAATTTTGCATTGGAGTAAAAAGCGCAATATGAGCTGATAATTAAACTGGCACAAAAAGAAAATACTTAACTCAAGTACAAGTACCTCACATTTATCCTCAAGTTCAGTAAAGTAAAAGACCACTTGCAGACGTGGCTTGTATCGAGAGATCATAAGCACAAAAAGGTAGGGGATCCACTGTCCTTCAATACGTTTCAGTCCTAACTCGCACAAGAGATCCCTTTCTATAACATACTACCCAACTGCTGCGAATGTTTCAAATGTAAAGGTCAAGTAAATCAGCAGTGGCAAGGTCAAGAGAAAAAGAATGGAGGCAAAGCTGAGTAGATGAACTGCAAGTGGTCCACGACGTCCACTTTCCTAGTAAGTTTGTTCCAATCAGTGCTTTCATAGCTTCGCTATTCGTCGGGAACAAAAGGAAAGCAACACTCAAGACTTAACCAGGCTTTCACAAGGAAGAGCACTCCAGAACTACAGCACACTTGAGTCCTTCACGGAATGGAACTTGAAAACCTCTTGTTCTTTGCAAACTGTATAGTTAATGTAAAGATGCATTCCGTACAATATAAATTTAAATAGTGCCAAGGCATACTGCACATGATTTCTGGGACTGTAAAGCTGTTAGCTGGATTATATCTGTTTTTTCATCAGTGCATAGTGGTTTGCACAGAATTAGCCTCGCCTGATGGCTCCGAAAACCCAAAGCCCTCAGCATGGCTGTTTGTGCCTCTGACAGACTCATCTGATTTTATGTCACCATAAAGCAAAGGCTGCTCATATCTTATTTTATGTCATCTAGTGCATTGTGATTTACAGGAACTAGCGCTGTGTTATGGCTGTCCGAGGCGTACTGTTACCCAGCACGCTTTAAGGAGAGGTCCAACAGGGTTTTAAGATGAACATTAACTCTGTTCAGCTAAAGTAAACAAGATGTCGTAGTTGAAATATTCATCCTGACATGGAGGCTTTGATGGAGAAAGAGTATGCTGAAGGAAAACGGTGACATGGCAACTAAACAGCCTATTTTAGCTTAATCACAGCCACTTAACAAATTTAAACCCTGAGTCATACAACACTGCTGTTGCCACAGAAGTCATTTCAAACAGCGGCCCTCTATGTTATCCCCTGACCTTGATACGTTTCAGCTGTTTTCAGACATATGAAGGTCCAATTTGTCAGATACGTAGATATTACATCTGGAGTCTATCAATAATTCAAAGTACTATAATCTGGGTTAAATGTGTAAATATCTGTACCACAGATCATAAATTGAACTAATCCTAATAGTCTATGCAAAGATGGTGCCCATTGAGTCCAGTGTGTAATGCTCACCTGGTGCACACACCACAAGGTTGTTTTAGTCCCCGGGGGTTAGTTGCTGGTTATACAGACCAGTGAATATGCACCAAAGAGTTTATCTCGCTGTACATGCCACTCCCACCCGGACTGTGAAAGTGTTTAGGGAAGTTAAGGTGGTCAGGGTTATCAGACAGAGGGTTGAAAAGCGTAAGAATGTTTGATGTTGGATGCTGTAGTAGTTGTTCCATGTCCTCATAGAGTCAATGCTGATGACAGGTGATTTCTAGATTTATTAGCCAGCGGGCTGGAGGAGGCGACGGGGGTTTCACAATGGCCCTCTCTTGTATTCAGTGGTGGCCCAATCAACAGCATTGATTTTTTTTTTACACATTTTTCAGGGTCGAGTGAACAGAATTACTGGATTTTATGAGAGAAAAAGGAAAAGAAGATTGGTTGCAGTTAACACCACACTGTACAATGACACCAGGACGCACAAATTGTAAGACTGAAGAAAAGTTACTCTTTAGGAAAATCGTGAGTGGCAGGTTAAGTACTGAGCAGAGATACACAAGGACAAGAGAGGATTACTTACTTGCAGGAGTAAATCAGAATTTTTTTCAGGTGTAGTGAATGATATAGACAAATAAATGTTCACGTCCTGTAAAGACATTTTCCTGCTGATCCACACCGACAGCTTAAGTACTCAAAACATTTCTCAAGAGCCCATTTGGTACGAGGATGATTCTCAGTGATTTCATTTGTGTTTGTTTTTCTCTTGTCATATCTGATGCCCCCCCTCTGCCCGCAAGCGTGAGCTGTCTCCTTGGCAACAAAGTCATATCTCTGCCAACTGCAAACACAATCTGAGAGTTCTGGAGGGGCCGGCATGGTCCCCTCCCCCAGCAAATCAATCCTCAATGAAACCATTCGGCAAATGAATTCACATCAGTGCCCACTGACCATCACAGATGCTATGAAACTGTTGATGATCCCTCTGCAAGCGGCACACAGAATATTTATGCGGCGGTCAGGGTCAACACTGCTACAAAGGGATGAGACAACCTTCACTGATGTAAATAATCCTTTTTAAACAGCGGCTGAAAAGTAACACCATGTTGTGGCCATGACAAATGTGACGGGGAGAAGATATGAAATCTCTGGTGAGCTCCTCTGTATCAGCAGCAAACAATATTAGGAGTGATAGCCGTGTCCTTTTGTAGATTAGCATTAGCCACGCTGCTCCTGCGTCTCTGTTGCCACGATTAGAGTGTCAGCATGGCTGAAATGCTCGGCCCCATTTATATGCAGTCACCACTGAGCCACACACACTATACACTCGCCAGCTTATTAAAAATAACATGATACAGTGGCTGTTTCACTAGCAGGCTAATAACAGTGACAATGACTCAATTTTTTCAAGATAAAGTTAATTTAATCTGATCGTCATTCACAGGCGGAGCTGGAAGAATGCTCTGAATGCTAAAAAGCTTCATGTTTGGTAAACATGCATTTACTGTAGGGGATGTGAGCAGCCTTTTAAGCTCCTTCAAGCATCCATTTTTACTGACAAAGTGGATCTGTTTGAAGTCCAGTCCACGCTCAGTATCTCTGGACTAAAACAGCTTTGCACAGAGTCTTGCTTTCCTGTCAAAACTTCTTTACAGGCTAAGATCAAAAGTTTTTATCCAAGCGCAAGAGTCGATGAAGGGGGACTGGCCTTTGTTTCAGACCCTCGCGGCTTCATAGGCAGTCGCTCGGGCTGTATAGAGCTGTCGCCAGAATGTGCCGCCTCCAACAGGAGCGGCTTTAAGCCCAATTAACTGATAAATGTTAGCCTGCAGGGAGCTGGCAGACAGAGAGATCAATGAGGCTGAATTGAGCCAAGCAGTGTGGGCTTGGGAGACCGTCCCTCAAATGGATAAACCTGGTTACAAACCCCGGGGATGGGAAACACTGGCCCTGCTTGAGTGCCCTTGAGCAAGACAGCCAATGACTACAATAAGCAAAACAGAAAAAACTACCAAAAAGTCTTTAGCATAGATAAAAATAGAAAGTGTATCTCGCCTAGGATACATATGTCTAGCATAATAGGAGGATAACCCTGCTTGGTGTTGGATACACAGATCCCCAACATGTTTACAGAAAAGCCAATAAAGATATATGTGCACATAAATGTGGGTCATCGAAGGACAACATTTCTGGGCTCATTAGGACGGTGGGGCAAAAGGAACAGAGCAGTCCTGTCAAGCACCTGAGTTAGTCATCCTGACGTCGGCTCAAGACCGCATCGCCTACGCCGCTCAGGAGCCTCTGGCACTCCTCATGCATTATGCAGAAGATTCAAGACTTCAAGGAAGGGAGATGCACGAGGCCGGGCACAGTGACCAAGTTTGTACCAGGAGGAGCTATCTGTGCATGTTCTTTTTTTTAAAATATGCAGATATTTCTTTTACAATAATAGTGGACAGGCACCTGTTAAAGCACCTTTTTTCCCCCAAATGCTGTAGATGAGAATGACATGAAACATGGGAGGAGCAGAAAAATGTACATATCAGAATTCACCTAAATGAGATGTCCCTAGAATGCAGGTGCTGAAATGTCTTGAAGGAGGACTGCCACACTCCCCACTTCATAAGGGCAAGGATGTTGAAATGAAACCTTCGCCCTTGGGTGCCATGATAGGCAAAAAGTTTGGATCTTGATGTACAGTATCTAGTGGCTGCACCATTTGTCACAAAGCTTTGCTTCATCATAGATCTTGTCCTCCTGCAGAACAGAGAACTGAGTGTTAACAAAGGGCCGAGGATAAGGCTGCTGCTTTATTTACATCATTTGTCACGATGGATCCTTACACTAAGAAAAACACAAAGGCTGTGATGAAAAGAGCAAAGAGACAAAAAATAAAGGTGAACTAAGGCTTCTTTCTCAAAGCGATTAAATTGAGATTGTTCCAGAAACCTTCAGTCTATCGACTGGTGGCCACTGTATAAGCAGTGGGAAATACATAAAGGTGAATGAGAGGCTTCTGCTCTGCTGAATTCAATAAAGCGTGGCCTCTCTCACACCATGAATGTTCCAATTACAGGCTGTCACAGGGGTGAAACTTTTCTACTGTTCCACAGATCTCTATCTGTCGTTAATCATCCTTGAAACTTTTGTGTTCCCTGCTGAACAACCACTGAGTAATTAGTTAAGTTATCTGAATAATCGCCTTGACTGAAACTGTGAGATTAAAGCGCACACTAAGGAAGATGACCACTGATGAGATAAAACACAATGGTGCTAATAAACACTAACAGTGTTTTTTTTTTCTTCCCTTGAACCCCCCTAAAAAGAAAAAAAAAACAAAACAAAAGCGAAAGTGGTGGAGAAACTTTGCTTTTCGTCTCTAATGAACTAAACCAAACAGATTGCCTTGCTCCTAGTTGGTTTCCTTCGGGAGGCCTGATAGGGGATGTGGTCTCTTTGAGCTCGAATTGATTTGTTCAGAGGGATGTTTCTTTGGCAAAGAATAGCTGAGGAGTTTCTGCAGTATGGCGGAGACTTGTAACTTTGAGCTATCTTTCAAACAACTTGTCATAATTCTACATTTATGAGAGAAATTTTACATTACACTCAATTTTATACATAAATAAGCATATATAAACATAAGGTAACAAAACCAAACAATGTCTTCCAGTTTTGATTCAATATTGTTAAATCCTGACCTCAATTCAAACCAAACAGTACCAACAGCCATATTGCGAGAAATTACCAAATTATCCCCAATAGTATATGTTACCCAATATCCACCAATATGAATGTTTTCTTTTTACAGAACATAATGTGTAACAAAATCAAACTATAGACTATATTTGTATTTTTTAACAGAAATTATATCTGGAACCTGTTGAGCAATTGTGGTAAAGATAATCAATACAGCCCCATTTTGCTCAAGTACTTTAAGAGTTATGTTGGGATATTTCAAAATTAAAGATAGGAGAAGCTGCTGAAATATATTGGGTTTTGAACACACTTCATTTTTCATCCTATATATGATATTTCATAGTTTAATAAGAAATAGTTTAAGCTCTCCCTCTCCTCAATGACTGGATGATTGGGCATTATTGTACCCATATATAAGAAGAAAGGTGATTTTATGGGATTGTAATAATTACAGAGGTATTACTGCAGGTTCATCCTCAAACGGAAATCTAAAATCTGCTACTGCTGGAAATGTCATAGAGAATGTCCTCACAGCATTCGTTGACTCACAAAGGGCTCCTATCATACATAGTTTGAGGGAGTACATTGCGTCCAAACTGAACAGATTCTCTGTATTATGTCCTGCCTGAACATCCTGCTTGAAACCCAAACTGAATTTTTTTTTTAATTGAGTTTTTCTTTGGATTATAAATTGGCTGCTAAACAAACAAAAAAGTCAGCTCCTACGTCTTCCTTCACATTCACTGCCCTTTCGTTTTAATGTGGTGTTGCCGAGACCAAACAGTACAATAGCTGCGTAGAGGATTATTTCACATTATACTTTAAATGAAAAAACTTCCACTGGAAAATGTACTCTGGCAAACATGTTCACACTGTTAAAACTGTCATATTGAAACAACCTGAAGCAGCATTATATTCTGGGTTTAATGAGCACCGTGCTGCATTTCAGTTCCTTTGATATTGTGCTCAGTTCCATGGGTAATGTTTTAGAAAACCAGACAATTTCCTGTAGAGCATTGTTGGTCCTTTCCAATCATGTTATTATCTGTATATTGTCAGTCAGTATTCAAATAAAGAATGTGTTATTTGAGAAAGAGGTAGCAACACATTTAATGGTGGAAAGCACTTTCTTATTAAATGCAGTTTTAACACATGGTGTACCACGGTTTGAACTGCCAATCAACTATTTACACACTGCTTAGAGTAATTTTACAACTATTATTTAATGGCTAACTGGTAATTAGAAAATGTTTACTGAGGTTGAAAACATTTTTTTTTCTAGTCGTGCTAAAAACAGACAGAGACTACATTGGAATGGAGCCATATAACAGTTGAGGGCAGATAAGAGGTCTGACGCTCCAGAGAAAACATGAGTATTAGCAATTACTATTCAGCTGAGGTTTCTGAGGGTTGAGGAAGATCTGCTCTTTACCCCTTCACCACTGCCAACAGAATGACATTACAATTAAGCCTTTTGTATTTCTTTAACTTTCCTATTGTGCAATATGTGGAATACATTTATTTATAGCCTCCCCTGATTTCATTGGATATTTCTAGTATGGCACTTGTGTTCCACATTAGAATATATTCTGAAAACCAGTCAGTGGCTCCTGAATGCTACTTAATATAATGTATTAGGGAACATTATGCCTGGTGCATGAAAATTAAGAACTTTAGCAGTAAACCAATTAATTGTTACCTTCCTCAGAGGAAAAAAAAGAAAGTATTTTAATATATGTCACATTGGAAAAATAAGTCTTCACCAAGAGCATCCAAGATGTTCAGACCCTAGCTCTGAAAAAGATCACCTCATAGTATGCCCTCTGTATTGCTGCAGATTAAAATTTCAGGTTTTCATCTCCTGTTGTGAAAATATTTTGATTTTTGTGTCTTATTCCCACTTTGAAACAACCTGGATGTAGTAAATAATGCAGCTGAAAAAGACAATGTGAGGTGGAGTACTATAAACAGTGTGAAGTCCATGTAGGGAGGAGGTCAGGGGTGGACGATTTGGTCAAACAAGGACAGGACAATTGCCCAGGAGACCCATAACCCCAACCCCATGTTAAAGAGTAAAGGTTATGTTACATACATGACATAACCTGAACCCCTAACTTGACTCAAGAGGTTGAATGGGGAGCCAAAGGAAAGGCCTTGGGTTTACCTCATTCAAGAGCATGATAAGTGTAGAGTATTTTGGGGGGAAATATGGGAAGTGGGGGTTGAAGATGACAATTGTCAGCTCATGTCCTGCCTTTGGCTTCCCATTCAACCAATGAGTCGCTGAACAAGGTGGGGGCAGTCATCAAGTTACCTTTACCTTTCCTAACCCTAACCCAGCTAACCAAGTTCTTTTCTTGCCTAAACCTGAGCAACTTGCTGGGGTACGACAAGGCCTGTTACTCCTGTCATGTCATTTTGTGAGTGACCGGCAATTGACCTTTTCAGCAGTTAAGGTATGAGGATGTGTTGTGTGTAAACTAGCGGCAAAGAGACCCTTCAAAACAAGTAAGTCATCTTGTTATTGAACTAAAGTTCATGGTTGCTTCCCAAAGGACAATAACTGCATTGTTCTCATTTGCTGCTTCATTGAAGAGACGTGCGCATGCTTTGCCCCTGACATGGCTGGCCTACCTATTATATAATTAGATCAAAAAACAAATGTTAAACCCTCACATCAAAGACTCGTTTTGAAAAATCCATCTCTCCAATTGTGGCTGATTAGGGATCCTCCAGAGGCTGTTGGAAGGCAAACGTGTGCTGGGATGTAAATGAGATTCCTCTGTTTTGCTGTAGATGGGAAAAAGTGACTAAGGAGTAGGATTAGAAACCAAGGTTCCTCTCTCATGCTCTCTGCACCTCTCTGCTCTCTTTTTTTCTTCCTCGACATGCCTCCTCCCTCTCTCCTCTCTCCTCCCACTCTGTCTTACGCTGTGGTCCCTTCCTCTCCTCTGCAGACTTGTTTTGAATTTGCCCGAGCAAACAAATGCTACAGCACCAGGGGGACTTAATCACTGGCTGACTGCGTGTGGGCAGCTGCTCGGCCTCGACGTGTTGGCTGACCGGTAAGCAAAAGGTTGCTGGTTCCATCTGCAGCACTGAAAGAACAGAGAGGCTCTGCACTGAGCGTAAGGCTAGTGGGTGGCCATCCACACTGTATCATCCACATGACTGAAGTGCTCTTGAACAAGACACAGAATCCAAACTGATCTAAGTGTGCTTCAACGCAAATAACCCAGAAATTCTCTTTAATGAGATGCACGAGTACTGAATATGGGTGGATTGACTGTTTGGTAAGCTACATCCCCATTAGCTAATTCAGTTTGCAGTGATAACAGTTCAGAGTTTACCACTTAAAACTCAAAGTCATTTTTGTAGATTCTTGATTTCAACCAAAAGTAGCCAACAAAGGTGTCCCATTTCTATCTGGCAACTTTTCTTTTTGTCTGTTGAAATGGCCTGTCACTATCATTAGCTGTAGCCAGCTTGCTAAGCATGTATAAAAATGTTGTGTTTGCCTGGCTTTTGAAGTTTTAAAGCTTGCAAAATAGAAAGGCAAAGTCCTATCCCTCCCGGTGTGGACCATGGTAACTTCTCTCGGGGAAAGATGATAAAGGGTTTTCAAGATGAGGACCAGCTGATTATTTGGGTTGATGGAATCAAAAGCTTCCCCAAATCCAAAAAGCAGAGTAAAGCCACTAACGTTGGCTTGAATATTACTAGGCTAGTGGCCGGACATGCTAATGTTGCAGCTAAAATTTTGGCAGACAGCCATGCTATTTAATCCATTACTTACAATTTTGCTCTTGATTTTGATAGTGGAAACTACCCTCCTTATTCCTCACACCCATGTTACATTGCGTAAATTACGGGCGCGACTTCAGGTGTGTCCTGTCACTTAGCCAGAATGAGCCTTTTCCATGGTAACAGGACACCAAACCTCTTTCTTAGAGCGATTGGCACAGTGTATCATCCATTCATGAAAATCTAGTTTAGTAACTTTATCATGTCAATACTACTAGCACAATCACGATTGTTAACCCCTTTAGGTAATGCTTTTTAAGCCTGAAAGAGCTCAGTTTTTGTTATGGGTAAAGGTCTACCCAAAGCAATCTAAGTTTTCATCTTGAGGCCATAAATCTTCAGCCTGCAGAGCCTATTCTTTCATAATATGCAAAGTTATTAATTAGAGTGACAGCCACATAGGGCAGTCTAATACAAGTTGATCATCTGTGCAGCAACTTTTATTCATATCATGATGTGCCGTTTTCAGGCACTGAAAGTCTGATGTTTGAATAATGCCTCTACTCTCTTTCCCACCGCTCCGCACAGGGTGTTAGAAGCACTCCTGTCGCTGTTTATACTTTTAAATTGAATTAGCCCCACTCTATTATAAATGTGATTTCATTTTTCTCTCAGTAATACAGTACTTTGGAAAAAAAAAAATCCCATATTTTACCGTTCTCTGTGTTATTCCAGACTAGTATCTGCAATTGTGCCCCAACATCAAAACCACATCAGCACTGCTTCCATTAAAAGCTGCAATCCATCACTGCAATAAAAGACACGGATGCAACACATGAAATATGACTTGTTCACTGAAATTTTGCCGTATTAAGTTTATTTTCCCCACTTTTAAGCTCTGGGAATAAATAACAGCATGGTGCTGAAAATATTCCCCATTAGACATGTGAATATTAGTGTAATAATGCCATGTGTGTTGCCCACATTCATCTTCTCCTTGCTATTTACAACAATGGATTACAGCCCTGTCCTTGCCGTGCGCCTGTGTGAGTCGTCTTTGATGTCGGTTGAAGCAGAGTGGGAGCGAGTGACACATGGAGGAATATAAATGGGAGAAAAAGTGTTTGTGAAATTGACCGGCGCTTTTCTTGCTTGTGTGTTGGCAGTGATCCACAAACAATGCTGGGTTTGTTTTCAAAGCTGCTCAAGACAGATTTGTCAATTAACAATATTAATATTAGTGTCTGTGCAGAATAAAACACTGACATGCAGCCCATGCTTACTAATTAGGACACTACATTTATACTCTTTTTGCTGTAAAGAAATTACGCAGGGGGAGGACGAATCAAATCAAAATTAAACACTAAACCACAAACCAGTTCATCGGGTTGCATTCACAGGTGTAAGGGTATTATTGATCAGCCACATTTGAACTTTGTTTGGCATTTTACTGAAGCCAAATGGCCTAGATTCAGGATGTATTCCAACACATGCACTCTAAAACAAGGGGTCATTGCAAAGGGGTTACATTAAATTAATCATTCAACTCTGCAGTTCCCCTCAGCTCTGTGAACCATATTAGTGTCTTTCAGGTCATTGTGTTGCTTTTACCCTCAACTTGAAAGAATCTAGTTAAAACATTCAAAAATCAACTTAAATCATCAAAAGAATGCAAAGAAATAACAGTGTTGCAGAGAAGTTGGCATGCTGAGCAGCTAGCGGTGTAAACAACAACACACACTGACCAAGTGGTCACAAACATCATTTAATGTACCTCTGAAATTTGTGGGTAAAAAATAAAAATATGCTTAGCAGCTAAAGAGTCAGACATCTCCCTCAGGAATAGGCAAAGATCAAAACGGAGCTTAAAAACTCTAAATGAAGGCTGATGGTCACCATATGAACTCTGTGAGGTTAGAAACGTGTCATTGCTGTGTTTGAAGTCTGTTTGACTGTCTCCAAGTCAAAAGGGTCAATTATTGTACCTACAAAGTTTGTGGATCAAGAAATAAAAACGGTTTGCAGCTCACAAAGTGCTTCACTAACAGATTTCTGGTCGACAGAACAGCTTTGTGATGAAATCGGCACCAATTGTAAAGCACTTATAAACTTCCCGAAGAATGGTGAATCAGACTTGAACGTCCTCCAAACAGCCATGCAGAGTGTTTTTACACATCATAGCTGAGAAGAGGCTGACAGTGGGACACGTGTGATAACAGAGTGTGTCGCCTGCGTGGCAGGACAGCAGTTGTCGAGGCGAGGTGTTTGATGAAAGAATCACGATCATTGACGGTAGCATTCGGATGATGGAGCCCGTGTTTTATGCGGGAGATCAATCAGACTGGGCTGTAATCAACGATATATAAATCAGTTTGATGGGTGGATCATCAAAAGCAGAAAAGATTAATTGCTGTTAAACTCTGTACATTACTTCCATTTGGCACGAGCATATATTAAAGCTACAAAGGGAGCCTTCTATTATGGGAATTGTGCTTGACGGCCACCTTTGTTCTAACAGGTCTAGCATCTGCACTGTGCATCATATATGGACGTCTACGTTCAAGTGGCACAACGTGTGAAGGCCTGAATAACAAGCCTGGCTCGTTTCTGAGACAATCAAATTAACTGTGATTGTTGATGCACCGCTATACCCGGTCGATTAGCTTTCGCAGAGGATTGTGCACAAATGTGTCAGTATTCAGGCTGCTGTCAATTTCAAACTAATCGGAGACGGAGCAGCGTCGGAGAGGGTGGCGTTCAGCAGCTTCATCAGTTAGACACAGATGTAAGCCGAAGACTCGCCTCTCAAGATAAACTTCTTACCCTTCTCTGGATGCGGCTCCTTTATATGCTTTCTATGTGTGTCAAAAAATAAACTCTGCAGTTGTTCTATTTTAAAACCATATCACTTTACATATAGTGTGCAACTGTTCTTTCATTATGGGGCTGTAGAATTCACTCTTTCACTCATTACTTGCATTAAAATTAGATATATCAGTGTTTTAAGCTAATTCTAATGGTGAGAGCACTCATTGTCATTCGCCGCTGTGGTGGGAGTCTTAACTGCCTTGACTGAACGTCACGTTCGTGCCCACTTGGACGTCCATCTCCGCAGACGATCCCCCTCTTTCTGCTTTTTGCTCCTTTGATTCTTATTAAAATGCACACAATTAGAGAGCCATTAAACGTAATGAAACAAAGTGCACGGAGGCGCCATTAGTCTGAGAGCCGGCGTGATTGAGTCACGCGTAAATCACGGCACAGATTAAGCGGCGTGGCCACCGTTTCTGCCATTAAAGTTAGGGATGTGCTGTCTTTGTTTTGTGGACTGCCATAAAACAATAGGGCACCTTGGCTGCACTGGGAGGCCCACGCCAAGTGTGTGGAAGCCACACATTAGCACAGAGTTCTGGGGGCAAATCCATATAAAAGATATTATGACGTACAATTACTCAATACTTGAGGCAAATATTGAATTACAGCTGTCATAGAAGAAGTGTTCATGGGGAGAACTGTGATGGAAGACAGCTGTCATTACTAATGTACATTTATTAGAACTAAAGTACATGTTTGAGTGACGCTGCCCTCCTACTTTATGAAAACCCGTATTTGAATTCCTCTAATGTATATAGAATTCAGTATAATGGCTATTGCAGATGTAATGGCTGTTCTAAGGTATAATTTTATCAATTGGAACTTTGTAGCATTCATGTCTGAATGACATCAGCCCCTCCTTTCTGGCTCAACAAACAAGAAAATCCAACGTATGCGAGCGAAGCGGATTCCAACTCAAGATATACCAAACTACAAAGAGGGTTTTGCAGTCTACGACAAGATCGCAGCACTTTTCTATGACGCAGGATGGCTGTCAGCGGAACAGCATTCCTCATATTTCCACCGGGGTTGGTGAGGAACACACTGTTCCAGGACTGGAGGACAATCAGCAAAGATGACAGGAAGATTGAGGGGTGGGGGGGTGGGGTGGGGGGGAGCAAGGAAGGGACCGCAGGAGAAGGATTACCTCAACGTGGTTATACAGTGGGACCATTATCGCCCCTGTTAGTCGATGGATTTCCTGGCTGTTACCAAGCTGTCCAGGAAATTGAATTATCTTCCTGCTACACAGATAGCTGGTAAACTTGTTTTGTACAACATTTGCTGGATGAACACTCCAATGTTATCGTATTTTTTTTATAGACTTACTGAAGCCTCATGGCAATGATCGAAAGAATACAGTGCTTGGCAGCGTTTTGAGGTATTGACACTGGAAGCACCAGTGCAATACATGTTTCAAAAAATATTTGCATTGGCATCCACAAAGTTGGCACTGGATTGCTTAACGCTGGATTTCTCCAGTCCAAAACATAAAAATGCTTCTGAGGAAACATTTGGAAGTCACTACTGTGCCTGACTATCTGATAACAATGAATCATCCCAATAAGAAACAGAGAAAAGAACCCCACTTTTTTTTCCTCCTTTGGCTGCAGCGGCGCTCCATTTTAGCAGAGAGTAGATAGTATATCATAGTTAATGTGTTGCGGACTCGCCCTCTTGAACTTCACTTGAGTATATCATAGTCTTATCGTTACAAATGCCTCAATCGCTGCGACCAACTGCATGTCCTTCTCTGAAAAATGTATATTTTATCACCTGTGAAGATAAATCACCAAGCGCGTGGTTGTCATCTCTACCCAGAATGCACAGCACAGCCTTGCAGGAAATAATGCCGAAAGTACTTCTGTGTTCTTGACACTTCTGCATGAGCGTCAGTGAGGAAGATCATACCAACGCCAACATAAGCGGGTAGTGTTGGAATGCTCTCGAGATGAAAGACCATCTTTGAAGACAGCACAGTGAGAAGTCAAAGTGTCTGTCACCGCTAATCTTCCACTTGTCCATGCATGGCAAAGCTTTATAAACAGTTCATCAAATACAGTGAGTCAAATTCCTCCAACTGTGGGTCTGTGTAGGAGTATGTGCATGCACGTGTGAAAAAGTATGAAGCATGCATAAAATGAAAAACACCTCAACCTGTAGCCCTGCGTCAGTGATCACACTGACAAAGCTGTTGTTCTCTCTCTACTCTGCACCTCTACCCTCCATCTCTGAGCATGGCCCGCTGCAAGAAAAGGCAGATGTCCTTTTTGTCACCCTGCGATGTCAATGTCTCTCCAAGGGGGATCCTTTGGTGAGGCCAAACAACTGCTGAACAGCACTAGGATTACATGGATCCATTGAGGTTTGGCTGAAACGGGGCCATGGACAGGACATGGTAGCACCAGGGGGTGCCTCCTGTAGATTGCCAACATCTCACCCTCTCCACGGGGGTATCAGGCGCTGTGATACCCAGGGAAGGGAAAGAGGCCACTTTGAAGGTTATCGACCAGCCAGGAACTGCAGGGAGGTTGGGCTGGTGGAGCGATGCCGAAAGAAAACAGACATGGCTATCAGCTGTTTCCACAAAATAAAGGTCTTTAGGGATTTATCTATCGGCCACATTTAATTCTACAGGATGAAGCACTTCAGTAGAGAAGTGTTGATTTTCTCACATCGCTTGAACTGCCCTTTGTAGCTGAGGTGATATTTTCCAAAGCCATAACAACACTTTTGCCTACACCACAGAGCTGGGTGAATGTATCTGATAAAGATTTCATCAGTAGTGATCATTTTAACATGTTATTTTGGAAAGCATAGTTTTCTTTCACTCATAAATACACCAGTGTTTCCAATTCATAGGCTTTACTCCCCACCCCCAGGTAGACAAAGACGCCCACTTCAAGTATATGTGTCGGAAACACTGTTTACATGTCATATTTACTAGGAGAAAGTCTAGGTGCCCAGGAGCACCATTTTGGCAACCCATATTCTTCATAATTGTACCTTATATTAAGAGTAGTGAGATCTCTGACAATAAATCAGACAGATATACTTTATTTTGAGTTTTTGCAAATACCGCATGCAGAAAGGGCACAACCAACCACCCCTTCACTGTGTAAACATCACTCCGTTCTGTAATTATTTACAGACTACATGCTATGACTAATTAACTACAGTGTGCAACTCTCTAATGGGAGAAAAGTATACGTTGGTAACCGGTAATTAGATGTGACACGCATGTTTACAGCATGAGGTCAAGTGAGAACGCAGCAGACAAGCAGGAACAGAGTCAGGTAGGTGTTGTCGACACTCAACATAAATTTCCATCCTGATGCAGTGCATGTGGGCTGTGATTAAAAACCAAGTATGTAAGTTTTGAAGATCAGAAATTGTGCGGCTCTTATTCAGAGAAAGACAGTTTTAAAGTCTAATATAAGAGGATCTTGGGTGAGGTGAAGAATCAGTAATAAAACTGCACCAGCATGTAAAAAGTGGAACATGTGTGCTTCCACTGATATTTTTAGATTATTCCCTGCCTTGTCCCTCATGAGACACAGTTATCCTCACCTTGCAGGCTGAAAATACTCTACTTTGCAGGTAAATGCTGGCTCCATTTAGCTTAGCGCTGTGCGAGATCATAATGTTTCCCATCCAGATCCGACCGGTTCCACGCAGATGCCAACAGTCCATTGGCATCCGCGTTGGCGAATGGTATTTCTATTAGATTTAGTCACACTCCTGTGGTTCGCCCCCCTGCTTTGTAGCAGTGTTTGCACTTTGTCCTAATAGAGCAAAAAGAGCACCCCTTGTCTGGGCAATTTAAAAAAGCAATTTGTTCTCTTTCTCCCTCTGTTTGCTTTTACTGTGTTCTGGCCCAGTGCACTGGGAGCAAGCTAACCTTACATAAATTACTCCTAGTGCCTATGAAAATGTCAACAAGATGTGGCTAACTTGCCTCTCCCATGATAGTGTGTGTGAAAATGAAAACGTGTGTGGATGTTACAGAGTGCATGCATGTGTGACTGTCTCCGCATGCAATGGTGTGTGTGCATGTGGGGTGAATGTGTCAAGCGTCGGGTTTTGGGGGACAGCTGGGTGGCACGCCGAGCCGCTGACGAGGATGGATGGATGAATGTGAACATCTCTTTCACGCTCCTTTCACAGCGACTGGGCTGATTCATCTGTCTGAGATGCCGTTGTCATTTCGCTTGTCTGATGTGCACTCCAACCCTTCCCACTGATGGATCATTCCGAGTCCCCCCTCCCTCACCTTGGTTTTTGGAAAATGCTCCTCGCGCCACGCTAAAAGGGCTCGCGCGAGCCTGCCGCGGCACGCATATGCGCATTTGTCAACGCGAGTGGACATCCGGCTTCATCTGCAATTGTATTCTTCATTGAGACAAGTGGTGTTTTTCGAAAACAAGTGCGGAAAAACAAGTGCAGAAATGTGGCCTCACGCTGCTCGTAGCCCACTACAAATGGTTCCTCTCGGCAGGCAGGGTACCTGTCACCTGCTGTTTTCGCCCACAAACTGCCTCTTTTGCTGCTTTTATCTGTCGCCATCATTTAGGCGGGCGCTCACACACACACACACACACACACACACACACACACACACACACACACACAGAGCTCCCTTAACACTTTGTTTCACTTTGTTTTAATCCAGTGAAAGACAGAAACCGCTGTGAGAGAGGGAGCCATCTATATGCTCTTTCTTCAGCTTATCAGTGTTGAAATCCACCAGGCTTTTTATGTAGCGTCTGTTGCGTTTGTTGTTTACCCTGCTGCACTTACATACGACACGATTTTGACCGGATAAGATGCGACGGTAGAGGAAAAGGCAGGCCAATCAGAGTAGCAAAAATCACATCTCTGTTCCCCTGGAAAGCATCCTCGAGGCAGACCAAAACATGGATTACATTCAGCTGATATCTGCTCCTACGCTCTCCTGAAATAACGCCTGTCCTGGGATTCAGAATCTTGTCATTGACACAACTGAGTGACACTGTGAGGAGAGACAGTCCATTTTGGAGTGAAAAGAAGTGTCTGTCTGTAGTGATTACGGGACCATTATCACATAGGTGGGACCTGGTTGAGATGTCGCCGCTTCATATCACATGATCAGAAAACCTGAATACTGTCAGTTTGACTAACAATGATATCAATAACCAGATTTCTCATGCTCAATTCAAACGTCATAACCCCGAAATGATCAGAATCAAGCAAGGACGGGATACTCACGTGCATGTGAAAGTACTTACAGATTCCAGAGTATTCACAATATCCATAAAAATCGTATAGCTAAGCGAGGGGCCTTTATAGGGAAAGGTTTCGCTACTGCTTTAGAATACACCAGCATGTAGTTATAACCCTGTGAGCCTTACAGTGCCACACTCATCTTTCATTTCCCAAGCTTGATTTTTACAAAACACAATAAACTACAGCTACCTGAGCGAGGCGATCATTTGCATTTCCAAACATCACGATGCATTTGTGTCTGCGAGACAGGATGTTCTGCGCACCCCCACCACGCTCCTGACAGGTTTAATGCCTCATTTGATTGCGACGCGCCGCACGCCACGTCTCAATCGGATGAACTGAAAAGCAGGGGAAGAAGAAAACACGTTTCCAAACAAAGGCGATGTGATTCTCATGTGTCGGCGGGAAACAGGCCGGATGTTTTGGCTTCTATATGATGAGCCGACAGTGGCAATTTTTTTTAGCAGCAGAGGCGCAGACTGACACCATGAGCTCTTTTCTGAGACAAGAGTTGTAATTACAGTCTTATCTACTATTCTAAGCAATTAGTGGAATGAAGGGGAACTAGTGCCCACACACAGACACACACACACACACACACATATATATAGACACATAATCTACATAATCACCAGAGGGTCAAAGAGGCTGTGTGTGAGTTCCTCTGTCTTTAGCTGATTGTGTGAGTCACTCAGTGTGTGTGTGTGAATGATTTAACCTGTGTGACCATGGACAGGGCAGCTCAGTAAATGACAGTATGTTGGCCCGCACAAGCACACTTCAATTACTGTCCTAATTGGGCCGGTGGGGACAGGGGGCACCGACGACTGTCCCAGAGGGAGGAGAAGATACATAACCCCAACGCACCGTCCTTCACCCTCACGGCCAAACGCAGAACGTTTGATTGAAAAAAAAAAAAGAAAATGACTTAACAATTGTGGCCATATTGTTTTTCTCTTAGAAAGAAGGAAAATAAAAGACCCAACAGTGAGTACTTAATGTGCTTACAAGTGTGGTGCATTTTAATTTGAAGTGAAATGTACAATTGCACAAATATGAGGCACTTACCTCCACAATAATTAACACGTGACAACGAGCTGGCCATCGGCCAAAAATCTAACAACTGTAAGTTCTCACTTAGTGGCTTTGATTTACCTCAACTCCAGAGAGAATTATAGCCTGCATTTGAAATACACCAGGCCTTTACTGCTAATTGTTTATATATAAGTTTATGTAACAGTATTTCATAAGTTAAAGTAAAAATAAGACAAATACTCTTCCCCTTTTTGCAAACACTCTTCCTATTGCACATATACCTACACAACATCATTAATTTTGTTGCACTGATTATTTTACTGCACTCCTCCTATTCTATCGCACTTCCCTATACCATCATTTTTATTGCACAGTCCCTTTATGAATCTCTCTCTCACACACACACACACACACACACACACACACGATCTTGCACTATTTAATAATTCAATGGAGGTAGGTATGAAGGACAGTTTATATCTATTTAACTTGCAGTTTAGCTGCTTGATGCCTCACTATGTTTTCCAGCTGGTTGCTAATTGTGTCTGTCCCGAACAATTAGCGTACAGTGGGTATTTTTAGAGCTTTTCGATGAAAGCAGCTGCATGATGTGAAAAATAACAGTATAAGAGCTGTAAGCATGAACCGCTGTCACTTTCATACATTTTCACATTGTCATACATGTGTTTTTTAATTAACACAGATGGCAGCAGTCAGCTTTGTCTGTTCACCGCAAAGTTTTTATTTATTTCACTTCAACTTAGAGTTTTAACTGTAAAAAGTTATAAGTAGTAATTCATAAGCTCCCTTTTCCATACTAGGGGTACGTTTAGTATTCCAGGTACAATAATGACTGCATAGGTTGACTCTTTATAACACATGTATAACAAGGTGCATGACAATCCCTATTAGTATTAGAAGTATTAGTTTGGGGGATTTTCTTGTTAGTCTGTTTTTCCTAATTTGGTTGGTGTTTTTCATCACAACAAAGATAAAAGATTATTGTAAGAATGATATAAATAGAAGCAACATCATGTGTAATCTAAAGTAGAACTTGCATCTTTACAATGAAGTATAAATTTAACAAGAACACATAACAATCACCACCATGGTACCTTCTTCTAATTAGGAAAAACAGGCTTTCTGTACATACTTTTAAAAAGTATATGCTAATAGGCTAATAATGTGTTTTGGCAACTTCATTTTCTTGATTTAAGTAACTGATCCCCAGACATTTAGTCGGCTCATCAATGAAGTCTCATGAAGATTAAAGTCATGATTTTAAGTTCTGGAAGTGAAAAGTAGACATCTGAAGTTGACCTGACGTGAAAATGACAAACTGCTTCAATTACACCAAGTTAATATCACTAATCATTTCAATTCCCCTGGCAGGCTTTTAATTTGAAATATCTGCAGGAATTTGTGAGAAACTTAACAGTGCTCCAAACTATCGAATGTGACATGTATATTAGAGCATGTTGAATTAGCATGTGAGTCATTTTAGTTGAGAATTGACGACACTTCAATTATGTATCAGAACGATTCCTACTGGTCTGGAATAATACACTGTACAAATTCATTCATATCTTTTTTTTATGCCTGATTTCCTGTTTTATTCCAGCTGTACTTCTAGAGTCTACTTGTACTTTCTCATTTTCCCTTAGCGCATTTCTTTGCTTGGAAAACAGACCCTGGTGAAATTATTTCTTGAACCATCACATTAAGTGTTCTTTTCATCGCTCGAGCACATCATTTCCACTGACAAACAGCCAAGGAGAAGTCGAGGAGAGCAACGGCCTGTGCTTTCTCTCTGCTTACCGACTATCCAGGAGGGGGAAAGGTAAGAGAGCCTCATTGGGAGCACGGAGAGCTTTCAGATCAGATGAGGGAAAACGTGCTAATCGGTCGCCGACACGCTCATGCCAACAAAACATTTTTGAATGTTTCCTGCCATGTGGACCAACACTTCAGGGCCTGATAAGCGAGTGTAAGGAAAATGTGCTCCCGGTTACGCTTGGTCTAACGAGAGCAAGGCTTAGTTTTTGTCAATTTTGTCTGTTTTTCTTCGGAGCCACACGTGCACCGGTTTGTGACATTCACATATAACTGAGAAAACTCCCAGCAAGCCCACACACACAGATCCGCACACCGGGGACCAGCAGGGACTTTAAGGTTCACTGAGCAAGTGCATAAATAAGCTTGAGCTCTACATGTAAGTGTGTGTATGGGAAGGAGAGTTGACTGGGAGAAGGCATGCGTCTGTCTGTCTCCTGGGCACTGATGTGTGTGCTAACCACTGCCGGCATTTCCCCTCACTTCCAATCGCGGCTCAGGTAATTGGATGCCCCCCCCCAATTCCACCGAACGGATGGCGTCCTTCTGCGACACAGAGGAGTGTGTGTTTACATCGCCACATGTCAGTCAGCCGGGTGGCCTTAACGCTAGGCGGGAAAAGGTGTTTGGCTCGTCTCTCAGAACGCAGCCGAGTGTGGAGATGATTACCTGCAATGATAGAGCCTCGGCTGTTGACTCCACACAACAGGGGACGAAGCGGCAGCCACACGAAAGCGAGAGTCGCAGCCAGCACTTGTCAGCCGCGGCTCGGCTTGCTCTGAATAAAAATCACAGCGTCTAGATATGTATTTGAGGGTGCTTTACTGGATGCAGATAAACAGCATGAATTGTGATAACATATGAATACAGGTGTGTTTTTGGAGAGGAAGGGAGGCAAATGCCCTCGTTGATATGAAAAAGAAGAAAACAAACAAATGTAGGAGGGACTTCTAAGAAAGCCCCCTTATAACATCTCCCCGTGGTAAAATAGAAAAAAAAAACATAGCTGCTTTGCCACTGAGTCGGCAGCAAAGGTACCACCAGCGCTGAATCAGTGTAAAAAGAGTGAGACGGGGAGGCTTCAGGGTGGAGACAGGAGTGTGATGTTGTGTCGAGATGTTGTGTTTGACCTACACGCAGCGGATTAAAAAGGTGGAAGTAGCAGAGAGTGGAGAAGTCAAAAGAAGCAGGACAGCAACCGAAAACTGGGGAAATGTTAAGTTCAGAAGCTCCTTACCCTAACCTTACCCTCCCCTTAGGCCAATGCCATATACTACACTTGAAGTGGCATGTTTAGCATTGTCTGGAAAGCCTTCAAAACATCATACTAGACACTGTTGCATTATTCGTCTTGCCTCTTTTGCTTGGGGACTGCTGGCATGCTATCCAAAATCTCATACTTGAGGTGACTTTATGGCATTGTTGTTTTGTTCAGTATAAATAAACAAAGGCATGGTAATGAACTTTTCTTGTGTGTGTGGCCCCATTTACTCTGTAAACAGGGCTCCTTGTTTCAGGATCATTTTTGTTATCATGCCCAATGTGCATTTAAAACATCTAGATGGTTTATAAGCCTCTTTTGCTTGCTGGAAGGCTACACAAAATCCTCACAATGGGGGCTGTTAATGTTGTCATTTTGTTCGGTGTACAAAGGCTGAGTCTTTAATATGGCTTTGTTTGTTACTCTGTTCACAAAGGTCTCAGATTTTTAGGACATTTGTTCGCACACAAAGACACACTGTCCTTGCGAATTTGTGCCCATCCAGGACTTACATCTGTACAAATGCAGCAGAATGTCAACAAAGTCCGTAAAGAAAAAGACTGCTAGCAAACAAACAAAGCCTGTCCCCCTCAGAAAAACAACCATATAGGTCGAATAGTCAAGCTAATGATGAGTTAATACAGCTGCGGAAGTAGGAAGTCAGGAGAAGCATTGGCCAGTCCATATAAAGAAGTGGTTGGGGACGACATATGGTACGTTGTTTCGGTTCCAAATTCTTACAAAACTCGGCTTTTCAAACTTTTATGGAAAGGGAAACATATTCAACACCTTTCTGGTTTGGTAAATATAATTTGGTCCACCTTTAAATGCAGGTTCCATAAGACCCCTTATAAACTCTGAGAGTAATGAGCTAACTCTAGGTGCAGTTCATCATCCTCCGCCTTATTACAGGTGATGAAATCCACAATTACTTTGCTTTGATTTGCATCTCAAGCTAAATTGGACATCTCTCGCAACAAGCTCAGAGCAACTCAATGTATTGTTTATCTAACAAGGCCTGCTGTATCAATTACTGCACTTTCTCACAATAATAGCTTCTAATCTCAGCTACGATAGAGAACAACTTATCAAAGCACACCTGAGGGCAACTCTTTTTTCCAAATAGCATTTAGCTGCACAGAGCTGTGTTTTTTATGCCTTTAGCTATTTTGTATCTCAAAAACCAAAGAAAAATTATGCAAAAACAAGAATAACAAACATTTCTCACTAGGCGTAGATGCTGTCTTGTTAGCGCTCGCCCTGAAAGATGCATATGTGCAGGTGCTGAATCGCACAGGTGAGAATTCACAAGGGGAGTCCAACATGCATGCAAAGACAAAGCAGCGGTATTCACACCCAGTGTATTTCAGGCAAATAGGTGTGAAGCCCCAAACACTGTCACATTACATCCTGGAACACCATAAATGAGAGTATTTTGCCCTATACAATCAGAGCTGTCATTGTTAAGCCTACATTGAATCTGAATGCATACCTGCTCTATACAACATTCCATTCAGCTATATCTCAGCAGGGGTAACATGTTTGCATGTTGTGTGCCAACAAAACACAACCTTGGAACATGATTCAGCCGACTGTGAAAAGTGGATTTTGTAAAAAGGAGATACGTCATTTATTTATTTATATTTATATTATTTACCCAAAGCAAAAGAACGTCCAGTTTACCTGGCCCTGCAGCAGGCAAGAGGCAGGTATTTTTTTTTTTTCTAGGTTTTCTTTTTGTTTGTTTGTTTTGAGAGATTCCCATCTTTCAAGGTCTTTTAAAACTGCATTAACAGGCTAGAAAAGGGCAGAAACAAAAGAGTATAGAATAAATAAAAGGCCATATAAAACTGGGTTACCGGGTTACTACTTGAATAGATCAATGCTCAAAAAGCACATCAGCGTCTACTGCAGCAGCTCTGATTTCCCCCTCTGTCTGAAACACTTTTTTAGCTACTGTCCCTTTAAGGCTGCACCTGCCTAATACCCTGTCACCTCTGACTGGTCAGCTGGCACATGCCTGAGCCTGCACCGCTAACAACAACAGCTGTTGAGCTGTGCTAAATTAATTTTTACACACCAAACTAGCTGCAAATGTTTGACATGGTAACATAGTTTGATGTCACAAAGTCATGCAAATTAAGGCGGGGCTACTGACAAGGCATTACAGGCGCAAAGTTTTTTGTGGGAGAGAGGAGCTTCTGGCCTCTGTTGGTGCGGCCTTCAGGAAAAGAAAAAAAGGCACTAAATGTCTCCTTTACACAGGTCTAATGTTTACCATGACAGCTACACTTTGCTAGCATGCTAGCAGTTGCCAGTTAGCACTAAATGCACAATACAGCTGATTATTAAAATCTGAGAAGTCACCACTGTGAGAGAAAGTATTTGTCAAAGTGAAAGTCTTAGTTGCATTGTGGGTAATTTGGATACAAGCATTTTTATGAATCCTGCTGCATGTTTTGGCCCTACTCTGCTTATAATTGGTTGCCTTCATGGGTTGGATAGATTAGGGTTAGGTTAGGAATATCACTGTAAGCCAATCAGAAGCAGAGTAGGACGGATCTTGCCAAGAAAAGCTGTGGGAACCATAATAACCAGGTTTTGACGAACAAAGATGGAAGATATCTCTATTTCTCCTGCAGCAACAGTGGAGTTCTCTTTAAAACCTTTAAACCTCTTTGGTTTGATGTTGTTCCAGCCATGAGGGCATAAAAGCTAAACACTGCTCCTCCATGTTTAGTTTTGACACCTGCCCCAACCTGTTCACTGCTTTATAAGTCACTGGTAGTATTTTAAAACCAATTATTTGAGAAAACAGGAGGCCAACGCAGGGATCTGAGGAACTGACTAGTGTGTAACACCATCTTGATCTGAGTGAGTTCCTCGCAGCTCTTGGATTCAGCTGCCTGATCTTTGTCTCGCTTTCTTTTTTGAGAGAGCCCTGCAAATACACCATTGCAGTAGCCGAGCCTGCTGAAAGGTAAAGACGCGGATTTGTTTATCTAAATCCTGCTGAGACATCAGTCCTTCCATTCTGGTGTATTCTTAAGGTAATAGCAGATCTTGTAATGCTCTTAATATAGGTTTCAGCAGTGGTTGTTAACAGCCAATAAACGTATTAATGACCATTTTTGGTCTGAATTTCTGTATTTTCCCCATCAATAACAAGCTAATTTCTATGCACAGCGATCCTCACAATAACCGCTTCATTAACCATTTATTTTTAATTGTGGGAGCTAATGGGCCATGGTACGGGGCGGCTGTACGTGCACCAACTATCAAATTAATTGAGATTTATAAACTGCATATAGATGAATATGTTTATATTTGTTTGCTTTGTGTGGAGTTTCCCACCTTAAGATTGTTGTTGTTTTTTGTTTTTTTTCTCTAATTAAAACATTCATAACACCGCAACGCCCACTCGCCCCTGACTGGAAACAGCTATCATTATCCAAATATGACAAACATGTAAACAATGTCCGTATCGACAGCCTGCTTTGTGTTCGTCAAAACATCCAGTCGCACTGTGTTTGCCAACATGTCTAACCATCAAAGTCAAGACTTGCCATCAAACCAGCAGTGCTGTGACAATGGTCCAGCCCCTGATGGGATTTCGCCCCCCCCCCCGGCTTTTGATTGGGACACAATTCTAAAGAGCCACTTCTGCAAATGACTTGCATTTGAAAGGGACGGGGGGGGGGGGAACAAAGCAGGCGAACGAGACAAAAGCCGCCACTAATCCAGAGCTAATCATTCGCAATGGCAGACATTAAACACGATCCATTGACAGCCGTTGAATACGGACCAAAACACACCTCATTTATCTGCTCAAAGTCAATATGAGGAGAACGTGGGGCCGCACAAAAGGCATATCTCAGTGGCTGTGAAAACCCACAGCATATTTCCTGTGTATGATTAATAAAAATACGGTGTTCATTGTTGGGGGGAGGGGGGGGTAAAGAAAAAACAACATAATTAAAAGTAAACACCCCGAACAGCCTCAGTTGCCCCATCTCTGATCCTTTCTTCAAACACACACAAACTCGACCTCCTGCGAGCTGACAGAGGACGGGTGCAGACACACATGTGTGCGAACATACACACACATTGGAGTCATGTGAGCACGGCGCTGGCACCCCGCAGAGGGGTATCGGTGCAGCAGCTGGTGTAGCCCCTGGGTTCTGGGGCTCTGTGGCTCCGAGCACTGTGTTTAAGACTCACTGCCCAGGGGCCCCGCTGCCAGGAGCTGCCAGTCAAAGCCATGGGGGAGGGGCTTAGCAACAGGAGGGAGATGATGTCACCTGTTTGCACTCTCAATAGGGGGACAGTGTCAGGGGGGTTAGACGTTGACAAATATACCTCTGGGGCAGATGTGGAAAGTAACTGAGTACACATACTTTTACTTTACTTGAGCAATTACATTTTTTTGCAACTTTGTACTTCTGCATCCCGACAGTTCTGAGTCAAATATTGTACTTTTTACTCCACTTCATGTATTTGACAACTTTAGCTACCAGTTACTTTACATATAATGTAAATAACCTAAATTAAAGGATGATTCCACCAATTTTACACATTAAATCGTGTGTACAGGTCTTGCATATGTGAAAAAAGTAGTGTAAAGCCTTGTGTTGCTGCAGAGGAAGCTGCATGTTATCTGACAAAGTGCCCCCAGTCATGTTAAGCTGCACTGTGGGTAATGTAGGCACCAACTTAAAAAGGCAGTTTCTTGGGTTCTGCTGCGCCGATTTTGATAATTTGTTTTTTTAACACTCCAAAACAGCGTTACAGGAGTGCTATGTGGCTTTTCAAAACCCTGCTCCCGCATTACCCACAATGCAACTTAGCCACTGAGTTGGATCAGTGGAGGAAATTTATCAGATTGCATGCAGCTTCCTCTAGAGCCCCACAAACAAGCTTTTTCCCACATATTTGGTACACATGTAAACACGCTTTCATGTCTGAAATAGGTGGAGTTACCCTTTAAGTACAAGATCTGAGCCCTCGTTCCACTCTTGAGGAGTCTGCTTTCACTTCTGCAGGCACATTAACCAGAGTTTCATGCAATATTTACCAGCAGCATTAAACTTTACTGGAGGTGAACGCTCAGAGCTACATTAAAAAAGTGCACAACTACACTACTTTGCCTAAATTTTCAATGTCACTTTTCCCTCCCTTAAGGCCCCAAGAAAGAGACAGATCTGCTGCAAAAGGAGCCACTAAAACCAGCAGCGGCGGAACCGTCTGGTCCCCCGTCAATCTTTCATCTAACTGCAGTCAAATATTGATGCATGACAAAAAAAAAAAAAAAAAAAAAATCTCCCTGCAGTGTGAAAGTATCTTGATTCTGTTCACAAAAAGGCGAGGACATAACGTCTTTCTGGTGTTTCAGACTAAGCACTTCACTTCCTCTCATTTCCTCACACTGTTTCTATTTACTCTCTCCATTGCCGCCTCTCATCTCTCACCCCCTTTTTTTTGTCCCACTGCATGGCGAGCGAAGCAGTCAGCGAAGGATACCGAAGGGCGCGGCGCCCCACTTCCAGCTCCTGACCTTGGGGCGTTTGTCTCGTGGAAACAAGATTGTTTGTGGGTAAAAAAAACAGCCCGCTCCGGCTGATGGCGAGGAAGACACAATCCGCCCGCTGTGTCATCTGACGTCTCCACCTACTGAGGCCGCACTTGTGCATTAACATATCCTGGCTGATAACAGATTTGCAACTTCGGAATACATTTCCTCTCTCTGCTGCAGCATCTCTTCGCTTCAAAGTATGAATTATTCAAATTTGTATTTCTTTTTTATCATCACTTGTGTACATTTATTCAGAAAAAAATGCAGAGAGTGTGCGTTTGACATTAGCAGACACCCTCAGACACTCCATTGTGGCTCTTACACTGCAATCAAAGTCAGATGCTTGAGCTTGTAGCCAGAGGTTAAATGAGCAAACATGAGTGTATATCAGGCTGACGTGTGTGTGTGTGTGTGTGTGTGTGTGTGTGTGCGCGCGCGCGCTCGTGTCTGCAAAGTGGGAGTAGCTTTCACAGCCATTATATAAGAATCCATTTCCAGAAAAAGCCTGAAATTTAGGTGACAAATAGAATCTTAACCTAAGCATGACCCCAGGGAGGGTTTCTATAGGAAGAAAAGGGTTTTAAAAAAAGGTTAGCCCATTAGCGAAACATGCTATATAAGCCTTGTCACGCTCATATAGGGCACATTCACATCAGGTATAGTCTTGGCCTCCTTTTCTTCAAACTGCCGAGAGGGAAATCGGGGTGAAAGTGAGAGCTAAAATATGAACTTTTTTTTTTTTCATTACTTTTAAAATATTATCTAGATGTCATACCTGCTTTTACTGCACTTATTTATACTTATATATGGACACGGGCATTAGGAGCACCGGGGGGGGGGTTTCCAGTTTCCGATATTAAATCTTTCTTTGGTCATAAAGCCTAAAGTTTCTCTGCAGTGCTGTGCTTTTTTTCACTCATATGAACTACACTGTGTTATATACGCTTATTTCCTCTACGAAACATCTTTACCCTCACTGCGCTGCATTATCATAATTTATGCAACAGTTGTATCTCTGGTATTAGCATACATCTTTGGTCAATCATAATGGGATTTTTGATACACACATTTGAGGGATCACTGCAAAAAATGTGTATGCGTATATCGGTCAATATATTGATTTATTTTTATTTTTTTTATATCGGCATCGGCTCCCAAAAACTGCGTCCACACTCTTGTCACTTGTGATCAGATCTGCCTTCCCTGCTCTATATGCGAATAACCACATGAACTGGGACTACAACACAATGTTTTTTCACACAAAGAAACAAATAACTTAACGTAAAACATGCTGGATTTACAAGAAGTTCTGAATAGTTGAAAACTTGTCATAGACAGCGTTTCGCAAAGTTTATGAAGTTGCTCCGACTCAATAACTCACAAAATTGAGCAATTTTATAAAGGTAGTCTGGGGAATTTCTCTCCCTCTTCATCTCATTGCCGTTGTAGTGATGCCATCATATATACCCTCAGATGTGACTGACTTCCTGCAAGCCTGCACTCACATTTATATTCCTTTATGCTAACACTCCAGTGTTGGTGTCCTGCATATTGCACAACACGTTTGTAATTTGTTTAGTGCCTGTGTTTCGTGACTTGATTTTGCACCTTATGTGTCTGAACGTTTGCTTCCCTCCAACCGTATGTTGCATCATTTTTTTTTTTTTTTTTCTGGTTTGCACTGGGGACCGGAATAAAAACACAACTTTGTCTCTTTTTACAGTGCCGCTCTGTATAAATAGGATGAAAGTCTTATATCACATCATATCTTATGCCCTTTCAAAAACTTTGGGAAAAAGATATATTCATCATATTTTTTGTAATCACTTATGATAAACTCAAGAGCTCCAGAGGTCTCATTAGTTTGTGAAGAGTACCTGCAAAATGTGAGACACAAGAGGATCTTTGAAGTGTATGAAACGGGATTCATGGTATCACCAGAAGCTCAGCGAATAAAAAGGTGTATCCAACCAATAATTTACTTGTTGTTGTTGCAATGTCGGAGCATAAAAATTTAACCTAAAAGAAACCTAAAACAAAGGTAGAAGAGATAGTTCAGAGGAAAGATGGAAGTTCACAAGTATTTCCAACTAGTTTAGCTTGACTGCGTTCTGTCTCATCTGCCAGGCGGAAGCTGCTGTACAGCAGTGTGCTACTGCCAAACTCGGACAATCAGTATGCGCAGTGCGTGGTGGAGGAGGCAAAGAGGCAAAGACGAGCTGCTCGGTTTTTGGTGAACATTTTAGAAACTTACTACTGCAAAAAAAGTGAAAGTGATTCTCTTTTTTGCTGTGGACCCCCTGGAACCCCGTCTAGAGCCGTTTGGGGTCCCCCCATAGAAATCATTTTAAGCACACTTCAATGACGTCTGATAACTGTGGGCCCTATCATAGAAAACAATAACACAATTCATATCTACAAAGCTGTAAATCATCGCACATGAAACTCACAGGCTGCATTAGCGCAGTGACTCACAGTGGCAGTCTACGAGGTACACTGTACGTGCCAATTACTTAAGCTTCTGATTCCATTATCTACATGACAGATAATGCTGCTTTAGCTACTCAGAAACCCACCAGGAGATTTCCCGGCAAGTAAAAAGAGGAGGGAAACTGAGCGAGAGAGAGCCTAAGTGAGAAAGACAGCGCATTCCACCGGGCGCTGTCCTCGAAGGCCTGTCAGCTTCATCTCTCCACCAATAAGCCCAGCAGCTGGACATTTCCCAGAGGACCCCTGGCTGAGGTATTGGCCTATCAGGGTTGTTCGCGGCCTCCTCCCTCTTCCTCCTTCCCTTCCCTCGGAGCATGAGGGCTGTCACAGCTGTCAGCTGCAGCGTCTACAACAGCAGCCTCCCAGCAATATAGTTTCCATACAGCATCTAAAGCCTGTGTGTTGCATGGACAGGTAAGGCTTCAGTCAATAAGCAACTAGGACTTGTTCTGCTTGGCTGGTCGTTTTTTGACCTTGCATGAATATCATTAATTGTTTGGTTATTGTTAGCTCTGTCTACCTTTAGTTTTCATGTTCTAAATCCCAGTACTTCAAAAAGTGCTGCAAGTGTTTCAAAACAAGTTGCCTAACAGTCATAAAATGGAGAACTGTGTGAAAACCATCCGTAGCCACTAACTGTAAGAAAGCAGTGAAAACTATTGGCTTAGAGTCTCCTCAGGTCGATCACCTACAGATCAGCCCCTGTGCCGGTGGGGTGTCTATCCTTTAGCTTGAAGCAAAGCACAGGTGGCTGCTGTGAGCACACCGCTAACCTCTTTGAAACATTTTACGCATATGTTTAACTTCAGCACCTCGAGCATGCAAAGATGTAGAGAGTCAAGCAGCGAAAACAATGTGTCTCTCTTGGAAAAAGAAGTAGCTGGAACTGAAGTGTGGAAAAAAAAGTCATAAAGAAAGGCTGCCTGCTGTTCACACTGTAACAACTGAAGATCTAACCAAGTGTAATAATTGTACACTCTATTTAGATTAGAAATCAAGTTAGTCTTCTTTAAATTCATTTGAGATATTTTTAACAAGATACAAGGGATTCCCGAGAGAATATCTGCCTGTTTAGCTTCAAAACACTCAAACACATTCATTGCTAACTTTGTCCGTCCTTTGCTTAATTCTGGACAACGAGCACTGAGCATTGTTTTGCTGAAATAGGCAGCCTTAGACGTAACTAAATCAGGAAACTTGTGGCTGTAAAACCAAAATAACGAGCTGAAAGACACTAAGAGGCAAGTGGAAGTGAAGAGTCAGGCGATAACTCCATGTGGGTCCTTCGCTATGAGCAACACTGGTCACATTGCTCGTAGTTTTGTGGCCCACTATAGTTTTGTGCTGCCTTAAATTTCACTAACAGCTCGCAGTCAAAGACAACAGCTGGGCAAAGAAAGTGTGATGCGCTGTTTCACGGAGATATGATGCCAGCTACTGTCGCAGAGGGTGAGGGATTTACAGAGCACAAGTTGGGCCCCTCTAGCTGGAGTAGGTAGTGAATCTGTGACTTGCTGTGAGGCGAGAGTGCTGCCACAGCGCCACCATCCTGCCCAAAATAAGTGATTATCAGCGGGCACCTCAACTAAATATAGAATACCGACTCCTTTCCCGATGCCAGTAAACAGGTTTCTGCTGTGTTCCTTTCCCTTGTGTGTCGAGTTTGATGTTGTAAACAAGGCAGGATGTGGGATTCAGAAAACAACATGGAAGCCAGTGGCATTGTTACAGTGGTTACTTCATTATAATTAACCATCTCGTTACCACTATACACATGCGGGGAAGCAAAATGAACTGAAACTAACATCCCTAGATATCACTTGAGGGGTCACAAACAGCAATTCCCTATAGTGTAAACTGTAGCAGCTCCATTTAGGTCAGAATTAATTATTATTGTATAAAATCATTTCCTGTGCTGCCATTCTTCAGAATTAAATATGCGACTGTCCACCGTACAGCTGGCAGAGTTTGCACACAGTCCTTGATTTTCAGCCCTAACCTTGATTCAGGGAAGTGATGAAGGTTGCCCCGGCCTCCCCTGAGGGTCACTGACATATCTCACACCAACAGAATGCGAGAAGCCTGTGGGGTGCTTTGATTTATTACCGGCCTAATTAGGTCACCCGAGGCCAAGATTCATTTGACAGGAAACAGATTCAAAACCGCATCTTTCACCAGCTCCCGTCCCTGGCACCCCCCGCTCTCACACCCCTCCACCAGCCTTTTGCTAATAATACACATTAGCTCTTGGTGCCCTGGCCTCTTCTGGGCGATATTTGTAATATATGGATATCTCCTCCATACATATGGAAACCTATGCTAATTGGAGTCTAAAGCTGCACAATTACAGCAGTAAAGCTGGTGGCGGGGACTGTGCTACAAATCACTGTAGCGCTGCAACAGTAATGACCCTCGCCACGGGGGAGTAGCATGATGTAGCAGGGGGTGAAGGAATCATGAAGGAGCATCCAGCTTGTTGCGCACAGCTTAAAAACACACAGAAGCTAGACAGCGACGTGTGTTGCATCGTCTAATTTGTGCCAAGTGTGTGCACGATTTATTCACTGCACGAGTGGTGTGAGGGGCGTGTGTGTGCATGGAAAACACCGGTAGAAAATGAGCTTTTCTGTGGATGCAATGTGCGTGCGTGTAGTTATTTTCTCTGGCTTTGAGTGCATGAGCTCTATATCTGTGTGTGTGATGCAATGAGGGGATTCAGGCCTCACAGTAGCAGCAGGTCCCTCATGCTCAGCGATCGCATCAGTGCTGCCACCGCGAGTCATCAATAACCCCGCCAGTAGCTGCCAAGAGTGTGACTGTGCTACTGTGTTTCCACAACATGGACACCTGCCCTTCATTCCCTTGCAAGAAGTGCATTTGTGTGTGTGTGTGTGTGTGTGTGTGTGTGTGTGTGTGAGTGGGAAGCAGATCTGGGTATATGATTTGTACATTTGTAGCCTCTGTAGGAGTCCTTGATTTAGCTGTGAGCCACATTGAGCAACTGCTGTGCTGTATCCCTGTGATACAGAGGATTCTGCCTGTAATTATTATCTATCAGACAAGGATTTAAAGCCATGCAAGCCAGGCGACTTTCCCGCGTTGGCAGCTTGTAGTGCGAGGCGAACTGCATGAGCCATTCCCTCTTGAATAGCCTAAAGATGTATAACATGATGTCAGTAAGCTGTGCAGTTACCACCCTGGTCAGACTGTGATTACTTTAAAAAGGAGAGTGGAGGGATTATAAAGGCAACAGACCCACCATCTCTGAAATGACCATTATTATATCAGTGTGAACTATTGGAATTGCAAGTTTTATCCAAAGAACAGTCCAAGACCCAGGGGTACTTCTGTTACTATCTGATGTGACTAGAAAGAGCATGAAAGCCTCACATTCAAGATGCTGGAACTAGAATCTAAATCTGCTATTAAACTGGCAAAAGACAAGTGTTGCGCTTTAACTTACCATTCTGACGTAAAGGCCATTCGCACAGCGCAATGGCTGTAGAACTTGTTACAATGCAATGTTCTGCTGGGAAACCTTGGGTTCTGGCATTCATGTTGGCGTCACTTAACACATAGTGGTCACCCAAACGTCTGCGGACCGAGTATACAACCTCAGCTTAACATCACTTGCAGGAACGAAGGACGAATTAAGACACAAAGGAAACTCTACACTGATGGAGGAGGCAAAGAAGGTGAAGAGGGAGAGGGAGAGAAACAGATCTAAAACAAGAGTGAACAGACGGACATTCACACAATGGGGAGCGTTGGTGTTCTGTAAAAAGTCTGTTCCCTCACTGATATGTGTTTCCACTTACCACCGGGACTTCAGACGGTTCAACTGGCACTCTTTCTAGATCAGGAAGTAACAAAAGCTTATTAATACAACTAGCTGTTTTACTCTACACTTTTCATAACACTGAGATGAAGGTTTCTGAATCAGTTTGGTCCAATTAATCAGAAAGTTGATTTTTGAGTCTCGCTGCCAACTCGTCAAACACTGATGCTTTGGAGTGTCATCCAACCTAACCTAGGATTCCCAGGCAGCAGTTTCGAGGAGCTGGGAATGGCTCACGCTTCACTCAGCTATTTTTGTGCACAACTGGGACGCATAGCATCCCAGCAAGCAATTATTTCAGTCTAATGTTGAAGCAAATGATGGCTTATTGCACTCTGAGCTCAGGAAAATGCTCCTCCAGCTTAGAAAAGACTCAACTGAGACGCATACAGCTGTTTTTGTTTGCCGCGTGGAGGTGTTGCTTTTCCTGCAAACATGTGGACACAAGGCGTAAATTCTACTTTCTTTAAATTGCCTCCTTCAGAAGCAAGACTTCTCAGCTGCTTCCAACGCTGAGATCTACATCATAACTTGGTAGTCAGCTGATATATGGTGACACAAAATCACTCATTATGAAGAGGCTGCAAAACAGAGGTAGATGCTGTGTTCATGACAACAAAAGAATAAAACTGTAGCTTCGTTATTGCTCATCAAAGTCTTGAAATATACAGTTTTTCTATGAGGTTTATATATGATGAGCTTATGCGTATCAAAAATGCGAACATCTCCACAACAGGGCACAAAATTGGTGATATAAGCTCTCGTGAGTCGAGTTCTCCTGAGGTTCAAACCGACAGCGTGTGAGGCTGGTACAAAGCTGGAGAAAAGAGGCAAATCACTTCTTTCAAAGTCTCCCTCAGGGAGTGCTGATTTGGACCATACAGCAAAACCAAAAAAAGAGGCCTCTGAGGAGCTACCAAAGCCTCTTTGCTGCCGCAATACACTCCCCACAACAACAACTCCTTCCACTCCCCTCGCTCCCTCATCCTTCGGTCTTGCTTCACCTAGGTGAGTGAACGCCGCTCCCTTCCCCATGACGTACAGGAACGAGACACATAGACTCCCACTGCAGGTGGCGCAGAGGCCAGAGTGTGACAGAGGAATTCAAACACCGGCTTATCAACTTCCACGACACTGTCTCCTCTGTCTTAAAGCCTGAGAGGAAGTAAGTGAGGACAAACAGGCAGAAGGTAAGAGACACAGGACATAATCCTTCTGGGAGCAGAGGAAAGAAACACCTTCACTTCTTTGACAAAATGATTCTGCCTCGCCATTGGTTCGCCTCGGTTAAGGCAGCAAAAGAGGGAACAGCGAACTGGCTAGCTTCCCTGTTGCATTATTCACAACCCCTTTTTAATGGCCATTTACAGGGTTGTGAAATTTGGCACAAAAACACAGTACGGGGGCTGCCTTTGTTCCAGAAGCCCGTGGCCATATTTCAGCTCCGACTCCGTATGCCAAAACCCACTTCAGACTAAAGTTTCCGTGCACAACGGCCTCATTGTTTCGACAGGCAATTGTGTTTAATTTGCGAGGATGTCTTTCTTTGCTGTCATCTGACTTTGCTCAGGTTTGACGCTCTCAATCTCTAGGACCCCTAACAACATTCCAATATACACATTTTTCTCTCGTCTGAATGTAGTGTTCTGGAGAATGAAACATGCTGTACTGCGCAATCTTTAAATAATGCATCAAGCAAAAATAGCCTTTTTAGTGATTTAAGACGACGCATATTTTCTGTGTGTCTGAAAGAGGAAATATTAGGGGCGACTATTTATAGGCGAAGCCTGACTAAAAAAATTAGGATATAAATATGATCATCTGCTTCTATTTCACTTGAGTCTTATCTGGAACAGTCGACGCAGGTATACAGCATATATTCACCTCAAGGCATGTGGGATTTAACATACACCTTCTTAAAAATAGCCACAGATACGTATTGGCGTATATCTTAAGCATTCATGTTCAAGTCTTTCATGTCGACTGCTCGTGGGAGTTTTTCCCCCCCGACTTTAGTTTTAAAGGTAATCCCTTCATCCAGCACCAAGAAAAACTCAGTCAACAATGTCGTTTCACACCCCTCTGGCTTCATGGTAAGGTATGAAAGGGATGAGTGTAGTCACACCGGCAGCTGCAAATCTCTAATAGAGGTAAAAATAGCAAAGCTGCAATATAGAAAGAATTCCACTGTTTGTAAACATCGTGCACTGAAAATGTCACTTAAAGGCACCATGTGGAGTTTTTGACCACTGGTAGCACTACAGAGCGACGTTTTCACAAGCGAGTTCCTGTTTTGTTGCATTGCGTAAACACACAAGCACCAGCCCAGATGCAGGATAAAACGTTGGAAGTAAACGTTTCTTCGGCCTGCATATGAAATGGAGTGATAGCACTTGGTTAGTCGGCTCCTGTTTGCCCAGTTCTTGGCCAGATCTGTTCGACCAGAATAGAAACATAGAAACTGTGGGCCAAATCTTGGCAACTTCCAGTTTATTTGGTTCGCTCATGGCTCACATGTGGCCTTGCTATGGCCTGCTTGCTGCTCACATCTGGCAAACATGAGCAGACTGCCCAGTTATGCAGTATGTAGGCAAGATCCCTGTTAATTTATAACAAAGTGTTATATTCTATAAGATCATCATGTGTTGTAAAAGCCACAATATAATAACCTAAACAGTTGTTAAACTTGCCTCATTCAACTAAGATTTTTTATATCAAGTATGTGAAAACCATAAAAGATCAAGAGGTTTACATCTTTATACCGGAGGTTATAGTTTAAATAGATTCACCTTTCCATTCAGCCATGCAGTAATTGATTCATACAGGAATAAACTCTGACAAAATGTCTAAGTTTGTAGATTAATCTCTGCTGCGCCAATCAAAAGTCCCACCACCTGAATTTCCATGTATGAAGACAGATTAAGGTATCAATCAGTCAATATTAATGTCCTCAGTTCAGACTCCAAACATTACCATTAGTAACGTTTGACGGTCTTCCTCTGACTCTTGGCCCTTTGTTGAAATAGATTTTCCATCCTCTCACTCCAACGTCCCATTTTTCACATTAACGATGTGACACCCCCATAGTTTAATCTAATAAGAATGAATCAGTTGATTGATACGCCGCTGTCAGAGAGGGGACTTCTAATGTGACAGAGACGATAGCTAATTCAATATAGCAGCCGCGCGGTGCTCAAGAGGTTGAACTTGGTAGGAAGATGTTGGGTGCTTTTGTTTAAGAGCTTGTGTGTGTTAGTGTGTGTGGGTGACTTTGGGAGACATCTGACTTTGTGTTGTCCTCTGCCGCGTCCCTGGCTGTCAGGGAAAAGCGACAGGCGCTTATCTCCTCCCGTCTGCTGGCTTATCTACTGCTCACCTACACATCGATGGGAAATCAATGGGAAGCCTTCAGTGCGCCGTCAATATAACAAATGACCAATTCAAACTAGCACTCGCAGCTCTCCTGAAGGAAGTGAAGCGCTCGCCGCCGCGGGGCCCCCTAGGCTGGGCGGTGACAAAAAAGTGCCAGTTCAGCCTCCTCGGGGGCAGATGCTCGTACAGGTCAGACTACACGTGATCCCGTGTGACAATGTGGGATGATGCTGCAGGGCATGATGTATGTAGGCGGACGGTGACAAGCCTGCGGGCAGCCCCATGGCAAGGGCTGAAATTTATTATATTCCTCCTGAGAAATTCATAATATGAAAAAAAGAGGCAGAATTAGCTAATTTATTTCTCAAAAAATGCAGACTTTGATGTATTTTAAGCAACAAAATCACTCCCAAGGATCCTAAGTTTCTTGAATGGACTGACTTTCTGCACTTAATAGTACAATTATGACTAAAAGGTAAACTTATAGCAAATTAAACTTTAGTTAATAGCTATTTCACTGTTAACAAACAATGACATGTGAACCCTTACCCTAGACCACTAAGGCATATCAAACATCAACTGCAACTTTACAAAAAATAATTGCAAAATAACTGGTTCATAAAGCATTTCTATGTTTTCTAACAGCAAAATAATTATTAACCATTTACAGATATATTCATTATAAAGAGTAACATATTACAAAGTGATCAAAAAATGTATCATGTCAAAACCTCATCTCTTAACTAAATTTCATTCTTATTCATTAATACGTAACCACAATTCTGTTGGAAATACGTGATAAATATATGTTTTAAAAGGGCACACTTGTATTCCCCCCTATTATTTAGTCTTCTTAATTAATTATAAGTTTTTTAAAAGGAGACACATTATGCCAATTTTCAGGTTGATCATTTTATTTAAAGTTACTTCTAGAATAGGTCTGAAATACTCTGTTTTAGATCCTGTATCTTTAAGACCCCTCCTCCTGAATATCCACTAGCCTCTGATTGGTGAGCTCACACAAACCTGTGCCAGCACCGCTAGCAACAACACAGCAGCTGTGCTAAATCAAATTCTACTTTCCAAATTAGCTGCTTGTATTAAATTATACAAGTATGTGACATGGTGACATAGTGTGATGTCACAAAGTCAAAGGGATTAAAGGCGGGACTACTGACAAGACGCGGGAGGAGCAGTGTTTTCTGTGGGTAGAGAGGAGCGAGGAGACAGGAGCTTCTGAAGGTGCGGACCTTTTTAACTTCAAAGATATTTGACATGCCATAACCTTTTATAACACAGAAGGAAAGGAAAGCACACAAAAAGCACAAAAGGCCTCCTTTAAGATTAATTATTCATGTGGCACTAAAAACTACTTAATGTGTAAAGGTGTGCATATCTAAGTCCAGGCAAAGATGATTCAATTCACTCATTTAGTTATTCTTTTAAGACTTTCTTTATCGTCTGAAAAGCCCGCCAACAACGTGAGTCACTGCTTGAATCTGCTGCCGAAAGCACTTTCAAAGAAATGTCACAGACCCGAAAGGGCCAGCCAATTTCCAGAAACCTCTCCAGTGAAATCTGCCCTTCATTATATCCGTCCAGCCCTCGCACATCCCCCCGCCTCTGCACCACCACTCTGTCTATTTCACCGGTTGATTTTCTTTTGTTTAACATTTCTCGGAGAGGAGCTGTCAGAAATTGTCGCGTTCAATCCGACTCCCTCTTGTTTGCCACAGAAACATTCCTCAAATCACCCCTCCTTTAAACGTGTCAGGCTCACAAAGTCGGGCCCCATCGCAATTGACCTTCCGTGTCTCTGAGAAAGAGAAAAGCAGAAAGCCCGGCGAGAGGACGACACTCCAGCTGAGAGCTCAATCAATACAAAACCTGGGTATCACAGAATGGTGAGTGGCTTCCTGCCCTGTGACAGAGGTGATCTTGAAACCTCGACTAGCTCTACAGGAGCATTTACTCTAAAAGCAGGACATCAAGGCTCGCTTGGAGAAAAAAACAGTGCGGGAGCAGAGGGGGGTAGTTATTTTTATATGTAATTAAGTGACTTTGTAGAAGCAGTCGCAGTAGTTTTAGCGCAGCTTCATGATTGCCCTTGCAGGAGAATATTTTGCTAGAAAAATCAATATTTCATTTGTTTTCAAACTTCAAAATGGCTGCTCCCCAGTCTGCTCTGTTATCAGACCTTGTAGCTCAGTTTCACCAGTGCTAAAATAATATATTAGATATACATGTATAATATATATTGTATTAATAATATAAATAGCATATTTGGATGTCCTCAGTCTGAAACTGGCTCTAAAACAATGTTCAGACTTTTATACTTGTCTGTTTGCTGCTTGTTAGCTTAGCATAAAGACTGGAAACGGGTTACAAATGAAAATTACTTTATTTCAGTGGCAGTTGGCACAGATAAGAAAGGACTTGTGGAGGATGCTGATCGATGTTTACAGTAGCCAATAGCTTTAGGTGTTTTTTTTGCTGGGTCTGGCTTCTAGTCAGCTAACAGGGCCACTAATGCTGCATGGCTATACGAGCAAGAGGTAGCTGTTAAGTTAAACTATGTATCCATCAGAAGTCAAAGTCCAAAAACCACCTCAGTGCTGGATTCCCTGTTGCCAAACTGGTTGTAGTTGGTCTTGGAGTTCATCTGGTAGTGTTCACAAGGAAAGGTGTGCACCTTTTACGCTGGAAAAGTTCTAGATTTTTGTGTATTTGACCTCATGAGCACTCTAAAATCTGAGCCCTGCCCACACACTCACTACACGCAGCTACTGAAATTGGTTGGTTCAAGCTTATGTGAGCATGCGCAGCAAGGAAGGAAACATGACTGGATTTGGACAAAAAAAACAAAGTCAAAACGATTTTTGGGGCTGTGTTTTGGCATATTTTGTAAAATAGCTGCAAAATACAGCTGTAGAAAGGGTTGGAAGCGTGTTTTAAACTTCTCACAGATGGTCAGCTCTGACTATCAGCTCTGACTATCAGCTCTATACGTCGCTGTCAGTGCTAAATCGAGTGGTGATCATATAGTTCCCAGCTGTGTCCTGATCTCTCTGACTATCCCGAATTGGCCTCTGCATGCACTTTTAAAAATGATACAACATCTTCTTGTGTTATTGTCTACTGACCTTTAAGCAACTCAGCTGAGGCTCGATAAGAGTTATCAGCTGAATACAGGACTTTCAATGGGGGTCTTGTTGTTCCACCAAGGCACATGTTGCCTGTTAAACACCTGCTGGCCAGTGCAGGTATCAAGTTTATGATCTTTCACTGATTACGGGACTGTTTCTTAAACCTCTGGGCCACCAAGCTGCCGCGTGATTCAGAAATGATGCTGGGAATATTCAACTGACCTAGAAAAATCTTCCTTCCCCCAGACATCATGACAGGACGACCATTAAACTGGAGAGGCTGCCAAGCTCGCCCTCATCCGTCTCTGCCTGCTTTAACATCAGATGTGCCATCGCAACCATTTATGAGAGAACACTTCACTTTTATGCGTCTGCTAACGTACGGAAAAGACGTGAAAAAAGTCCTACGCCCTGTGTGATGTAAGCTCTGAGGAAAAACAAGGATGGAAAAAGCGCTGACAGAAGTGCGAGGGAGGAGAGTGCTGTAGTTACAGCGCTTCTTCAAAATGACCCCCCATACTTAAAAAAGGCTTTTAATATATCTGCAGCCGGTTTAAGCTTGGATGATAGCATGTGGCAGTAAAAAAAGCACTTAGTGCAGTAATGTGCGATCTTTGAGGATAAAAGGTAACCTCTCCAACTCCTGGGGAAGGAAATTACAGGACAGACAATAAATTCTGGGCCAGTACAATCTGCTATTAGGCTGGCTGTGTTTGAGTGAGATACTGCACAATAGAACTGGAGGGGGGAAAAAGTGGGTTGAATGAGTGTTGACCATAAACTCACAAATGCCACTTTGAAACAGCTTTACACTGAGTGGAAGTGATACAGCTTTTGTGTTTTGAGTAAAAACACAGCTCGAGGTTTGACTGATTGACGTCATCTTATTCATCTGCTGTCTTTTCTGGACGCTCTTCTGATATTTTGAATAGATGCATCCGCACTAAAGGACTCGATTAAAAAATCCTTGAAAACTATTCTCCTCCACGCTGCTGTTTGTAAATCATCTAACAGCTTTCGTTTCTCCTCTCCAGTCGGCTCCTTGCGTGTCCCTAAATCATTGATGTCAGGAGCCCAACAAATACCTCCAGAACAGCTTGCAGCCCATCCAACCATATTGCCAAATGAGCGCTGGTGGCGGGCGAAGTGATTACTGTTGCTATTAGCTGAGGTAGTGCTGCATGAGTGCGGCAAAAGGAATCTGATCGTTCTTTGGCCCACACATTTAGCTGACGACAAATCACTGACAGAGAGTTTAGGGGAACTAATTAGTTCAGTGGAAGAAAATGGACGAAATACTCCGGCGGTAAATGAGAAAGAGAGAGGTTGTAATGGAATAGTGTCCCAGGATCGGTTTGTTTTCATGGGTGACCTTCTGGTGACATATGTCCAATTCTTTTGGGCACAATTTTAAACCGGGCATGTCGGCGTTAAGCCTCTCTCACCCAAACCTTACTTAAAATAAATCAAAGACTTAAACACATAGTACGTATTTTCTGCCAACAAGGGGTGTCTCAGTCAGAGCAATGAAAGCAAAATCCCTGTAGAGTTGGATGATGGGAGTTGTTGTCTTCATTGTTAAACAAATAAGAATTGCAGATGAAAATGTATTTGACTCAGAAAGGTTCAGTCACTCTCAAACTCCAGGTTGTAAATCACCTGTTTCATCATGAACTGGAGACGTATCGATTCCTCTGGACAACAATACGAAGTTTCCTGTGATACCATTTTGTTTTTGATTGAATTCAAGTGTGATTGATCAGCGATTGCACCATTTGCCCATTGGACACAGTCATTTACAGCAGTTGCCTTTCTTGTTCTGCTTTTGGCTATAAAAACATATAAATAAACCCTAACTCCTAATTCCTAACTTGTAACTCAAACCCTAAACCTTCAACCCAAACCTAACCTAGGTACAGACAGGCAGCGTTTAGGTAAACAAAAGTTAAAACCTAAACATAATGTTTGGTCTGACCTCTCCAGGATGTTCCTATCTACCAAACTCAAAGAAGTGAATGAGGTGGGTTGTTTCCTGTATGTTAACTTTTGTGACTGTAACCGGTTGAGTGTAGCAGTGATTTAAATGTGAGCTTAAATGAGCCCTATGAAGCCTGGTATCTCTTTTAAGCCTTTAAATTGAGTGTGCCCGAATGGAACACCGATTAAAGATAAAGAATATCACAGTAAAATGCAAATTGTGCGCAGGGCTGCGAGCAAGACTTCAGAAATAAAGACAATTTGACAAGCCACAAGACGGGGTTGTCAAATTTAGTTATTCACTCAACTGTTCAATTTCACTTTGTGCTTTTTTTCAAGCTGCAGGAATAAAATTCAGGTGAAAAAAATTCAAAATGGTTTTATTTATTGAGATCTGTTTTTGGCAGAAACAACCCAATCCAGCCCGGTCCTAATTGGCCTTAAAAAACAACAACAACAAAAAAAAAAACAATCAGACATACTTTGTGTGTAATTGTAAACTGTCAGGTCATTAAATCCTGTAAGTGAGGTAAAACTTGAGATAAAATCAATTCTAGACTGCCATCTGTCAGGTAGTTAGATTTGGACTGTTAAGATGAATATAAAGAGTAACGTGTTCGCTTTCATCATTAGTAATGACAACAATTTTGCCAGGGTGTTGGGTAATCTATTATGGATTACTTTCTCTGGAGTTGGCGATGTTCTCACTTTTTTTCCTAAGCCCTGGTATCCACATTAAGATAGCACGTCATAATCATCATTATCATCAGAAAGAGCCTTTTGCTATTTAGTCAGCAGCAAAAAGATGGAGTTAAATCCACTAAAAAACTACTGAAAGACTCTGTGTCATGCAAATATACAGCCGCATTGCCCTTAAAAGAGACAACAAACGTCGGATCCACCAAACCTCATTATAATTTCCGTCAAATTTATGGTGCGGATGTTAACGGAAGTGGAAAGCACTGCCTGGAATGCAATCACAAGCTTGTTCCTGATAGAAAATATGCAGGAGCTTAATTCAGTGACAAAATAATAAAAATTCCAAAAATAAATAAATAAATAAATAAATAAAAATAAAAAATCCACTTTCTTCTCCCCTTCCTCTCCTGAAAGGCTTGAAGCATTACGTAGGCAGCAGCCTGTTGATTTTTCTAATCTTTTTAAAGGTGATAAGAATTCATTACATGTGCGAACAACCACCACAATGCATGCACACACAGGAAAATGCCACGTGCTTCAATCAAACGACCTCCCAGCTCTCACAGCTACTGTAGCACTGCAGCTGTCAGTGATGAATTGCTTTCCGCATTCGCACAGAAACGTCCCTACACATTCATAACGGCGTGCACACATCTGTCACACTTGAAACATGAATGACAGCGTCTCTTCTCTACAGGGGGACACATGTGTAGCAGCATGGCCATCTAGTATGTTACATTAAAGAAAGACAGATCCTTGTATGCAGATGGCGTAGGCGATGTAGGGCGCCGTCTGCCATTTGGTTAGCGCCAACACAGAGACAAACAGTGGTGAGGAGTGCGTGTGTGCGGAAGCAGATGACAAGCATAATGGTTGACTTACCTGCGTCGAGAATCCACATGGGGAAGGTTGCATGAAACAGAAAGAGAGACAAAGGAGGCAATCATTAGTTCAATGATCGGCTCTTTCAACACAGCATCAAGCAATGGTCACAGAAATTATCACAGCAAGTGTCATTAGGATCCCGTGTGATATACTTTTCAAATATTAGCCAATCTTTAATCTTAAACTATTGCTGGAACTCCCACAGCTTCAGCATTCACAGCTTTGTGTACAAAGCTGTGAATGCCCCCCCCCCGCGCACCTGTCCTTGCATACCCCCCTCTCTTGGGTGTTGAGGTACTCCTTAATGATTTTTACTCCACTAGTCAAGAACAAATTAGCATCTTTGCTAGCGCTCCCGCAATCAGCTGGGAATCGTCGGGGTGGAGAGGGAGAAAAAGAAAGAAAGCACGCGGAAAGTTTACTTTTCCCCAAGTCGTGATCGATGGAGGGAAGTGGAGGAGAGGCATGCGGAGAGCGGGCGAGAGAGGGCTCCAGGGGGAAATGGGCTATGGCACATGTGGTAATTAGCAAACTTGTAAAATAAAGCAAGGCAGGAATAGTAATGATTGCCGATATACTTCTGATGGCCTTGTGTTGTTTGGCAGAAGCTGGGGGAAATGGAAGATGATGTATAGAGAAAGAGCTAAGTGGGTCTGAGCTCAGAGGGGAGAGACTTTAAAGAATGAATTAAAGATGTAATGCTTTAGGTACAAATGACCAGTGAAATTCAAGAATAAACAAAGAGCAGTGAACAAACTCAGTTCCAGTTATGTTCGTCTTCCATCATTTAATGAGTTCTTGCAGAAATCACGGTCATGCTGACACTTCTCCAAACTAATATGGGGAAAATCTCAATGTTATTTATCTACTTAAGCTTGAGGGGACTTTCAGAGACATAATGATATGAGACACCGATTAAAATTGCAGTAAAAAAAATGTTCTCCTTCTTACTGCTTACTACATTTATTGGTCCAGAGTTTCAGTTTCAGCATTTCCTGAAAGATTATCATGAGGTGTTGTTGTTTTACTTCCACTTCCTGTCTTTGTTTGTTTATCCCTCCCTTTTTCCAGCACACTTGGTTAATCAGTTCCTGTGGATTTAAAAGTACAGTACATGAAAACTGGCCACCTGTTGAATTCCTGTCAAAAAGGGGACAGTATATCACCAGCCTAACAGCTAACTGCTGCTAACTGCAGCTGCTGTGAGCAAGCTAGTAAGCCTGTTCAGCTAGCGATTGTACTAGCTGCCTCTGCCTGGGCTGCACTGGTGTTGTTTACTATCACTTCTTGAGGTATAAAGTGGCTAGGAGCTAACTGGTTAACAGGCTAAATTCAATTACTTTCTACCTATTTATAATTTCAAAAAGCTTCTGAATGTTTTAAGCAAAGCCAAGCTCTTTAGTTACTGAACCATTAAACCTGTGGTTTCCCCACACTCTTTGTTGGATTCCTATGCATACAATGTTGTCATAATCATGGCATGGGTTATAGCGCAATGGCCAGACAGGTGCTTTGTGAAGTCAAACTGACCTCGACCTTCCAAATTTGAAGAAATTTCCTCAAAGCTATCTTGAGATAAACTAGTTCACTGACATTCATCGATACAGCATCTGCTTAAACTTTCCCACAAAACTACTTTATTGTTCACCCTCTTTTCACATCTCTCATCCCACAACTTTGTTCATTCTAAATTTAAGCATGTGCAGAGATAAGACACTCAATCTTAACAAGATCATGTTAAGAACAATTTCACCTCTTGTCTCACATAAAAGTTGCCGCTCAGTTGCACCCTGTGTCCCCTGGTATATCATCAGATGTGCCAAGACACATTTGATTATGTTGAAACCTGAGAGCTGCATATGTATTAACATATTAGAAATGCATCACAGAGAAGGGGAACATGGGTAAGATGACTGGCTCTTGATAAAGAACACAAGGTGTAGCAATGGAAAAATGAGAAGAGATTTGGGGGAATGAGCCATGTTTCTGATGACAACCTTGCCACTTGCATCCATGTGTCTTTATTCTAGGCCACCTACAGCCTCCAATCATTCCTGCTATTTCCACTACCATGGCTGTCATTTCTCTTTCACCTGTCAGTCATGTCTGTTGATTTGATGGTTCTGGACTTGAGGTGACAATTGAGCTAGAAACCAAGATGGCAGGAGAGAGGAATAATCCCAGAGTGGAACTGTAGTTGAAACAGACACTATATTCGAGAATGTCTACAGATCAATTACATTTTTGGAGTCTAAAATTTTTGCAGAACTACTCTAACAATTTGCCATCAGGTACACTTTTCCCATTTATCCTCCATCATGGCAATCATTCCCTGACCAGTGTTTCATTGGTGGGTTCACTAGAGCAATTCACGGTGCATGCTCGCAGCTTTCAGATACCGTCTTGGAACACAAATGGGCACTCAAGGCATAAAGGCCTACAAACACAACTGCACTCCATTAAAGCACTGATTCTTATATTGTGATTCCTTTCAGACTTGGACCCATTTCTTAAGATGTTGCCTCACTGGTTTCATACTTGTTTACGCCCACTTTGTGAATGCCTTAGCAATTTGATATCCTTTGTTTCCCAAGAACAACGCCAGTTTACCACTACCTCACAGTCCGCCTTCTGACTGCTTGCAAACCACATAACAACTGGACTGACTTAACTGCTGCTTTGAAGGCACCTTTTTAAATGTCAGTTGAAATGTGTCCTCAATTTCATTTTCACACAACAGCACATGTTGATGGACTGCCAAAAGCAGGCATCTGGTACAGAGAAAACAAGAGAGAAAGAAGCAGTTTTGGTGGCTTCAAAACTGAGTGATACAGGCATGATTTTGGAAAGTGTGGATTCATGTTCTCTGTCATGATATCAGCATGTATCGCGGTAGAGCACGCAATCAGTATGTTAATAAATTCTGGCTTTTTATATTGAATTTTGAGGGTCCATGCCCTGCACTCACTTGTTTACTTTGAACATTATTATACCATTTTTTTTAAAGTAATCCTTTGGAAAACCTACCTGTCATTTATAAAGTGGATATCTCATGATCCATCCAATATTTGTCAAGACATTCCACAAAAAAGACAATGTTAAACTTTGTGGTGGTGCTGCAGGAAATGTCCTTTAAAGGTGCATGAATATCTGCGCATAATTTAATGTCAGTCGATAGTCTGGTGCCAATGGGTTTGTGGATTACCATTTTAAAGCCTTGAGTTTGGCATTATGGCCATCACCATCTTGGTTATTCTGTGCCAGAAGTTAATTATATTTGGATGAGAGGGTGAACCTGGGGAGGCTACCCTGACTCAAAGTAGCCATGCCCGAGAGCATACTCTGCTCAATCATCTATTTTGCTCTAAATGGGACAATCATTTACAAAAATTAATGCCATACTGTATTGAAGAGACCATGAACTTATTGGGAAAATCATCTCTGAAACCAGATGAGTCCGCTGTTGTTGGCCATTGGAAAGATCTAAGGCACTTCAGTATTGGCCCCTGAAGCTCTGCCCATATTTCTTCAATGGTCAATGATCTGGACAAAAGTGGTGGACCAAACAATTTATCAACCAACCAACCAACCAACCAACCAACCACATAGATACTTAACCTGTGCTTCTTATTCATAGATAAACACTGACCTATAACCCAGATCCTGACTTGAAATGGGTTTGACCGGAACACCAATGACAACAGCAGCATAATGCTCAGTGAATTAACAATCAATCTGTGGTTGAAAAGAATAGAAATATATAACTTTAACTGCACTTTAAAATTTCAAATGTGTCCACTTGGATCCACAAGGTATTAGACATATTGAACATATATTTGTGTCCTGGGTTTCAATTACTGGCTTTACTATCAACAAATCAAGTGTTCAGCGCTATAAATGACTCGATTAAAGGCCAAAAAATAACCTAAAATGTTGAAAACAGTGCTAGAGTGTCGTTTCGATATAGCTTAAAGGGTCTAGGGAGAGAAAAAGATTGCATGCAATCACTCCATGCAATGCCGGCTTGAGATACTCGCAGGTAATAGGGTGGCAGCCATCACTAATCACTTTAGAAACACCGCAGGGTATCTTGATTCATTTGAGCCGAGAATCTCGAGGTCAGATGAAGAGCAATATTCCAAAGAGGTTCTGGTATTCAAACCTTTTTCCTCCACTAATGGGCCACAGAACACATTATCCTTCATCCATCTGCTGTATTTACTTTCTTTCCCATGTGCATTGAATGGGGATTAAGAAAGAGCAACCACTAACCAAACTTTTGAGGACATTGACGTCTTCCTAAGGGGGCATTAAAGGGAACCTGAGACAACGGTTCATTCCATCAAAACCAGCAATTGGAGTACTTAGGTGCTGTGAGCTGCTATTGATCGAGGCAGATAATTGGGTCCGTAATAGAAACAATGCTGCACGCAAAGCTGCACGGAGACCTTGCAGTGGGATTTAAATATGATGAAGTGCAGTGCTGAATGTGCCTTGTTGAGACGCTGTCAATGTGTCATTTCACATTTTCTCCCCCTCCATCTTCACCCGTCCCTCTCCTCTCCCCGTCCGCCTCTCTGTCTCAGAGGACGGCATGTGTTTGTTGGCATCTCATTATGTCAAAATCTAATGAAGCCTACTTATCATTACTGCAGTATTATCGAATTAATGAACGAGGGTCATAATCAGTTGAAGGATCTAACAACAATCAGACGTACAATGGTTGTTTGTCTTTATCGCAGCTAAATATCTTGATTCAAGCTTTTATTTACAATAATTCATCTCTGTTTCAAGAACACAATCATTGACTTGCAGCTGATACATCTGTGGGCACAATTCTCTTTAATTGTACAGCTACTGTGAGCATTGCGGATTTGTTTGTTTGGCTCTCAAAGAAAAGACGTCACCCTTCAAGCTATTTTCAGACCAACAACAGTGGTATGAGCTGCAGGGCTGTTCAGTCTACACTCAAAATGACACCATGTGAGTACATACAGTCAAATATGGTCAACCGGATACATAAAAGTCTACATTTGTGATGGCCTTTAGCTCAGTCCCATTTAAAATTTGTACCCATACCTCTCGCTTTCAAGTGGCCACTTGTCCCTCCTAAGAGACAGGGCTAGTGGTTGAAAACGTTCCTTATAAAATCTTAAAACCCTTTAAAGCCCTCAGAAGTCTTCAGTGGTCATCTATGCAATTATGTCAACAGATGTGACAAGATATTTCCAGTATAGCGCCTTCAGCTGTCGTGATTTCTCTTGCATTACTGTGGCAATCCTGGTGTTAGTGAAATGCCATATGCCAGTTATCTGATGGCAATGGAGAGCATGAACGCTCACAATGAACTCACAAATGACATAATATAAAAAAAGGCTATTGCTTCATCGCCTGGCCACTAGCAGTTCTTTATGGCCTAACATTAGCAACCTGTGCTCCTAGTAGCTTGTAGCTATTGTTTTTATGTTTGTTATAAAGAAAAGAACCATGATACATCAGAACAACAGAGAATTCATATAATCCTCAGTTTGAAATGTGGCCCTGAAAAACATCCTTTCGGAGGGCTATGTAGGCCGAATACGTCACACTAGCCCACTATCCCAACAAGAATCAGGAAACCCTATCTCTAGGCATGAATGCACACACCGGAGGGTTAAGCCTAAGTGGTAGGGGCAAGGGGGAACTGGGATTGGGCTTTTAGGAGTGTCTCATTAAATTGGGTGCGATGGGATTTCAATCAGTACACCTTTTGAGGGACAAGGGGCCACTCGAAAACCAGGGGTAGGAGTTTAAATTTGAAAAGGAATCCAGCCTTTGTAACATAAACAACATCTAACATGAATCTCACCATCTATAATAGCTCGTCTCATAGTATCACAGTGCTTTGCAGTATTTTGCTGTCTGACAACACCTTAAACTCGTTGGTCTTTTTATTAGTCATACTGGCACTTGTGGTTTTCATCATCTTGACACCTCAAACAACACGCCCACATTAATGCAGCCCCCTTTATAAATGCACTGCCATTTTCAGTCTGAAAGCATCAGGTCAAGAGCAGAGTACGGTGAAGTAGAGCTTTAACATCTTTGAGGGGCAGTTCGGTTTATAGACGGCTAAGTGCGGCGACAAACACAAACAACAATTACCAATGTCACTGTTGCCATTCTTCAGGTTTCAGTCCACGTCTTGACAGAATTTCCAGTAAATCTGCAGAAAAAGTTTGAGTTTTGGGTGCATCAAGATAAACATTTGTGCCATTAATTCTCCAGTCCGGTGCCATTAAGACAAGTAATAGAGGAGAGGAGTGGGTGCTTTAAAGAGTGCATGTTTCTGTCATAAAATCTTAGATGTGACATTGGAATTTTTTGTGAATTTCTGGCATTTTCACTCAGGTTTTTGAGTGTATTAAAACAGGTGAAAAGAAGCAAGAATAAGCTGAAAACAGACAACCCAAGTCTCTAATTTAGGTGTAAAGATCCTGCATAATTCTCATCTGGGGGAAATTAAAATAACTGAACATAAACTAAATATGGAATGAGCTGTTTGGGTTTTCATCACTGTTTACAGCCCTACTGTTTTAATATGATCCAAACTGAAGAGAATCCAATTACTACTTCTTTAATCCCTTCAGGGCACAGTCACTTATAGTTATCATTATCTCATATAAGCTAAAGTAAATCTTTAACATCTCCAAATGACGGATGAAGACCCACTAAATGTTTTCATGCCCAGATTAAATTCTTCTCAGGGTTAGGGTTCAAATGTGAAGGTTAGGGGTTAACTATACGGCTTTTTTCCTACTGTAACATTTCTCCAAATATCTCTTTTAGCCACATAATACAGAGCTCTTAACTCCTGCCAAAGTACTTTACACATTTTTAATGGTGGTAACATAAAATTACACTATATTTTATCCCTCATTGATTGTTCAGGCGTGGCATGAAGATTTAAAATCGAAACCACAGGATGAAGAGTCGGCTCTGGTTACACATCCGCGAGATGCTTGGCAATTTCCTCATCAGGGTGCACACACACACACACACTTATACACAGAGGCGTCACCGGTTAAGACTCCCTTGACTCTGGAGGAGATCAGGTTTACATTTCAGGATAATGTTAACATCAGCCAAGGGCAAGCCATGGCCTTTCGGAGTCAAATTTGTGTTCTACAGAGAAGCAATTCAGCTCTTTTCATAATGGGGTCTATGTGTCCTTGATAACTACAGTAGGACTCCACTAAGTGTGACTCAGTATCCCTGAGGGCAAAGTAGCAGCTGATGCAGACAATGACGGCACAAGAAACAGAGAAGCGAGAGAAGGTTAAAACTTGAAAGAAACATTAGATTTAGAGATCGACAGAGATGTGGTGGTGAACGAGGAGATTTCAGTGAAAAACAAAAAGGCAAATGTTTTTTTTTTAATAAACTGACGCAGAGAGAAAAAGATGGAGGTTGAGGGACAAAAAGCAGACAGCAGTGATTACTCAGTCCCTCCATGTTCACAGTGATGTGCCACAGACACCCATCAAGGAGTTCGTTGACAGAATGCATTAAGTATTAACATGTTGCTGCAGCGCAATAAAACCTCTCCGAGGGCCTCTACACTACATGCTAATTTCATTAGAGCTGCTATGGAAGAGAGACATCTTTGTATGCAAATGAGGGAGCTCAGTATAAGTAAATTACAGCGCGTGCCTGCCAAGTGTGTGATTATGGATGTGGGGTGTTTGTGCTGTAACAACCTTCCGAATGTGTGAAGCCTTTCGAGTCGAATCCTACAATGAAACTGTGCACGGATACTCAGAATTTTTGGACTACTACAGAGAGAAGGGTGCTTGAAGTAATGTGTTTACTAACTTGCAGAAAAGGAGGGTAAAAGTCTGGCAAATATTCAACATAACTGTAAAATACATGATGGTACGTGACTGAAAACAATAGCCGTTGTAATGCGTTGAGAATGTGCAAACATCTTTAAATAATGTGATAACAACATCAATGAAATGAACACTTAAAACATGTATTTCTGAGGAAATATCCAAGCGTCTGGCAAAAAATAAGCCATTTTGCGACCTACCCCTACTTGATAGTAACAGAAGCATTAAACTCAGTGTAGTTCTTTATTTCCTTTTTTCCCCCTCAGTAAAAATATATATTGCCATGTATTTGAAATTTCATTGGCTAGATGATACATCAATCATCCAGTGGTAGGTCTGTAATTGGCTGGGGAAAGAGGGAAGGCAACAGAGAGTGGGTCTCCTGTATAGGCGATCATTCGTTCACTATTGTAGGCTCCACGATGGGCACAGAATCAGTCTAACACTGGCTGTTTCAGGATCTCTGGTATTCACTATAATGGCGGACAAAGGAGTTGACAGATAAAAGCAAGTAAAGGCAGAGTACATCAAACTTTTCCTGTCCCTAACATGTCCATCGGTTGCAGAATTGTAAAATTCGCCTTTTTTTCTGCTGATTGGGTTGTGATTTTCAGGATTTTTGACTTTCAGGTGCGCTGAAACACTGTCATGTTAGAACACTTCTGCCAAAAAAGTGAGGTGATTTCTGGCAGCCATTGGAAGTGACTGATCTCCGTATATTATAATGAAACTGCAAAAATATTTATTACACATCCTTACGATTGTAAAAGCGATTTAATTCTTTCATTCATCCAACCTTATTTATAATTCATCCCTTTTTGAATCGCTCCCTCACAGAGAAACACTCTCAATTACTCGCACACTAAGTCAACCACCCAATCATTTCTTCCTGTTCCTCCAGTAGAGCCGTCTCTGCCAATTTCCCCTTTATAAGTCGAGTGGGATTTGACTGACTTCACTCCCAGCTGTGATGGTTATATTTAATAAATAGGAATTTGTGCTACTGTTTGTGGTGCGTATTGGAAGTGGGGGATCTAAGTGTGGTGTAAAAAAAAGTGTTAAGAAGTCATTTGGTCTTTTCTGGAGCTGTAAAAACTCTGCTTAGTGCTTGTGAGGAAAAAAACCCCGACGGACTGAAAGCAGACTTGCTTCCAATGGATGCATCTGTTTCATCACTTCTTTTTGGAGATGAGTTACTTTACCTTTGAAGGAAGTTGGACCACTAATACCACTAGGTAGGTGCTTAGTTAGGTAATTCCACTGAGGTTTAGATTTCTTTTGAGAAATGATTTAAAGTTTTAAATCTTTGAACAAATTACAGATTAAAGATCTGACAAATGTCCATGAGCTAGGTGTTAACAAAAGTTTGCTCAAACTCTTAATAAAAGTTCAGACAATTTAGAAAGGAGGAATTTCATACGTAGACCATATTTTTATATAATGGTAAAACTGACGATGTTCACGACTAACCCTGACCCAGCCCGATTTCCAATGATTTGATTTTTTCAGAGTTTTCAAATGTATTCCTCTTACTTTATCTGCCTTCCAACTAGCCTGAGCAGCCCTGACTGCAGCCAGTGACGTATCTGCGTTTTGAATGGCTTCATAACATTGAAACTTTGAGAAAACCTAGAAACATTGTTTTACACCAGCTGAAGTAATTCAAACAGCTTTTTTAGTTAATCAGCAAATCAAGACAAAGCAGCGAACCCTTCACCCAACACAATTCTTTTACATCAACCAACACATCACTACTTGATACATACTAACATAACTTCAGTACCAATTGTGTGCAACATTTTCATATTTCACTGAGGGTCATTAAAAAGCCCTAAACATACAAACAAAACACAATCCTGAAAATATTTTCAGTAATTTGCAAAGACCCTGACATCGTTCGTGCTCCCACACACTCGTCCCTACAGTACAATGGACACTCGTTCATACAGTGCCATTCAAATGCAAATGGGCATAGGGGAGTTTGTTGCTATATCAATTGCCAAGGGTTATTATTTCCATGTATCTGTTTTTTTTAGCTGACCAGAGGCATAAACAGCTCAGCAGGTCCAGTTTTATAATTCCTATTTTAGCTGGATGGAGAGACAATCTTTTGAAATGTATGGGATCCACTGACATGTTTTGAGCAGTTTCAGAGGTCACCAAGTTGCTGTGTTTGGACATTACCATGTTTATTAATGTTAGAAATACTGTGCACGGGCATGGGGCATGTCTCATTCTTGTATTTGAAAGTCAAAGACAGTGGGTGGCTAAATAAAAGGGATCATCAGAGGTGGCGGGTGGTGGTGGCAGAAACTGGATGGTCATCTGTGAAAATACCTCAGTGGAAATGTATCTTCCTCTACTGGCTGAAGGACATATTCTGGTCCAGCAGAGATATACAGTACAGAAGGCCTCAGTGGGACAAAGCTATTTTTTAAGGCTGATCATGTCAGCAAATACAGTGCTGTAGGTGAGTGGCCACCAAGTGGCCACACAGTCTTGTGGAGTTAAATCTTGCTACAAAATGGACTCGGGGACTTGCTCAGACACTGGGAAAAGACTGACAAAATGCAGAACATACGGGTCTAATCCATACCCTAAATAAGCAAAACCCAGACTAGAAGTTACGTTCATGATTCCACACAGTTTAACGGTCTGTTTACTGCAAACAGAAGCAGCAAATAATAACTTTTGGAAGCAACAGGACGTACAATCTAAGTGAAAATATGTTCAAATCAATGCATGCCTGTCAAAAAATCTGAAAACAAGCCTTAATTGTGCCGTGAATATCCTTCCTCCCACACACTTTTCTTTTTCAGAAAACTGAACCTTAACAGTGAGCTATATAGTATAGTGAAGCATTACACATCAGAGTGAAATGGATTAACCTACAACATCACTTAACTGAAAGTTTTGCTTCCCTTGAGGTTTTTCTCTTTTTATATTTGGAGGTGCTGTGGGGATCTTTATCTTGGAGAAAAACTGTAGCACTTCAAGGCAGCAGCTAGCAGACTGTCAGAGAAGAAGCTATATTGAAGGCTCAAGTGAAAGTCATATTTTCGGGTGCACTTGAAGGTTGTGCCTCGACACTTTCCCTGGAACATTGTCGCCGTAGTTTCCCACAACCCAAAATGATTTTATAAGTCTTGAAGACTTTTGAGGAAAGGAATAAGACTCTAGCATGCCTCCATCTTTGCGCCTGACATCCTCATTGATACTTCACATGTAAAATTGATGTGACAGGTGCTGAGGAATCGTTTCTTTCACCTGGAATCATCATTTTTACGCGACTAAAAAACGCGTTGTGTTCAGTCGCAGGAGCTGTGAAGTTGTCGCTCCCTCCTGCTGTTCTCACATCCACCCAGCATTCAATCTGCAGTCAGGCGTGCTTCCCCTTCGTTCGTGAGAGTGTTCTGGTGCACAACAGATTGCACCATGATGGGGAAAAGTACTCACACTGAAGGGAAGATGGAGAATGCTTGCTTGAAACATTTGTTCAAAACACTGGTGTGAAACACTGTTCTGGTCTGACTAATTGCCTTTAATGATCTAAATTCACCACCAGTGAAACGGTTAGGTGAAAATGAGAAACCAATTTTCTCACACACTTTTAATTGACGGATCTATTGTAGGAGAAAATGACACTCTCTTTCCCTTACACTCCCCAAGTTCACAATTTTCCTCGTCACAGATATGACTAAAGTGATGGTTGCTTTGTGAACAGATTGGGAAGATTCTGAACGTTTTAAGATTGTGCTTGCACAAGAGCAAATCCTAATCTTTTGGGGAATAAAGAACGTGCAACGGTGACGTGGGTGTGAATCCAGAGCTCTATTTCCAGATCTTAGATCATAAAGCATGTATGGCAGGTGTGAAAATCCCTGCCACGACACCAGCTGGGTGCAGGCACAGATTGACAACAGAGGGCTCAGCGGAAACACGCTCATAACCCGGAGGTCAATGATGTAGAAGGAAACTTTAACCAGTCTCCCTGTGGGAACCATTACGGCCTAATTTAATCTCATTTGTGTACAACCAGTGTCTGAATTAAACACCTGCCAAGCACCGAATACCCAGAAGGTTTGTCTTCATGGATAAATCAATAAGGGCAATAGTGACTTACTGTACGGAAACATTTCAGCGCCTCACTTACATCAACTCTGTAGTTTTGTACCTCTATCAATCAGCCATGATTTTGTCAGCAATTATCAATCTTTTTTGGCTTTTGACTCCTTAAAGTAAAGCAAATAATGAAGCAACAACTCATCACTGAATGACAACTTAATTTGTGTATTCCAGGACTGCTCAAACGTTTCCACTGAAGGGCTACAACTGAAAGCTAGGCCCAACACCATCTAACTAACTAACTAACTAGCCAGATAATTCATAAGGGTTAGGGGTGCAAAGTGGGAATGGGATTGGACCTTTACGGTTCACCACTAAGGAAAATGCCACCAACTTCCTGTACAAAGTGTTAAGAATATTATCTAGCAGGCAAAATATAAAGATTGGAGGATGTTTTCATTCCACTTTCTCTCCTGGTCTTGCAGCTTGGAGTTTGAGAATACCTTCTTTGAGTCATTTTTTGAATAAAAAGGCATGGCAATGCTTAAAACACAAAAAAATCATACCATTCACTGGTGTCTGCATAACTTTTCGTTTCTGGACATCTTTCGCAATATTTGGACATGCTGTAGACCAAGTAAACAAGAAAATAACTGGCTGCTGATTAGTGACGGCAAACTGATTTTTTTTTAACTTTCAAGTGAGCCAAAATTTGAGCAAAATCTAAAAAAAATCCAATCAGAAGAATACTGAGGCCAGAAACCCTCTCTGCTTCTCTGTGGATGTTTGTTGTCAGCAAGGCAAAGAAAGAAACACATTCCCAGAATAGGTTTTTTTGTCAGTGTACCGTTAACTTAAAGCAAATAATGTGATATTGAACTGAAGCCATCCGGCATTGTTTGAGGTCGCACAAGGGCGCTCGAGTGGCCCCAGGAAGCCACTCGAGGAGCCCCGGTGCTTGATTGCCTGAGAACATGTTATTACAAAACAAATATAACAAAATATCTGATTCACTTGGCGTGCAGGGGGGAAAAACACATCCACTATCTCGACTGAAAAAGATGGAAAACGACAAAGAGAAGCCAGAGAGAGAAATCAATCTTTTACTCTCCGGTGTGAGATGGAATTGGATTTTGACAAAAATAATGCTTTTATAAGAAAACATTCGTATACCTCACTCCCTGCGCTCGTGTTATTGTTGAGCCGACGTTCATAAAACGGCCTCTTTCCATCATAAAATAGATGATCGTTCTGATAGAATACACAAAAAACCTCAAGCGATTGCATGGCACGTTGCTTAACCAAGGTGCTGGAAAACTTAAGAAAAATAATGTGAAGTTTCTCTGAGATGAGCACACACACACACACACACACACAAACACACACACACACGAAGATTACAGCTCAATCTACACACAAGCTCACAATGGCAGTGGGGTGAAGCTCAGATTCTCCTCTTCCTCGCTTCAGTTTGAGCTCGCTTTGATCTAGCGTTGATGCTTTATTCCTCCTGACTACCAGCAAGAACTCAGAGAGGAAAGAGCGAGTTTGGGTGTCCTGAAAAAAAACGAAGGTTGAAGACCGAGTGTGAATTTGAATTACAGTCGAGTACACAGCTGTGATGTGCCGCTACATTTAATCAAACCGGAGAAGTTTCTGAAACTGCACAGTGTGTGTCTGTGTGTGTGTCGAGTTATCTTCCACATGTGCGTCTCTTCGCGCACCCTCGGGGACTTTGAGTACAGTGACTCCACCATCGATTGATTTCATTGGATGATTTGTCTTCATTAACGCTGAGCAGTATTAAAGCGTTCCCCGCGGACGGGCGGGTAGACGAGAGGCGACGGAGGGGGATACACTCCACGCCGCAAAATGTGCCAATTCATCCCGAATGCAGAGAGGGGTCAGAGTGCTGCACGGCCATATGGCTGCGCGGTGACTTTAAAGACAGCCGTGTCTGCGCTTGTTTTGGAATTCGTTTGATTAAAAACCTGCTTTGAATCAAGCAGGTCATTTAAAGTAGTTCAGATCTGGATGGAACAGGCTCCTGCTAACACCAAAGCAACATCGGATACGACTAAGATTTATCTGCCAAAGACTGATAGAACTTGAATCAATGCCACTGAGCTCCGTGCTCATCCAACAGTTTTTATAAACCGACCGTCTAGACAGTTTCAGACACAGATATCATACATGTCTAACTGGAATAAACTGGAATTTTTCTTCTTGTTTTGACAGTACAGATTAATTTAGCCTGTGTTAATTTATAAGGAGCACTTTCTCTATGTTTTCTAAAATCTGGGCTCAGGTGTAGTCCACAGATAGAGCACAGACTTGACTAATGGAAACATTATTGTTCATCAACTTAAGTGTGATGGGAACCTTGGGGGCAATAACTGTAATCATTTCCAATCCAATTGAAAATAAAAGAAGTGATGAAATCTATTGAAATCTGCACTCTCATTTCATTCCCAACCAAAAGTCAACATGTTTCAAACAATGGAGGTCGACCTCAAGCCAACATTGGGTTTTGATGTCAACCTGTTTATTTTTGTTCATTTCAGACAAAAAATTAAGATGTTTCCAACGCTGGAGGTTGATATCAGGCAGGTGTTTGCTTTGATCCATCATTCAAAACAAAATTCGGTGGAGTCTGCATACCTGATGCACTATTTCCTCATTTTTTAGGTAAATACAGTACAAGAATAAATATGTACACTGCCGAGAACATCTGGCTCCAGAATCTGCCTCATCAATATACAGCATGCCTAGCTAAGACATGCAGTGACTATTACAAGCCTGTAAATAATGGAAATGAAATCCAAGCACAAACAGCCTCAGGTGCTGGTTTTGTTGATTAAAATAAAGATGAAATAGTCCCAGTGTGATCCATCAAAACAGTGTAAACATCTACAAGTTTGTCAGACAGGTCTAAAATGAGGAATATCTATGTTGAACTCTCATAGCTCCAGCAGTTACTGGGCGTAATTTTTTTTAAAAAAGTCCCTAAAGTTCATCCGAAATGTCAAGAGAGCCACTTCGGCGTCAGCTGCTGTCGTCTCTTCTGAGCGCTTGCTGCTGATGCGCTTTAAATTACACAGCGCTGCAGCCGATAATTGAATCACTGGCAATGATCATCAGTGTCGAGGCCATCGCGGCGCCTTCAATCCAAGTCATTTGAGATGAACTGATGAAAGCAGTTATGACACTGAGTGGGGGCTGAGGAGACTCTTTGTCTCTGTGAGCCGAACGCAAACGGGACAGTTCATCCCCAAAAATCAAACATTTATATTTCGCCTTTTACCTCTCATGCTTCTCTTCCATCTAGATTGTTTTGATGTGAGATGCCAAGTTTTAGAGTTGTCTGCCTTCTCTTGAATATATAATAGAATTCTTTAATACATCGGTCTATCCTGTTTCTAAACAAAATAATCAGTGCTGCGAAATAAGATCTCTGGATATTATGCATTACATTCCATGGTCATGACTGTTTGATATGCTTTCCCTCTCTCAATAGGTGTCATATTATTAACTGTATGTCTGACCTGTGTGTGTAAACTTCCTCAAATGAACTGCCTGTAAATACATGAGTGTTAGTGTGCTGACAATAAAGCTGTCGGTATCGTACCAAACTGTAAAATAACGTACCTTACCACATCGTATTCGCATCATACTGCACTGTATCATAAAGTATCGTAAAGTATCATACTGTATCGTATCCTTGCTGGCTCTCAGCTCGCGGTGCTCGAAGCACCAACACAGTACACTCCACGAAATCCACGAGAGCTAACCAAGCTAGCTAAACGTTACAGCCCATCCCAGCAGTACGGCATTACAGTTTAGATCCTGCGCGGTCCCATCACAAGCCTGTCTCCCTTCTGCATAGTAATGAGGACTGTCCCCAATACCATTCTATTTTCTTTGGCTTCAAAGCTCAGGTAGTCATCTTTAGTTGGGGGGAGTAGGTGGAGGACTCCGCCGGACATTTTAATTCCACTTAATCCTCCACCTTATTCAGTGCTTACTCACAAACCACTTTAATCTGCTCACCTTGCTTTTTCCCCCTTTGTTCCCTTTCCACCTCTGGACTCTTTTTTTTTTGCATGCACACTGCCTCGCGTCTTTCAGTCCCTCTCTACTTTGTGGACCTTTTGTTTTGTTTGTTTTATAGCAAAAGCATGAAGCCCAGAAAAACTTGAGCTTTTTTTTTTTTTTTTTTTACCCCTGGTAAATATTAAATAATTCTGTTTTCACAACAGCAGTTGAGCCATGTGTGGAGGTGGCTCGTTGCTCATGACCAACGTGAGAGGTTGCATCATAATCAGTGCATTTGCAGGAGGGATGTATTACCTGGGCTCATACCGGAGAATCTCTCTGTGCTTCTCTGCAGGGCGGGTACAGTATGAGATGTGTGCAGTGAGGGGGGGGGATTTTCCACTAGTCAATCGATAACAGCTGACGTCATTCTCTGAGACTTAAAAAAAGTACGAAAGCAGGGTCAAAAATAGAAAAATCAATATGTGGTGGCCACTGAAAAATAAATGAATGCATCGGAAACACTGTTCTACCTGCCGGTGTGTACTTTGGCTGACGTGTTAACAGTTATTTTTGCAGTTGGACTTGCAACAAATATCTGAACAGTCAAAATGTTGGGCCCAGCCAACTGGGTCATGATTTCTGGAAAGAGATATTGTATTCCTCCGTCTAAGAGAAGTCAGGCTGATCTCTCCAAAACTTCGCAACTCACACCAAAACAACTCAAGACAGTTAAATAGCATCAGGGGTACAAGAGGGAGAATATGTATTCAAGATTTTAGGGGGAACTGTCCCTTTAAAAGACAGATCTTAGGATGCTGTATCTCTTTCTTGTGTATCAAAGTCAAGTTTGTCAGTTTATCAAATATCTTCCCTCGTCCCATCAGCATCATATTTCCGTCTTCTGCCTGTTTGTAACTGACTGTGGCTGACAGACACCTGTCCTGTCCTGACCTACTCCATCAGCAGGGCAAGGGTGTCACTCGAGCAGACTGTCAGTCCCGATCGCGCTAAGTGACAGTCAAACGCAGCGCATGGAGCCAACCACTGGAACCTATTAGAGCTCTTACAGCTCTCACGTCTGAAACCGCTGAAAAAACGTGTGTATGTGTGCACAGAAGGAACGATGTGCGATGATGTGATTCATTTGGATGGATGAGGAAGCAGCTGGGTGTAAAGATGAGCAAGTCTGTGTGTGCGCACATCGAGATTTGGTGTGAAATGTCAGCAGGGGAGTGCAAGGTTCACTGGGAGTTCATGGTGAATGTCGCTCTTTCTCGCACTCCCCCCGTATCATCCATCCTGCGCACACTTGACAAGCAGGTTCTACCTGGCTGCGATGAGGTGGGGAGCCCGACTCAATGTATCTGAATCAGTCACACTTGTCCTGTCGCATCTGCGGAGGGGCACGGGCGGTTGAACGAAGCGATGCGGGGCGACGGGGAAGAGGAGACGGCAAGGGCGAGCCGAGGGACAGCTGGTCGTTGGCGTTTTATTTCATCGTCTGTTTTTATTTCACAAGTTGTCAAATTTATCTACCAGCTGTCAATTTTATGTTTTGTTTCTTTACTATATCCACAGTACAAGGTGACCATAAACCCCATCTGAGAGAGTAGAGACTGTCTCAGCAGCAGTTCTGCCTCATATTTCCCGTCGTCTTCAGCACCTGACACTTTAAAGTTTTGCGACAATTTGAGCAAAACCCAAAAATAGGGATGAAAAATCAGATCAGGAGCCGTTAAAGAGTCAATGATTGCACACATAAGGGCTTCCTTTTATGTAATAATTCATTAGTGATCGTGCTGTTTCCGATTCCTCTTTGATAAGAACAATTTACAATCAGACGTTCGTATGAGCAGCTTCATCCCTCGCGACATCTGAATAATTGACGGAACATTAAGTCGTAACGCGTAAATACTTCCTGAATTAGACATGACTGTTAAACTGTACTCAGAGAGTCACGAGCCATAAATGATTTATCGATATATTTGTTGAACATCCCTTAAACCGAACAGATCTGGTGGATCCTGAGGCCAAATCTGCACTGACATTCATCTTTTATAGAGCTCCATGGCACTTTTACACCGTACTACGCGCAAGATATTTCAGAACTTTAAAATTGCATTTAATGTGCATTTGAAGAGTCTGAAATATGTTTCCATCGTGACAAACAACAGTGAAGCAACTGCACATCACACTTATTATCAATCCCTTTAACCACAGCAACTGCCTCATGTCACTGTCATGCAGAATATTTCCCATACATTCCTACAATATGACTTTTTACACATGTTTATGTAATTGTTGCTGGGAGGAAGCTCTGGACAGAAAGAGAAACAGGGAGACAGTTGAATCATCAGTGAAAGCAGCTATAATCAGTGGAGCTTCAAGGTGAGTCTGAGCTCATGTTTTCAGTTGCCCGGTCCTCAGCTTTACTGTTCTGGTTCACTCTCACAGCATCAGACAGCTGGTTTACAGCGAAAAAACTCTTAAAACAAACAGGGAGAAGGACACAGACTCTGTTGTTCATATTCTCTGGATTTTGATTGTATTTAATTTGTTTTTATCTACTGGTTTTATGCTTGCCATCATGTCCGTGTATACCCAGTGCACGTCTTATTTTGACAAACCCACTGTAAACTACCTGCTCCCTGGCAGACTGCAGACAGACACAGTTAGCAACAGACAAATAGGACCAATTATCAGCTAAAGAGCCAGTTGTTTTCCCTCAGGATTAGACCAAAACAGAGCTTAAAAAACGAGAGAAAGTAGTCAATATTGGACTTGGACAGAAACACGACTCTAAATAAATAATAATGTTCCCGGATGTGTAAAGAGGTAACTGTTTGCTGGCTAATTTGCCACACTGCTGAAACTGGTGGACAGTGGAGTTTAAACCTCCCATAATATACTCATTTTCGAGTGTCCATGATTTAATGTTGAAAACTTAAATTATACTTCTCCTTCTGTCAATTATTGCAGCTCCTCTATTCACCATCTGTCTGAACACTCCCAAAGAGCTCCGTCTGCTCTGATTGGTCAGTCACGGGCCCGAGTAGGCACCGCTCACTGTGTTTCTGCATCAACTCTGGAGGCACTGATTGTGCAGTTATCAAAACATAACAGAAGTCCTGACGGGTTGTTTGTTTCTGAATAAAAAATAGCACATTACAAAATTTAGTGGCTATTCATATGCTTTCACTCACTTCACATCTTCTTCACCAGCCAGTGGAGTTTGTCCAGTTGTCAGGGTTAGGGTTAGTGGAACTTAACAGTTTTTTTTTTTGTTTGTTTTTGTTAATACTGCTTTGTAACAATGGACTGCATAGCAATGTAAAGTACAACATTAATGTTCAGGTGTATTTAATCAGTGCTGTGTTGTATCAATCAACTCAACAGCCGGATATAGATATTGCTTTATCTAATCTGGACAACACAATTTACATTTACCGTCATTAAAATGTAAATCTATTCTACACAATAAAAAGGCACAATGAAGGATCAGTCAATTGAGTGACAATAAAATACTGAAGTAAGTACTCTGTAAAGGGCATCTATCATGCAGATATATTGCTAATGTTTTGTCATTGTACCAGTTAGCGAGCTTGTATTAATCTGACATTTATCACCAAACACTTCAGGCTCCTCTCAACCACAGATCCATTACAGATGCACCATAATGTGGATCGTTTCAAATGTTTTGCAGTAACTGTACAGTCTTTTGTGACAACATAAATATGAGACACTAGCAGGAGATGCCACGGGTCAAATTCATAAGCTCAACAAACCAGCAAACAAGCATTAAAAACATAATCTGAGGCCTTGGCGCCCAATTTCTTCTCAGACGAACGCCCACTCGCACCATTCCCACCACACATGCTCGCTCCGTCTCTCTCGCCCGAGGCAGTCCAATCTAACGAAGCTTAATGAGCGGGACAGTATTACTGCTGGGTAGGTCATCAGTGGAGTAGAAAATCAGCTGTGTTCTCTGCCTCTGCCTGCGCTCTTTGTCTTAAAGTCACCTTGGCCGCGCATACATGTGAGGCGAGGCTCCTCGCCAGCGTAACCTTGGCCTTGGAGCCCACATGCTTCACCTCCTCGCCAGCCATGTAACTGAAGGACCTTTCAGACAAATACTTGGGCTCAGGGGGTGATAATATCCCACATATTATATCATGAGGGCATCAGGGGCCATATGGCTGTGTGAGCCTTGTTGTCATGATTTATTACGGCACCAGTGATTTCTGCCTGATGGATGGCTAATGGGGGCTGCAGGACTTGGATGGAATTGAAGATGCTGGGTGTGTGTGCGTGTGTAGGGTGTGTCACTCCACTATATTCACCAACTGTACACTAAGCACGCATCCCCCACGCTCTGATGATTTGCACATCCGACTGGTAACCGTTCTGTGCGCTACTGCATGACTAACAAGGATTTCCCGCTGTACATTTATAGCAGTCGAAGGCTTGTCAGAGCTCCGCCGAGGCGCTGATACATTGGTCCTCTCGCCTAACTCTTTCCCCCAGCCTTCAATCACACTGCCGCAGCAGGCCACATGCGGAAATCGGAGCGAGGCATGCAGCTCACAGCTGGAACTATCAGTGACAAGTGTGAGTACATGAAACTGCAGGTGTTGGTGTTCAGACACTGGAAAGCATCATGTACGGGCATGGTTCACGCATGGCAGGAAGTCTCTACGGTGGGTGATTAAAACCACCCAAAACATCATTGGTACCAATCTACCTAGCATCAGTGGTACCAGTGAAGTGAGATGCCTGTATAGAGCCCACAATATAATAATAGAAATCGCCTACCCCATTCGCAGTCTGTTCACACTGCTATCCAGTGCTGTATCACAAGAATACAGAGTCCTTAAGTCATCCTCGACACTCCTCCATCACAGTGGAGGGTAAGGTTCAGGGGGTCAAAATCTTCGGTAGGGTATACAGAGCTCAAATAACTGGTTAAGTTTGGAACAAAAATACTTGTTTAGGTTTAGGGAACGAAGGGGGCACTGGAAAAGTATGGGGTCACAGTTGGAAACTGATTAAGGCACAGTATCTCATAAGCATGTACCTGAGGAGGGTCATCAGTCAGTAATTTCTAATAACCTCACAGGGACATGTGCAGTTCCAATTTTTCTATATGCGCCAAAAAAGTGATGGAAAACTAGCTAAAGAAGACAATGTCTCAGTGTGTATACAGGGTGTGTTTTATCATCTACATGTGCCATTACAGATGCATTGTGGGCAGTCTATCTGTCTCTAGGCTGCTTTGTTCTCACAAGTCACAGCTAAGTGACATATTATAATATCTTCATTATTCCTCTTGCTTTCAGCAGTGTCCTGCTGTTTCTTGCTCTGTTGTTTTTATCCAGTACCGCCGAACTTCTGGTGAAACCTCTCCCCCTCCATTATCCTGCCCCTCTGTGAAGGTGCATTAGATGAGAGTGTTCACTCATTAAAAAAAAAAGAAAAAACACAGCGCCTTACCCGTTTTCATATTTTTTTTTTCTTTTTTTTATCTCAAATTCACAGAAACCACAGGAGATACAAGTTTGTGCCTGCAAGAAAACCTTTCAACCAATTCAGCCTATTCAAGTCCTCGCTTTTTGGAGTGTGCTGATGTGGTGGGTGTCACCCCATGCTTTGTCACCCAAGACTAGCAGCCGACAATGCATTGCTGTCTATAAAATTCACTTGAGTAAAAAGCAGAACAAGCTCACTCACTTGAGAGTGGGTGAAAGAAGGCCTGTATGGAGAAGCGGATGAATGGTAAAATGCCTTGACAATCTAGAATCGGCAAAGCCAGGCAACTATTTTGATGCTTTTATTGTCCTGCCACTGTTTTCAAATGCCAACCGGACTCTGCAGCATTAACAGTGCCCCCCGTCTCTTGTCCTGCTGCTGGTGACTCGATCATGAGCTTTTTATTCCTTTCATCTCCGGACTGAAGTGTACAAGAGAAAAGGATGAAAGGTATGGCGGCCATGAGATGCCAAACCACAACTACTGAGGAAACAGGCCAAACAAAAAAGCAGGAGCCAGTAAAACATGCCAAAAACATTCCAGTAAAAACAGCCAGATACAGAAATGCCTGGCAAAGATGGACAACAACAATGCATAGAAGTGCATATAATACTGATAAAATAACAAAAACAAAAAAATGTATTAAAAAGAGATTTCCGAAGTCAGTCCAATTCTAAATCAACACTCTTTTTTATTTATATATATATATATATATTTATTTATTTTTTGCATGTCTAATCATTCTGTTGAAACCTGATATTTCTGCACAGTTGCAGATCAATATATATTATACTCCAGTGATGGTTGCGTGGTATTGTTTTTTTGACTCCAAACATTTTAAAAGTAAGTATGTTTATCGAAAAAAAAAGAAAAAAATAACTTCCTAAATTCAAGTACGTAGTAGTATGTAAACAAAGAAAAAATCTGCTTCAGTCCATATTTGCTGGTTGTCCAAACACTACATATTCACTGTCATGAAACTGTTCATTCTCCCGTTTGGGAAGGGTTAGGGAACTAAAATAGCTGATCAGGTTTAAGGGACCAAAATCTTTGGCAAGGTTTCAGGAACTAAAATATTTTGTAAGGTTTAGGTCACTACAATATTTGTTTGGTTTAGGGAGCATACATATTTGGACTGGTTTCAGGAAAACATGGTTTGGCATGAAAAGACATTTTAATATGTTAAACAATTGTTCAAGAGGATTACTTTGTGAAGCAGAAATCTAACAGCACAATAAAACATTTATACAACCACTAAACCTATTTAATCTCTGTGCGTTTTGTGTTAAAAATGAGAAGACGGACAAGATTCATTTGAAAACCCCTATTAAGTCTTTGTAGAAAAAAGGCATTCAGCACAGCCTTTTCTTCATTAGTTTAGACGCGGGTTTACATGTTTTCCCTCAGCTACATTGTGTGTGGCTCTCATGGCAACCAAGGAATGACTCAAAGAAGTTGTATTCAGCTGAAGGATACTGATTTATTCAGGTGAAGGTGAAGGAGGAAAAAAAAATATTCATCCATTGTTTCCCTGAGAACCTTTGGTGCTAAACATAATTTTAATAGACAATTTCCATGTTTGCCGCTGCACAGAGACAAACACTCCAGTATTCACCAAACAACAGGGAGGAGTGGTGTCAAACCACAACATCACTCCACGATGACGCCAAACACAAGTAACCCCTCATGAGGCAGGAACGTGAATAGGTAATTGGGGTCACGAGTCACATGTGGTGCAGAGAGGCCTGCTCTCCCCTCTACACAACCGTATTTACGTCCCGGTGTCTCTGGGTTAATGTAAAAATTGAACACCACTCCGGGGTCACCCCTCAAACTCTCCCCATCAGCCTCACCACGGTGTCAGCAGATGAATAAATATGCATGCCTGCACTCAGCCTCATTTGCATCTTTGAACTATGCCTGTCTTCGCATATGCTAATGACGGGCTGGAGTGGGAAAGGAGGGACGGGAGAGGGTCGGTGGTGGTGATGGAGGATGTGTGTTGAGAGGAGGGCGGTTATCCCTGGCGACCACGTGCAGGTGTTTAAGCTTGGCTGAGTGCGGGTGCTCTCGCCCTTGAGCCGGCCAAGGTTAGTGCTGCGTTTGACTCCGACACTTCACCTTGCTGTAGCGGCTCTCCAAGCTCGGCAACAGACGGAGAGGAGGCGGTGGGGGAGGCTTGAAGTGGAATTGGTGGGTGATGGGAGAAGGAGACCACACTTTATGCCAAGAGTCTGCGTCTGCATTTGTTTGAAGGGTGGAGTAAAAAAGGGGGCTGGAGAGGTCAGTTTGGTTAGGTTTAAGGAACTCAAATATTTGATTCAGTTGTTAGGGAACTAAAATATTTGATTAGCTTAAGGAAAAGAAATATTTGGTTGGATTTAGGGAACTCAAGTATTTGGTTAGATTTAGGGCACCAAAATCTTTGGTAAGGTTTAGGGAACCCAACATAATTGTTAACTTTAGGAAACTTCAATCATTTGGTAACACTTAGGGAACCAAAATACTTGGTTAATGATGCCAGCAGCGGCAGTCGTTGAGTGAGTACAAAAACAGGAGGTCAAGCTCAAAATAATACCTTCTTGGAGAGTTTTCTGTGTAAAATGATTAACAAAAACCTTGTCTGGTGTAAAGACTTAATGACTGAATGTAATTATAATGAGAAGCATCTGTTTTTATTGTTACCTGTCAGTGAACAACACACTTGTTTGCCTTTCAAGTGGCGTCCGCTGGCCGCCCATCCTCGTGCGACTCTTCAGTCTGCTCTTTAAAATGTGTTTGTTATTAACATGCTGCCCTCTTGAAGCGCTTTTGTTTTCGGCTCTTTCACCAGCGAGGACGTGGTGTTGATTAAGTGGTGCCACTGGAGGTTATTTGCTCAGTGTGTTTTTCCCTTCTGCAATAAAATGGAAAATATCGAAACAGAGATGCAGTGAAAGGGAGGACTGCACGGCTCAATGATTTCATATCTTGCCACGTAAAAAAAAGAAAAAAAGAAGAGCCAACAAAAGCCTTTCTGATGGCTCAAACTCAAACGGTGACGTCAAGAGCTTTTGCTCATAAAGCCGACCTCATCAGGCCAAACATGAACGAGCGACGGGTAATTTAAAAATAAAACTTCAATGACATTTTTTTTTCTTTTTGGAGACATTTTGAGACCACAAACACAAAAACAAGCCTTTTATCCGTCGCGATGACACTGATTGATGGACCTTTTTCCCGCTGTTTGTCGCATGTTCCCCCCAAACTTTAACAAGCCGCTTTCATGTTTATCAACGCCGGCAGGGGGCTGTCATTTTCTGAAATAAATGCCGCACATCATTCTGCTGCTTTATGATAAGACGCAATGAAATAATCCTCGTAAAATAAAAATGATTAAAGGGTTGCGTTTCACTGCTAAAGTGAGAGTCGCGCTTGTCTGTGACATTTATTGCGTCCGTATAAAGTTGTATTGAACAACATAAAAGGGGCTTTGTGTGTGCTCGGCCGGACTCGACTGCCAGATTCCATTTGAAAGTTACGAGCTTAGGAACCACTGAGCCTTATAATTAAACATTCAAACAAGAACTTTAATATTAATGAAGTCCAGCTCAGCCCTCCGTTAGTCTCCTCTCTGGTAATCTACACTTTCACTAATTCTCCCCCCGCCACCCACCCCCTCCTTTACTTTGCATCCTCTCTCTTCTCAGCTTGGAGACACAGATCTGTTCTTTCGCAGCGTGGGTGTATCAGGTGCACGTCAGCGTTGAGCTTTTTTGAGGACTTTTCATCAGCGGCGTTAAACGGCTCGGCAACACCAATTTCTCATGGATTACCTCCGAGACGCATCCGCACATGAAGTGCAAGCGACTACCATCTGAATGAAAACATTAATCTCTCCTCTGTTTGATCTTGATTAAACGTCTTGTCAGATTTGCACGATTATGGTAATCACAGCGACTTTTGATTTTTGAGGAGGGGGGGTGTGTGTGCTTGTGTGTGTGGAAAAACAACCCAAATCAAACGAGCTGAGCCGATTACACAGCTTTGACATTTTCCTTGAAGACGCAATCTGGAAGATGATGCTTTGCTGACGCCGCGGCAACATGATGACACAACACAAGTGGCTGTGGTTGGTGATTTGTGCAAAATCTGAATGCGTGTGGTTAAAAATAATCGTTTTCTGGTGAGAACTGATGGTTCAAAGTGAATCAAAGTCAATGCCAACAGCTTCTTGTGTGTTGGACGGGTTTGATTACCAGCAGGGGTTTAATCAGCCCTCCTCTGCCCCTGATGCCATCCTTTTCCTCTCTGCATCCGTGCAAACGATACAGAGGATGCTGAACTTGTAGGAGATGTTTGATTCAGAAGGACAGATTAGACTAATTATGTCCCCCAATGTTAAAGCAGTTTCTTCCCAACTGATTTGTATCAGTACTGCTGCTACCTACCAGGTAGGGCTGCACAATTAATCTAACTATTACTGAAATCACAGAGGCAGGAATGTCACTGCTGAACAATGAAATGTGTATAAACCATGTATTAACTTGCTACTTGCTACAGTACAGGCCAGCAGTCAGGACTGCAGGGAGCTCAGACCACTGGGGAAGTGTTGGTGTTTATGGTGCTAGTAAAGGAGCTTCGGACAGGGCTAGCTGGTTAGCATGCTGACTTCAGTGGATATCTCTGTAATGCAATAGGCCTACTTAGACATGACGTCAAAACTGTTTATTTTTGATATCCTGTTGATGTTAATGTGTTAATGTTTTCAACATAAATTCTCATATTTTGAGCCTTTGACTATGAAATTACCATTTATTAATGATGGTTGTTATAAATGGATTCTGTTGATTTCAGTTAAAAATTTAAATTGTGATGTTAAAATGATGAATCCCACTTGACATGAATCATATCGCATTCATAGCGGGGGTCAACCCAAAACCCTATATCTTATGTAACATTAACCCAAGTGTCAAAATAATCCCAGTGAGACTCTTCTGGATACCTAGCAGCCCTCGTACAGGTGCTGACAATTTCTGCTTCCAGTATCTTTGAAGCCAAAAAGCGGGAAAAGAAAAACTGCTTCCCTTTCAGAGTCACACTTCAGAGGAGACAAACTCGTAAAGGTGGAGGGAAGTGAAACGTTCCCTCTGTCTCTCTGACAGCATGTCACGAGGTTAAAACCTTTCACTCCGGAGATCAGATGTGATGGCAGGAGGCTGTCGTGTCAAACTGAGGACACAGCGCCACGCTGCGACTCATCCCGTTCAAACCCTTCTTTTTTTCTTTTTCTTTTTTTTTTTACGAGCTTTCCAGGCTACAAACTTCACAACACTACTGTAGATAAACATCATTTCTCTTCCCTTTTCTCTCCGGCTCGGGACACAAATACTCCTGCGAGGCGAGAGGTGCCTCGTGTGTCACCGACTCCTGTGTCGCAGTGTTCAGGCACAGAAAACCAGCGGGAAACATTTTCCTTCCAGTTTCACCTGCCTGCCTTGAAACGCTGTAATCCTGTCAGAGTCACACGTCCCTGTCGAATCTCAACGCCTCCTACGTTTTTATTTTTTTCTCCTGTCAATTGAGAGAGACACCATGTGCAGAAGAGAGAGCGCGATTGTGTTGCTTGTGTCATCTACACAGTAGCAGAAAACATCAGACAGGGCCAGGCAAAGCAGTTTCAGCACCACGGACAGCGTCGATGCTACATGCTACAAGCTTGGGCAGATTCAGCACTAGCAGCTGGACAGCTCCCCCCGCCCTCCCCTCTGCCTCCAGGCTGGCCTGGGGTGGAGAGGAGGCCCACTGGACCGACGGTCTGTGATCTCCGACCTGCTCTGCCCCCCGCCCCCACCCCAGCACAGGAGTGAGCCGGCCGATGAAACAAAGAGAAGACAGATCAAAGATTAAGACGGAACAAACAAGGAGGCAAGCTGACACGAGGCAGGGAAGGTGAGGAGGAGAAAAGGAGGGAGCTCTAAAAATAAAAATGGCTAAGAAATATATCACATCCCTGCCTCGCCGCCTCCCGCTGAGTCTCCTCCTGTATGTCTCTGCACTGAAACAATGTTCTTCAAACTTTTTAAAGGCCGGCTGGCCTCGGTGAGAGCAAGAACACTACAAATAGAAATGGCACCTGTGTGAATCATGCAGATCCTACAGGTGGGACTCAAAGACTAAAACATTTTATATATTGGCCTCTCCAAAAACTTAACTTCAATTTTTGGAAGACATGCATTCTGAATGTTTTGAAAGTAATATACTGCATCTGTGGGATGTACCCGAAGTTGATGTCCTGTTTGCTTTCCTAAATTCAGAAAGAAAAGCAGCAAGTCGACACGTTTAAGGGGCTAAGAGCAGAAACTATTTGATATTTTTGCTCAGTTTTCTCTTGACGAATCAATTGATAAACCTTTCAGCCCTGAAACTTCTCTTAACCACTTCCACGTGGTCGATCGAAGTAGATCTGGAATTTGTTGTTATTTTCTTTACAGCAGCTTTAATTTGAATAAAAATTGGACCACATGTTTCTTTTTCCTCTTGTTAAAGGAAGGAAGGAGCTGCTTGAGTGATGCCTTCATGCAATCCTAAGGAAGATCAGACAATAGACGAGTCCACAACCTTCAAAAACTGACAATAACACAATGTCAGTTGTGTCCCTCTGGATTATTCCTCTACCATTTCAGGGATAATGATAAGCGGCAACTTCCTTTGTTGCAATGACTGTCAGGGAGAATCGGCTGTTCAGTGTTTATCTACTGTATATGCACAGATTGTTATTCTATATTTGGACTCCCATTAGAACCAATATTCTTTCCCACAATTCACTGTAAACAAAGCCCCACATTTATTCACTCCAAGGTCAGCGCTACCACCCACGACACTACAGCATCTCAAACAGCGGCGCAGAGAAAGAAAGGCAATGAAGCTGCACACACACACACACACACACACACACACACACACACACACACGCACACACACGCCAAGTGTCGTCCTTCCTGTGAACCTTGTAGTCACAGTCTGGGGAAAGCGGTACAGTGGGACGGCGGCCTGGAGGTTCAGCTTGTTAAGGCAAGGTCGCCTTTTTTCAGTCTCACACCAGCTGGGAAAATCTATGTGGGGAAATTGAGTGAGAAAGGCTTTCCGCTCCCTTAACATCTTCCGTAGAGGTGCCCTTGAGCAAGATACAGAAGCCCCACTCTGCTCAGGGGGAATAGCAGAGTGGCCCACAGTAGTAGAAGGCAGCTACAGAGAGCAGCAAAAGTGTCACTATGTGTTATAGTGTAAGTGTGAAAGAGGGCACAGTTGTAACAGGGGATGAGAGCTCTGTCACAATTCCCTCGACGAGGCGTTTCCTTTTTTTTTTAAGTTACTGCGTTGAGAACTAGTGAGTTGAAGTGCTTTTCTTCGGGGCTTCCAAACAGAGGCGGGAAAGTGAGAGCCAAAAGTAGAGAATTTAAAATAATAAAAGTAGTGGGGGGGTTCTTTAGGGATAACAAAAGAGCAAAGAACTGAGACTCAAAGTAGCAAATTTGCATCAGATTCTGCCATTTTAAAAAGAAAAATAGCAAGAAAAAGGCTATTAAGATCTGTGTTTTAACTGCGACAATCACAAATCACAAATCAAGATAAATGGTAAAAAGATGAACAACAGGAAACTAATTAAAAATATATCAGACAAGAATGACAAACCACTCATGTTTCAGCTACTCAAACTTCTTAACATCCGTATTTGGCTTGACCAAAAGAGAAGCTACTCCTTCTAGGGTCCAATCACAAGAAATCATATTAAAAACGTAACGTGGAGAAATAATAAAACCCTGCTTGGTACGTCAAAGGACATCTATACATTAACGTATTATTAGGAATGTGTGACAACAAGTCTTATGCATCTCTTACACCGAGAATCAGACTTCACTGTTTTTCTCAGTTTCATGACTGCAAAAAAGTCATATTAACGTATCATAAACTTATAGAAAATAAAACGAGTCAACAAATGAACTAGCCTAAAAATTCAGGTAGTGCATATGTCAACAAAGGACATCTTTAAATCAGGCCAACATGAACACAAAACTGAAAAGCAAGATTAATACAAAACCAGAGTGCTTACGATCTTTTCAAACTTGTAAAATATAAAAAAGTTGTTTAACTAAAAAAGTTACACTGTTGGAACTAGGAACTTTTGTGCAGCTCACCAACATGTTCTACAAATTAAATGTGCCCACCTTGTCTTAAAGTCAGCACATTTAAGTCATTTATGTCAGTGGTAATCAAATATATTGGGGGTTTGGAAGTGTTGGTGAAAAGAAAGAACACATTTGAAGACATGGAAAATGTATGATTAATCCAAGGCAGATGACACATAAATACACAGGAAATAAAAAAAAAAAGCACAGACCTAATTGCAGTTTGAATAATCCTTCTCAGTGGGTTACAGAGATAAATTGTTTGACAATCAAAGAAATGTTTTGTTATCAGTTAAACAGGAAAATTGTGAATATATTACTTTTGAAAAACCTCTTTAAAGTAATGTACTTACAGATAAGTAATAAAGCATTGATAAGTACCTCATATGTCAACAAACGACATAAAAATAGAAATGCGAGATTTTTTTTCCGTCTTGTAGAATAAGTAATATAAAAAGTTGTTCAACTTCAAAAAGTTCATGTTACTTTGTTGCAACTACGAGAAACTTCCATGTAGCTCACCAGCATGTTAAAATATCATTTTAATTGTATATTTCTGTTCTTACATGGTTTTTAATCTCTTAAAGATTGATGGGCTGATTCTCTTGGTCTTGTCAAAACTAAACTGCAAACAATGACCAAAAAAAGTAAATTATACAACAAAATCAAGGCCAAAAATGGATATGATACAAGCTGCTACTGCTCTCCTTCTTAAATTTTCTTTTCTCTGGATACCCATTTTGTTAATTTTTTTTTTTTTTTTTTTTGGTCAGATCAGATCATTTCAAATTTTTTTTTCCTTTTTTCCTCACCTAACCACCATTTATCATTTGCCCTTTTTGTGCAGCTAAGTAGAGTGAAACGGTAGGTACGGTCCATTAAACATTGCTTTTATCAAAGAAGTCCAAAAACTCCACTCATGAAACTTTTCTCAAAAGCGAAGTAGCCCATTAGCTCGATCTGTGCTGACCCCTGTGTGTATGTGTGTGTGTGTGTGTGTGTGCGCGCGTACGTGATTGCGTGAGAATGCTACCCTCCGTGAACACAGCCTGGTAAAAACGTACAGTAACCGACCGTTTGTTAAGTGCCGGGTGAAACTGAGCGGGGCCACACTAATCACCGGCGGCAGCGAGACAACAAGAGGCCGTGTGTGCTTTGATGCGAGCAGACAGGGCCTTCTCTGAGGCATTCACATGAATTAGGCTCAAAGTGAGGCCCCGTCGCAAAGCTGACACACCTCTTTTCTTCCGCCGCTGCGAGGACTTCGGGCCTGCCTGCCTGCCGACCAGCGCCTCCCACCGAGTACAGTAGCACTTCAGAGGGATGCCTCTGAATCAAAGTTAGGGGGCTAAAACGCTCACCGCTGTGACTCTAACTGGAAAACACAGCGCGCGTTTCATCAGTCATTTGCTCGGATTCGCCGTCTAGACTGAGGTACACTGAAGAAAAACACAGCCTGAAGCGATTTAATGCAATCGTACAGCTGTTGCTGGAAGTTGCGAGAAATTTCAGTGGATAACGTCACGTCAAGATCTTTTCAGAGCAGCTAAAATTGACTGCAAGGCCTCATTCTTTTTCTCATCTTCTTAGACATCAACAGCTTTGGTTTCAGTCCCTTGGCATTAACGGTGAGAGGGCTCGTCTAATGACCTGAAATGTTCGACAGTCATGAAAAACTAGTGGGAGCACATCCAACTAACAGGTGTGACAGGAAAGGAATCAGTATTTTGACTGTAGAGAAATCTCTGTAGAATCAGATATAAAGTAGCCTCAACTCAAAATTATCCAGGGAGCTACAACATGTCATCAACGAGGGTGCAAACAACAATTATTTTCATTATGGATTAATCAATTAGCTATTTAGTCTGAGCCCACAGTGACATCTTCAAATTGCTTCAATCAACCATCCAAAACCCAAAGACTCTTCCTTTACAGTCATAAATGAGAAAGAAAAGCAGCAAATCCTCCAATTTAAGAAGCTGGAAATGTAACTACAGCCTGAACAAACATTTTGGAACCAAAGATCACTAATTTAAACACTCAGAACTACACGAACAAGAATAGCAGCAGACACACAATGAATAACAATAGGTTGCCTTGCAATCACACACAATTTGCACTTCGACAGTCCCGTGTTTTCAATTCAATCGACGCTTTCACTTGCACCAAAATGAAAGAAAAGAATTCCTCCTCCAACAAAACCCTTGAATAACACAATGAATGTGAAAAAATGTCATAAAATTGTGAATAACGACGGTACAGTTTCCCAGAGCTCAAAGTGACATCTTCAAATTGCTTCAAGCGACAGTCCAAAACCCAAAGTCTCTTCAATTATAATCATTAATGACAAAAAATGCAGCAAATCATCAGTTTTTCTGGAAAAAGGACAAACAAGTTTTGAAGACTCAAAGTAGTTGGCAAACAAACATATTTCAGTCGACCGATAAAGTAATCGACTATCCACTGCTGCTTTAAACCTCATTCTTCAAGATGAATATCAGCTGTACTAACACTGTCTTCACCTCCAGCTGCTGCATTCTCTCTTATAAAGTCGTAACTTGAAGTAAATGTTAACCCATCAAGTGTATCCTTTGTCCGACCACAGACTCTTTATTTACAGTCATAAATTAAACAGAAATGCAGCAAATCATCATATTCTTTCCTGGTGACAAACGATCACATTCAGAATCACATAAACAAGCTTTCTGATTCAATCCACACTCTCGCTTGCAGGAAACCAAGATCTGAATTTCTGCCATAAAATCCCCTAAAAAACCCAACGCAGTCCGGAATGCAAAAAAAAGTTTAAAAATTCAACACTCAGTGAATAACATCTCCCCTCGCAATCGCACACAATTTGCACTTCAATGGTCACACGCTTCATGTTCGATCTACGCTTTGCTCGCAGGAAGTGAGGAAAAAGAATCCTTCCAATGACAAACCCTTAAAAAACACAAAACAAAAAAAAACACAATGCAGTGTTGAACATGCCACCCTCCCACTCACTCGCTCCTGCTCCTGTCGTCTGTGATTTACATGGAGGGAGCAACAAGTGCACATCTGCCGGTGGGGGGAATTGTCACAATAAAAAACATATGTAAATACAGAATGGGAACTGAGGGAAAGTGAGGACGAGATGAAGAAGAATGTAAATACCTCATTACAACAGAAGCCTTTGAAACATCTACGCAAACCATATGAAGGGACTGAATATGGGTCTCTTACTGTGTTTATGCAGCTCATTAAATGACGTGCTGTCACGGCAGATTGTGGGTGAACTGGTCAGCGTCCCTGGTAGCCGGTTTGTCTAAGTAAATCACTCTCAAGAACACGCTTTCGTACCTGTGAGCAGCCTGAAACACTGTTAATCTGCTGCTGTTGGGCGCCGAGCAAATCTGGGGATTAAATGTCTAGCTGAGGGGCGACGCGCACAGAAGTTGCTGATGGAAAGGAAAACATTTCCCGGCAACTGGATCCGTGGGATTTATTTCATGCCTGCGAAATGTCGGGGGGGGGAATATGGGAATTAAAGTTAACACATCAAGGATGAGAGACAATGGCCCGCCTCATCTCCCCGAGGAGAGTTATTTGAATATCAATACAGGATCCAGTCTGTTCAGAACACCCCCTCCCCTCGGCCTTCGATGAGACACGAAATGTTTGTAGGTAGCAGAAAAAGGGAGCGGGAAGATGAAAGGGAAGACGGGGGGATCAGGGAGGGATAGTCTGACTCAGATGGGTAAATAAGACAAAGAGAAAACAGGCTGAGGGGAAAAAGAAAGAGAGATTTGTCTTTTGACAGGCGGCGAGGAAAAAATGAAAGAAAAGACTGAGGGAGTGTGAAAGGCGGCGGCTCATCATTAGCGGCGTTCCCTCCCCCTCTTCCTCCCCCTCTGTCACCGACAACCAAACACGGCCACATCTGCATCCAAGCATCTAAACGTTATCGAATGGCCTGCAGAGCTATGAAGCGGGGAAGACAGGTGGAATTGCATTCTAACGCCTCCGATTAGGCTGATCAATACACGGGCCGCTGGAGTTCTGCCATGGTGGAAAAGGAGGGAGGGGGGTAATGAGGAAAGATGGAAGGGATGATTGAGGTAGGAGCGAGGGAAAAGACAAAAGGGAGGAGAGGACAGTGCATGGATGATGGAAAAGAGGGAAAAGTTTGTTTACAGCAGATGGGGAGGTCATTATCGTGCAGCAGGGAGGGCTGAGGAGGGCACAGGTGGACAGAGAAAACAGGGGTAGCTCAGCATTGGAGCGAAAAAGAAAACAACACCACCACCATCCACACCCCACCCCCACCCCCACCCACCCCCGACGGTGATTTCCCCAGAGAGGACGACGGGAGAGGATTTGCTTGTGGCTGGAAAACGTCTCTTTCTGTCTTGTTGCTGCTGCATCTCTCCTCCTTCTCCAAGTTTTGCTCAGTTTAACAGCTCTCAGACAGAGCAGGGCGGCATAAACATGTCATACACTACATTTTTTCGCTCGGCTTATCGGCCTCTGACGTAATCTGGATGCTGAAATCTTGCTCATTCTGCTGCCCATTTAATTTCCTCTTTGTTGTTTGCTCTGTGGATCGGCAGATAACATGAGAACAAACAAATGTCAGCGAAGCAAGATGTGTCGGAGATAAATGACATGAAGCAGAGTCAGTACCTGCTCGGCCTTTTTTCGTGTGTGTGTGTGTGTGTGTGTGTGTGTGTGTGTGTGTGTGTGTGTGTGAGAGAGAGAAGGCTAACTGTTAAGATAACTGTGCTCTGGTTGCTAAATGATAAGCTCACCCGCCGAAAACATGCAAGGCGCATAACAAAACGTGAGAATCGAGACGCTCCGAAGCAAATAAGTCATTTCATGCTCAGCGTGAGTTACAGGTGTTGAGCTGAATATGCATGTGTGCACAACACACACACAACACAGTGCGCACAAATCAGAAAAATCACACACATTTCTGACTCCGGCATCTAAAGTGACATCTAAAACAAAATTAACATAATTTATTCCCTAATATCAAACAACCAGTTCTGCATGTTGACGCCAATTACGGTGCAATTAAGATAATGGCTTGATCAGAATTTGCAGACACGTGTGCAGATTTGTGCATGCGTTGCTACTACGATGAAATCGGCTGCATGCAGAAGTGTAAGAAAAAGCTCAGTTGAGGGCGGCAGAGCTGCACAGGCTGTTTATTCAGATCTCCACTCTCGCTGGGATAAATATGGGCAGACATGTTTCACAGATACTGCTTTAGCAGCCGCTGTACGTGCTACTGTCACACTGGGGGAGGTTACGAGCAAGGCTACAGATATAAAGAATCATGTGTTGGACATCACAGGATGATTCAAGGAGTAACCTTCATTGATTTAAAACTGTGATCCATCATGATGGACAGTGCGGAAAAAAAAGTCCAAAATTGATGCAGCATAATAAGGGATATCATCTTTTATATTTTATACATTCCTCTTCCTGATCAAAAACCACATTACCCATAATGCAACTCACCAAAAGACAGTTCGGTTAGAGATTTAGATGCATTGTACTACACTCTTCAAAATAAAAGCTCTAACTACAGCCATATAGGGTTCTTCGCCTTGTTCTCATAGGAAAACCCTTTACCAGAGCTTACAACTAGAACCTACCCCTTTTCGACCAAGGCGGTTCAGGTGCTGGTTTACAGCATGTGCCTACTCTGGAACCAGTTCTTTGCATTTCTAAAGCCAAAAGACCCAGTTCCCAGCCTGGGCCTTATGATGGCCATTTTTTTAAACCAGAGCCAGTGTAGCACTTCAGACTTACCCATTTTTACTACTGACGGCAATTCCAAGCAATACTGGTTGATGGGCTCAAACATATGCAACATAGTCTGCCAAAGTTGTTCCTAGCAATGCTGGGAAACTGGAGACATATACAGTGACTGAGTGATGCTACTCCACAGTGACTGTAATGTCAAAGTTTGCAGGTTGAACCAACTCTGAAGCAGCCCTTAAGGAGTTAAACCAAGAACCATCTGAGAAGCTCCACTCATAATACCTCTATAAGTAGTTCATCAGAGAACTCAATCTATGGCGTATAGTGGTCTGTGGGGGTTCAATCCAGCACCAGTCTGCAAAGGACAGTTTTATATTCCAACAGCCTCATCTAGAGCCAACCCAGTAGGCTCCAAATATATCCTTTATATAAGGTTTTCAAATACAGCCCTCTTGTCTGGTGATGGTCATACGTACGTGAACCATACTACAGATCTACAGATGAGGCATTGCATTATATAAAGATAAATGAATTAATGTTAAACCCTGAACCAAGAATCTTTCCTCCAATGAATTTCTTGATGGGTTTTAAATTGAATTTTAAATGTACATGTTGCTATCCTTTAATTATCCTTTAATTTCTCAGAGTAAAGTATCCAAAATGACGGATTATAGTTAAAAACTGCAGTGACATAATCTAATTCTTTATCCGCCGATGTGGGTTAAAAGTGGAGTCTAACCTAGATTCTGTATCGAGTTCCTGAGTAAAACCACATTAGCCGTTGCAAATGACATCAGTCTCGGTTTGTCTGTGATTAAAATTTCAGCAGCTGCACTCGAGTTTCATACTTCCTCCCCTCTAAATGAGCTTTTCCATATGAGGCAACTCTATCTTTAACAGAATGGAAGTTTCAACTGAGGTTGTCTGTTGTTTTGTTGCTCCCTGCAGCCTGTCTCGGCCATGACGTGCCACTATGGGATCTGTTATCTGATTGGCTGTTTGCCAGCAGTACAAGAGGAGTGTGGTGGGAGGGGGGGGCTGTTGTTCGCCAAGCGTGGCACTTTGCAGCAGCGAGAGCGTTCCAGATGGCTGTGATTTATGAACCTCTCAGAACGGTGGGACTAATGAACGCCACTCGACATGTGTTCGGAATGGAGGGACCGTGTTCGGCCATCAGTCTGTCTTTGAGGAGGGGGCCTCGGACGTTGCATCACAAGTACTAATGGGTGGTGAAAGCGGTGTGGACGCAGGCTGCTGATCCATCTGCTGCGCTGAGTGCAAACGGACACAACACCATGCTCTTACAACCAAACAATCTCCGACTCTGCACTGCACATTTGACTATTTGCATTATTAATTAGTTGATCGGAGACGTAGACGTTTCTCAGCACCTGGAGGTATTTCTGTTGGTGCTGATTGCAAAATATTCTGTTTCATCTAAAGCCTTCATGTTCTGCCAGATATCCCTTTTATGACCCGACAATCTCTAACCAAACAGATCATTTTTGTCAACTACTTATGTGATAACCGAGCTATTTTTACAGCAGCAGAGATTATTACAGTCACCGCTTTTATAGTAGATCAGAGGAATCTCATTACACGGCTATGTTGCTCTTCCAGCCTGGCACCCAGCAGTACGCTCCAGGTAAGCACGAGCAAAAAGGTAATAAATTGATAATGCATGGTGTATTTAAAAATGGCAACTTTTAAGGAATTAAGAAAATCTGTCCTGTTTATAAAATAGGTGATTTTTTTGTGTGTTGTCTATTTGTTTGTCTGGATTTTGAAACTGATTCAAGTGTTCCCTCTCTCGATGTGAGGCCCACGTAATCCCCGAACTGTGGCAAAACATGTGCGTCACAAGAAGCAGTCATTATTATATACCTGGCAAAGGTGGGAAGCGGGAACTCCTGCTGCTTTCCTCATGACGGTCGTGAGCTGAGAACTAAGCTGTTTACGAACGGTCTCTCTGGCTAATCACTAACATGATGTAGAAAGTTTATTTTACTACACATTGTGTCAGTTTAACCTTTTAAAGAGATAGATCTGACCTTAACGTGGAAACATTTAACCTTAAAGTGTCCATATTTGATTTAAAGTATGCATATTGCGCTCATAATTTCATTTTGGATTACTACTACAATAGGTTAACATGCTTTAAGGCTCGAAAAACATGTCAGTTTTCTCAAATTGTCCACTGCAGCAGCTCTGTATTCCCCCTTTCATCTGAAACACTCTGTTTTAGCTCCTGTCTCTTTAAGATGCCCCCCTCTCCTGAATACCCAGTCTGCTCTGATTGGTCAGCTCACACACGCCTGAGCAACAACAGAGCAGCTGTGCCAAATTAGCCACTAGGCATAATTATGACTTCTTCAATTTCAGGACCTCTCACATGCATAAAAAGCTAAATAAAAGACTGAAGGAAAGAAAAAATGAAAAAGCATAACAGGGATCGTTTAAGACTAAACAGCAATCTCATTTCTTTATACAGTAAGTGGTGTTTTCGTGCAATAATTCTGAGACAGACATCATGCTGAGAGTTAGATGAAAAGATCAATACCAATCCCCAGGATGAGCTAAGCTAATCGCCTGAAGGTTGTAGTTTTATCGCACAGACATGACAATGGTATCAACCTTCTTGTCTAACTCTTGGTAAAATAAAAATCAATTACAATCTCCCATGTGCGCAAAATATGAAGCTACCACCAGCAGGCAATTAGCCTTACCTTAGCATAGAGAGTACACTAGCAGCACCACTACAGTTTACAAATGAACACAATAATTGTGTTTAATTTGCACAAAAAAACAATGTGTAAAAGGGTGTCCAGGGTGTGGACTTTGGGGCGAGTAGGGATTGATGCTAAGCTAAGCTAATAGCCTGCAGGGTATATCTTCATATTGACTGAACAGACATGAGAGTGGTTTCAATACTCTCATCTACCTCTCTGTAACCCTCTGGAATACCAGTCTCATTTGTGTGCACTAAATAGCAAGCTACATAATCTTCATGAATTCAAAAAAAAAAAAAAAAAGGCTGCTCCTTACATATTTGACTGTTGTGCAACTTCTCTTTTACATGCAACGTCAACATCAATGAGGAATTAAAAGCATCACTAAACCTCAAATACAGGCAATTGTCTTACCTATTGCATATTCACAGTGAAGAAAAGTGCAGACTGGTCAGCAAGAGTGTTTGCAGAAATCAGCCATTCTCTGTGATTTATGTTGCTGAGTACAGTGCAAAGTAGATCCTTTGAAAAGTTTTTTTTTTTTTTTTTACTTTCTTTCTCGTCCTTTGCCGGCTGATGTGTCTGGGTGAACGAGAACTGGCTTTCAAAGCACAGCAGGAGCTGCAAGGCTGCCACAGATGGCTTTTTTAACGGTACACGCTCTCTCAATCAGCTCCATGGGGACGTTCCTTGATCCTTTCAAAGACACGGGGACAGCACTAACTACGACTGTATGTTTGCACGTCAGATATTGTGTGTGTGTGTGTAGGTGTGTGTGTGTTTCAAGGTGTGCAGGGACTCGTTAGGGCTCTCCAAATTGACTTTTACACATGTCCAATAACCTAATTATTGCCTAGTAATCTTGTCTGTGACAACATTCCAATGAAGCTATTAACATGCACAGTTAAAAAAAAAGGAAAAAAAAGAAGCCGTGCCAATATTCCTGTCTGACTGAGTGAAAAATCTCTTTGGCTCCCACAGGTTTTGAGCTACGTCAATCATTTCTTTTCAACCGTGACACCCGTCATAGTGGTCGGGTCGTAAACACACCGTGCCAAATGTCTAAGGAAAAGAAACGCAGTTAAGAAAATTAGCTTTGGGATAATCCATAAGTAAAAGCAGGTGTCTCAAATAAAGGACCCTGTAGTAGCAGTACATTATAGGAACCAGCAAAAATGAGAGCTGCAGAGACTGCAGACTTGACTTTAGAATTACAATGTTGATGAGACGAACTCGGTGGCACAGTTTTATTGAGATCCACTGCTCTGAATGCGTTGTGTATTTTGAAGCGCGGCAAAATTGTCATGAATAATTAATAGTACAATGGAGATAAGCGCAACGAGCTGCTGTCATAAAGAAGACTCTGAATTTAAATGAGAGAATGCTCTTATCTAATTATCAGACTATATGAATTAGAAGATCTTTATTTTTACTCTCCATAAAAAAGTCACTAATAAAGTGACTGAATATACCCTGTTTGTTTTTTATAAATTTGCAAGGCTAAATAAAGGATGTCATTACAGCTGTTTAAAACCAGGTGACAGAGAGTGCAGCTGCCACGGCAGGAGGAAAAAAAAAGTTCTAAAAACTTTTACAGCGCAACGATAATCTCAGCTTCTGAAAAGATCTTTGAAATGACTGGTGCTGTGTCATCTGTGCATTAAGGTCCATCAGACTGGCTGACACAGCCAGGACACTGCGCCTTAAATCACCGATCACCACCAAAGCCGATCTATCTTATCCATAGAATTGATCTTCATAATGCCCCCATGGTAGATAAAACACTCTCAGGTGTCCTCCCAGTGCCCTCTCTGATCCCTGGTGCCCTTTTTATTTTTCACACCCCTGCCACATAAATATCCGCCACTGTGTAATGTGTAGATTTTCATGGCCTGTCTTCTGTTTTTATCAAGGATTACTACCACACTCATTTACCTCCTTCTCTATTTGTTCTTTTCACAAATGAAGCAGCTCTCTCATCTGTGCAGAGAGACTACAATGGTGGTACGGTCTGTTAATCACCAGACAGCATCCCCCCGACGGCAACCGTCTGAGTCAGATAGAGGAGAAGTTTCGAGTCAAGTGGGCGGAAAAAGAACTGTAAAGGAGTAATCATGTGGATATCACTGGTCCTTCTACAAATGCAACCGACATTTAGAGAGCATTTAAACCTCTCGCAAGTTTAACTGTATTTAAAGAACAATAAACATATTAAACAATGTTCTTCAATACCAACAATACAGAGATTAAATGGCTGTCAGCAGACCTCTGAAGGATAAGGTAGATCAGGTTCAAATTAAGAGAATAAAGTGGGGCAGAGAATAGGGTCCTGTGGGACCCCAAAGGCTTACACAGCGGTACTCTGTATCTTCTGCTGCATCTGAAATGCTGACCCTGTGTTAGATTTCCATTGACTACCAGAAGACATAAAAACCTGTAGCTACTTGCTTATGCTGAGAAAAGGCACTTTTTTAAACCAGGGGAAAAGGCCAGAAATCTGATTTATTTATGAACCCTTCACATGTCTAGAGAAAATATAAGAAAATATTCATCAAAAGCGGAAACTACATTAAGCAAAAGTCTATAATTATGATAATTCCTGCGTATCTGCTCGGGAAAAGGTCACTGGCATCCATAGCTGCCCTCTGATGTTAATGGGAGAAGAGAAAACACAGTGGATGTTTGTTCCGAGTCGGGCTGGAAATAGTGAAGCTGAGAGTCTGACTCCGAGTTTGTCTACTTGGCTTCAGGTAAGTTATTTAGAAGAGCAACATAGTTGGTGTAAGCACAGGGCAACACACAGACGAAAAGGCTTGGCTGGCTCAGGCCCAATTACACAGCGCCGTGACAGCGAGAATTGAGAGGCAGCGCGAACACATCCAACTACAGAATCAAACGGCACACATACACACACACACACACACACACGCGTCCACGAACACACATTTACACTGAATATGCTCCATAAGGTGGAACAGAGCTGATGCCAACATGTGCACAGGCAGCGTCTCTTCCCCTTTCATACAAAACAAACAAACACAAAGCAACGAGAAGCGCTGAGACAGGTAGAACCCGAACCACAGCAAGACTTCCTGAATATTTCATAATGTTTTTACTGGCCTGTCAGGAGTGCCGAAGAAGAGCAGCGTGTGTGTGTGTGTGTGTGTGTGAATGTATATGTGCAAATTAAGGGCTGAATACATGTGTGCTGACATTTCAGTATTTAGTCTATGTGTGGCTGTTGGTGTGTGTGTGTATGTGTGTGGTTGCGAGCGACAGGCCACTGGTTTGACTGGCTGTCAAGACAGCGCTCACTGACAGCCTGTGGCCAGCAGCTGCAGTCAGTTCATCAGAGCTCAGTGATGCGCCGGAGAGAACAGGCGGGTCACATGGTAATATTGTCAGGGTGGCCAGCTGGAAAAATATCTTTTTGTCAGTCTATACCGAGAAAACTGTGATATGTAAGACAATCTTTCTCACTTTCAGAAGCGACTGTTGATGAAGGTTCTCAGTCATCTGGGTCATGGTAAATGTACGTGCTGTGCCTTTCAACTCTGTGTGGGAGTGTCCTTACAGAGTCGTTAAGGACAGGTGTGAGCTCTGAGTTTCAGAGTCCTTAGGGCCACCTCTGCGTCCTTGACCCAACCGGCCTTCATGTTGGTTGCTGAGGCTAGGTGAGCCCAGGATTCAGAGGTGAATGTTGGAAGGTGAGATGAAATGCGTTCGGCCTAATCACAATATACATCTCCAATATATGCATATAGTGTTGAAATACAATTAAAGGGTAAGTTAACCCAAATGTGAAAATGCAGTCTATGTCTGCTCGCCCGCATGCCAATGGAAAGTCAGGTGACCATTTCTGGAGTTTCACAGCAAAACTGTTGCAGCATTCTGCCACACAACTAAAGCAGATAGACTTGTTATAAAATGTTAAAAAACAACTGAAGAAAACATAAAATGTATGTTATATACATATCCAATACCTCGTCTGCCATAATGGAAGTCTCTGGAAGCTCTAAGATCCCGATCTGATTTGAAGAGACGTTACTTACATCCTTGTTAAAGCCAAAATCTTCACTCTAGCTGCAAAGCTAAAACTGTAAGCAGCTGTGAAACATTTATTTTCAAATAAATCTGGCTTCTAGAGACATGGATTATGATGGAACAGCTGTATTGAACCATTTTATGGATTGTTTTTGGTTGTTTTTTTACGTTACTAGAGTTGATAACTAATGCTTTTTTTTTTTTTTTTTAAAGTATGAATACGACAGGTGGCTGATTCTTACATCGTGTAATATAAAATATTGATGAGCGTAGCTTAAAGGGACTTGCAGTCTCTGTTTTAAATTGCAGGTTTCTGGTGAGAAAATTCTTTACAGTGATAACACATTATGTTCATATCTGAACAATGCTATGATTATATCCCACTGGAAGGTGATAAATGATGTGAAATTATTCCACAGTGATACATACAAGCAGCAGCAGTGGCGGCTTTTCCTCCAGTGGTATTGATTACGATGCAGACCTAATATGAGCTAAAATGAGACCCATGAAGGCCTCCGAACAATGAACAATAGGAGGAGAAAAATGCAGAGTGACCTCTCATTTAGTCACGTTTCTTCTCCCTAGTTAGTATTAGCTACAAATGATGGTTGTTGCCATTTCCCTGAAAGTCAGTATAGAAAGTTCTGCTGTTGTGGACACAAGGCGGAGACTTCAAACACAAGACCAAAAACATGAGGTAGAGAGTGCATTTTTTTCCCAGCATCATCTAAACTTAATATATGCTGGAGAAGACAGACAGACAGCCCGCTTGTTAGAAGACTGGCAAACCAAGAACTGTGCTGATGCTGAGGTCAGTTCTCTTTTCACATCCTGCACCACCTCCTCCTCTTCTTCCTCCCTAGTCCTGGTTTTCACCCTCGACCTCGCTCACCCTATACCCCTTCCTCTCTGTTTGTTTATCCGTCTGCTTGTTACCCTTTCACTCCATCTTCTCTGTCTTGCAACCCCCCCGCCCAATCTCACTCAGTAACAGGTGAGTTCCCAGAACTAATTACAGGAGGCTATCCCAGGGTGCAGCGGGGGCCGGCTCATTTGCAGGCGGAGGGGAGCGGGAGAAGGCTGTCTAATAACATTTTCTAGCGCCTGATTAAAAACAGCCCATAAATCACTTGTTCACACGGGTGCGTGGCACACACGTGCTTGCACACACACACACACACACACACACTCACACTGTCTTAAATAGAGCCATCAAACACTCTGTTTAAATACACACTAAAATACTGTACAACCAATTTGAGGGCCTGGAGGAAACACACACTCACAGTCCGTCCAACTATCATATAAAAACCACTTCAAATTAGGCTGTTTATACATTCATATAATGTTATAGGTATCGATTTGATATCATTTACATGTGAGCGAATAACGCCCCTCCCAGTTTGTTTTTCATTTTAATTTGCGTGATGAGGAAATAAAGACGCACAGACGACAGTAACGACCCCCACGTGGAAACTGGAACAATGGGAACGAATGATGTGAAGATGATGCAGCGGTGCGGTGATGAGCTGAGAACTCATTAACGCACCTCCATGCGTACAGTACGCACCCCCACCATTGATTTTTTTCCCCCCCAGCAGACTCATTTATTGTTTATATCTGCCTTACATGACTGCACAAGGAAAATGAACATTGGATGGACTTAACTGTGGCAGCGCCTGGATGACAGGTGTGCGCGTGAATAAAAATGAGGATCGTGCGGCTACAACATGTCAGAAAGAAGTAAATCTTGCTTTAGATTGCTTGTTTTGTATTTTCATGGCTTTGTTTTTGTTTTTTTTTCACAGGATAGGCAAGGAGCACCAGGAAACAGGGAAAGAGTGGGTGCAACAAGCAGCGAGGGGTCATAGGTTGGAGTCAAAAGTGCGAGGACAGCAGCCACACGGGTTGTACACCACTGCTTCCCCCTTTTTTATTTGCATTATTTATTCATTTATTTATCAGACAGACAGCTGAGAGAGAAAACAGAAAAAAAGTATGAGAGAGGGGGAATGACATGCAGCAAAGGGCCACAGGTTAGACTCAAACCCGGGCTGCTGTTGCAAGGACACAGCAGCCGACACAAATTCTATACCACTGCTTCCATTTTTATTAAAAAAATTGCATTATTTATTTATTTGTTTATCATGACAGCTTAGAGAGAAGATAATGTGCACCAGATTGATGGATTTAACCTGAAATGTCCTAAATTGGGGAGTCCCAGTTGGTCACGTGGTAGAGCATGCGTCCCATGCACAGAGGCCGTGTCCTCAATACAGCAGCCCAGCGATCCAGTCTGAGCTGTGGCCCTTTGCTGCATGCCATGCCTTTTCTCTTTCACCCCCTTTCCTGTCACTCTTCAGCTGTTCTGTCCAGTAAAGCCATGAGAAAGTCCCCAAATTTTAAAAATGTGCTAAATGTGTTGTAGGCCTAGAGGGTCTGGCGTCCACTCCATCGTAGTTTCAAGAAATCCTGTGGGAAGCACTGCACGCTCCACCAATTGAGCTACTGTGGTGCCTCAGACTTCTTGTTTTTTGTCCCACCAATCGCCTAAAACTGAATGCAGCAGAGATACAGAAAAGTAGGAAACCCTCTCAATTACTGCAAGAAGCTAGAGCGAGTTTATCATCTGCATTTTGTTTAGAAAAATCGCTTAAATTATTAATTGATTACCATTATAGTTTGTGATTTCTGTCCATGAACTGAATGATTATACCGGTTCTTCTCTGTGCAGGTCGTGTCCCTTTTTGCATCTGTATCTGTGGGATTTATCAGCTTACAGAGACTTATGCAGAGTGGATATTTCATGATGTGATTTTACTTTCTGATGACATTCATGCCAAATCAATAGCAGATAAATAAGCGACCTCGACCAGAATTGAGCTCCTGGCGGCGTCGAGAAGATTTGGAAACCCAATTTAAACTCGTACATTGGGAAATTTAATCAGCAGGAGGAGTAACTGCGTGTGGAGCTGTCAAAGTGGCCTCAGTCTTCTGTGCAAATGCCCACAGAAGCCTGGCTGATGCTAACAGGAAGGTCATCATACCAAACATTATCTGTCCTCACAACCCAAAGCAGCACACACAGTATGCACATATGGGCACTGTCACACACCTCGAGCTCTCCGCCCGGCCCCCACTGAGCATATGGAGCAGTGCTGTCTCTGCTGGCAGCTCCCGACACAATAACCCAGTCAGTAGATTAGCAGTGATAGCATCTCCGGCCCCTGCACAGCAAACAATGGCCACTCTCTCCGACTCGCATGCCTGACGCAGGAGGCCCCATGCTTCCTCATGACTCTCGCTTGTGTGAAATGGGCAAATAACGTGTTTATTTACGCACAGACACACAGTGCGGCGCCGGTTCCTGTGGTCAGAGCTCATGAGTCGCTGTTAGTTGAAGGCAGGAGACAGATTTTTTACAGGAATTTAACCTCTCCTCAGTTCATTTGATGGATTTTCCTTATGAGCAGAAGCGAGCGCGGCGCAGTTTGACTCGAGCATCAGGAGGTGAAAGTTCAATATCGCGGCGTGCACCTCCGACAATCCCCGAGATAGATGTCAAAAACGGCAGGGAGAGCGAAATTTAAAGCGACTTACAGCTCCAGCGGCTGATTTCTCCTGCTGCTCAGATGTCGAACCGCTTTTGTGGAGGTCTCAAAAAAGGCGCGCCGCACCCATTCCACCCATTCAACACATGCTGTCAGATAATCGGCATAACAAGCCGCACACTGACTGCTTTATTGCGCACTGGGATTACTCCGGGATTGTGAAATAATCTAATTGATTCTTGGTTCTCAGAGATGAGCGAGAAGACAAGCACCCGATTATGTTTTTCAGGCATTTACATTCCACAGAGAGCTCGAACTTCTCTCCAAAAGCCGCAGGAGTTCCCGCAGCTCTGTTGTGGCCGGGGAAGACGCCGCAGATGGTTGAGCATGTTGAGCACGAGCCACACTGAGTGCATCTCCCTCCCCCTGTGCTGCTGATGGAATATCGGGGGCCTTCTCATGATCGCTTACTGAAGTAGGAATCCCGCCAAGAGATTATGATTGGACTATAATCACCGGCTAGCTGGGAGGTCCCTGATTTTGATTCAGTGCTTGAACTTTTCTCCTCCACATATCTGATTTTCCTGTCAACGCCGGCGACACGCATCGCATGGTCGAACATTAAATTAAAACTTTTTTTGCAATTATCTCAAGATTTCAAGCCGGGGCTTTAATATGAGTCCGGGAGACCTCCAGTGTGTGTGTGTGTGTGTGTGTGTGTGTGTGTGTGTGTGTGTGTGTGTGAGAGAGAGACTCCTCCTGCATGCCTGCGTGTTTGTTGTTTTGCATATTATTCTGCTGATGCAGGCAGATGCAGGCGCTGCATCCTCACTCAAATGCTCGGGGCCTTGAGCTAGAAGGGGGGCAAAACCCAAAACAGCAGAAATCAAAGAGTAAGCAGAATCCTGAAATAAATACGCTCGCAAACAAACACACACACACACACACACACACAGCCGCGATCCATCCCTCCTTATAACTCATTTTACACTTTAACAGCTCTTTGCAAGAACCCACATTTGATTTACACACATAACAGTGCCGGGCTTCACAGCTGGATGACCTATGAGCTTCGGATGGGCTCGCATCCCACACACACACACACACACACACACACACACAGTGGCATGAAATCCATAACGGGGGGGGGGGGGGGGGGGGGGGAGAGAGAGAAAAAAAGACTCCTATTAAACAACCTCGGAGTGACATGACATCCGGGGCCGTGCGTCACGCCTGCTGAGCTCCACAGCGAACACGGCCCCCCACCTCCCCCCCTCATAACAAATGGTTCTGGTCGGGCGTGGCGATGCACCTTAAGATACTGAAGGGACTTTCTCTTTCAGTTCCCTGTTTTCTCAGGTTATGCAAGTGAACGGTTATGTAAGCCCTGTGCGGAAAGCAGGTGGTGAGACGAGACCAGCTCGGGGTGACAGCTGGTAAGACGTGTGTTGAGGGGGCACTTTTATCAGGTTTTATTCAGAAGAGAGACTTTTATGTCTAAACAGACTCTCATTTGTTTTCATGACTGAATACAAAAAACTGACCTTAAAGGACAACACACTTTCACAGTGTTTTACTTTGTTTATATATGGCGGACCCTGCCACCTTTTCTAGCTTCAAACAGTGTTCTGGGGACCCTGTTTTTCTCTGAGAACAGCTTCATCAATGTCATTACCGGCGCTGGCTCGGGCATGTGTGAGCTATCCAATCAGAACAGACTGGCTATTCAGGAGGGGGTGGCTTAAAGAGACATGAGCGTTTCAGACAGAGGGGGAATACAGAGCTGCAGCACTGGACAGTATGAGAGCACTGATGTGTTTTTTGAGCATTAAAGCATGTCTACTTATACCAGTAGTAACCCAAAATAAAATCAGGAACCTGATAAAGAGCACAAAATGTCTCTTTAATCAATGAGTAGGTGACAAATAATGAAAGCTATGTCAATCTTCCATTAGCAAATGCTAAAAAGTCAGACAAAGTCTTGTGTTCCTGTTCGACAGCACACCTCTTTCTCGCCAACTCAGTTTTGACTCCAACAATAACTGCGGAATTGAAAAAGACGATTCTTTCTCGCTTCCTGGGTTTTTTCTTGACAACACTTCGGGTGGAAGCCGGAGCGGGGAAGGAGCAGAGAGCAGTGATCAGTATTCATAAAGCTAACAGATACTCATTCTTGGAAGGAAGAGGAACAAAGTGAAAGAGAAAGAGAGAAGCAAAATTGTTTGCTACACTCCCAGACAATAGATCAATAGGGCAGGCCTGCAGTGTGGTGAGAATTGTTACACTGTACTGTATCTCTTGCAAACATCACAACACAGACTTCAAAGTTGTAATGCCAAAATGCCCCTTTCTCTTTTGATGTCACAGAACTAGAAATAAATGGCCTGTACATGCTCTGTGAGAGCCAACATGATTTTAGTGGCGCCTTCAGAGAAAAATAACTCCATGACCTTCACCAAGAAGGACTTACATGTGGGCTGTTGTGATGTTTAAATTCCCTGTGGTCATGTATTTTATGTGTTATATCAAATAAACACAGCAAAAGTGGTGGTACGGTGTTAAAAATGCTTTTAGCGATGTTACTATCAATTCAAGGACTGTTTTGTTTTCGCTGGTGTATTATTCTATTCCCACAGATAATTGGCCAAATGTAGACAGCAACGTTGGACAGATACATTTTTCAGCAAACTGAAACATCAACACTAAATATCAGTTTTTGGTGTCAGGCCCCCTCCTGCGCCGTTTCACTTTTCTCGATCGCTTATCACATACTGAGAAGAACTCATTATAGAACAGGCAACCTCTCCGCTGAGAGTAGAATCAGTGGACCAGAATGAAACAACAACTGGGTTTTAAATGAGAGCAATATTCCCACCCCACTTTTTTTTCTTCTTCTTCAGTACTGAATGCATTTAGAGTGCGGCAGGAATGAGTCCAAACCCCCTGAAATAAGTTAGTTTTTTTTTTGCATTTACAGTTCCCTTGTCTTCCAGGTTGGACTACGAAAACACAGCCTCTCTCTATTCTCTGGGGAGTTATGAGAGGAATATATGTAAAAATCTATACATTTTACGTGTTTCCCACACATAGACTTCACTAGGGCAGTCCGCCTTGGTATGATTAATGGCCACCCAAGTATATCTGGTGACCCATTGTAGCAGTTTGTACTTACTGTATATTGTTTTTTTTTTAATCCGTCCAAGAGATCAACATCATCAATATTGATTTACTAGTTGCCGATCTGCCTTCGCTCTACTCCTCCCATCTACTGTACATTGCATAATGCTCTGCAGACAGAGCGAGACACACTTTTAGGTGCACCTGGTTGTAATGTTTTTCAGTACATAAACGGCTCAAGGAAAAGTCATGGAATCACCAAAGTTTCTGCAATTCATCCTGCAGGGGTCATTACAAAATTCTATGTTAATCTATACAAGAGTGGTGGAGGAATTACCCTAATAACAACTAACAACACCCACCCCAGCCACAGTCTGTTCACCCTGCTTAAACGACACACAAGTATCTGCTCGTGCACCACCAAATTACAGAGCAGCTTCATTCCTTAGGCTGTCAGTCTCCTCAGTTCATCCTCAACACTCCACACGATAAAACAGTCCATGTTGTTTGGTTTGGTGCTGTAAAATGAGAAATTAAATTAAACCTGAACCATAAAATGTCAACCTGATGGTAGTGCTAGAGGAAAACTAAACGGATCATCAAAGTGTGTACACATTTTCTCGGCAATCCATTTGTTTTTTAAGCAATCTCAGTCTGGAGCAATATGGTAGACCAACCTATGCTTGACCAACACTGCCATCCAGGCTGCTAGCACAGCTATAAATAGATATTTCATTAATAATTGAAGACTGCTACTGCTGATGCATCATTAGCCGGTGTACACACATATAGAGAAATATATTCTGAAGAGCCTGCAACATGCCAGGCATTACAAAAAAAAACTTAAATGTGCTATTTTTAATGTTTCCTAAAACCACTATTGTGCAAATTGTTAAACTGAGACAAAAAGACAATTTGGTTATTCTCTCCAAACGTATGGTTGTATACGATGTTACGCCAGAAGCAAATCCTTTACGCCAATTTTTATTAAGCAGACTTTGGTGACAACATATGAATCAGCACTGTATGTTTTGTGTCCAGTGAGTTGAGTGATTAGTCATTGTGTTAATCCTCGCTCTGGGGCATGCTGTTTGTGAGAGACTTGGTGGCTGTGTCTAATCTCAGGCATTGCAAAGATAATGATAACAGGGACGCGGGCCTCAGGGGCAAACCACTCACCACCGCTCGTCACTTATGATTTCATGCTGTTGTCAAATGAGTTTTGCAGAAATGTTAAGATGAGCTTAAAAATTGTAGGTCAACAAATCGGGGCAGCTAGATGAATTTAAAATATTTTCCCATGTTTTCCATTTTCAGTCTATTTTCTGGCACTTTTTGCATCATCACTGTTATTGTGGAAGTATTTTGGGGATGTTTTGAAGAGCTTGCAAACCACAGGGACGACAGGATATGTCTGACACGCTTTGAAAAGGAAGAAAAAGGAGACAATGAGTTGTGGTAATTGAACCAGGATGAGCATGGGCAAAGCCTTGCCCTGGAGTTTCAAGGAGGGAGGTGCAAAGGTGGGGGAGAAGTGGGCAGTGTTACAATCACACAGGTTATTTGGGGACTCTTGGGGAAGTGTACGGGGACCTCAGTGTACTCCTCATTTCTGTGGGGCTTTATGTAGCGTGACGGTTCCAAATGAAACTCCCCGATCATGTGGGAGCGCTCTATTAATTTGTGGCTCAGGCCGCCTCCTTGGGGAGAGAGCTGCCACAGCCAGTACTGCATCCCCTTTTGCAGCTTCCAGCAGAGCTTCTTGTTGCTTATTGACTGAGGAGCTGCATGGCAATGTTTCTCCACGTCCGCGTCTGTGGCTTTCGCCTCAAGTGCCGAGACGATCTATCATTTCGTTGGTCGCCTACCCCTGACTTTCCAGGATGGATGAAAAGCAGCGTGAAGTAAAAGTAATCTTGGCTCCTGGAGCAATACACAGGCTTTTGCTAACTGGAATACGCTCTGTTCCTACAACGTAGCATGCTCTGAGAAATCTCATCTGGTTCTGTCATGAAGTACATTTTCAAGTATAATCACAAAAACAGGAATTTCAAGTGAACAAGGTAGCGCTGGTAGAGTTTTATGAGCAGCAACCTGCTGTGAAGAGTCATAAATGTCAGGCAAATACATATAAATATGTACAAGAATTGTAAGAACTGGAAGAGAACTGATCTTGATTTCTGAATTGCATGTCATATCATATAGAAGCAATCTCTGTTTCCTGGTGTTTGGGTCACTGTGGAGCTCATTACAAGCTGGCTCTATCAAAAAGAGCCTGCTGGCTACAAAGGCATACGTGGATGCACAAGATCACAAGCCTCTCTTAGGACTCATGCCCCGCAGCATATACATTCACATGAAAGCACGGCCCAATGCAGGAACCCTTCCCACAAATCTCCCTCATCAACTTCTTACAGCATCACTCTTGATCTTTCTCTGCCTCTAAATAAGCACAAATGACATGAAGAAAGTCCAATTACAGTCACGCAGGTTTGACAAACGGATATTACTAAGATCAGGTTGTCTGTGCGCATGCAGCTTCTGAACAAGAAAAGAAGTTTTGGTAGGTAGGCCAGTGAAGTTGATCCAAAAATATCCTCAGCTGGATGTCTCATGTTGGACCCTGTGATTTCAAAGGCGAAGCAGGGCTGGGACTGACACGTGAGGAAATTTATTTCACTAGGAGTGCCAGTGCGTCGGTAAACATCCGATCTAAGTTAAGATAAGACAGGTTCTTTAATTACGGAGAGATCCTTTGTGTATTCCCATGGTGGAACGGCGTCCTTGGGAACTTTGCAGTTTGTGGGCGGGAAGACAAGCAATCCCACAGCGCCCACATTGGGAGCAGGCCAGCGAGGAATGATGCAAAGTTATGCTGATATGGAAAGTAATTAAAAACACGCCTACAATTTGCCTGGTGCGTCTTCCGAGTGCTTGCAAAACGATCGTTATGACTTTGAGAGATAATAACACGCTTGACGGAACAACCCTGAAACAGAGAGTTGAAGACTCCTGACTGCTGTTGTGCAGAACAGAGTTAAGTAACATAAAATCCATAGGTGTTAATAACTATATTGAGCAGCAGAACAACAAACATCATTAGCTTCCCAAGCAAATACCATTAAGCACGGGTGCCTCTTGAAAAAGCTTCCCATGTAGGGGGAGAACAGGATATCTCCCCCCTACAGACGCCGGTGATGAGACTTGTGTGGGAGGACGACGACACGGAGCGAGCACGTGAAAAGAGGAAGACATGGGAGGAGAACCCCCCCCCCCCCCCCGAAAAAACCACACGAGTCACACGAGAAGAAATAGAAACAGAAATAAGCTGGCCCACATTGCATTAGGAGATTCCGTTTGAAGATTGTCTGGCATGGAGAGGCAATCAGGAGAGCAGAGACTGTTTGGCCTCACTGCGAGCTATTCTGCTGCACCGCGAACACATCTCAAGTGTCCCTCCTCCTCCCCCTCCTCATCCTCCTCCGTCTTTCTCTCTCATCTATTCCTCATCAAGTGCTGCCTCCCCTAAACAAGGATATTGGCCACCAGGCAAGAAATCTGAGAAGACCGATCCCTTTTCAAGATGGTCTCTGCATCATTTCCAAGCAGAGGCAATCCCGCAAGGACGCTGGACAACCTAAAGTCATCTTGATGCTGGGAAGTACCACTGAGAGGGGGGTTTAACCGGGATATCACCCCAACATTTCAGACTCTTTCCCTGCCCCGTTACGAGACCGTTGTGAGCTGTGATTGGCAGCTGGGTTGATCTCCTTGAGCGGGTCAACAACAGAACCACACACTATTCACTTGAGAATCCCATCAATCACAGTTTGGCTTAATTAACCATCATTGATGACATGCTGAGGGCCCACTCTCTGAATGGGTGGGTGGATGAATGGATACAAGGAAATATGATAGATACACAGCCACAAAACTATAGCAGAAGATCACTTAATACTGTATGCCCCAAGGAGAACTCAGACTGCAACGCAAGCAGGAAAAGACAGGAGGTGACGCCATCGAAGAGCGAGACCGGCTCACATTTAGTAAACGTCTACAGCAGAGTTTTCAGTTTCATTTTCCCCTGCCATTTGATTTAAGGGCTGATTTTTATCTACTGATTGCTATTATGTTATTATCTTGGCTTTAAACAAGTCAGTCCCGGTGGCCTTGGAGAATAAGATGCAGGTTGAGTGCATTCGCAGACCTTTGTCATCTCTTCTTTCTTAGCGCATTTCCTGACGCCCCCTCATCAAACATGAAGTCAAAAACGCTTGGAAAATACATTGAAAACAAAATGGATCACATATTCCACCAAGGGTTGAGAGAATTACACATCTCTGGATATTTGAAGCTTTATCTCAATCATCTCTCAGTCAACAAGGACAAAACATCCTTAAATTGCTTAAAAAAATGGAAATCACTTTTTCAGCTTTTCAAATACAATGGCGACTCCATCTCCTGGGGAGGATCTTGTTATATGATTGAAAGCATCCAAACGCTGCTAAACAGACGTTGTGGTCAGATTGTTTTAACAGCTGTTGGTTCAAAAGTGAGGAATAAACTTCAATTCACAATTTTCGGCATGTCCTTCAAGTGTAAAGACAAGACGGAAACGTATGCATTTACAATTCAATGACAAACTCTGTCTGTTCAAGAAGACTGTCAGATACAATCAAAAGCATGGACAGCCACTAAATGGACCTTGTAGTGCAATTACATTGTCCAATTTCAGGGCTGGCTTTTATTTAAAGGTCATATTTGTAGGATAGCCAGCCTTAACAATTGACAAAACAACAAGGTCCATTTAGTGGCTGTTCCTGAGCCTTGGATTGTGTCTGACAGTTTTCTTGAACAGACAGAGTTTGTCACTGAATTGTCAGTTAACGTTTTTGATTCTGGGACCACAACAATACAATAATTTTCCAAGACATTACTTTGAGAAATTCAAAAGCATGTTTCTAAAAAGCTCCAAACTTCTCTGTTGAATAATGTCTAGACAGCCATATCAAAACCTGAAAAACCTTTTCTGTAACAGGAACAATCTGAACAAAGACTAGGTCTGACAAGATAGAAACCTCTGACATTCAGTGCCAGTTTTTGGCTTTGAAACTCTGTGCTACAGACGTACGTCAGTGGGAAATAAGTGTTGTGGTGCAATATCAAGAATTATCCAGAATAAGGGTTCAACACAGGCACATTTCTATCTAATAATGCTTAATCAAGGCCACAACCTGGTCCCAACACATTGTCAGGTGTTTCCAAAAGCCTGTGCCTCTCTCTCTCTCATTACTATCTGCCTGCCAGCACAGCCACAATTAGCACTGGCCCAATTCTCAATCACAGTGATGGACCACATAGACATTCAGTGGCCTCTGTGGGAGAGCACTAACTAATGCTCACTTCACGCAAGGCGCACATCCAGCAGGAAGAGGATGAAAAATATTGTTCTTTGGCTGTCAATAGATAGCTCCTCTTCATTATGGTTCTATCTGTGTCACCACACTCGCACATTCAACTGTCTGTTCGTCTGTCATCCAGCCGCCCGGTCCTGTCATCCATATATGTCCATCTTACTGCCTTCCCAGTCCAAATTCCATCTGTCAGTGAGCTGGCACTCACTCCACCGTGCTTCACCTGCTGCAGCGCATCCGTCCACTTCCCTGAAAAAGTCCTTTTCAATGATGACTCATGAAGAGGCTTTTTATTATTTCTGTGTGTGCATCTGCTGTGAAGCCTCTTACAGTACCAGTATCTGCACATATTCACTGTTCACCATTCCAATTTATTTGTCCAATTTCAGAAAAGTTTCACCTGCAGGCAACTTCTTTTTCACTCATAAAAAGGTTATACTCAAGTTATTGCATGTTTAGCTCATTTTCTAACGACATGGTACAGCAGGTATAGACAGCGTGCTTTAGAAACACCAGGTAGGCGGTCAGCCCCTTGAGCCTGTTGTGATACTATCTATGATTTCAGATCCAAAAGGATTAAGGTTGAAATTAACTGCAACCCTAACCCTGACAATGGTTTTCCATATCTAGAGTCTTTCGGTTTGGTTTTTTGAATGATGAATACAGACAAATGGTACCATTGCATGTAGTCTTTGCGATGTGTTCAAGACTCAACAGCTGACCTTCATTGCCACTGATTCCTGGATGTCTGTTTGGTGAGTCCAGCCATAAGTATGCAAGAGGACAAAACAAATCACCAGATGGTGTTTCCAAAAACAAAGTGTAAAGACTGACATTGAAAATTTTCTCTCAAAAACTCCCACAAATCCAAGCAACACCTGATGCTTGGTGCAATGTTATGTGAAGGTGAAGTGACTAGGCACTTATTCGTTTAATTTGGCAAAATCAGACCTGACCTTGGTGTTCTTGGCTTTCCGATGCCCAGGAATATGTTATACCAAAGGATGACTAATTGCTACATTTCATACTCTGCAATGTGCGTGTGTGTGACGGAGATAATGATGATTCATAACATTGGTGTCCGTGCAGCTCCGTCTTTAAGGAAGGATTTCGAGGAATTTTTTTTATGCCAATTTCACTGACTATGCTGCTTTTATCAGAGAATGAATACATTTAAATGAATAAACAAGTTATATCATATCGAGAAGATACAGAGAGTGGTTGGTTGGTAAATTCAAAGAGCTATGAGAGTTCTTGTAGCAGCTAAAATGACAGGCTCAACTCATTTAACATCAGAGGTGAACAAAATAAATGTATATTTGAACTTTCATGGTTGTTCTTGCTTTTTACTGATGATTCAAACTTTAAGGGTTACACAACAACCACTATCAAAACTTTTGTAACTGGCAAAAATGCCACATCATCTCATTGAAATCCCCCCAAGAAAAGGACTTCTACAATCTATATTTCACCTATGATTTACGCCTCTGTGAGGCAAACCAAGAGGCTTCAGCGTAGTTATTAATACAGCTTATGTGGGTCACTCAAAATGCGCAGCCCAAACTGGCATGCCTCAGAAGCTCTTCTGCCATTTCTCCGATCCCTCTGTTCTTCATTTGATCCTGCTTTCCGGTGCCCAGACCCAAACGCAAGCCCCAGACCAACAGAGCGGCGTCCCGTGAGAGGTCGTCTAGTCTGTGAAGTGAATGAGTATGTGTCCCATGCAGGAGCTTCACATATACACTAAGCAACAGAGGGAGGGAGACTTTTCTCCATCCATCTGTCTGCAGCCACAGCGCCCACTGATTCTGTTGTCACCCTGGCATCCTGGCTCTGCCTATTAGCCTGCTAGTTAGACTGGCATTTAGACTGGCAGGACACACATACGCAGGAGCCAAAGGGTCTCCTGCTTGGCGAGCACCAAACTGATGTAAAACAGTAGACAAACCCCGCAGGCGCACACCGCAACATGCAGCAGCTGCCACCTCCAATCACGTCACTCTGGCCTAATTTGATTCCATCTCGACAGGATTCAATTACATTTTATTAATTTTGGCACAGTGTAACTCCACAGAGTTTGATTCAATCTCTGGCAATGCAATTTAACTAGATGCAATCAGATTCACTTGAATTGAATGAATTTTTAAACATAATCTCTTCCTCCCTTCCTGCTGCTGTATAAATTGTATCACTGCTCACTCCATCCTTCTCAATTTTGTCTTTCGAGGATTCAGACTATGGAACATACCGAGTGCCAAAATCTTCCTACAAGAGGACTTACATTTTCTTGGCTTCTGGTTGGGAGAGACCCCCCGAGGAGAACATTAGTCACTTCCATGATAATAATGGGTAATTTGGGTGAAAATAGACTGAAGTTGGCAGAGGGCATTATTGAACATGTTGCTGTTTTTGCTCCGAGCCTCCCGCACTAACTAAAGGTTTATTTTAAATCTGAGCCGCCTACTGGGGCTTGTTGTCGGAAAGTCATCTCTCCTCTCAGCACCTCCGCTACAACCAAAGTTACCTAAAAGCCCAGAATGTGACATTTCCAGACAATACTGTCCACAAATAAGTCTGAACACATTTGCCACACAGTATATCTTAATCCCTGATACTAATCCTGTTAACCAGGCAGGGAGCTGATGTCTGTACAGCTTGTACACAGAGTCTGTCAAGCAACTCTTAAGCAAGGCACTGCACTGAAGACGACCTCTAAACTTTCCAGTGGATTTAGTTATGTAGAGGGTCAGATTATGAGACGATAGGTGCAGTTGTTGAACTCGTTTTGAGTCTCTTTGTGGTCCTTTTTGTGTCAGTGTGGTCGTTTTGATTCTCCTTGTGGTTGTTTTGCATCTTCATTCAGTCGTTTTTAACCTTGTTGTGGTCATTTTTGGTCTCATTTCAAGTCTTTGTCATTGTTTTGTTGGGTCATTTTTTGTCAACTTATTGTTGTTTTGCACCTGTTTTTGGTTGTTTTCTACTTTGTTGCCCTGGTTTTCATCTATTTGTAGTCATCTTGTATTTCTGTAATTGTTTTTTATGTGGTTTATCTGCATCTTCTTGTGATCTCTTTGTGGTTGTTGTCTTTTTGTGGTTATTTTGTGGGTCTGTCATTGTGTTTTTGTCATTATTTTAGCATCTCATTGTTTCAGGTCTCTTTGTAGTCATTGTGTGTCTCTTTGTCCTTGTTTTGAGTCTTGTTGCTGTTATTTTGTCTCTCTCTGGATTGTTTCAAGTCTCTTTGTAGTCATTTGACTCCCCAACAAGAATCAACACAAAACAGTCTCCGATCTAGGTGCTCCCTGAGCCCCACTGCCTGTTGCCCCACTAGGTAATCCAGTTATGACCATATGATGAGGATACTTAATACATGGATTCCCTGGAACTGCTGAAACGAGCCATTTGTGCAGAGTTCTAGTCACACAGCCACTGTTATTACTCTTTAATAATTTAACAGTCCTACAGTGGAGTTTGGAAATAGACTGGAGCATATGCAGGTAGAAAGTAAAAATATATGGCGATGTCATGTGTCAAAATGACTGCTCATTTCCCTCTCGGCCATTTCGTTCCCCCGCCGGTTGACAACAACCCTGCAGCACTGATCTCTGGTGGTGCTTCGCTGGCATATCCAGGTGTTTGGATTTCTACACTCTACGTGGCGTACAGATTCAATGCTAAGGCCTGAACTCAGCGGATCGAGTGCTAAAGGGCATACAAGAGAAATCAAAAGGCTTGCGGGCAAATAAATAGCATATCCATAACACCGAGATTGCCCTTTGTACAATTCAGAGGCCTGCTGACTCTAGTCGTTCCTTAAATTGATTTCTCATATGCGGCTGCCCCGAGGGGGCGATTCCATTTTCATATATACACTGGCTCTCTGTATGTATGCTCTCCGTCCGAGTCTATTAATCAAATAATGCAATCAATTTCACCTTGCAGGGCCGAGACACAGGCCATTTCTTTTGTGAACAGCTTTGCATGTCTTTAATGGGAGTTTGTGACCGGTGTTGCATGGCGTTAAGAATTGGGTGCAGCATCGTTCCGGGATCAAGTTATCAGCGTGGCGGGAGATAGAGGGAAACTTGTGGGGGTTACGGAAAAAAGCTTCTCGCAAGACTAGTGGCACGATTTTATGAGGGGAAAAAAAGAAGAAATCTGTGCTGCCCTCATTAATATTTACCCAGCGATTCATCCGTGTAGTTAGAGGCAGAGTACAGTGTGAACATGTGCCCCCCTGCATTTACAATCGCTCATGTGAGCATGTACATAAAGCTGAAGTACAGGATGTAAGCAAACCTCGCGCACACACACGGTTAAGCCTGGGCTCAGGGTGCAATGAGAGACACTTAAGCACAGGGGCATAAATCTTTTAAACCCTGCGCCACTGACATTTCCCCCCAGAGATACAGCGAAATATCTTAATTACGCCACTTAACATCACATCGGCGAGTCCCGGGTGAGCCCAAGCAAGCATATAATTCATTGTACTAAGCATCGGTAAAAGCCAAATACATAAACCATCAAGGATGCATGCTCAAGTGCAGGAGGTAGACGGTGAGCTGGGGACTTCAAAAAGCAAATATTTTCCTTCAGGATCCAGAGGGGAATAGGAGACGCTCCCCATCTGTGGTCATGAAGCGCTGATTTCTGCTTCTTGTCCTTTCATTGATGCTTTTGCACCAGCTCCAAGGCCACACGCTGATGAAAGAGCTTAGCATCCTGCACTCCAGCTCCAGCACATGCCCTTCAACTCAAAATTAGCCTTATTATTCATATTACAGCAAGTTCTCTGCATCGCCTAATAGGTCAATTTTATGTGGACGTTGCTATCACATTTAAAAAAAAAAAAAGCACAGTATAAGAATGGAAATTGGTGGGGTGATGTAACACGCGTGCAACAAAGGGCAAGAAACAAAGCCATGAATATTCCAGCTAAGGCACGAGAACAGTATAGCCTATGTCATCATTCCAGCCCATAAAAGAAGCTGATCATAACAGTAGTTTCCATTGTAAGGGCGGTTATACGAACTGCCAGTAACCTCCCCTCTTGTTGAGATGTCGAGCTGGCCTGGAGCATCTCGTTCGTGTGTGCTTGAGAAGTTTCCTTTCAGGGTCAGCTGCAAAACATCCATTGATAGGAGCTTCATGTTGTCTGGGGGTAGACATTTTAAGATCATGGATGACTGGTTGTTTTTATGCCCCGACAAACTCTCGTTTCATGAATGAATGTACAAACTGACCTCAAAGGACAACATAATCTCCTATTTGGTGGACCCTGCCACCTCTAGCTTCAAGCAGTGTCCTCAGGACCTCATTATCCTCTGAGAACAGCTTTGTTTACTCAGTCGCAGAGAGAATAAATATGCCTGAGTTTCTTTTTATTCCTCGAGTTTTCATTTCTTCTCCAAAACCCGCACAGCGCCCCTTTAAGCACTACCACTGGCGCCACACCACAGCTTGGGTCTAAACGTTATGCAAATCTAGTGCTACAATCATACATTTAGTAGCATCGGAGGAGCCAGTTGTTAAAATTCATGCTCATTTTTACACCTCAAACTGGATTTAATGTGCAGCATACTAAAAAAAATGTGGAGAAAAAAAAATCTATGCCTCTCCATATTTCTTTTCTTTTTTTTTTTTTCCACATAGGGACCCACAACCCCTTGAAGGGGGGGCTGTGACTGGATGAGATGCAACATGCTCTAACGACCAGCGGCTCATGTGGCTTCACTCTTGGCAGCACTTTGCAGCGCTCTACCCCCACCTGCCGTTGTGCGCCAGGAACCCAACGTGGCCACACTGCAAGAAAAACCCCAGCCACTCTCTCTTTCTCATCTTTAAAAAAAAAAAAAAAAAAATTGGACTTGAGACATTCTGTTTATATGTTTGTTGTTGTTTTTTTTGCGATGCAAATTAACTTGTCGGACCGCTGAAATCCAGCCTCAAACGCATGTAAATCGGCACTTGGAGAGATCAAATATTCGCCCCAAGAGCACATTTCTCTCTCCGCTTTAAGACACAGATTATACGAGAGGCTGCGCTGACAACACGCATGTGCCGCTTCCAATCGGCGGTATCTCAACTAACGTGTTCATTCTCCCTCCACGCAGACACACACACACACGCACACATGGGCGCGCAACGGAGCCCACCCTCCACACCAAGGTGCGCCGCGCACACGACACCCCCACCTCCAAAAAAAAAAAAAGAAAGAAAAAAGAAAAAAAAAATCAACTCAGCTGTCACCAAAATGCGGCTCATATTTCCAAACTTTTCCGGATGATTTTTTGTTTGTTTGTTTATTTGTTTAGACCCCTGCGCCCCGCACATCGGGCCCCGGTCTCGCCACGCACAGCCTGCGCACAAGACGCAGTAGACACTCCAGGTGGTGGAGGGGGGACGAGAGAGAAAGAGAGGAATACGGATCTCACATCCACTGTATGCTACTACAGTGTGCAGCGAGGCAGAGTGGACCGGAGAGGCGGTGGTCCGATTCTGATCGTGTCATGCGTGATGGCAATTTAAGTTCGGCATCGATTTGGAGCAGAGAGAGAGAGAGAGGAAAAAAAAAAAGCAGCACAGTATTTTCCAAAAGGATTTTAAAAACTAAAGAATATGACGGAGACAACAGTTTCAGTCCGGAGCGTACAGAGTGTGTCAACAGCTCACCCAACCCCTTAAAAAAAGGGACCCCATCATAATCCCCCTTTTCAGTAAGAAAAGCATTCTGGCCCCTCCAAGACGTGCCTCAACTACAAAATAACGTCCAGTTAAACAATCCAGCCCCCCTCTCTCTCTCTCTCTCCCTCTCCTCCTCTGTGCCACTCTCCCCCTCAGCTCTCCCCTCTCTCCGCCCGCTGCAAATCACGATGGCACCAAAAAAGAAAGAAAGACAAACATACACTCAACTTGTCCACAAAGTCGCCAAAGCAAGAGGCTGTCAGCGCGCTCGCCCGAGCAATCCCTACCTTGGCTGCCGCAGACGAGCACCCCGAGGAGATGGACGAGTTTGAGCATCATTTTCGGGCAGGTTTCGGGCCGCCGGACGCTGCTTTCAGCTGCTGTAAAAAAACGACAAGGGCGACACACACGCTCGGCTCCGTTCATCCGCCGTCTTGGGCTCCGCTGGCGACTGATCTGCCTCAGCCTCCTTCCTTCCCTTCCTTCCTATACGCGCGCTCCCGCTCGCTCGCCGCTCGTCCACCGCGCCTGTCTCTGTGCTGAGGACCCCCCCTCCAGCATCACTTCTCTCCAGTCCTGGCCGCTGGAAGCGTGGGATGAGAAAAAACAGACAGGATGAGGGGGAAATCAAGTATGGTTGTGTTTTTGCAGGACTTTATTGGGTTATTTAAAACGTGTTAAGGGGGGGGGGGTATCTTTCCATAGCAGGGGTGTATCTAGGAATTCTGGTTGCCCTCTTTGGGTCCATTCCAGATCTGGGCCCCTTGAACCCACCAACTAGGAAAAGCAGTGCATATATCTCAGTCCCTGCAAACAAGCAAAGTGAGGGACTGTTGCCCTGTGTGAATAAGGTGGAAACTCCCATAAGGGTCTCAAGCAGTTTTTGTATCCCACAACTTTGTACTTTGCTCGATTATATCAGCCAAACGAGCACCGAGCAAATGTTCACTGTAGCTGCCGAGCTAAAAGCTATGGTGCGCACTTGATCCGAGGCAGCAGCGAAAGCTCAACCACTCTCAAGGGCATAAAACAAAAAGCCATCCTTTTCCTTCTAGACACCAGAGTAGCCATGTAGCCATTTTAAATTTTTACACCAACAGACAGGATTAAATTGTAAACAAATAGGAAGTAACAAGACACAGATCCGTTTGCAGGGTATGTGTTATGTTTAGGTAAAAGGGTGAGGAAATGCAGAAACACACAGGAAACAGGCATGGGAACTAATAACAAGCTTTAATGAACAGCTGAAAAAAACTGGACTAGGACTGGCCATAACAACAGGCTCAGATGAAACACAGGCGGATAACACAGGACGAGCACAGGCTATATACACACAGAGCTGAACGCAGAAAGAGGGCGCGAAATCCCCACAGAGGGAGGAACTGAAGAGCGATGCACCAGGGCAAAAACTTCGAAGGAAAACAGGAAATCGCAAATTCACAAACAAGGACATGACAACACATGCGTGGTTACGCCTCAGACCTTGGTCGACAAGTAATGTGTTGGGCTAAATCTTGACAGAATTGAAATAAGATCTGATTCAAGCTAAAAGAATTCACCAACACGTGATAAAACAAAGTTCAGCTGCTCTGACGTAGTTGGGTATGTGACAGCAGTGATTATCACCTCATGCAAAGTAAGAGATCTCAGAACTGAAGGATTCATTTAGACTGACAGAACACCTTGTCACGTTATGTATGTGTAACACAATTAAATCGATGGAGTCCTCATTCAGGAGCCTGGGTTTAGGATATATATATATATATATATATATATATATATATATATATATATATATATATATATATATATATATATATATATATATATATATGAAGCCTTACCAATCAGACAAACTTGAATCATCCCTCCATATATCAAGAAATATGTCTAATAAGTGTGAGAAAACATGTCTATTGCCGTAGTGTCATATCCAGGGTTACATTTCATGGCAACAACAACTCATTTTTTTAGCACTAGACTTGACCCATATTGCTGTGCTCCGAACGGACAAGTGTCAAAAGTCCTCCGCGGCTGTAATTCCCCACAGTCGCTGGACAGACTGATGCAATGAAGGTAACAGGGGGCAGATAAGGGAACAGTCACAACCTGGAGGTCTAGAGGTGAGTTGTTGGCTTCCAGGATTTCGTTATAGTGCAATTTGAGTCAAACTAAGTGGAAACTTGGAAAATGGTGTGAAAATGGAGCCTGGAAATCATTTTTCCAAGCGAGGCCAGGTTAGAGATTCATATTTTTTTTTTCATCCTGTAATGTTCGCTGAAGAACAGAAAACCAGGTGAGAGTTCAGCTCAAACTCATGCAATTACTTAACAGACATTGTTGGTCCCAAGGTAAGATCTCAGTGCCTCGCTGCATTAAGACCCCTTTTCAACATTCTTCCACTTTCTCCCTTGCTGAAAGGTGTGATCATTATAAGAGAAAGTTAATCATACAGTTTTCTTCTTTGGAACAAGTGAAAGTGTGATTTTTGCTCCCGCTTCTGCTCCTTCCTGTGACAGTTGGCTCCCTCAATGGAAACAGTGCAAATTTATGGTTTTAATTGTTTAAACAGCGTGGCTGACGGAGTCATCGAAATTGCAAAGTTCAGGTTTTTCTTTCCTCCATACACCATCTACCTGCCCTTTAACAGGATAGAGAAGGGGCTAAAAAGACCTTGTAATGTAGAATATTCCAACCTCTGTGTGAAATGCTCTTGACATTAACTGTTCAGCATTTATTAAAAAAACCCCAAAAAACCCCAAAAAAAACCAAAAAAGAACCAAGTTTGTTTAAAGAGGGGAGAACATTTGCTCAGAGCAAGAAGGTCTTGAGTGCAAATGCGGGGCTTGGACTGGCCATCATCTTGTGTCCGAGTTCATGTTTTCCTTTGGTGCTTTGGTTCGGTCTGATGATGCAGAGTTCTGTCTGTTTTTGAACAGAAAAAATGTGCTCCTTAATGCTGTTTATGCAAAAGTTACAGCATTCACTGGGAGGGATTACGACTGCATTCATGCCGTCATAGTGATGGTCGAATTACATTAATGTTGGTCCTTGAAGGCAGCATGCCCACTCGCCTTGCTTCCTTCAGAATACTAAGTGTTCGTATATCAGCAAAGACCTATAATTTGCATCCTTACGCTGCTTTAAAATTGCACATTTTCCCCTTGCTTTAAATGAATAATAACATAATTACTGCTGTCAGGCGTTGCCCAACTGTATTTTAAGTCCACAGTCCATTTCACAGCTAACATGTCATCGATACGGACGCGCCACTTCACTGTTGCAAGGGATTGCATAATGCAGCTTCCTTTGTACCGGGGGAAGAAAGACTAAGTGTTTTTGCACCAGTGGAAGAACTTGTGGCCTGTCTTGAAGTCAGTCTGTCAGCGATCGCTCCGTCATCACCGCTGTCACCCGAGCGAGCCTGTTGCCCTGGCAACCAAGTTAAATGGCTGTATTGAAGAAGGGGGCCTCGCGCTGGAGTAATATGCACAGATAATTCATTGTTGAGGCCTTAAACAAGTTAACGCAGCATCCCCCTGATGAGTGATGAAGACACATTATTGCTTCAAGTTTATTGCAAAACTCACTGGTGGTGCAGCACTTAACAGTCCAAAGCCTCGATGTCTGACCCGCGATTACAACGCCTACATTAGCACGAGAGCTGCAATTTCTCAGCAAACACTGTGGCAAAAATGCAATGTTTGATGTCAACACGGCGTGATCTATAGTCTTCCTTCGATTTTAAAGCACGGGGGGACAAATGGCTTTCATCACATTAGCTTGGGACAAATGTGCATCGCCCTGCTTACTCACAAGTCTTGTCAACACTGGAGTATCTCCACTCTCGCTGTGACCTCTGCAGAATAACACAACACACTTCAAGTTACAGTCCATTAATATCTTCCACAGCAAGTTACAGTGGTGGAGAGGAAGAAACATTCACTAAAGCGCTGTGGCCCAGGAGCAATGCTCATGAATTTTAATGTCAGTATAGTATTTTCTTTTCAGGTCTTCTCCACGACATGCTATTGAATGAAAAATGCTTTCACTTCAAAATGTCTTCTCAAGAGCTGAAGTTTGCATTTCTGATTTTATATTATCACATGATGAGCCCTCTAAAATTATTTACAATGATGATGTAAACTAAGAAAGTATAGAAAACGGTTGAAGTTTGTTTTAAGGTGCAATTTGTAAGAATTTTAGTTAAACAAGATAAAGTTAACTAAAATGATCTGCCATCTTGTTAAAGTCGTCTTTGTACTGTGCTGAAAAGATATCAACTGATGTTAGCATGCTAACCAGCTAGCTCCCTCTAGCTGCACGGCTAACTGAGTAGTAGTAACAGTTACCACGGTGATGTGCGGCCCCTGTTGGATGTACATTTTTGTCAAGCAGCAAAAGACAACTTTCATTGTGTCTCCTTGTGGTATTACTGTTGACACTACTGTTGCAACATGGCTACTGCTAATAGCCCGGCTATACTGGCCAAAGCAAAAGAAACAGAACCTCTCAGGGCTTTGAAAAGGCAGCGTATTCATAAGAAGGCAGCTTTGTTACTGACTGATTTAGCAGGAAGAATGTCGGATTTGACCTCCCAGAATTTCACAACACTGGAGCGCTCTCCATTGAGTGAATAAATGTCTGTTCACTCTTGTTTGACCTTGACTTCTATCTCTCTCCTTCTTTGCCTTCTTTGCCTCCTCCATCAATGGGGTTATTTTTCTTTTGCAGTGTTTTCACAGTTATCCCAGTTGTTCCACCATTACCTGCGGATAGCGACTGGGGAAGACAATGCCTTTTCTGGCTCTTTTGTGCCTTAATTCGACCTTCATTTTTCTGGGAAAATTCAAGCCTGGTGGGGGACTAAATAGCACAGTGAATAGTTAAGAATGGTTATAGAATGGTTATAGGGAACCAATAAATATGAAGAAGGTGTAATTTTTTACACAGCCGCAACACTGTGCAATCAAAATTAACTTTAGAAAGATAATATAAACCTGTGATATAATATAATAAATACATTTATATAATATAAACCTAACCTGTGAACATCTACTTTATACTCCACAACATCTACATGGCAGCTTTGTTACTTCACAGACGAATTGAGACAACCAACAGTATGCAAACTGGCTAAATATATCCACTGGTGGAATGCAGAGGGGGCAGTTGACCCCTGGTGCCCCCTTGTTTGAAAAAAAAAAAAGAAAAAAATGCAGCGCAAGTGCCCTCTTGGATGCCCCTGTTGTAGGTAAAACATAATAAAGTAGCCCTGATGGTGCCCTGATGGTGAATGAAACGGTATAGGTGCACTCTCTTCATTGTAAATATATCACGACTTCCTGCACGCTCTCTAATATAATATCTGTCTAACACTGACAGTCACCTTTTAGTGTTCTCACCTCTATTCCTACTATTTAGGCCAAGTACTCCTTCCACCACCGAATACAGGAATGTATTTACATTTGTTGGGATCTTGATGATACATTTACTGTTTAATGCTTCTCTTCTTATTATTCTGTCGGGAGACTTTAAAAATAGACATGAAGAAAAGTGTGACAGGTCTTTTGCCAAGCAGACTGTGTTCTTCCACGAGAGTCAAATCCAATACGAACAAGTCAAAGTCACAATGAAAATCTCATATCGCACTGATTCTTCTGGGATTGGACACACATGTAGAGCACTGACCTGTTCTATGCCAGAGGGAAGAGGAAGCCAGCCACTCTTTGTTTCTGTCCTTCAAAATATATTAACAGTTTTCTCATCTCCCCAGATCTCCCCAAAGAAAAATAGGCACGTTTTTTAAATAAATTCCTCTCAAAGTGAGGAGTGAGCGGGTGTATGCTGCTTGTCAAAACATCAGCTCCCTCGATAATATGCCACACTATGCGTTATGAAGTCGCATGAAAGTGAGCCCTTCCTTGAAACAAATACAGTTATGCACATCATTGCCTAAAGTATTTTTTTCCCTCCCCTCAAGTGTAAAGAAAACATTGTGTATTTGTTAAAATTGAGGCGGCGGGAAACAAGTAAAAAACGCCTGCCTCAGCAACTTCTCCGACACGAAACACACTTTGTATTCAACAGAAGAAAAAGCGGGATTATTATGATTAATGTGGTGCATGGATGTTTTTAAGCAAATGACAGAGAGCAGAGCTGGTGGAACAGTGTTGATTCAGAAAAATTACACATGCTCAGTTGTGTGTATACAGTAAATGGTCCAAAGTGATGTAGACTTAGATAAATTGAATGTCTGTCAGCCTGGAAGGGGCTTCCAGATGGTCGTCCCCTTCAGAGCATGCTCAGATCGTCAGCCTCAGCAAGTCTATGGTTTATAGTTTATGGAGCCTGAAGCAAAACACAAGAAAATACGGTGAGCATCTGAATCTGTGCACTGTTGCCCCCCCCCCCCACTTTTCTTCCATAACCTTTTCTGTTATTTTGCATACTTATAAAACAAAACAAAATAGATGGATTCATCTCTTTTCCTTTGGGGAAAAAGATCCATCGAAACGGGTGAAAAGTACAGCAGTGAAAACATGCACCTGTCGCCTACAAAATGGTTTTATATATTATGAAACTGCTTTGACAGACATGTAAGAAAGTGAAATATGCTGACAATGAAACATTTTGCCATTTATATATGTGTGTTTCAAACGACACCTTTCCCATCCCAGCGGATGAATTTGCTTGTGTGTGTCAAGAACCTTAACCCCTAATCCCTCATCATCACAAACACGCTGGACTAACCGTAAACAGGAGAAAGCTGCCAATCACATATCTCATTAGACATCAAGAAAACATGGAAAGTGTTTGAAGACACATAGATGATGGAGGTGGCAAAGAAGTGAGACATCTCACGTTGTTGTGGCGATGGAAAATTACTGTTTTTTATGAGTCTTTGGAACATCTGCAGATGTGTTTGTGTCATCCAAACCCCAAAAATATCTTTTCCTAACCCTAACCATGGTGTTATTGTGCTGAGGACTAACCACACTAACACACGCATTGTCACAACAAGAAAAAAAAGAAAAAAAAAAAAAAATTCTCCTGTTTCTAAACAAAATGAAAGAGTTGCATGTTAATGTTTTTTTTTTTTTTTTTTGTGGCATGCACAAACAACCCAACGGCTGAACAGCGTTCAAGACGGTGGTTAGAATGAAAGAAAGAGGGAGGTGGAGCTCGTCTATTGGATTATACACAGCAGGGAATATTAGGAGAATATTCATTTTCAGTAGCCATGTAAACAGCTTAGTGGGAATATTGTGTTTTTCAGAAAGAGGGAAAGAGCCAGAATATTTCGAGTCAGTGGCATTGTTGTATTTAATTAAAGAGAAGGGGGAAAAGTGACATGTGAAGAGCCATCCTAGTGTCACAGTAGCTGACAAACAAGCAGCAGGCAATCAAATATGCACGATACGAGGAAAGAGCCATATTGATGGGATCTCCAGCGATCAAGAGAGCAAACTGAGTACAAACACGCTCACATCAACTAATCATGTAAAGTCAACATTTATCAGTTAGCAGCATGTGAGTGCTTTCTGCACTAAATCAACTTTTGAGTGTTTGTTTATGAGAGAGAGAGAAAGCATAAAAGAGGAGAAGGCTAACGGGTCTCGTGTACAGGGGGGGGGGCCTAATGGCTTGTTTAACACTTTATGGCTCAGCTTTAACGTGGCCTCGGAAAGAAGACTCAGTCCTATCTGCGGCCAACAGGGGAGACAAGTTGCTCCAGCCAGGCTGTGATTGAAAAACCCCAGGACAGCCCCCTGATTCAGCACACAATGCGGACAGCAGATAGAGGAACCACTGAACCACTTGGTAATAAAAACCAAAGGCGGCACACACATTGTTCCCCTGTCTTTGTGAGACACACATCCACACCTGCTGTATCTGTCTGCTGGGCTGCGCTACAAATCTGCAAAGCAAGCCCGGCTGATATCTTGGAGTCGACTCAGTTCCCTCAACATTTCCATCCTCAGTGGTGTCTCGCACACATAAATCAATTACAAATCCCTTGGCTAATTGTATTTGGACAATCTGCGAGTAGTGTATGCTACAAACAGATGCTTGTGGGAAGTGCTTTTGCGGTGGCGGTGGCTTTCGCTTACTATGTGAATACTCCAAATTCCTTTCATCAAAGCAGTCTCTGGTTAAAATCTAAATCTTTAAAGTGATCTTAAAGGCAAAAGAGAAACTATGCAGCAGCGGCCGGGTGGTAGATAGATTCCCAGAGGATTAACACTCTCTTATCAATTCGAGTTGTGTGATTTAGTCTCTCTCCTCTGTGTAGTAATGCGCTGTGAATAAACAAATCACACTTGTCTCATGGTGTAGAATGAAAACTCACTTGACGGCTTAAAAAGAAAAAATAGTATTTTTTATGGTCGATGGATAGATGGATTGAATTAGTAAAACTGAATTAATAAACTGGAATAGGTCCTGTCAAGACATTTGAATTATAAAACTTTTAAAATCTCTAAAATATGTTGATGTTACAGAAGAAGTTTAAAGCACTGCCAGAAACAAATGTTGTTTGTGACACATATTTCTATTCTATAGGCCTCCCAACAAGTGTTTCATTGTTCGCAAATAAAGTTTAAGACTCTACATAATGTCGTTTCTGTACCATTGTATCGGCATTTGCCTCAAAGGTCCAATATGTACAGAGGCATTGAATTGGTAGGTTGGCCAGCTACCAATCCGAAGCGTCAGAATTTGATGCTGGGACTGACTCAACAATCAATTATCTTTCAAGTTGGACCTTTAATAGCACAATCTTGTGTTGTTAAACATATTCAACTGATAGCTGTCATGGACTAGAGCAAACTCAGAGTACTACCTGTAAAGCTTAGCCATCACAGGTGGAGCATGTGACACTCACTTGCAAAAATATTGCTAAAAGCCATAATTCATTATTCAATGCTTCATAAATTTAGAGCGTCCAATCTGTAGATGTATTATTAATGTTGTCAAGCAGGGACTTTAAGCACTTATTATTCTTTGAAAAGTACAAGACATGTGTCAAAGGATGAAAATCATATTCCGACGGAAAACCTTACATTCTCGCGCTATTAGGCAGTTCTGTTAGACAGCAAAGGGAAGATGATTTGCAGCTTAAGTCAAAAAGCATCACTTAAGCCCATCAAACATCCATTAAACATCATTTTTAATCTCAGTCCATTGATCCAGAGTGCTGCAGATCAACAAGTGTATTACAGCTATTAAATTAAAAGGGTTTCTCCTGGATGATACCTGACAGGTCGCATGGTGGAAATATACGTGAAATGTACTTTTCATGCAGGACTATAGATAAAAGGTAATCTCACTTATGGTCCGAAGATCAAAACAAGAACAGACAACTTGAGTAGGATCCTTGTCAGACTGAAATACTGTCAGTCTGTTGGTAAATGTTTGAGTTTCTCTCTGATGGTGGGTTTCCTCATGCACACATCTACCAACACAGAATTTTCTATATACTTGCAGAAAAAGCATGGGGACATGACTCTGTGCCAGGGTCTACTCTAAGCATATTTTTTATGTGTACTGTAGGTGTATGGCACTAGAAACTTTGCTCTGACTGCATCCCTAAGAAACTTTTACAGTCTGTCAGTAGTCTCGGTCACAGAGGAGCCATAAAACTCATTTGTTTACAGTGTTTATGGGGTAATTTTGTCATCAATTTAACACCACAATTAGGACTTTAAGCTGTCCGGACCCTCTCATCAATTATGCAGCGCTTTAAAACTACGGGATGAAAGTTTTTCCTGAGCCTCTGTGCCTTTTTTATTGTTATGACCTCTAGCCACAGACATAAAACGAACAAATATTATTTATGTTTTGGTTTATTCCACAATCAACACATAGCAGATATCAATTTCATTTAATGTGGTGTCTCACTGTGAGAGTGTTCAAAGAGATGAAAGTCCAGTTTTGCGTGCAGGTGATACACCAATCATTGCCAGAACCATAGCTAGAGGACACTTGTCATGATGGTGATAAAAAGGAAAAAGCTGTTTGGTACTGCAACAAATGTACTTGTTGTTGGGTTTAGCGAAAGATCAAGGTATGTATGTGACATAAGTTTAACTCTTAGAAAATTGTCCGCATAGTTCAAGTGTGAAAGAAGCTTATTACAATCGAGATTTCATTTTATAGTTACCTCTAGTGTCTGGAGTAATTATGACAGCAGCAAAGGAGGATGTCAGAGACAAGAGCGACAGTGGATGACCTTTAAAGTAAACAGACTTAACAGGTTAGGCAGATGGTTGGGAAATTAATTGGTTTATGTGTATTTGTGCAGGATGAGGTCACCCTTCAGGTTGTTTCCAGGAACTGTGGATTTCACAGGGTCTGAACTGACTCAGATGAAATGCTTAATTCAGTATTTAAAAGTAGAGAAACTGAGATGATTTATCCATGCCATACATCTAAACCTCCTAGTCCTCCTCCTCCTTATTCGCACCTAATACAAAAAGAAAATCAGTATGAACCAACACAGAATCCATGTTCCTGCTTCCTTTATTAGCACATACATGGGTCTGTTCCTGAACATCCTTGAAGCAGCAGTGAGTGTGTGGGCAGCTGGGTGGATATGAGGGGTTAGGCGCGATTGTGGAGGGGAGTCTTGCAGAAAGTAATCCCCCAGCGGCACGCCAAGCGAGCCTCTCGGTGGTCAGAGGCTTTCGTCAGCCCGCTCATTAAAGCTCCCCTATCTCTTCTTCTCTCTGCTTCAAATTGCCTTCCCAGCCTCATACTGCGTTGGGGCCAGAGGGTCAACAGATTATCTTCTTAATCCCGTTAATCCGTCCTCACATCAGTCCGGGATGATTCTCACCATAATTGTATTCGCTGCCGCCTCAATTAGAAAGAAGCAGGGGTCTGAGGAAATGAGGTGGAATGAGACATCATGACGGATCAGCGGCGAGGATGCACATACGTTTGTGGTCAGCGTGTGTGTGTGTAGCGTGCATGAGTGGAGGAGGGAACTGGAGTTCAAGGCTGTGGAAAGTGGTCGGGTTTGGTTCATCACTGCGGGTGAAACGGTGACAGTAGTTCAGTGGGGTGAAATGGTGACTGCCTGACCGCGCCGTGCTCCTGTCGGCGGCGGCGGCGGCCCCGGCTGATAGCTTAGTTTAAGGACCAAACCGCTGGGTGAAGCGACATGGACAGAAACTGTGCATCCATGTGTGTGTGAATCAAAATATTCAAATCAAAAACATGACTGCTTCCGTCCGAGCGCATGTCTGGGCAGTCTGTGTGAATAATATGTAAATAACATGAGTTCACAGTACATGAGCATCTGTGTGCTTCTTCACACTTCTCCTATTATCCCTGTCAGTGCGCTGAGTCAAAGGTTAACCACTCCTAATGGGTGGACATTATGTTAATTAGACCATCTATTAGCATCCTGTCAGATTAGGCTCAGTCGACACGATGCTCGGTCACAGGGCAAGAGGCTGAGAAAATCCAACAGGGGTTTTAGCCCTTGGAGAACTTTTCACTCCTAATGGCACCACACAGTGTGGCAAATGTCTTCAAGCTGGGGCTGATGTTATAGGTAATGGCCAGGAACTAAAGACATCTAAAGAATGTGGTGCACCAGACTGAAGAAGCACTTAAAGGTTTGATTGGGACCTGTACTTAGATTGTGTTTCGTATAAGCCACGGGAAAGGCAATCTGCGATGTTTTGTGCTTGCTTCATTTGAGTGCACGGTGTCAGATTAAAGGCAAAGTAGTGCTTTTAAAGAAAAATTCACCAGTTAATACCTCATTGCACTGAGTTTTGGTGACACTGTCCGTGTAACTAAGCTTTAAGGGTCCAATTTGAAAGAAAGTTGTCTTTTTAGTCTCTTTCCTAACTCGTCAAATACAAAGACTTTGGGTTGGCAAGTCAGGCTACCAAACCAAAGCCTCGGTATTTGAGTTGGGAATGAGACTTAATCAGTTTACTTACAAATTGGACCTTAAAGGATTCATCAATGATCGTGAACTGGTGGCCCAACAAAGCTTCCCATCCAGCCCGCAGAATAGTCATGGATTAAGAAAATGTGCACATCCAGGCTAACGTCATCCTCTTTGTAGAGCCAACCATACCCCATGCTGGCCAGTCTGTGGATCCAACAGCAGTGCACTGGCCAGATGGACAACAGGAAGTAACACAAGGTTGTCAGAGATCATAAGCTTGTCTATTAGACGCAGAAGGGTCACTTGGGTTTATCTTGACTGGCCACATCACGTTTGTCTGCTTCCTGTGATCCTGAAGAGGAGTCTTTTTTGTTGAGATAAGGACTCAATCATTGGCATCTGAACCATGAGACTGAGCCCTGACTGCCTCTTTGGTGGAAGTCTGAGTGTATTTTCTAGTTAAAGGTCCAATTTGTGAGATAGCTGATTGTTGAACCTTATTCCCAACTTGTCAAATACTGACGCTTTGGGGTGGTGGCTGGCTCGACCAACTAACTCAAGTGTCAGTATTTCATGCGTTGGGAGTCAGACTCACCTATCAATTCTCTTGCAAATTTGACATTTATGTGTCAAGTTATCATTGTAGATGTCCCATAGTCTTTTTGTAAGACAGTGAAACTATTCAACAATAACAGGATAATTAGACTGAAGTATTTTAATATTTAAGAGTCCAGAACCCAAAGTGTCTGGCCCTTAGGCAACTCTAGTTGATGATCCCTGCCATACGCCAGTCTCCCTTGTTACTTCACCCAGCTCTTCTGGGAGGAGCTCTTTCCAAGTCAAATGGGATTTATTATCCCTTCAGTCTGTTCTGGGCTCGCCTTGGGATCTCCTCCCAGTCAAACATACTGTACTTCAACTGGCTTCTTTCGATGCAAATGAGCTTCTTCCACATGTCCAAGCTGTTTACCCCCATGCCAAGTTCTTCCTAACTTTTACAGAGGCGCAATAGAGAGTATTCGAACAGGAAACATGAAATGTCCACGGATAGAAGTTGGACAGAATTATTGTAAGATCAAGATATTCCTTTATCAGATGGAGAGACACACTCTCAACAACAAGGGAACAATCCTCCTGTTCCTTTCACAGTGCCTTAGAATTGGCAGCTTTGACTTTTATTCCCACTACTTCAAATTTGGTGGCAAACATCCTCGGTGTACAGTCACAGATTGTTCAGGCCAAAACAACTACATGATCCGCTGTCATGACATTACCCCACTGGACACTCTCCACCCCACGGCTGCACCTTGAGATTCTCGCCATGAAAATCACAAAGAGATTAAGCGACAAGCCACCAAGAGGAGTCCAACACCCACTGTGAGCTGGCTTTTGGCAGGCATTTTGGACTGGTCCGTATTTCACTCACTCTGCTGTTTGGAGCAGTAAAGAACCCAGGAAAGAAATAGCTGAATATGATCAGTGGTCCAGACTTCAATTTGCCCTCAATTAATTTTCCTGTGCCATGCTTTTTCAGACATGAGGAACTGCCGGCTATGAGATGTCAACATCCGTCTTTTACCGAACAAAAACTTGATGTTTTGTAGGCTATTTCTAAGACAGTAGATGTGCAGTTTGTCCTGTACAAACTGAAGGAGTTTATATTGCATTCTCGCTCCTGACAAACTGCACCACAGCACAAAGCACTCAGAGGAGGACTGAGACCTGCACCGTCAGGCCTTTCTGTGCAGTTATTTATTTGTTTTGAATGACCTATGCTGCACAAACAAACTGCACTAAAGGAGTAAATGGTCCATAGTGAGGGTCTAAAAACACTACAGACATGCCTGATGTGAAGGTACACAAAGATGTTTTTTTCTGGTGTGGGTAAGGAATTTAAGATATGCTGAACATTTATTGAGGTTTCAAATGTGAAAATGTAATTGCTGCTAACACAAAAATTGACTGGTTTGCCATATGTTTCTGAACTGATTGCTGTTTTCAGACTTTGATTGAGCCAAAAAACCCTGCAGGTATCAATTCAGACATTCCAATTTCCATTCAAATAGACGCCTTGTGTATTGCTGATTTCTCATCTACAATCGGAACAAACTTCTTAACTTTAACTTTCAATTTCCATCTTCCTGATAGTCATCCTTGCTGGATTGTTTACATCCATTTCACAGCTTTGCATTATACGGTATATTTTATGATGTTATCGACTGCAGTGACTTCATAACAATATCCAGGAGAGTGTATTGCCTAGGGGCCCCACTTATCCAGTGTGCTCCACTAGAATTAATATGCTACTTGATATTACCAGGGTTCAGTGCTCTGCTTCAGGTGGACTTTTACTCACTGTCGCTGCCTCTCTCATTCTCTCAGTCACCTTTCTGTTTGTAGTTCTGTCTTCCATATGTGTCACTGTGCATTAACAGAACACAGCCAGAACCACCAAACAACATGTGTCGCTTCTGTGCGTAAACATAAATGCACTGGGAGGGAAAAGGACTGAAAACGGGAGGTGTGGTTGTCATCCTCCTGAATGGATTACCCTCTTCAATCTCTCTGACCTTCAGTGTCTCCATGTCGGATGGTGTGAAGTCAAGCTTGGACGACCTTTGGATTTTTTTTACACAGGACTCCCAGACCACCAACGTAACTCTTATCTATCTCTGGGGCTGATAATGCCTTCCCTCCTCCCCCTACTCATCTTGATGTGGAAAAGTCAGCTTTCCTCATATCGCTAGATGCAGTAAGAAAGATTACGACTTGGCAGGCGCGTGTGTGTCCGCATGTGTGTGTCAGAGCAAGTAACCAGTGGGACTGTGAAAGACGGAGAGAAAGAACCTGAAATTGGTTAAATTGCCGCGGTACAATAATGGAAGGTAATTTCTTCAAAGCTTTTACTTTTGAATCAAAGTGCTTAATGACCTAGCTCACTTTTGGGGCCGTGTTCATTCTCGAAAAGGGATCAAAATGCAAAATACACATCAAAAAGGGGCAGCATTAAGACTTGAAAAGCTGTGTTCTTGTTGTTCTGAATCAATAATTGCACCAGAGTTCGCATCAGTGTTTGCTTGAATCAGTGATGGGTAAAAAGTAGCTTGTAAAAATCATGATTCATAGCAAGTAAGCTATAGTAAGTCTGAATAACGCAGCAAGAAGAATCTAAATATGAAATTTGACCAGAGCAAATTATGCATGCCAGTCCATGTTCCTTCTTCTTGTTCTTCATGTTGTAACTTTAGTTTTCTATTTCATGTTGTGACAGCACTCTGCTTATGTTCTGGCTGACTTTAGGCACAACAAACACTTGGTTAGAGTTAGAAAAAGATCATGTTTTGGCTTGAATTCCTTTATTGGCACCACAAACACAAATGGAAATTGTACTAAGATCTCCTTAAAAACATGGCCTGTTCCAATGTCAAAAGTATCTGGTTTTGTCGCCACAAACATGGCATGGACGTGCCAAGGTCTTCAAAAACACAGCTTGAGACCTTCTCCAAATTATACAACATCTGCTTACAGATTTTAAAACACCCTGATCCCTCGTCAAAAGTATCTAGCTTTGTTGCCATCAACACAGATGAAGAAGAAGAATATCAGCTTCCTGATACGTCAAACACAGCTGGAAATGGTCCCAAGATTTCCATAAAAACATTTGGTGGTGTTTCAAAAATGTTTAAAACACCCTGATCCATGTCAAAAGTATCTGACTCTGTCGCCACAAACGCGGTATGGATGTTGGGAGGCCACATCAAAAACGCCTGGTTTGGTTGCCACAAATGTCCTTCCTACTTCTTCTAGGAAGAATACTGGCTTCTCGTCCTGATATCTCCATAAAAAACATTACAGTCTCCTGCTTACAAATGTTTAAACATTGTCTTAAACAGTGGTTACTGGCTTGGCAGCCTTCTCACCTGTAACCCACCACCCTTCTACTTCACAATGTGACAGGTCATAAACATGTTATGTGAACGTGATATGACATGTTTTGTAGATAAATCAATATGGTATGCAGGCCTATGAAACATAGAAATTAGCAGTTTGCAGTTTCCTGACAACTGTCCGTCTTTAACAAAGTAGTTAATTACTGCACTGGTTACTGACAATGCAACTTCTCAGTCACAGACCTTCATCAAGCATTAAATTCACAATATGAAACAACATCTTTATAGGCATTAGCTGTGATAATTAAAGTATTTAAATCAAGAACACTTCAAACAACTGCATCAATAATTCATCAAAAGACTAACACAAGATAAACTGTCAATAGATTCAGATGTGTGTTTGTGTTTTTCTTTCAAACTAGTCAAACTTATAAGCAGAAAGAGTTGAAATCCCTCTCGCTGTGAGCAGTGTGTTCATTTTAAATCCAACTTTTGTTCCTCAGGTATTAAATCAAATATGAAACAGCAACAAGTGCCACAGGCTGAAACAAGCAATAAAAAAGGAGGCAGAGATAGACTGTTGATATACTTTGTTTTCAGGAATTTTTACTTTTAGTTTTGTCCTTGGGGGCTGATATAACAATTTAATTGTCTGTTGCAGGAAGTCGCTGAATTATAAATTGAGGAAGTTGTTGTTCAATATTTTATATGTGAGATGTTTCTAAACCTTAACAATTACTTAAGAAATGGTTTATAAAGCATCACATTGTGTAATAAAAGTGAATGAACTTTTAACTTAAGCTGAATTAACCATGAATTTAGGATCAATCAATGATAGCTATGTTAAAGATTTTCCTGACTTTGATGCCAGACGAAATCCCATGACCAAAACGTTCCATTTACAGCTCTTCTAAATATCATTCAAATGCAGTAACCTTTGAAAGGAGTGACAGATGGGTGAAAACAAAAGGCAAGCATTAGAAATGTAAGCTGATGTCAAGAAATGAAAGACAGGCATCAAAAGGGCAGGCTAAGAAGAATCCAAGAAAAAAATAAGAATAAGAACAGGGAACACAGGAGCAAATGAAGACAAACCAGTGCCAGGAGGAAAACAGAGGATATAGAAACAGACGAGGGTTAAAGGACAAATGAAGCACAGCTAAAAGACAAAGGCCGGATGTGGTAAACATGCAAGACACACAAGGATGAATTCTACAGAATAAAATAAGAAACGTTGAAACAGAAAAACCAAAATCATAGACGTGTAACCTGGCACAAGTGGATTCATATCAAGGGCAAAAAACAACACTTAATTTGAAGTTTTGTCCGCATGAAAATAAAGTTTCTGTCAGTCAAAAAAATATGTGCCTAAAACAGTGGTGGTAAAAGAGTGTTTTAATCACATTTAAATACTTAATGTAATTCTGTTACTGTCCCATGTGAAGGGTCATATTTTAATGCAAGGTTGTTCTATCATGTTGAGTTAATGTGTATAAATTAAATCATAATTCTCTTTACACAGAACTAACATAACTAGATGGAAAATTGACATGAAAAAAAAAAAAAAAAAACTTTATCAAACTTAACAATTATCTTTACAGAACTGATGTGAGATCTTCTTTTCATCTAAATAATCCTCAGGCTATCACTCAAATGAGTTTTTAATGTACTGCTTTGACTTCATTGAAGTCTATATCTGATAACTTTAATCAGCTGGAATGTGATAATTACAATATCTGCTGCTGCATTGGAAAGATTAATTTAATAGGGACAACAGATGATGCTCGTGAGTCCCACATAACATCGTAACAGCTGTATTTAAATGATAGCAAATTACATACTGTAGTCTAAATTATATTGACTCCACAGTTGACCTTTCTGAGGCAGATTACATTGACTGAACTGTAGAGTGAGGGGGGCGCAGAGGCAGCTGCAGAACCATCAACATCACAGCATCCGACTACAACTCGTACCTCATCCAGAGAATTGTCAAATAATGCTCCTTCTACCAATATATCTCTGCTGAATTGTATAACATATGTCAGCTGATGACTTTTGCCAGAATTTGAGCACAAAGAACATCAGCTGCTTGCACAAGTAACAGCCAAGCATTTTCACTCAAGTTGAAAAGAAGAGATGATTCTGAAGAGAGAGGCACAGAAAGAGAGGTTTCAGGTGTCCTTCAAAAAACTAGGTCACATAATCTCAAAAATAGGAATGTTGCCTTGAGATGAAGAGCGAAAACACGTGAGGGTCAATTCCCCGAAGCGAGATAGACATGAGGTCTGGTGTTTACAGTATTCCTCTAGCCTTTCATACACAACAGAACAGCAAGGCTGCGGTAACGATTACATGGGAAACAACACAGGGCTCCAGCAAGAGCTTACGCGGAGCTTTAGAGAAAAAACGTGATTGATCCGCTCTAAGTACCAATCATTGTCAACGAGAGAAAGAAAACAAGTAATGCCGCGGCGAAAAAATGCAGGAGTTCAATAAACATTCAACAGGGTGATGATGGAGAGTGCTTATGAGACTAGAAATATATGTTCTCCTTGCTGAAGTGCAGCCGTAGCATCAGTATACATCACAGTACTCCGAATAGTACTATAGATCAGTTTGCCAGTATCTCACATACGTTGCGTGGCATCACAACCATATCTTTCCGTTGGGATAAGGCAAAAGAAATGCAACTAACAATCTGTTTTTTAGAGACTTTACATGTAAAAATATTCATACACACATGCTGACACAGATATACACACTGCCGAATTTTCAGCTTGAATGCTGCAATGCCCCGCTGGAAGCAGGCACTGCAGCATTCACACTGCATTTTCTTCAGGAAATACATTCTCTAGTTTGGTCTGACATTCCACAAAACTACTGTAAATGACTCAGTAGCTAAATCATGATGTGATGGCAGCAGGTGAACAGACTGTGGCTGCAGAGGGTGTTGGCTTTTAATAACTATGTTAAGCTCGATGCAGACATCTCACCTCACCGATGTCACTGATGCTCTGTAGATGGATACCAGTGATCTTTCTTTTCTTTTCAATCAAGCTATCAGTAAAACACAAACTCTGAGCTGTGACGAGGAACCTCCATTTATTTAGTGATTCCAGGCTCTTTCAGCCCAAAGATGAGGATGGTGTAACAAAGTAAACTGTGATTAAATGGCATAGGGTGCCTATGGCTATATGGCCAGTTGTTGTATGTTTAAAGCAATATTATATAGAAACTGGCATTTTGTGCGATTTGGCAGCCCCACAGTTTCTGAGTGCAACACCACCGTTGTAAACACAAATCCCAGGTCTGTAACAGTTTGGCAGATGTAATGTAGGTGCTGACTACAAACACTATTATTTTAAAGTAAAAATGTGACATAATGTTACTTTAAAATAGTTTGATTGTAATTTTATTCATTAAGTTTGTTATGAATTAAAAATGGTTTGACAGACGGGCACTTTGCCAAATTACTTTCTGAGATAACTTATTAAAAAGCTGAGAGAACACATTTTATTGTGTGAGTATTATCCAAAGCCAGAGTGCTATCTGCATTTTCATGAATCCTGTTTTGTAGGTCAAACAGCAATTAATTTTTGGTGAAATAATCAGTCAAAAAGGCAAAAAAAAAAAATGAGGGAGCGAATTAGAACCTTCCTGTGAATCACTGCAGCCTAAAACAAGGCAGAGAGTCTGCAGAATAGTCTTTGAGCTTTTATACTTGCCTCAAAATACATTAATAAACTGCAAAAGAAAAGTGTGATTGTACTGAACTATGAATCTGCACATTTTCAAGAAAATCATTCGCCACATTTTTAAGAATGCGCACCCTGTGTGTGGGTGTTGGAGGTGTATCAAACAGTATGCAGGTTCCTGAAAAGTTTTTTTTTTGTTGTTGCTGAAAGATTTCAATAATAGAAGACCTCCCTGGAGTCACCCGCTGCCTTGCTTACATCAGGTAATAAGCAGCAACATCATTTCATTTCTGCTGCCTCACACAAATTACCACTATATTTGTTTGGTGCTGTGTGTAAAAATACATATTTCATATTAATGGTAATAATAATATACCCTCCTCTTTAAACTGATGACGAACTGCTTTAAAACGAGCGATCTAAAGTTGTTTTTTTTCCTGCAGTTCTTCTGTTTTCTTCCTCTCTTTGAACACACAATCAACTGACTGACACGACTTTTGCCTCGACTGGAAAAAAGCATGTGTCTGCACGTAGTCACACTCTCAGTTTTTTCTTATTATTTTATTTCTTGTGTTATTTTTACATTTTGTTATTTCTCCTCCACCTTGTCAGTTATTGTTTCTCCTCTCTTTGAGCTGGATGGATTTTTATGAGCTCTCCTTTTTTTATAGTCCCACCTTCACAGATGGTTGTATCAACAGACTAATCAAGACTCTCTGATTTTATTTTTTCTCAGGTGGTTAGTGATCTCTTCAAGGGAACGGTGTTCATCTTAACAAGGCTTTGGTATTGATCACTCAATCAAGTTTCTCTTTGGACTTCACAATAATTTTTATCTCGCCACTCTCGGCTCGAGCCTCCAGTTAACATTTATTGGCAGTGCTCGCAAATTAAATGGGGAATGACAATTAGTCCAGATTCTTCTTCTAATCCCCAGTTTTTTTTTTCTCTGCCACATCTGTTCACACCCGCAACAAGTCAAATCCAGCAGCCTAGTCAGTAGGCGTACGCGTCAGAGTTTGACGCCGTAATTACCCCCTGCAGTGTCAGTTCTTGAAGCGCTGCTACAGTGTAGTCATTTGAAAAGTGAAAAACTCCAAGGCAGGAGGAGATCAGAGTGGTTGGGCGAGTTCTTTAGAGGACTATCCTTCCAGAAACGGTATGATTCAACCCTATCACTAACAAACTTTTTTCTTTTTTTTTTTTGCCTAAACCTGACAAAACTGCTAACTGTTTGTGCGCACACTTCTACAAGGACACTACATATATCTTATTGATGCTAACTAGACCATGGAGCCCTTCACAAGAGTCGAACTCTGACATTCTGTATGGAAGTCTGTCCCATCCACCAACCTGACAGCTGGAGCATCTTACTTCCTGCATAGTGAGGATGTTTAAAAATTGCCCATTATAGATCAAAGAATAACAGCAGTAACCCCATAAACCCCCTAACCCTAACCACAAAGTAGATTAAACTGCATATTTTCTGAGTCTTACTCTGTGAATTATTAAAATATATCAGACATATGTTTCAGTTCTTAAATCTTAGATCTCTGTTTGCCTGGACTAAGATCTTGGATGCATTGAGAGGAAGCCCCTTGTCCTAGATGGCATCACATTTCTTCTAATGTAAGTTGATCACTGTATCCCTGTTCCAACAATTCCCCAATTATTCTGGCACAGGGATCATGTGCACTCGAGATGTTGCCTGGCTGTGTGAATGGCATGAAACTAAATATATGATGCTGCTCACCAGGAGAAATTTTACCCAATCAGGGCCAGATGAACCTGTTATTTGGACCTGGGGCAATCATTTTCTGGGCCCCTAATGACCACCACCCACCGCCCTCTGTGGAGGTTCCCATTCATCCCATTGTCATCATTGAGTCATTAAGTCCCTCTTGGCAAGTCTCGTCACTCAGCAGCCATCTTGGCAACACCCCCAGGCAGTTTTTCAAGACCACGCGCTGCTACATGAACGGGAAAGAAGTCAGAATGGTCACCAGGACATAAAAACGGCATCTATAGAATCATCAGACGAAACTGAATAATTAAGCTTAAATGGTTTGGTGACTTTGCTCCAAAAATAAGGTTTGAAACTGCTCCAGGAAATAAACTGAAACAGAAAAGTTTTTTGCCCCATATTTGGACACAGGGACCCTATACAAGACCACACAATTAGGCAATAACGGCTTGCATTAGTTGATATTGCACTTTGGTGGTGCAGAGCCCCTAACTAATTTGCAATCTATCATGATGCCAGACCCAATTCACATGTAGTGCCCCTGGAGCTTTGAGGGCCCTGCAGCAGCTGCCTGCCTTTGCCCAGTTGGTAATTCAGCCTAGGACCTAATGGCTCAAATTATGATAATACGGTACAAATAGTCATTCTGAGCCTGTTTGCAATGCTCAGATAAACGTTTTCACCATTTGAGGGAGATTCTTAGAAGACTAACAAGCTCCCTCAGAGAGTTATCATGTCGTCAAGATATGTCTGCAGGGATTTACTGCATTGTTTCTATCATGAAAAGCAAGAACACCTTGAGTAGTAAGAGGAATGTAAAAAGCATAAGGGGTTAAGGAGAGTTGTGTGAGTTGTATACAGGCTGCGCCACCTTCCCCAGCTATAAAAACCCCATGCAGCACTCTCAGCATTGATTTACCACAGCCATCAATCAGCCCTCCCCAAGTTGGAGAAACTTTCACTCTGGACTGACATAAAATGATATTATAGTGGTAGGCCTGGCCTGCCTCTGGGACCTGGATGCGGCGGTGTTTTTTGGCCTCCCATTCCTTGGCCCTCCACCCGGAGTCACACTCCCTAAACAGGAGTGGCAACAGGACGTGGATGAAACACTGTGGCGAGGGAGCTGCCCCCTTTGCAACCTCCTTCGCAAGCCATCAATCTCACTCAGGGGCCTCTGCACCGGCCCATGGATCTCCCTGATTGAATTCCTCCTGTTCTTAAACCACTGGTGTTGGCTAGCTTGCTAGCAACAGGCAAAGCATTATTTAAGTGGGTGAAGGCATTTTTGCTCTTTGGATGAATATGTATTTCACAGTTGAGGAGCTGAAACTCATGTAAACTTTTTCCTGCCTCCTAATCAGCCACTTCTGCGCACTCCCACTGCATTGTGCCGACATATGTGTGTGTACTTGTGCGTAAGACAAGCACCGCTAGCCCACGTGATTTATCCCGCAGTAAAACACTTGTTATGCAAAGCACTTATTAAAGCGTCAGCGGGGGGAGGATCGATAAACCATTCTTTACGACAACAGCTTAGGAAAACCTGGTCACAGGGAGACAGCGCGCAGTGGTTTGCCGTGATATACGGCATCGGTGGGTCAAAATTAATTTACTGATGTGGATGTGAGAAACGCCATGCCAATAAAATGGCAGGGAGAAACTATTATGAATCAGCTTGCCTGGCTGTCTGTAACCATAAATATTAAAAACATCATTAGAGGCTTAGAAGGGAAACATCAATTATAACGATTATTGGCAATGGAAATCTACTGGACTGAGGAGGTACAAGCAAAAGAGCTCATGGGACTCTAATGACTGCCAGCAAAGAGTATTTGCGACTGATGTTTGTGAGCTGAGTACATAATTTTGTGTGTGTGTTTACAGAGAAAGTGAAGAGGGTGATGGAGAGGGGGATCGCTCCCATATGCAATCCAAGTACAATCAATCGTCAGTGTGTAACACTGAGTAAGCACATTGCGGTGTCGCAGCATTGTCGCAAGATGAATTTAACCTCAACACAGATCTGAGGTCCAGTGGATTACTTATCTGCTTCACTGGCTCAGATTTATTCACATCACATCAAGCGAGTTAGCAAAAGCCATGCACTCCTTAAACGGGCTCCACGTGTTCACATGCATCACATCCCCCTCAGCGAAGGGGGTGAAAGTACGAGGGGAGAACGCATCAGTATGGATGATCAACAGGCTTGTCAGCTGAGAAAAATCAGCCGCAGCTGAACTTTTCATGGTCTGCAGCTGCCAGACACATTTCAGTTTGTTGCTGTTTGCTGAAAAGCGTTTGTGAAAAGCTTCTGACAAGTGAAAAATGGATCTAAACATAGATTGCAACTCAAGGTCTGCGCTGGGAGAAGCTTTCACATCCTCCAGCACATTTGCAATAAAAGTAACGCCACAAATTTGAAAATACCTCTACTGCACCTTGAAGGTTCTGCATTAATTCTATTATTTCAGTGAAAGTAAAAAGCATGGTTCCTTTGAGGGTAGGAAAGGTGATTCTGGAGAAATGATCGATGAGACTCAACAAGGACATCAAGTACCAATCATTTGGGGTCTGTATTTTCGGTACATTCTGGTATTTGACTATTTATATTCATTAATATTCGATCTTGGAGTAAGACTCAGCAATCAGGTATCTTTCTCAAGAATCACCTTCCCTACCTTTAATAGTTTTGGTTTTGCAGCAAAACAGTGCTGCAGCATTCTCCTGAACAAAATCCCAAACTGATCTGAAAAGATTTTATTTACACTGTCAATGCAGCACGGAATGGTCGTGCATCCTCTGCAGACGGGGTGCGCGCTAATGCTTTTAGCTGAGCAGTTACAATTTCATCTTTAAAAAAAAAAAGATACTTGGATTACGCTGGACGAGATTGTTTTTGGCTTTTAATGTTTTAGAAACAAGTCCCCATCTGCTTCAGTTGTTTAGGTGAATGCCGCAACGCTGTTTTGCTGTGAAGCTCTACAAATGCTTTGCGGACTACTGACTAGTAACTGAATTTTCATTGTTTGATTAACTTTTCCTTTAATTAATTACAGTGCTATAGAGTAGACTGGGATGTCTTGTCACAGGGTTGCGGGTCTGAGGTGTCCTTACCTCCATAGCTCACTGCCACTGGTGTGTGGTTGTGAATTTGTAATAAACACTTTTGGATGTACAACAAAATGCATCCATTACACAGCCATAAAGTTAATAACAGTAATAATAATAATAACAAGATAATGTCAGACCTGGTTGATTTGGTGACACATGTGGTTGCCGTGGCAACAGGTCACTTTATTACTACAGGTCACAGAAAAATTATCTGGGCATAAAACACTGATGAACACCAGGCAAGAGCATCGCCAAATGGTTTAAGACAACTTAATGAATAACTTAATATGAAAAAATTATATTTAATACAACTTGTTTACCTCACGACTATTTTAAAGGATGAAGCAATGTCGGGAGAAGTGAAGTTTTTCCACAGGAAAAGCAAAGAAACTAAAGAAAAGAGTAAAAAGTGTTGTGTAGCACAAGTTAGTTCTGTCTTTTTCTTATCCTGTGCATCACGAAGACCCCTGTGACCTGTTAGAGGGGCCACAATCTCAGGTTGTGAAACCCCTGCATCAAAGTGTGAGCAGCATGTTATTGTTCTAGATGATAAAAGATGAGGTGGAGCTGATTTCAGCCACCTTGTTCACTACTGGGCAGTTTGGATTTTTATATGCCAATGAGTTTGTGTATTCTACATGTAAATTAACTGTTGCTGCCAAATAAATGTAGCAGAGAGTAAGGAGCCCAATATTTCTCTCTATGAATGGATGTACTTTCCACCGCTACCCTGTATCAATCCTATCTGGAAAAAACGACCAATAAATGCATTACTAATGATGCTGAAGAGCTGCTGGATCCACTCATAATCTCCGACTTTGTGATATTGATTCTTCTCTTCATACCCTGGATTACTGCTGACTAATTAGCAATTACTAGTCTGCTTGGTATCTGATTAATATGATGTAACGGCATTAAAGGTAAAGACAGCAACAGCAGTGTATCATCTCTGGGCCCAACCTGGCACTGAAGACACAAAAGGTTCCCAAGGCAGGTTCGTTTTCGAGTCTCCCAGGTGAAGGACTATGTAGGACCCAGCACTTAACCCTGACCTGTCTTGGAAATCTGTTGCTCTGTTTGCTTCTTTGAGTGGAGCACTTGCTCCGACTGTCTCACTTATACTGGAGTGACTTTAACACTCTGCAATCTACAAAACAAACACTCCTCAGGTGCCTACATAGGTATTTGTGTGCTGAATATGTGATATCTATCTTGAAATTCTTCATATCCCTGAAATCTGCACAACCAATAGAAAAAAAATTAAAACAAAACTATTTCTCTCTATCTCTCCCTGACATCTATCATTTAAGTAACCTCCCTTTGGCGCCACCGCTCGCTGGTACGACTTCTTGAACTGTACACCACGTGATATAACAACAATATCACACACATGCAACACGGCAGGGCAGAAAACTAAAGCAGTAGCTTACTGCTGTGAAAGGATTGAATGCTCTAGCTATGTTTTTTATGTATTTATCGCTATTGACAGGATCATACCACCAGTGAGCTCCTGCAGCCCGCTGTGTGTTTGCATCTGTGTCTCTTAATCAATCTACTGTATGTGGCTTGTTATGAAGCCAAAGCCACTCCTCTTATTTTACCCTCTTCACGAGCTTCAGTGTGCCATTTGCCTCTGAGCTGCATGAACACACAACTATTAATACAGTTGATTGAGATGGTTCCACTACATCTGTTTCATTCTGGCATGATTAACATTGTACTATACTTGTAAGCGGGTTTGCACATCCCAGAAACACTGACGTTAATGTCAGCTGATTGATTCGTCTCATTTCTCTTTGTGACGACGCTGAAAAAACTTCCATCCTTTGTGTAAAGACAGAAATATTCCCCGCTCACACAACTCTAATTGACGGTATTGAGTTTTCGGGCCCATGTTGTTACGAATGTTGACCGTGAATGACAGAAGGGAAGTATGCTTTATACTCAAATTATATGTTAAGAAATTCAAAAAGGGCATTAAGGTCGATAAAAGCTGCTGTCACAGTGAAATGCAAATGCTTTTAACTTCACAGTGGGGGGGAGTCTGCAGGAAAAGTCACTGGTCTTGATGACGGGGCGAGAGTTTTCAAAAGCCAACTTCGCCTTTAAAGTGTGCGTTTGATCACGGTGCTCAAACTCGTGTTGGAAATGCGGTACGTACGCTCTGGGTACTTTGTTTAAGTGCGAGCCCATCAGAGGGAAATCAAGCAGCTACTTCGCCCTGACAGCACGAGGGATTTAGAATACAAATCCCCTCACCACAGCAGCCGTTTTGGGTTTTTTTTGTTTTTTTGTTTTTTTACTTGTGCCAATTGTTGTTTCCACGGAACCTCACCTGCTCCTGCGAGTTCGGGTCATCCCATCCAACAATGAACACAACCATGGCGACAAAACACTTCCTGCTGCCCATGTGCGGCACTCTCCATTCCATTAGCTTTCCCTCACCCCTTCAATACATTTGCTTGAGAAGTTTATTTATTTTTTATTTTTTTATTTTTCTGCCAGCATGTGGTCCAAAAGGTTGATGAAACAGCACGCGGCCTGCCATTTATGTGGCAATAATTATATGGAAATGTTATTCACAGGCCACTGTGTTGCTCCGATGTGGTCATGTATTGAATTGACAGCAGTGAAGTGACTGGCAGCGGAGGGAATAGATTGTCCTGAATGATTTGCTTTTCCTCTCCGAGCCAGGCGTGTCATCAGCCACGCTTGGCCTTATCTTCGTGTGGTTAGCCTTCAGTACCAGCCGCTCGGAGCGCACGCCTTTTCACACGCAGGCCTTGACAGGAATCAGTCAATCTGAATAGGGAGATGTCATTTTCTGATCTGCCTTGCTTTACGGCCTCGTGGTTTCATCACGCTCCGGGTTGTTAGGAGGCTTGTACTGGCCGAAAACAATTTTTCTTTTCGTTATTTTATTCTATTTTTTTTTTTCAAATTCAAATGGAAAGTTTAATGGTGATTATTATAATTCAAGAATAAGTGCACCAACTATTTGTCCTTGCAAACTTACAAAGTGCTCCAAGGGGAAACAAAACTCCACCAGAGTGGGGAAATATTTTTACAGATTCAATTAGAAACCAACAATTATCTAGCTTGGGATCCAGAGGACGCCAAACTGCTCTGGCGGATACATCTGGTCCCACTCCCTTTTAAACAGACTCCCATCCATCCCAGTTTGTGACAGGCCATTACAACCATTTATATACTATGGTTCGGGTTTGACAGAAGCCAGATCAAATTGTCAAACTAGGCAGTGCTGATCAAATATGAATCATGGCTCTGTTGTTTTCTGTTATTCCCTGAGAAATGAAAATGTCGAAAAAGTAACTCACAATGTTCTTGCAATGTTAAAAACTAAGATTATGAATATGATACACTTCCTAATAAAAAAACATGACCTGTGCTAAAGTTTAGCCTCAAGTAACATTTAGTATGACTGCAGACTGGGAAGAAAACAATTCAATCACTAATCCAATCATTTCAGTTGTTGACAGCGTGGTGATGACGGCCAGAAGCTCAAGATGGCACTTTTTAGAAAACTAAAAAGACAAGATCTGTAATTTAAATGAATCAAGAAGCAATCACTTATGGACTCAGGGGGACAAAACATAGTGAAGTGCCCTCTAATCTCAACTTTCTGCATGCTGGTGCCCCACCGCATACAGCCAGGGCTCTTTTTTATTTTTTTGCCGCTGCCCCTCAAACATCCTCACTCTGCTACTGTTGGATACATTCTTCATACCTGGTGCCATATTTGATTTCCAATCTCAAAGACAAAAGGTAGAGGCAAAGGCTTCTGTGTATCACAATATTGAGAGCCACAACAATGCACTGACAGAAACAGGATTTTTTTTCCTCTGAACTGGAGCCCAAATAGTTGCAGGACTGCAATTTCCCAGAGACTCTACAAAAAAGAACATTGAGGTTATTATTAAAAGAAAAACTTTAAACTGTTATTCAAGTGGGGGGGAAAAAAACTCCAGAACCAAGGCCTCCTTTTTCTTCACAACTACTGACTAAATATACACTCATGAGAGATACAATCACAATTTTGGCAAATAAAATATCTAAATAACAAGCTGAAATAGGAATGCTATTATACAATTATACCGTCCAGCTGGTTTAGAAGGTGGTCAATCTGACGCAGCAGAGTTCAAGATATCTTAAAGACAATAAGCAAAATGTGGCATCAAAATGCTCTTTTGGCAGCAGCAAGCAGCCACTGTGTTTACTGAATCTATCCATTTCATTCAAAGGAGTCTCTCAGTATTGCTTATATTGGGAACTTTAACAGCCGAGTTAGGCCTTTAAGTCAATTAGAGAAACACTATGTGATAAAAGGCTGAGACAGACAGAGGTACTTGCAGTTAATTGATTGGTAGCTGAACAATGCTAAAGCACAATGATGTACAAGCTCCCATTTAATTACAAGCGTTGTGGGGCTGGGGTCACTTAGGGACATTCAGCGAGCAGCATTTTATTTTTCTAAATACGTTGCACCTTGTTGTTGTTTTTTTTTTTTCTTCAAATGCTTGTTAACTTTTAATTTGCCTCAAGAGAAGTGAAAATCTGCATAAAACCTGCAGATGAATAATCAAAGCGAGCAGAATGAGTGTGTCAGAAGCAGCTGATTATAAACAGTGCATCATTTCGGCGAGATGGCAGAAGATGAGTGTTGTGGAGGATTTGTGGTGGATATCAAGAGCTACATTCCCACCAAGAATCTGGATTTAGTTTTTAACACGTACTGCAGCTGGTTATTTGTCAATTTTTCTGTTCAATGTGCTACCAAATCAGCCCATTTCAAGCTCTCCCACTCCGAGCTGAGACGATCAGAAATCATTACCACAGATGACCCGTTATTTTTTCCAAAGTGTGCTTCTGTAACACTGTATTGGAAAAACCATACTGTTAGGTAGGTGAGGAACATGCTGAAAGGCACTAAGTGGATATAGGTTTTCAAAAGCAAAGGCAAATAGCATTTTTCAGCACTTTAGAGCAAGCCAGTTTTATTATGTATCATAAAGATGACATGTCATGTCATCATCTAGAACCGCTTTATCCCTTTTTCTAGGGGACACATGATTTGTTGATGGCAGGGTACACCCCTGGACAAGTCACCAGCTCATCGCAGGGCCCTCAGGAGCAGTTTGGGGCTCAGTATCTTGCTCAAGGACACTTCAACATGCAGGTCAGATCAGCCCGGGGGAGCCGAGAATAGAACCAGCGACCTTCCAATCACTAGCAGACCCGCTCTACCCCCCGTATCATAAAGATGGGTATCCAAAATGGCAGCCTAATTCTGCTTCACTCGGTTGCCAGACTTGTAGGAGACCCAGATGAATCACATGAACTTAAATAAAAGGGAGGGGAGCACTTCAACGTAGAAGAGCTACTCTTCATCATGCTGCATCAAGAGCTTTAAGGAAGGGTTACGCTTGAAAAGGACAAGTTGTTCGATGTGTGGTGTTGGAAGACTGTTTATAATTGTTCTGAATGGCCACACTAAGAGGTGAAGTGAAAAGCCAGCTATCAAAGAACGAGGCGAAATAGATAACAGTTTAAATATGGGGATTACGCTGCACATTTTTATACAGTCAATCCTGGAAGTCAGGCAATTACTGCATGAAGTCAATCTGCAAATGCCAGACTAATTACCAGTGTGCTTTAGTCTGGAACCTCTCAGTTTCTTTTCAGTTTCAGAGGGGCATTATCAGCAGGTGCTGACCCAAGGTTCATCTGCTATAAACAACAACGTCATCATCTCAACATACGAAGCAACGAGTTCACAAACAAAAACCTTGTCACTGGAATGCATAAAAGTAATCCTATTTGAATTGATAGACTTTTCGAGAGAGATAGGATGCAGATCTTGGTCAAGTTCGATGGATGAGAACGAGGTCGATTTCGGTGGATCAGGATATGACTGGACTTGTTGGATGAGAATGAGGAGCAAATTTGGTGCAGGCAGATAAGGTCCAGCATGGTGGATGTGGTTGATGGTTGAATTCTGTGGATGAGAATAAGGGTCAAGTTCCACTGGATGAGGATGCGGGACCAGTTTGGTGGCTGACGATGAGGGTCGAGTTCAGCTGATGAGAATCATGTTCAGCGGATGAAAAGGGGGATATGGAGAGGGATGAAAAAAGAAAGGCGTGCAGGGTGTCTAATACTGATCAACAACCCAACAAGCACTTCTTTTTGGACTAAAGAAGTGACTTGAAAAAGTCCCCCCAAAAAGCCCTAAAACCTCTAAATGTTGCGTGACAAACAGCTTCACAGTATGTTTGAAAGGCAAATAAAGTAGCTGCAAGTTCAAGGGTTTTTTTGTGTGTGCATGTGTGTGTGCGTGTGTGATCATCTTGCCTTTTAGCGCATGCATCGGTGCACAGAGATTAGATTGCCTCACTCTTCTTCATTGATCACTCTGACGTGGCATGAAGAATTCGAAGTTAACCTCAGTGTGACCTCTGGGGAATGAACCGCGATTCCATCTGAGGAAACGTGTTTGAGTTGACTTAAACTAAGTGCAACAGTAATCAGTGTGTTATCTGGCTGTAATTGCATTAGCTGAACTGAATTCCGTCTTGTTGAAACTAGAGGTCAGGCCAAAGGGTTTTTTGTAATAACATGATACTGACATCTACCAATCTGTGGTGTCTAAATGCAGTTAGTCCCTTGGAGACAACTCTTCTACACAGATTGTGAGTGAAGTTTATTGGACAGCCACAGAAAGAACTCCCTTCATAATGTTATAACTACACTGAAATACAGTCAGTGGTGTCAATGAATCAGTGAATTGATGCAGTGAGTCAATTTTAAGTTAATCATTCTAATCGTCCGGCTAATGGTTTTCTAATGGAAGTGTCTGTATAACCAGTAAACATTAGCATTTACATGATCCTCTGAAATGAGTTTAATTTTTTCATCCCCTGGCTGTATCATTACCACTAAAATAGTCATATTGAATGCAAGGCATTCTGCAATTTCTGTTATTATTGCTAATACGTTTTCAATGTCCCTTGCTGTTTCTCAATCTAATAGGATTTTTTCACCCCTGTGGTAAGGGTTTGGAGTCAATCTCTAAGATTTTATGGCAAATACGAAGCTCCGCAAGAAGCATAAAATGTTTCTGATTGCCTTCAAAAACCGATGTAGCCGTGATGAAATTCTTTGTTTTCTCATGTGTGACATTGGAGTCTACCCGAAGGGCACCAATATAATCTTTTCACTTACATTACTATGCTTTTCCATAACCTTCAACATGAAAATGGCTTTTGTTCCTGACACTGGAGAAACCTTGATTTGTTTCCCATCAGATAAAAAATGATAATGGAACTGAAGACAGTGGTGATGACATGGGAATATGTATTGGCTGGTGAATGAAGAGTCTTATGGGCCCATAAAGCATGCATTTCATTTTGATGGTATTTGAATGTTCATGTTTTGTTGCTGATAAGAGGTGAAAGGTGCCTTTGAGAGATCAGATTTAAGTGGCATTCACACATTGAGAACATCTATTGTAGCTCTTAAATCATGTTGAGTGTTACCTTTAAGAGAAGTATCTTTTTTTATTTCTTTTAAACTGTGTGCCTTCCAACACAATGGCTGGAAAAAATGTTGGCTATCTGAGTTCTTGCAAACCACAGATTATGTTTCTTTTGGTCCAATTCTTTATTTCATCTTATGAAAACTATGTGCTTACACTATTGTTAGGCTTAAAGTGAAACTCTTGCCAAAAAGCAGCCAAGGCTTTATTTGTGATTGAATATGAGCCAAATCGCGTAAAAGCATAATTACGACAAAAGAGGCTCATTTAAGTAGCACTTTTACTGTAGTTTCGTTTTCGGGCAGTGCATGGGGCACTGGCACGCTAGCATCAAAATTGCTAAGAAGGCTGGTCACAACATGAAACTTTGCTCGTAGTATCACCAGGGTCTCTACACATGAACACGAGCACTGAGAACATTGTGTACGCACGTTTACTAAAATTGAGGTTTTTGAACTACTCATGGTAGGAGCTGGAACACTGGTGCACCGCTGTCAAGGCAGACAAAAACCGTCGATCCCTGAGTGCAACCTAACGGGTAGGGCGTCCACCATTACTCTCCTGCCTGTTAGGTCGCACTCAGGGATCTCCCCCCCTCCCCCAAACTGTGATCTAGTGTAGTTATCCCTTGGCAAGAATGACTGGCCTGAATAGCTAACACCTAACGAGACAACATACTGCAGACCCCTGTGAACAATTACAAAATGAATTAAACCAACACATAACCCGACTGGAAATCATCAAACACCAAAAGACACCGTTCCCCACCCAACAGCTTAAATATAAAAACTTTCAATAAAGCAACCAACCAAGCAAATATCTGGCTAACCCACTGCAATTCAAAAAATGAGAAAGCAGCTATCACATCCATACTTAATTCTACGAGTACCATCACCCACAACCCACAGGATATAAATGATGTATTTCATAAATTCTACAGCAGCCTGTATTCCTCAGATCACGACCCCGACCAATCAAAAATAGACAACTTTCTAAATAACCTAAACTTACCAACACTACCCAGAGAACAAGCCAGGATTATAGTCTCACCCCTTACCTCTGAAGAACTGCACAAAGCCCTGAATAAAATGCCAAACAATGAATCACCTGAAGATGATTTTACAAACACTTCTTGTATATAATATACCCTCCAACCACCGTCCCCTATCACTAATCAACACACTAGGCTAAAATTATTGCTGCAATGATGTGCGTGAAGGCAGGTAAGGAAGAGACTCTATTTTCAACACAACAATGTGTTTTACCTGCTCTATTTTAAAGGTTAAGTGTGTAGGATTTAGTGCCAACTAGCGCTGAGGTGGCAGAATACTACCTACTGAACACCCCTTCTTTCCATCGTCCCCTGAGCTGTCCACTACAATTCTGTGTTAGATTTGTCCATTCTGGGCTACTGCAGAAACATGGCAGTTAGCCTGGGTCTAAATTTGCAAGTGGCTTGGCTGAGCCTGACAAGTCACAAGATCCAGCTCATTTTTTTTTTACCCGGAGAGTCAAACTGTTTTTGGCTTCATGCATCACTAAGCAGTCTCCGTGGGAATGACGCTATATCCAGTTCTCATTACACATCCAGGGAGAACATAATGACTCTTGGTTTCCGGTGATTATACACTAATGAAAATATAATTTTGAATATTAGACTCTATTTCTGCCCATAAATCCTAAACACTGGACCTGTAAGCTGTAAATATGACATACTTGTCTACTTAGCTTACTGCTTTCAGTAGAACCCTGGTATGCTTCCGAGGCCAAGCAGATCTACTCTGAAGTGTTTCCTAGCTGCTTGGAAACCAGTACTAGATGCTACTACATTTTAGGAAACCTCTGTCTCTTCTTTATTTGATTTGGGGAAGTTCATAATCCAGTCACCCCTGTCAGACTCATTATCCCTACGTCACAGACCCAGTGTCACACGGGGTAGCATGTACAGGTGGGTTGACGACGGATGGCATCATTCAGTGGTGGCCTGGGGGTTGAAATTAGTCTCCCTCCCTCTCCCTCTCTCCTCCTGCCGGGAGCGAGCCGGGGTCGCAAACGATTGCCAGACGCTCATATTTTACCTTCTCATTAGCAGTAAAGAAGGATGAGGTAATTACTGTGTTGGAGTGGCAGCTAGACTCTGAGGTGGAGGGAGGGAAGCTCTTTTTGGTATTGCACTGAGGCTGAAACATTGGGCAGGGCGACTTGCACCGGGAGAGTAATCTAACTGCTACAGTGTGAAAGAAAATGTAGCCTCTGATTATAAATAATACAAAGGATCTTTTATGTAAACACAGTAGAAGTTGAAGACTCAGAAATGTAGAGAAACTGATCTCAAGGCCTGCAAAATAGCTGCTAGTACACATAACAGTTCCTGTTGCTTACAGATGTGCCGCGTGATAAATCAGGACAGCTGACACCTCATTTAGATTGCTGAATCACTGTCAATGCACTCCTCAGACAAAGTGACCAGTGACTGAAACAATAACCTAAAATGACTCCTCGGGGCACAATGATCGCACGCTGTGTCAGAGCTTCACATTCTGCCAAACTCAATCTCACGGTCACCTCTACATTTCTGATCCAAAGTTCCAGTTTCCAACATGCTTTATGTAAAATAATGTTGATTTCATGCTGTGGCCAGTTACGGTTATTTCTTTGCCCACAGGAGGAGACAAATTGAAATCCAAGACTGAAATGAAAAATGTTCCTGTACACTCACTTTTTGATTCAGATTGGTGTGTTTCTATATAAAAGTCTCGCCTGGTGCTGTTTTAATCAACCGGGTGTAACAAGACATAGACAGGCTCCTCTTCTTAAAATTCATGTCTTGCTATCGTGATGCTTTCTTCTCCTGTGTCCATGTTCATTGCGTCATTTCTTTCAAGCCGGTATTGTTGCTCCAAACAGTAATTTAATCATAGTTGAGAAGCTTTGGCTCATCTCTCTTGCTTGGCTTAGATTCGTGTGCAGGTGAATTTCTACTGCTTGTTCGTGCTTTAATCTTTTTCATGAATTTCGCTCTCTTACGCTGACAAAGTCCTCTATATTCACAAACTCTAATGTCACCATAACTGACCAATGATTATTATGCTTGCATGTTTTTCTTTTATTATTGCAATATCATTCCATGTCACTCTGTCTTTCAGACCCCCTCCACCACCATAACTTTCACAAGTTTTGATCAACCACCTGCTGGTTTTACTCCACCATTTCCATAGTTTTCTCTGGTACCAAATTTAATTATGATACACTTTCCAACTGATGTCCCCTGGCTTAAATGAATGTGGTCAAAAGTGTGTCTAATCTCTTCTGTATACTTTTGGTCAGGTTTTTTTTGCCAAGTTTTGTGCACAGCCTATCACTTCCATTTAAGGGAAATCATGTTGAAGACAATATTGTGCATTCAACGCTTAGGCAACTTTGAGGAAGACCCCTTCCCATTCCAACATGGCAGTGGCATCAAGAGAGTGTCCAGAAATGGGTTTACACAATCTGTTGTGGAAAAACTTCAGAGGTCTGTACAAAACTCACCCAACACCTTCAGGATGAATTGAGATGCCAACTGTGAGCCAAGCCTTGTCCACCGACATTGAGCTCACTGAGGCTATATTCAGACCAACAGGGGTGTGAAAAACACAAAGTCCTCTTGTTCACTTGAATGGTGGACACAGTCCATTGGTGCAACGGGACAGCCAAAGCAGAGGGTTCTGGGGAAAAAAAGCAGAATCATTCAGGGAAGGACTTGAACCATGCTCAACTTCTGCTGCATCATCTGGCAGGATTCTCTTTTGGCCAATCGCAAGCATGGAAGTGCAGAATTTCTGCTCCAGTAGTCACAACAAAAGATTAAGCAGTTGCCACCATGATAACTTTCCAGATTTGCAAAATCCCATCTGTTAATATTACAAATCAGTGTCAAGTGTTTTTGTGTCTGACAACTAATCTGCTACTCCAACTGGACATCGTGGATCAGATTTCATTGTTTCACCAGTATCTTAAACAACACTAACACTGCACTGTTGTAATGTTATGTTAAAGGATATTGTCTTTATTGTTTAAAACAAAAAAAAAAACAAAAAAACAAAAAAAAAAGTAACCAGTGTATTATTATTTGATTTTAAGATTATGGGACAATCATTACCCATCGTTATCTGGAAGGCTGTGCATCAAACATCTTTCCTTAAAGCTGCTCAACCGAAGTTGTTTTGATAGTTATGATGAAGCCTTCAGCTATAGACTCATCTGCTGTTGGTGATCCTTTGCAACGGGTGCTCAAACAAATGTCAAAGTTTAATTAAATGAACTGTGATTAAAGGAAAATTGATTTATATATATCCTGCTGGCAAGTGAACACGCCATGCGGCTCTGATCCAAGTGAGCAAGGTTTGCATCTGGGTCGGGAGGGGAAAGCACATTAAGATGCTGATCTGACCTTTAGCATTCCATAGAATAGATAGCAGCAGTGCAGTCATTAAGATGTAGCCTATAACGGGGCAACTTACACAGTGGTCCTCACAAGTAACAAGATTCATAACCTTCATCCTTCACCCAACTACACACACACATACACACACAGAGCTTACTACTACGAAATAATTGCCTGAGGCACAATGACGATATACTCACATTCTGAAATTCAGCGTTATTGGTCAAAATCTGTAATATTTTCACATTCAGCTGGATATAAAACACAGGCCCAAATATAGAACAGCCCACAACCACATAGAAAACATCACTGGTAATACTGTGATAACAAAAAGCTTGTTATTAGGAACAAAGTTTGAGAAGCTGTGTTTCACTGCCCTCTCTGGTTTCGCATTTGGCCACACTCAACGTCACTGACAGACGTGGCTGTAGAGGTCAGAAGTGTCCTGGGCTGAATCTGTTGCTACACCCACCAGTTTGTTTATTGAGAGTACACTTTTACAATTGCTATAGGAAGGTGAAAGCCAGCTCCAGTATCATATATCTACATGTTTTGGAGTGGAAATCACGCATACTTATCGGTCCAGCAGATCACCTCAGCTGGCTGCTGCAACACTACTGCAATGGCTGCGATGCAATCCTTCGGGCAACTCTGCAGGTCAAAGTTATGTCCACTAATAGTGCTTGTTTTTGCAACTGACAGGCTGAGGTTGTTATTCAAGGTGTCTGACAACATTATTGAAATGACAGAAACAGACCTTTCTGTGAAGTGAATATTAAGAAAACAGAAACCAAAAACACAAGTCTCATTCAAGGAGAAGTTTTGCTCTATAAGTTAACCCTCTTCTAGATTGTCAAAATCCATGAAATATTTAGTACTGACTTTGAAAAATAAATCCTTGCTGGCAGGGTTAGGGTCTTCTCACTCACCTCTCGATAGATTTCAGAGCCAGACTTCTATCTAACAAAGTATTTCTTCTTACCCAACAGTTTTATGAATCCGCCTTCCACTTGTTTCAAGCTATTATGTCCGTAATTATATGGAAAATATAGTATAGAAAATAATCCGCTTATGTTGGGACTATGTATTTTCACTTGTTTTAAATTATCTAGTGAAACTTTTAAAGGTCTACCTCCGTCTTAACCGTCTTTAAATGTTATGTTGCATTTTGCAACCAAAATTCCCAATGTTAAAAACGTGTTTACCTGTAAGTTCCCTTTAAATAAAGTAAAGACATCTGTTTGTGTAATATTTTTATGTTCTTGGTACGTGGGAAAATCTGAACGACTGTTTAAAAGCTGAAGTCAGTGCAACATTGAAGCAATGTACTTGAAAGGCCAAGAAAACTGACTTTTTAAATTTAAATTTAATTGTAGGTACTTTTTTTTTTTTCCTACCGGTGACAGGTTAACAATCTATGATGAAAAGATTTTTCTTTTGAAGAATTCCAGATATTTTCAAAATGTTAGGCTCTGAAGGTGTTGCAGTTAAAAAAGCCTTTCTGAAAAGTGGTGTTGAACAGGGCATATATAATAAAATAACAACTGTAACCACGCAAACTTCTTTGCATGTCAACGTATTTAAATGATATGTCGAAAAATAACGTCAGTGAAGGTGAAGGCTGTACAGGAGTCACAGAGGAGTATTCTAAAGGCAGCTGAAAATAAAGTTTATAAGATAAATTCCACTTCATGTATAAAGAGCAAGTTAATATTGAATCTGCTGCATAATTTACACGTAATTAGGAATGATTTACAGTCAGACAAAACACGCCCCACAGAGATATTGACCACAGAGCTGCCTACTGAACGCCCACAGATGAACTTGAGCACCTCAGACTGCGGTGCCTTTTCAATCAGTGTCCAGATAATATTGGTAAAGCCGATGTGTTCGAAACAAATTACAGATGGGGGCATTTAATTCACAGCCGCACACCCACGGATGAAATTGGATTTTACTGCTGCAAGTCCCCCTGTACCACACTCGCATTAAGTCTGCAGCACAAGTATTGCACTCTCAATATTTGACTTCCTGACACACTAACGAAGAAACCGCCGGCATTACATCAGAGGAAAGCCATTACTCCTCGGTCGTGGGAGAGCACTATGTGTGGCAATGACTTGTGTCATGTCCCATTAATAATGGTAATGATAGCATTAGGGGGGTGCTGTGGGATGTAATTCAAAGATCTGCCAAGTGCGAGTGACAAGGTCATCCTAAATGACAGTAAGCAGGCCTGACACTCCTTCACAAGGAAAAATGTGCACTTTTTTTGGATCACTCATTGAGAAGCAAGACGTTCTGTTATTAACAGGTAGCAAGCGGCATTTGTCTCATCCACATATGGTTTGTCTGAGTACATTAGCTGTGCCATCCATACTTTGATATTTTTCAAATTTGAGAGTTGATCTGTCTTTCATCAGGAGCAGGTGTGTAAGGATCCAATTTGTAAAACAGATTATTATTTTTTTTTATATAAGTGCTGCCATCTAATCTGAAAAAACACATACAGGTAAGGTGTATTTTCAGTTGTTATCATTTGCTTATTTAACTTGAAGCAAACAGACTCTGTCCAGTGATTTTTTTTTCCCTCTGTTCCAGCACTAAAGAGGAAGAGGAAAATTATCCGATTTCGTGTGCCTAGAACTTTTTGTTTTTTCAAGGTATCAAAAGAGGTATTGTGTTTCATTGACGGCAAAAATTCATTTTTACTTTGTACTTAAGTAAATTTAAGAGCTTGTACTTTCTTATTTTTACTTGAGTAAAGGAGTTGAATCAGTACTTCTACTTTTACATGAGCCATTTTTTTAGTATCTACATTTCGACTTAAGTACCAAATGTGTCTACTTTTGATAAAATGTTACTTTATCTTGCCAGCTAAAAGCACATCTTTGTTATCTCAGCCTGACTGTAGCACAATACGGCAGACGTGGGGTGTTTTGTTGGTTCAGGTCCAATTTAGTATATTATAATTGACAACTATACAAGTGTACTGTTTTACACATTGATTCTTAGTGTTTGTGCACTAATCCCCCCATACATGTGGTGCCCTTTTGTTTTTTTTCCACCCCTGCCCCTAAACCATCCTAAAGCCGCCACTGACTGATGGTTATTATTAAGTGAGATACAAATCTCTATCTCGGGGGAATCCAATGTTGTGTGAGATGTGATCGAGGTATGACTCTGAGAAGATAGGTAAAGATTTGCAACACAATTTTGTATTAGCAAAATGTTTTATACTGGGCTGTATTGAACAATTAAAGTCACTCTAATCAGTAATCATTCAATTAATGTGTATAAATTATACGTATACCACATGAAGACGCTCAGACAACAAGTTACATATTCTATATAGATTTGTCTATGACAGATATCAGATTGAATGAGAGGAGGGCAGTTGTGGTTAAGAACATATTTCAGTCCCTCTGGATCATGCTGGCAGCCAGTTCTTAATGCTCTCCATATATAATTAAGCTGTGAACATCACACATTATTCATCCATCAGAGGCACTCCCAAAATTGACGGAAGGAAAATGTAAGCATGATTAATCACAACTATCCCCTTTCTCTGCAGCTCCCTCTTTCTGTTTGTTTTTCCACCAGCGTGTGCTTTCAGCTGAAATGTCTGAATACGGTTTTAATTTCTTTGCCAAAACAAAACACAATGACAGGAACCTCAATAAGTCATCAGATAGTGATTGAGTGCGATCATATAAACAGTGCAGCTGCTGGGCTTTTTTTTTTTTCACATCGAGAGGCATTGCAGAAAAATTATTCTTCCTTGTGATGGTTTTCTTAAAAAAACATTTGATCATAGCAATTAAAATATTAAAGAAACAACATTTTTGTGTCACTGTTCCTGATGATGAGTTGTGGCAAAAACAAACAAACACTGGTTTTGCATCTTTCAGATTGTCTTTTGAAAAACAAACTAATTCCTTATTTGAATCAAGTGTGTTTGACTCAGTGCTTAGAGAAACAATTTATTTCATTCTGTTAAACCTCTCAGGCAGTGTTTCTGCTGGAGAACACACCTATTCTGACAGCAGTGTCTCAACAATAATTTATGGAGCATTAAAAACACTTTGCCTCAGTGATTCTACCAATTGTACTAGTTTGCTCTACTGTGGTGGGTTTTCTTTCTATGGATTATTGTTATCTATTATACAACAGTTCCACTTTTGAGAATGGAGCACCTTCCTCCTACATGTAATAAGGCTGGGAGTGTAAGATTTACATGTAAAAATAAATGGCAAGGTAAGTGGTTGAGGTTAGGGTAATGGTTTGAACCTTTGTAGAAGACAAACAGTCAAGAGATTTTTGTTATGCAGAAGTTCTTTTCGTTTGAAATTGAGGTATGGATCGTCTGTAGGTGCTCTGTCAAAATCGGTTCTAACCAATAAACTCTTTATAAACAACGACTTCTTAAAAAGTGGTACCCAATCATCGCCCCAAGAGCACACAAATCAGATCCGAAAATCCTATAATTAAAGCCTGATTCTGTCTGCCATCATCATCAAATTATATGTAAATCTCATTATGTTCTTTAGAAATGTCTCTATTTTACTCAAAAATGTGTGGATATGAGAGGCCATGCACACCAGGCTGTTCCTAAAACCCTTTGCATCCCTCACAACACAGCCTCGCAACAACAGACTTTAAATTTATGTTACATAAAGCTTGGCAAAGTGGTTCAGCCAGCTTCTGCCAGTGGGTTGCAAGATCTATAGAATGCACACAAGATGCTTGCTTAAGCCGACTTTACGTTGTTTAATATGTGGAATCAAAGCTTTGGTCGTTTACTCAGCAGATAATGAAGAATCTGTTCCCTTAAGCTCTGAGCTCTGTTTGTGGACATTTCAGAGCAAGTCAGGCGTAAAACTCCAAGATGCACTGGAGGTGTTTCTACTGGGAAACAAAGCTCTTACTCTGTGTTTTTACTTGGGACCGACATCTTTTACTGTGTAGAACTGATATCTTTCACCTCAGAGTAATGGCTTCACCGTGGGAGAGACATCTTTCTCTAAGAGCTGTGGAACATCTTAGACACATTGTTTCTTCCGGGTGAACAAACATCTTTTATTCAGAGCAGTGGTGCCGCAGTGTATCAGTCCAAACTTTAATGCAACAACAGTTGCTTCAACTGCAGGAGCCGTATCTATCTGATTGAGTGAGAGTGCCGTTGACCTTCAGCCATTTTACTGAGACTGTATTAAAAAGGCCCAGCCAGAGCCCTGATTTTATGGCCATGCCTTCCCAAGGTCCCACTGACCTGATGGATATTACGAGGATAAATCAAACTTTCATGCCAACACACTCATCCACAGTAGGGGATGAAGCATGACTGTGTGTTGAAGGATGGCATGACTCGAAGGAAGGAGTGTGCGTGTGTTAGAAGGGGGTGTTTAAGGCTCAATCCTATTTCCAATTTTTACCCCTACCCCAAATCCCCCTAGTTTTCAAGTGCCCCCTTTTCCCTCAGATTAGAGTTGCAAGGGGTAGTGGTTGAAATCTGCCCCTATGAAATGGGACAATCCTTCGATTACTAAACTTTGCACTAATGTATCTGTAGCTAAACTAGCTAAGTACCTAAATTTACATTGTTATTGCTGATTTGGCATCAAAATCCCACATTTTGAGGTTGCCTTTCCCCCCTTTGGTGGTATATGTCGGCCAAAGCTTAAAAAGGTCCACTCTAAATTTTGGAAGAGGGTGGATTTTTGATCCTCATTTCCAACTCATCAGCTATTGACTCTTTGGGATGGCAACTTCACCGACCATTAATCCCAAAGCCTCAGTTCTTGACAAGTTGGGAATGAGACACCAAAAACCTGACTCTTCTTAAAAAGCTGACCTTTGACTAGTGTCCAGCCACAAAAGTCGCTGCTCTTCTTACACCTCCTAATTTTAGTGCATGATTGATAGCATGAAGTAGTGGATGAATTGGTAGCATCCATGCTTTTCTATCACCGTCAGACAAATGACAAGTGGCGTGGTGATAATATGGCATATTCGAAACGCCTGGTCGCATCTGTTTCAACAAGCGCCTGTGACAAGAACTGTTGACGTACGAGAGTCTTGAAAGGTTGACCCACGTCATAGGGTGACATTTGAATGATTACCCCTTGTAACTATGTTCTGGAGGGCAAAAGTGCAATGAGAGGGGGGTTAAAATTGTGAAGGAATTGAGCCTAGGGCAATTTCCACTATTTCTACATTGAAGTATGATAGTTTTTGTTTATTTGGATGTTAAAAGGTGTAAAGGTTTTCTTTAGGGTGTCTATAAGTGTTAGTCAATCACATCAGAAAGAAAGCAGCCCCGTTTGGAAGCCCAATCATATATTATTGGTGGGTGAACAGTCTGACAGCAACCGGAGCTCTTGACCACCTCACAGCGCCATGACACCGCTGTGAAAGCAGCGGAGTGGAGCACTCTCTTTTGTGCACACATCAACTTAACATTAACAATGCAGACGCACAGGGTGAGTGAGAGGACAGTGGTGGATGGCAGAACTATTTCCTGACCCACTGGACTCTCATGTCCGGGGCCAACCAGGGTTTGACATTGTGGGATTTAAGCCTCAGTGTGCGGTGACAGCTTGATAATGCTGTCCTGATTCACACACCAAGTTCTGGATTTAGAGCACTAAGGGCAGAGAGACTTAGTGACACGCATACACTCAATGACTTTCTATTCTTAACTGTGAAAGCCTCTTATTTTTGCCGATCATCACCCACAAAGATCTTCTTGTGGCAGCAGCCTCAAGTGTTACATGATATACGAATAGTTATTGGACAGCATGTATCGCATCTTGAACTGTTTCAATATCCGTAAAGTTTGAGGAAACTTAAAGTCGGCTATGTGGAGAGTCAAAGATCACACAAGTAAAAGAACACCCTCTGCTATACACACTTATTGTACTTGTTAACTTCCTTTTAAGTTCCTTCTTCTTCTTCTTCTACTTGCTGCTTTCTTTCTTTTTTTCCCTGTCTGTCTTCATCTCCTAATTCCTTTGCACCTTCGTCTTTACTTCATGTTTACCTACTTCTTTACCTCCTTCTTTAATCCTTTCTGTCTTCATTTCCTTCATATTCATTTGTACGTCCTTCTTTAGTTCCTGTCTATTTCCTTTTATTTATTTTTTAGTTACTGTTACTTATTTCTTTATTTTTTGTCCCCTTTATTTTGTTTGTATTTCCTGTTTACTTCTTTCAGTACTTTCTTATAACTTCCCTTAGGGTAAGATAGGGTAATAATACATCAATGTTGAGTTTACAGATTGCTGCACTGTACAGTGGTGGAAGAAAAATATACAGTTCTATGCAGGTTTAAATTATCGTCTTTGAACATTTAAATGTGATGACTACACTACACAAATGGCAGAGGTGTGAAGATAAAGAAACACATGTCTTTTTCTAAATAACAAAGACTTTCAGTCTTTAATTAGCAATGATACCCAGGAGGCAGCATATGCATCATGCTAATTATACATCAAATTAGCATTCAAAGGAAAGAACATCCTCCTGGGTGATTTGATTTTAATGACAGCTTTCATATACAGCTCTTCAACAACAGGAAAAGAAAAACAAGTGGAAAAGAACTAAAGGTAAGTAGCTCTCTTGCTGCCATAAAAGCTATTATTATATTGCAGAAATGTTTATTGAAGCTGCCGTTCAGTGTTGGTCTTACGAACCTCTCAGACATGATGACGGGGAAAAAAAATGTAAGAGCTACAAAAATCGAAGTTTTCAGTTTGCTTCCTCTCCCCAAAGAGTCTCTCCCTCCTCCGTCGCCTGCTTTCCCTGAGCAGCATTTCCTGTGCCTTTTTATCATAAATCCATTTCTGTTGTTATTGGGTCAGACTTGCTCTCCGATGGGACTTCATGTTGCTTTAAAAACCAATAACAGAGAGCCTCTGGCAAGTTTCCGGACAATTTATCATTGTTGCTAAATGTAAGCAGGGCACTGTGGTGATGTTTACAAATTTAAAGGCGGGTTATGGCCGACGGTGTGAGAGCGTATGTGGGTGCCGGCACCACTTTCTGACCGAGTGTGCGAACGTTTTCACTCGGCTGACGCTTGAGGGACAGAACTGGCGGCAGGCAGAAACTCACACTAATTTCCGTAAAAGAAAAATAAATGATGGGGAGATAACAGGCAGAAATCCTGATTAATGTATCTAACCGAAAATTGTGCGGGACTAAAATGGAAAATAATCAAATGAATTCTGTCCGCTGTCAGAAAGTTTCACTGTAGAGGTTCTTTGAGGATACTGCATAATTGTTGCAAACTGAATGCGCAAAGATGAATAAATTGAGTAGATTGAACACTGAGTGGATGCAGGTACATTGTAATATGATAATTTAGGGTTTCCAAGAAGGGGAAAGTGCTCATACCAGACAGCAGGAGTTTAAGTTGTGGATCTGCAGGGCATCAAGGTAGTAGTGGTAGGTAGGTAGTAGGTAGTGTGGGGCACTCTTTTTTCTCAGACAATTTTACTTCTTAATTACCATACTGTAGCTTTAAGACTGATATCAATATTTCTTTGGGCAGTTTTCAATATTGAAATTCCCAGTGTAGCCCCTTCTTCGACCAAAGACAGTAAATATCAAACAAAAAGGGAAATGTAACTGCAGAGCTTGTGTCCGTGGCTGTATACAGCATGGCTACGTAGATTAATGAATATATTAATTATTTTTTAATCGCTGCAGAGGTTGAGATATCCTGACTTTTCGTCTCGACTTTTGATCAAGCTATAAAAATCATCCTTTAATTTCACTCAGGTTTTTAATCATCAATAAATCATTACTTATAAAGTCTCCCTCAGAGTCACAGAAAGTCATTTTACAACAATTTTTACAGGCGAGTGCACCCAATGATGGCCAAACTTCAAGCAAGCAATTTAAGTAATTCAGTAAATTACTCCACAAACATTAAAAAAACTCCACAGTTTAAGTTGTCATTAGAGCTCAAACAATTAGTGATATTTGTCTAATTGAGCTACAACAACAAAGAATGGCAGCCATTTTCATAATGAATTCAACTGAGTAAATTCTCTTTGTTATGCAACAAGAGGCTGAATGTATTTGGATTTTTGGACATGTTGAGCTTTGGGAAACTAAAGGACATTTTTTCTTTTGCTCTTCTCTGATATTTAACTCATCTGTCTCTTTCATGATGCTTATCCAAGGCCGGGTCTTACTGACAGCAGGCTAAGCAAGGTAGTCCAGACATTCCTCCCCCCAACAACACTTTTCAGCTCCTCCTGGGGGATCCCGAGGCATTCCTAAGTCAGACGAGATATGTAATCTCTGCGGTCTATTCCGGGTCCAACCCAGGGTCTTCTATGAGTTCAAAAACGTGCCTGGAAAACCTCCACAGGAAGGCACCCAGGAGGCATCTCTACGAGTCCTGCATTCACAATTTTACGTACTGCAAAAGTGCAACAGCATTAGCACCAACTCTCTAAGCACCATCTTACTTTGCACATTACATCGAGTGGTGTCTTCACAGTAGTTAGTAAAATACTTTGCTAAAAAGATTTGTATTCAAAGTGTTTGCAGAGAAAACCTCCAGTATAAGTATACATGTTACTACACAACACTTGTTTTAGGTTACCATACCCTTTGTAGATTACACTACTCACTCACACATTGTGCACTATCAATCTCAATCTGAAACGTTTCCATTAACTAAAGCTAACTAAAGCTCCTCGCAATTTAACTAAAGTTGACAGATACATTAAGAAAAGCGCAATATTTAATCCTGAGATGTAGTGCAGCAGACAGATAAAGCAGCTTAAAAATGTAAGACAGGTAAAATCCATCAAAACCACTCTCAATCAACAATGTGTAATTTCTGTCGTCTCTCAATCAATACAATAAAAACAAAAGATGTAGTTTGATAACTCTGCAAAGCAGCGTGGGATCATGGGAGCTGCATTCTGCATGCACCAACTACCATCACCAATAAATCTCTCTGATGTGAGTCAAGCAGAAACGCTCAGGGACGAGGTAATGGGAGATTTTATCATAAAAATATGGATTTCTCTGGGTTTGAATAATGGAAACATGTGGGATAATCTAAGTACACAACTCGACAAAATAGATTATAATTATAAGTATATTAGAGCGTAAATGTTCTTATTGAGTTGACCCTCGTGGAAGAAAGGGACAGGCTTTTACGAATGAGCATGTGCAAGCAGGGTCAACAAGAATACTGCAGGTGCACGGAGGCTGATCACCACGTAAATAGCCACAAGATGCTACTGGACATCACCTGTAGAACAAAACCCACCGAGCACGGCCTCAGAGTCCAGATGTGCTAGGGTGGAAACGCTTCCTGCCTGTGTGGGCAGAGGAGCGAACATGACATGAACACAAAAGAAGAGGAAAATTATGATAAAGAGCTCGGGCAGGTCCATCACGCTTAATTAAAGTTACACAGGCTGGAATTGAATTTGTTTTGACTCCCCCTGCCAAGAAAATCTCTAATTTAGTCAGGATGGCAGGTTACTAAACTCACTTTAATGAAACAAGTGCGAGGCAGTGTGCCACTGGTCTACACGTACTGTTTTGCTGCTAATAAAGTGGCATGAAACTGAAAGATTCAAACCCAAAAAGGACTGTATCTTCCAGAGCAGGGACCAGGTACAGAGTCTCGTGGCTCATTTCACCACCAAATAACCTGCGTTTAGCTGCCAGGAACAAGACGTAGCGATGCCCTGGCATTTGAGATGAAACAAAGCTGAAATACTGTGTGCGTGACTGACAGGATGTTGGAGATTTGCCCTTTGTGAAAGCTCTTCTGACTGGCTAGATGATCCTCAAAGAGGTTATATAGAGAATGTCAAGCAAAGGAGGCAGTGCTAGACCCCGAGAATTAAGAGCGAGTCGCGCTGCCGACTTATCAAAACGCTATTTTTATTAGTTGAAAAGAAACTTGAGCACTGCAGCTATAATGAATAAAAGATCAAATACGTGATTATGTCTGGTCTGGTGATTATATCTGGTCTTTACTGCACTGTTATACTGCACAATGATCCAAAATATTGAATGTGAAATGTCACCAAGACTAACGACTCCATTTCCAGTTAACTGTGAACATTTTCTCGCCGTGATGGATGTGTTTATAGTGTGGCAAATGACCTTGACAACAGATGGTGATTATACTTCCACTCTTTTTTTTCCCTTTTCCTTTTACTCTGCAGCCCTCTCGCAGGCCAGTACCGCCGAGCAATTAACAGAAAAAAACAGAGTGAGCTTTGGAGGGATGGTGCCATGTAAAGTACAAGACGCAGCCGTCAAAGACTTCAGCATTTCACGGCTTAATCAGACGTGATTTCACATTTCTTCTCTTGTTTATATCCTCTACACTGAGTGGATCAAATAGCTGCAAATGTGAAGCTTATATTTTAAAAGGTCCCATGTTGTAGAAAGTCAGATTTGCATTTTTTAGGATTATGGAACCAGTCTAGGAGCTATTTGAATACTGAGAAAGTATGAAAAAGCTCAATCCAGGGATTCAGAAAGTGTGCCTTTAAACGAGCCATCAAGACTTATGTGAGGTTGTGATGTCACAACTGTACAGATTCAAACATGTCTAGTGTCACTGGCTGCTGTTTCTGGGGTTGAAACAACACCCAAACAAACTGCAGCTTTGCAGGCACGATTACAAGATATAAGCTGCAAGAAATAAAAGTAATTCAATCGTCATTATATAACACAATTCATACACTATTCTCCATAAAGGACAGAACACACTGAATAGACAGTTATTTATATACAAACATACAAAAACACGGAGCTCATCTGGAGAATAACATTGTGCCGACTGTAAACAGCAGCCTCATGTCAAATGTTCGACATCAGGGCGAGCAACAAGCATCGGTGTTGTAAACATAGAGCCCACCTCACCTTGTCCCGCTGGTGCCCTGTGAATGCAACAGCTTGATCCAACATGTTGTGGTAGAGACAGGCCTCTGTGGGCACAACTGTCTCTGGCTTCGTGTTGGTTTTGCCAGGGTGAGTCCCATTGAGAGCCCACTTGGATCAGCATGGCTCTTATTCCGATCGTCTTCCTCCCTGGGGTGGTCCAGCCGGTCAGGTTGGACGGTCGGTCGCCATGGTGGCCTCAAAATCTGCTGCTCTTAATCCGAAACATCCGCTTTTTCTCGAATACTGATTTTTGCTGTATTTCTGCCATAAGCATCTGTTTCAGCAACAAAGCCATAAAAAAGTGAGACATTTGGAGGAGCTACTACTGTAGAAGCATTCCAGTCCTTGGAACAAGACCTACTCAGTCTGTAGATATAATAAGCTCATTCTAACATAACACTTCATAAATTCAGGTGATTCTACACAAATGTAAACCTTGATATGATCGTCCTCCATTTCTGCCCCTCAAGCTCTCTAAATCCTACAGACTGGACCTTTAAGCAGAACAACAGTTTTTTTCCAAACAGTCTCCCCACTTTTCTATGTCAACAGCCACAACAAAGCAGCTTTAACATGCATATTTGTTTACTTAAAGGGGTCAGTCAAAAGTTTGCTTGATCACAAAGTCGTCACTGAAAAAAGGCAGATATGAAAGGCTGTTCCTGACGTGCATCCCAGTTCCTTTTCTTCATAATTTTCCCCAAGATTTACTCATTAAATATTCATTGCTCATTATAAGTCATTCTTTGTGGGAGCTTTAGTGTCTGTAAATGCTGGTGTTAATCCCTGCACATCATGAAACATCATCCCCTATCAGTGCTGTTATCATTAAAAGTTAAATCTAGTGGTACGTCTGGGTTGCCGACTGTGAATACAAAGTATCTACTGTCTTAATCACTCGTTTGTATGTTTTCCGAAGAATGCTGTGATGTATTAATGAGTTTTTATTTATCTCTTTGGCCGAGTGTCCTGAGCTCACATCACACAATCCATACCGAGCGGCTCTAACACTGGATATTTGTCACTAAAGGTAAGTCGGATCTAGCGCAGTGCTCAGCCAATAATTCCCCAATAGCAGACTAATTAGTTTCCTCGGTGCTACAAGTTCAAACACAAAGTCGTTTTAAACAGTACTTCGAAGGGCTTACTGGTTAAAATACATCAAATATAGAGTCAATTGCTTAGCGGTGTGTTTATGTGGAACAAGGTGTTCCAGACACTGATGCCAGGTAAAGAAAATAAATAAATATAAATAAATAAATCATCATTATTTTTGGTGAACAAATTCTACAGTTGCTAGGCAACTAATGAAGAGGACAGGATTTTGTAGTAGAAACCAAATTTCATTTAATAGCACACCTCAGAAAAACATAGGACATTAATTTGAATTCCTAATGTGCCGTCGGATAAATACTTTAGAGCGTGAGATTCTGTCCAGCTAATCGGAAAATAAATAGTACACTGAGTCAGAGGAAGAGAAGAAAGCCATAGCTCGTCACTGCGGTGCTGCTTTTTTGGTTTAATCATTCAGCAGAGGTTCTGATTACGGCAAAAAAAAAAAAAAAAAAGCAATGGGCTTCATTATTTGGAGCTCAAAGAGTGCGAGATGGCGAAAAAACATCCACCCACCTCCTGGCCTGCGTTCAGGCCGGTGTTAGCAAACAACAACACAAAGCAAAAAAAAAAAAAAAAAAACCTTTTCACTCCCATGAAACACCTCGAAGTACAGAGCAGGGGAATCTGGTGCATAAACACAGTGAGGTTACAGAGCAGAAATGCTTATTATCTTCTCTTGAGGGGAAATTCTGCAACTGGTGCATCAGTTTCAAACACTGATTTTGTCTGAATGCAATAATCTGGTAGGAACAGAAGAAGAAGCTTTATTCATAACATACAATGCGCAATGGTTGTCTGCATTTAACCCATCCCAGAGGAGCAGTGGGCAGCCAGTGTACACCGTCCAGAGACCAACTACACTTCTAAGCCAGTGGCTTTGGTTGAGAGAGGAGAATTAACCTCATTAACCTCGTGGACATGTTCTGATGGTGGACCGTCGAGACTGGAAACCAGGGCCTTCGCACTGTGAGGCAACAGTGTTATCCACTGAGCAGGTAATACGCTCAGAAGGTTGCGACTAAAAGGGAGACCACACAAAGGTGAGCTTTTCAGATGATGTTTTATTCAATCAAGTTGATTTCAAGGGAGATGATATCAAGGGAGATGTCCCGCCTTCTAGTAGCAGGTGAAGCAATCACAGGAAGTTACTTCAGATCATTGTCCTGACACTCCTGATGGTCTGACTCAGTATAGGGATGGGTAAAAAGTGCAGCATTGCGAGGAGGCGGTAGGCTTGAAACATGGAGGTAATGGTGTTTTTTCTACAGTTTTCACCAGATTTGATGCAGAGTTGTTGATCTTTTTTTGTTTTTTTTGACAGCACTGATGTCATTAAACACTTCCTTTTTTCTATAGTTTTCACCAGATTTGATGCAGAGTTGTTGATTTTTTTTTTTTGACAGCACTGATGTCATTAAATACTACCTGTGACAATATCAACAGGGAACACTGTTGACTGTTTTCTGCTAACAGAAAAGAGGAAAAGTTGTATATGTGGTGGACCCTGCCACCTTTCTAGCTTCATACATTGTCCTGGGGACCTTATTTTCCTCTGAGAACAGCTTGTCACTTACAGAAAAAGAGTTTGCTCTATTACCTCATTAAGATCGTAAATATTAAAATTCTGAGTTTGAATTTCTACATAAAGCCCCTTTAATGCAGAAATATTATATGGTATTGTAACTTGGGAATGTATTTTATATTACAGTGTTTTATAGCTGCTTTGCGTTACTTAAATCCCACTGAGTGTAATTTTTAGCTCCCTCTGCCAACATAAATACAGCTGTGCCAATTCAACAAGTTAATATTGGCGTTATACAATAGCATTTAATTGTACATTCATATCCTCTTCATATTTGCAATGGTTGATTACACCTCCTAAGCAAGGAAGGAAACAGAGAGAGAAAGAAAGGTTTGGGAAGTGTAGCTTACTGAAGCTGGTAATGAGCCAAAAGCAAAATCATCCCACTTCTGTGCTTTAAATGATGTTTGAGCAGAAACTCTGATGAGTCATAGCCAACTCATTTCCCCCATTTATCTTTCACGCCTAATAAAAAATGTCCAAATATTCCCCCTTTCAATAATGCAGCGCAATACTTTGATCTGATCTGAGCGAACCTGTTGAGGAGACCGGAGTCAGGGGGAATGTTCTCATCAATTACTCACATTTTACGCAACAGTGACCTTAATGCGGCAAGGTCAGGCAAAAAATACAGAGTGTTATTATGTGAAAATTGAGTCAAAGGCAGAGACAAGAGGGGATATAAAGGCCGAGATGGCTTTTTACGAGAGAGGGAGAGAAGATGAGACGGCGAGGAGAGAGAAATCATGTAAGACAACACACTCAGAAGAGAAGGCCGGGGACTATTTTAGATGAAGGTCCCTCCATTCATCTCTCTTCACTGTGGCCACCGCTGACACAAGAAAGCACTGCGCAGGTCAGTGCCGTTCTAGGCCAGTCGGCGTCTACAAGCTCATTTTAAAAGAAAAAAAATGCTTGCATGCGATTATCTCGCAAAGCGTCCAGTCATGGTGGTAAGGACAGACATTCTTTTAATGGGTTTGTCACTTTAAACAAGGGATGTGACACTAAAAAATGACTGCTTCAGCCGTGTCTCTGAACAAAGAGTCCTCGACTGCGGGTCGGTGTGAGGGCATCTCTACAAGGGCTTTAGCTGTCACCCAATGGGAACATTTCCAGTGGAGGCTTTTTTTTTTTATTGTTGTCCTGAATTCTAGTGCATTTGGTGACAAGAGGCGGGGGGGAAAAAAGAAAAAAGAAAAATCCATGTCTGCAAGGGCATCTATAAAATCAGGCCATGACAGGTGCTGTAATGGCTTTCACAGTCACAATGGCTTACAGCTGAAATGTGTCTGTGTCCGTATGCACCCATACCATTAAAGAAATGTTCACAAGGTGATTACCGCTCCTGATTTCCATGTTCTGCTCACTTGACAGCACAGACTATATGCATATATCCTTTGATGAATCCTATTCACTGGTAAGTGATGGTAGTAATACTACAAGTAAATGTCATGTTTCAAAATAGTACTTAAATGAACAGTTCACCCAAGAATAAAAATTCAGTCATTTGTCTACTTCCCCTCTTGCCAATGGAAAGTCAGGTGATGTTTTGTATTCTATATAACATTTCTGGACCTTAACCGCAGAACAGTTCTATAGCATTATCTTTAAGTAGATGGGGACTAGATGGGTAGAAAACATAAAATGGCTCCATGTAAGTCTCACTGAGATCCCGAACTGATTTGAAAAGATGTTGTTTACACCGTTGACATGCAGTTGAACGTGTGCATGCACTTCAGACGGGACATGCGCAAATATTTTTAGCATAGAAGTGAAAGTCTGCCAAATACTGAAGATGAAAAGTGTCAGTAAATGTGTATTGATACACAAAGTTAATCAGCTGGACCAAAACGAGGCGACATAAACACGGTCAATAGTAACACTGCAGCACAATTCATAATCCTCGGCAATCAGAGAAACAAACAAAATAGAGCATGAAACGAGGCTGCAAATGAGGCTGTACTTTCAGACTTTAAAATGCGTGTAAATGCCGGATGATAACACTGTAGAAATTGTAATTCATCACCTGTGACTTATCCGCTCGGTACGCTTTTTTTTTTTTTCGGGAAGTGCTGCAGCACAACACTGGAAATCACAGAGTGGAAAAGGCTTCAGATGATGCAGAATTTTGAGCAGATAAGAAAACACAGCAGCGAGTGAAGTGGATGATACTGTCGGCCGTCGTGGCAGCGGGCGCCTGCTCAGGAAAAAACTCGACATCGTTCGCGACTGACAACCCGTTAGAAAGCCTGTACACCCGCCTCACCTTTTATCACCATTTCCTCTGTCTGAGCCGCAGCCGCGAACAACAACATATCTACCGAGGCCTGCTGCTAATGTGACAGCGCCTATAATCAGCCGGGATCTATTTTCCCTCACTGAAGACAAGTTAGACGTTAGGCCTTTTATCGCCATTTAGCCAAAATTATTTAGACAATCCTCCTCTGATGGAAGGAACAAGCTCAGACGGAGCACGATTTACATGCCACGCAACTTTTTAATTTGCCCAGCGTTTTCTCTCTAAGTCGATCATGGCGTATAACATCTATAATTAAATGCCAGTCATAATTATGAGAATCTTTGTAGTGGTGTTTGAATTAGATTAAGGTTCTGTGTGAATTAGATTTCAATCTCCAAATAGCCCGGTGTAGGCGAACATCATCGAGCCTGCTTATGAAGCTCTCAGCCACTCCATTAAGTTGTTTTCTCATTAATTTCAGAGTGTGTGTGTGTGTGTGTGTGTGTGTGTGTGTGTGTGTGTGTGTGTGTGTGTGTGTGTGTGTGTTCGGTGTGTAAATATCACAGGAGAGGAAAGTACCTTCCAAAAAGTCAGCCGACTCTGCCGCAGTTAAGGTGTTCTCATCGAGTCTGCACACTTGCATAAGGAAGATACAGTACGAGAAAGATACACTCTGCTCTTTTCTTCAGACGTGAGCCAATAACACATACATCTCTATTAGATCCAAGCGAGGGAAAACGCTTTATTATATATGCGATGCAACTTTTACAGACGAACACAGGACCGGGGCCCTCTGCAGGTTCACTAAGCTCTGCTGATGCACGATAATTTGCATGGTACATATCTAAGAGAAACGGCTGCGTTGGGCTGCTTTACATGAGGCGCAGGCCATCTCATCCATCAGCATAAACACACAAACACAGCTCAGAGAAGGCTGCTTATTAGTCCCCAACAAAGACTCAAGAGAACTGAGCGTGCTGCAGGTTTAATAAGTAGAGAAGCAAGAGCGGGGTTTGGATTTACAGGATGAATCTAGGCGTTATCATGCTGAAATGTGATGTCCCTTTACATTTAAACTTTTACCTTAATTTGTGGTGCTGCGCTCAAGTCCTGGTTAGGTTTAGACATTAAAAAAAGAAAAAAAAACAAAACACAAGGGTTTAGGAAAAGATCATGTTTTGGCTTAAAATACCTGATTATAGTACCACTAACATGACCTGGCTTTTGTAACCACAAATTCAGTTTGAAAATGGAAATAACCTGGTTGTGTTGCCACAAGATGGCTCATTAAAAATACTTGGTTTTGTTGCAACAAAAAAGGATGCAAAATGTCCCCATGTCTAGTTGTAGATACAAGGCTTTGTTGCGATGAAGAGTACAGGAAAATCTCCCAGGTTTAATCTACAAGACCAACTTCTTTTGCCACAAAGACAGCCGCAAAATGTCCTGATGTCTCATTAAAACAAAAACCTGTTTGTTTTTTAAGCTAAGACAGCCGCTAAATGTCCTTCCATCTCATTAAAACTGCCTGCAAAATGTCCCCATGTCATATTCTAATAACTGGTTTTGTTTTCGGAATATCTCAGTGTGTTGTTTTGGTGCAGCTTGCATTTCTGAGCCTATTTTGCAGTTGGCAATGTAGATACCTTGCCAAACAGACAACTTGACAATTACAACAAGTTTCTTCCCAGCGTAACATTTGATGGCAGAGAGTGATTCTGAAACATCTGAGGAATAACTGTCTGGTTGTTGCATCCGAATCAAAGGGAGGGAGGGAGAGGGGGAGGGAGAGAGGGAGGGAGGGAGAGCGAGAGAGTGAGAGAGAGCCAGAGAGAGCGAAAGACAGAGAGAGAGAGAGAGAGAGAGAGAGAGAGAGAGAGAGAGAGAGAGAGAGGGCAGCATATTTCCCAGAACCACTGTTTCACACAGAGGCTCAATGATCACACCAGGAGAAATCCATCATTGAAGGAGGCAGATAGCAGTTTCTTCGCTGACAGTAGCCTCGATAGACCAGGGTGCAATGCAGCAGCTGCACGTTTGCGGGTCTGTCGTGTGTGGATGCTGATTATAATTTGACGTGAGCTGATGGTATATATGTGCCCCTGTCTTGATCAGTATTCTTTCCTGTTGTTCTTTTTCTTAGAGTGCATGGTTGCAAACTACATTTGGCATCTGTTTTTTGAACAACTTTGTGCATATTTATCAAATTGTTCATCTGAATTTCATAAGACATGTCATTTAGTTCCACTTTTTAGGTGGCATAATCAACATCAAACTTGGGATAACAGATGGAAATTAGCTTTTAAAGCTGCTCTGGCTCATTTCCAGTGTTTTTCTCCGTCAATTAATGAGCCCTCTGCCTGTCAAACACACTAAACACACACTAAGTAAATTTAGATTCAACTATGAGAAAGTAAAATGTTTTTGGATCTTTTGGCTTTTAACATATTCACAGGTAGTATTTGAGTTGGATGCCGGCCAGGCATGTTTTTTCGCATATGAATTAATGTCCACTGCACAGGGGAATTCCTAATGGGGTTCAGTGTAGGATTGGGATTACAGAACGCGCTCTCAAAAACTGAAAAACAAACCATGGTGGGATAAATAATTTGATAGTTTACATGAGTAAAAATAGTACAACGAGAATGTGTAAATACTATGAGTTAAAGGGACAGTTTGTAGTCTCGGAGAAGAATTTTAATATTTACTATATTAATGAGGAAATAATACAAATTCCAAAATATAAACTACATAGTACATGTTTAAATTCATCCATTCAAAATGCTACTTGACACCATTCTTGTATGAACTGGCTCCACACAAACCTCACTTTCACTATGCGGTTCTGTCAGCCGCTGGGCTCGATACGCGATACAGCACACAAAGAAGAATGTCTGCCAAAACAGGAAGAGGCATTTACCCTGTGGCTGCCCCCAGGTAACGGTGGAACAACTGGAAACCCTACAGACGGGCATGCAGTAGAGCCGGAGAGCGCTCTGTTGTTGTGTCCAAGTCTATTGCAGACTTTTGACAGGAAGTCTGGCACAGAGATCAGGGCCGCTACATCAAATTGTAGCTGGGCTGCTAGCGGTAGCCATGTTGCTAACGCTTAGTGACAGCAATACAGCACTTACCACAGGGAAACGCTTGGAGGGGAGGGAGACTGAGAGACAACCTGTGGCTACAAATCGAGGGTGAAGAACACAAGTGACCTAATGAGACGGCTAAAGTCATACCAACCTGCTGTTAATGCCTTAGTGACCCAGCTATCATTCATAATTGCAACTGAAAATTACTGACGAAACATAAAGGAATAAAAGTTTTGACATTATAATGCCGTCCCCTGACCCGTCCCAGTCCAAAGCTTCAGTGCTAGTGGAGTAAACACTAACACTCCTCTGCTCCCAGTCTGAACCACTCGCGACATCACAAATTAGGCTAACTAGCTAAGGGCAGCTACTGTTAGCAGTAGATTGCACCTTTAATGTGTTGGCCTACGTCAGTTCACTTTGAAGCTTGTGAGTGAAACATGCAGGTCTTTACAAATAACTTTCAAGGAACATGAAGACGTTGAGGTCGGACCAATTAATTTCTCTAACACTGTAGTTCCAGTGAAACATGATGGGGGAAAATCCATCTAAATGCACATTAATTGTTGCCGCTGAAACATTCAAAGCCTGCAAATTTATTTATGTACATATTTTGATGAGCAATTTGTAATTATGCTTGCGTTCTTACTTTCATGTCTTTACCAGAGAAAGCATCCCAGCAGCTCTAAAAATGCTACTGCAGTTTCTATCTACTCAAAATGTTTTTTCTAATTGAATGAGTTTAGAGGGAGAAAACATTTTATATGAAAAGCTGACTAAAATGTGTGACTTTTCATTGACTAGAAAGGATTAAAAGGACTAAAATGTGACTAAAATTGACAAGACTAAGATTCAATTTGAAACGGTTGCCAAAAGTAACACCGCTTGACTAAATGTACTTTTCAACAAACACACAAACTGAATCAGAACATTGACATGATGAATGTGTCGTGGAAGCTACCGTGCACTGTTGTAATAAATTGGCCAGGGTACCACAGGAGAACTCATTGAGGCCTTCTTTCCCAAATTCAAGAGAGAGCATCCGACTCACTGACAGGAAAGATGATCCAGATAATAACGTTTTTTTATTAGTGGAGAAGTAATTGAACCCAGTGGCTTTGTGCAGGAAGGATGAAGTATTATCACACATCAGTACGAGAAAGTACGCACAGTTCAAGGAGCTGTCTGATCTCATTGGTTAAGTTGTTCCTGTTGTACTGTATCTTAGTGAAATGTCACTAATGTTAGCCCTACATGTATTAATTGTCTGAACACCATGTTCCAGATGAGGAAATGTGTTAAAATGTATTAAAGACTCAAGACTGAAAAAATGTGCCATGTAACAGACTACTGTGATGCTAGTTTAGCTTCATGGCTGTTAAGATCTACAGTTACATGTGTGATATATAACATGTCCTGTCAAACGTCTACTTCAAATGTATCTCCAGGTTCTGATGAGCAGATGGAACTGGCACTCTCATGTGGTAAATATGCTAGCCAAACCTTGCTAAGGTGGTGAAGGTGATGAAAAAGGGCTTTTTGAGTTATTAATAATCCTAAAATGTACTACTGATGAGACATGTTTTTGATATCTGGATCATAAGAACACGTCTTTAAAATCTTTAAATTCTCAGGAAAGCAGAATAGATTTTTTTCTCTTAAAAATCCCATTTTTAGCCTAAACTTTGATATATGCACGTACTTGAGTGAAATAACCTCCCTGCTATTTCCAGTCAAATTTATTCATATCTTTTAATGTCTTGTCAGTAAATGACACTAAATGTCAGTGAAATAGCTGTTCATTGGTAGTAAAAAGAAGGAAAAAAAGAGCATTATCAATGAACATGAATTCAGTTTTTGAGTCCCTCTGCTGCACCATCTCATGATGAAAGACCAGCACACTCTCATCTTCTACTGATCCCTGCTGGTTCACTGGAGAAATTACTGACAAAGACAAAAGAGCACAGAGGGGGAGGCTTTCATTTTATCTCGCAGAGGCGGTGAGAAAGTGAGTCGAGGACGAAGGAGCAACATTTTTAACTGCTGGCATCCTTTAAAATAATGACGCTTTACTAAAGCACATGAAGCAAAAAGCACATTGGGCTCCTTTTAAAACATGAATTGGTAAAATAACGACAGAAACATTCTGCTTGGTGTTCATGTCAAAGAACAGTCTGGATGTCTAGTGACATTACATTTATTTGCACAATGTGAATACATTTGACTGTATTATCTTAAAATTGAGTAGTTTGCTGGTAACATAGGCTACATTAGGTAGAGTGAAGCCACCTACTTTTCACTTTTACGACAAAAAACTATGATTAAACTTCAAGTAATAATGATGATCCACTCTCAATAACTCATTTTCTACTTCACTCAACATGTTCTTGGGCCTTCCATTTCCTCAGCATGTTCAAATTAAGATTGTAAAATGAATTCAGAGTTATTTTTCTCACAGTTCATGTCACCTATTACTGTGCTGTACTAAGTCTGATCTCAAGTAATTTGATCTAAAAGTCAGCATGTACCACTTTTTGCAAATCTTGAACACTTAGGTCTAATAACCCAACTTATTTTCTTGTCAAGTATAATTATCTTGCTGCGTAGACAGGTAATTTCATTGATAGAAAGTCATTTTTTCCTCAAATTTAGCATCTATTTTTTGTATTTAGAGTTTTCTGCAGTTATTCTGCGTACAGTCAGGTAGATTGGTCTACTTGTGCCAAAGGTCATGAGATGATTTGTGGAGTAAAATGGAGGAAAACACAAAATTAGCATTGATGCTGATATTTTTTTTTTGTGAAATATTGGCTCGATGGTCCTCAAGCAGAACTCATAAAGAAAAGAACATAAAGAACCAAATTGTTTTCAAGTGGTCACAAGTAAAAGGGGTGGGGAACATCTGGTGCAATCCTTAACAAGGCATCATATTTTAGAAGATCACAGTATTTTTTATCTTTTTATGTGAGATCCAAATGTGTACTTAGGAGGGTAATACATTTGCAATATATTGACGGACCATCACATCCTCATATGACTGAACAAATCAGTTGTCAAAACAACATATATCACCCTTCCCAAAACATGATCATTGCTCTTTTGGGAATGGTCCTACTATCTCAATGCAACAGTATTTACTGAGATGGGAATGACACTCAAAAATCAACATCAACAAAGTATTATTGTTGTTCTTTATCAACCCCTTATCTCTAATATTACATATAATAAAACAAAAAAAGTGCTTGATAAATAATTCAAAAAGTCTGTTTAAAATTCTTTTTTTTTTTTTTTTTTGAGGCTTCTTTTGGCCCAACCAGATAAACTCAAATTGGAAAACCTACAGCTACAAAGTCTAAATTTCAAAAATGGAGAGTGATTAATAGGGAGAGATGTTACACCAATGTTTTCCCTCCCTATGGCCACTCGGCTGTTTTGTAAGAAAGAGATACCAGAATTAGAGGGTATTCTGTCTGGAGTCGGGCTTCCTCGGGGCCATGTCTATTTCAATGCGGCTGCCTTAAGGCCTGGTTCAAAGGCTGAGCAAAGATAAAAGCCTGGAGAATAGGAGAGCGGAGGAGAGGGAGGGGAGAGGAGATGATGTTGTTTGTCATTGCTTGTTAGAAACAAACTGTTGAAGATCATTGAAGGTCCCATGCTTTCAGAACTCAGACCTCAGGCCTTGAACAAAACAACTGAGGGAATGAGGCGCTCCTAATCAAAATGAGAGGCCTCACACCCCCATCTTGTTTCCCCTCTTGGGGAGTGACTGATGTTGCGTGGGTCTGCGGATGTATCGTGCAATCCATTACAAAGTATCCTCAGGGTATTTTACCATCATGTTAGGGTCAAAACTGCTCGCAGAACAACATCTTCATAAATTTGCGGCATCATTGGAATGTCCCGGATACTTGAAAATGTTTTTTTCATCTCTAGGCATGCTGCCCTCCAGGTTCAAGTGTCCAGTCGCTGCAGGAGGGACTGAGCAATGGCACAAGCTCAGCTGCAGTGCTGGAGGTACGCATCTGAGAAAATGGGAGGCCAAATGATGGAAATTGTGGATAAGTGCTGTTCAAAAGTGCCGTCCAAAATCGATGAAGACATTATCTTTGTCCGACTGAATATGTCAGATAAAAGGCAATTCCTGCTACTGAGTGGTCAAAAAAACCTGTCAATCCACATCAGCCTGAGATTCATTAGCTATTCAAGCAATGAAAATGCAAATGGGAACGTTTTCCTTTTCATTAAACGTTTCTAATTAATTTCTTAAACAACAGTGGACCTCTTCCTCCTCACATTAATTTCATTGGTCTGCAGAGGCGTATCTTAGCCTTTCCAGAATTAGCACAATTAACCACCAATGAATAACGATCACTGGGCCATTTGAGAGCGCTCCTGGCTCTTTTCCTCTCCATTCCAGTAACATTAGATCTAACTGCCTGACAATAGTGAGCTCGTATTTGTTCAATATATGAACACATGAATTATTGATACTCTCCGCTATGGCTGTTTCCACTTCCCTTGGGTCCTCTCACTTCGTCATGATGTTGGATAATGAAAAGAATGAAGAGACAGATTTGCAGTTTCTCTCCGAAACGCCTTTCTCCGGCTGTCTAAAGCATTTTTCTTTCAAGACCTCCGTCTATCTAATGAAGCAACAGCAAGCCTCTCATGAAAAATGAAAACTATTGTGATGGAAAAGAGTATTTTTACTGTCACAATCTGCAGAATGTTGACAGCCCATGTAGGTTCAGTCTATTCTACAGAATTATGTTGCAACCCCCCTGATGTACATTGTTATTGCTGCTGTCATATGCTGAAGAAACACTGTATTTAGCAGGACTTTGTCATTGGAGGAGCTTTCTGATGCATTTCAGCAGCACTGGGAGATGCTCCCTTTAGTTTTCACCAACTATGCAATAACACACAATCCAAAATAGGCCAAGGGGTCAGCCACAATATCTGAGCTATGTGATGCAATCAGAAAGAATGTTCCCGATATGCCCGTGGTCACATCAACACATCAAACTGTTGTTCAAGTCATGGACAGTGTTTCACAGGGGAGAACAGTTATTTGAATGAAAAATTATGCCTTTATCTCAAAGAATCTTGTCACATTCGTAACCGTCAAATCGCTTTGACCTGTCCCACCTACATCATGGACCACTTTGTTTTTGAAAGATGTCATTTTAAAGACTTTACCTTCATGTCAACCCATTCGTTCTTCATTTCTTTCACAGTGCAGCGCTGCTTTGATTAAATGTAAAATCGAATCATTTTGGGTCCTTGAATACCGCTACAGATTCTGCTAAATACAGTATGTTTGCTCATATCCAGCAGCAGGGCTTTCTTCCTTCATAGTCTCTGGTGATTTAATTTATCTGAATCTAACAGAGGGGAACATGTAGTCCCATTAAGAAATTTGTGTGTCAACCTCAACAGTTAACAATCATTGACATGAAATTAGTGATTTATAATAGGTTTGTGCAATTGAAGACATTTCCAACCATGTTTGGGGTGACCAAAACCAGATATATTTCACAGGCAGTCGGGACATGCCCAGCTGTGTTTGTGGCAATAAAACTGGCTGTTTTGAAGGAGACCTCTGAACATTTCCTGCTGTGTTGGAGGAAACCAAAAGAGGTATGTTAAGCCAAACCATAATGTTCTCCTAACCCTAAACAAGTGTTTTTTGTGGAAATGGAGAGCTTGAACTTTTCCGTGTTTTCTCAGAAACATATTTAGTTTAGTTATTTATTCTGCTAATTGGGTTTTGAACTGAGCCCTATGACTCCCCCTATGAATAGGTGTCCTGGTCCAGACCAATTCTAGGGTTATTGGCTCCATGGCTAACTGAACCATGGGCCATAAACTGTATCTCTACATACCTAGCTACAGCCAGGGTTAGCTTGCAAAGAGAGGAAAATTGGACCTTGAGAACTGCAAGTATTTTGACTTTCTTCAGTCAAGTCTGAACCATCAAATTCATGAATCCATGTGACTCCACTGCTGCTGTCAGTGGACCTTTTCCAGAAGCCTAAAAGTGTGTCATTTGTTGATCGTTGGTGTATTTCTTTTTTTGTGTTTTTTTTGCTCACTGTGGACAACTTGACATCACATCAAGCCATTTCAGACATGCAACTCAAGTGTAAGGCAAAGGGAAAGAAGAAAAAAAACTTGAGCTATCTGAAACATCAAAGATAAATAGCAGGCTTTGACATCAGCTCATCAGAATAAAGAGCAGGGGCGTCTTTCGAGACACATCACTTTGCACCAATATTCATGTAGCGAGAAATCCATCTTACAAGTACCCATTTTTCTCCCGACAGCCGCCTCAATAGAGCATAATGCAAAACAGCTACAGGATATTTTTACTGATCTGTCATCCTTTGCAAGAAAAGTACAACCCCTTCTTTGACAGCCTTTTTTGTCATTTGAGCAACCTGATGCCTCTTTTCAAAGCATCACTCACTTTTTTTTCCCTCTTTCTCTTACAGCTGTCATTCTCTTCACCTGTGCATCAAATTATGCCTCCTCGTTCAGGGGTGGGAAAAAGGTTGAGGGAAGGTGTATAAAGTTCAACCAAGTTTAGGCCAGTGCTGACTGTATTATGCTCATTTGAGGCAAACCAGTGTCAAGGAGGAGGTCTGTGAAGCATTCGAGTTTGGAAAGTACAAAGGCAGTGAAAGGCTTTCACCATGGCTGAGGTCAGTGCTATTAGCCCACAGTCAATGAGGCAAGTAACCTCAGGGCAAACAACTTCATGAGTGGATTTTGTGGGTGTGTGGTGTGGAGAGGAGGTCAAGCACATAAAAACTATCCGCTTGTATGTAGATCTATCAGCAGTGTAGGTTTTTCTAAGTGTTATCAGCATTCCTCCCCTCGTTTTTCACTTTGCAGCTTTTAATTTGAATAAATTCATGGGATTTCAAAAATGAAGAGCTCAACCCTCATAAAAATGTGCCCACACGTTGCTCAAGAATCCTAATTTGTAATAATCACGCCTAAAATCTCCTCAATGACTCCCTCCACTTATCTCAAAATGCCTGTGAATTTGTAGCGCTTATGTCATTATGCTGTTATAAAGTGGAACATCAGTTCAAAATATCCAGACATAAAAAGGAAAAGAGCTCTCAATCTCATTTTGCCCGGCTTCTATAGATCTGCTACTGCAGTCTTTTTTCATTTCTCCCCAAGGAACCTGGACCTTGATAGATTCAGACAAGCGTATCAAGCCAGAGAGTGACACAATCTTTATTACATGCATGGCGACTCAGGGGGAGGAGGGTATTCGTGGAGAGGAGATGATGAGTTAATGGCAAGGAACTATGTTTGATACGGGATGGCAGTAGTTGTTCAGTGCATCTCCATCATGCTGTGAATCTACCAGCAACTGTTTGATCAGCAGCCTCAGAGGACTGAAGGAACCTGAACACAACTCAAAGAGTGTTTTTACATGGCGCTAAGGTCAAATTCCCAAGGGGGTCACACAAGACACACGCAAGCCAATTAACACAAATCTAATAAAAGACTCAAATACAATTAATCAGAGTAGAGGACCAACAGCTGCAGTAAAGGCCACAGACTATCAAAAGACTAACAAAAGCTTTCAGCGCAGTCAATTTAATGATAAAGAAGGTTATTAGTTGAGAGTTTTCTATGCAAGTGCTTCAGGAATTTTTATAAGTGGCAGGCATCAGAAGAGTAAAGGTTTGAAGAAAGAATATTATCATGATTCCAGCTGCTTAGAGGGAATTGTACACAAAAACTTTTTTACACATTATGAGCATGATAATGTTCATTATATTGAAAGGCTCTCTTATGCTGCTTGTACAGCAAAAATAGAGTGGTCTTGGTCTTGATCTTGGAGACTGTATCTGTCAAGACAATCACATCACAAAGTCCATTTAGTAGCTGTTTTGGAGCTTAAAATCAAATTTCCCTTGCCCCGTACCCCTGACCCAAACCTTGAAATAGCTTCAGGTGTTTGTTGCTTATATTATCCTGTTTAAATCAATCTAAAATCAAAACCATTATAGCTGCATACATGCAAGAAGACATCATTGCATCATAGGGATGTGCAGTGGAAAAAGTCATAACAATAATGGCTTGTATAATTTAGAAATTATTACATCTCTCCGGATTATTTCATCCTAGAGACAATTTAGTTTGGCTGAAACTAGCAGCTCTGTGGTTCCATCGAGGGCTCCAGTGTGATCATGGCTCTTACAGAAGGTTTATAATCAAGCCTGGAAACTCTGCAGTACATTTAGATTTACGTCATGATGCAAGTGAATTTGTTGGCAAGTTAATCCTAGTCAGAACTAAACTCAAGGTTTCCAAGATCAAGAATTAATTCAGCTTTTGGTCCTTAAATTGTTCAGAAAAGATTGTTATCAATATCTCCAGATTATTAAAAAAAAGAAAAGAAAAAAAAGGGAAGAGCAGGAACTAAATGGACCAAAATCATAAGTTTATCAGAATCACACAGAGCAACCAAAACTAAAGCAGAAGTTTGACCTTCCACCAAACAAAGCCATTATGTTCAGTGGTGATGAACTCCGTACCATGAACTTGACACGATGACAAGTTATACAAGAATGATGGGAAGTTAATACATATAGAATAACACAATGCCATGCAACAACAGTCTATTTTGTAGCTGATTTACTTTAGGTAACATATTTTCACTCTTCCTTGTACACAAGTGCTTCTACGGTACTCCATGACCACACAAATCCGTGAACTTTTGGTCATGATAAATCCGTGTACTCTTCACTGATGCAACTTCCTCCATAATGGCGAGATGACTAATTGCTTGTAAATGCCAATTTCTGAAGAGCATCATTAAAAATGCTTCCAGACTCACTTCAACGCCAATTAAAACTCAACTGCACTCAAAAACAGACACTTTCGCAAAATGATCCATTGTGTGTTTCTTTGTTGTTCGGTGACACAATACGTGACCGAGCACCTTTAAAATATCACTTTTTGGCGTTTACTGTTGAGTTTGTTGTTATGTCAGGACACCACTTAACCATTCTCAGCTCTCAATAGTCCCTCATTTGTATGTATGCATGTGCATTGGTATTCTGCTATCACAACAGTTTTAGTGCAATTACCAGCAGTTATGACATTTTGGGGGCATTTCCAGGTGAAATCAGTGTCCTGAAACAGAAAAGCATGCTTTCCACCCAGCAAAATACAAATTATATAGGAAAAAATATCATTTTTAGCTTGTAAATTGCTGTGGGTGCACTTTAAAGCTACTGAGAGCTTTGATGAAAGTCAATTCCACCTCAAAGTTTCCTCAAGGACATGATGAAAGTTGTAAACATCCCACACTGTTTGGATAAGGTCTTATTCGTGGTCACTCTAACCAAACAAAGACATGCCAGAACCTCTGGAACAACCTACACATGGGAATATACTGTACATATATAATACAATGTATACTATCCTAATAACAAAAAAATATGTGGCTGTACAGTGGCCAAACTGAGCCGCAAGGATATGGATTAAATCCATGTGAAGGCCAGTTCTTGCAATGCTTTGTTGTGCACTATGAAAAGCCAAAGCTCCTGTGTCCAGGTGGATGTTAGTCTGAATCCAGCCTTGGACATTTATTGCATGTTTTACCCCTCACTTTCTCTTCCAGGCTACCCTGTCTACATCAAATAAAGGAAAGAAATATCCCAAAAACCATAAGGGAAATAGTAGCACTAAGAAATGGCAGCTTCAGAAGCCCTAACCTTCCTCCCACAGCACCACATGTCACTTCTGTCCAGAACAGACTGCAGTTTCTTTGCTGCAAATATAAGTCATCACAACCCTGAGTGAGGACTTCACTTCTTCACTGAATGTCCGGAATGCTGAATCATCTCTTTGTCTAAGCTATTCTGCATTTGTTAAACCAGACACATGAAACAAAATAGAGATATCTACAGTATCAAAAGTTTTTTGCAAATATGCATGTTTCCGAAAATAAGCTGTTGTAGCCTGATTAAGTTGTAAATGCCTATGTCTACGTAACTTAAACCACACAGCTAATGTCAGACTACCCATCTGATTCTGCTCTGCCTTGATGTACACAGGGCATATGACATCCCTTGCTGACACTACACATTATCACTGGACTCAGACAACAACCTGCAAAATTCTTAAAACAGTGATGCACTGAAAACTCAGCACACCTGCTGCCTAGTTGGAGGAAAGATGCACCATGGGATCGGTGTATCCCCTTACAAGAGCGGCATGTCAGAAGAAGCAGCCTTCCTTTAAAAATTGTATGCTTGAAAACCAAAGTTTTCCTGTTGGCCTGCAGGCTTGGCCATGTTTTCTCGAACTGGAAGTGTGAAAAGAGAGGCAAAGCTACGTTACTGTGAACCTCACACAGGTTTGTTGTGGCCTGGGGTGGAGTTTTGCCAGGAACGGTAAAGACTGGAAACTCACTTTCATAAACTATCAAAACACCTCCTGAGAGAAAGATATGCCACAGAGGACAGGCTCATACCTGCCTATACAATGCCTGGTGTTTCTATGGGCTGATCAGTGATTATGAGCAAACAGGATACAGACAAATAATCACAGAAATCTGTAGCATTGTGATTAAGGTGCTCATTGAAAATCTTGCAAAGTTACAGGGATTTTGACATGGAAGACAGGCTCCCAGAAACAAGATCTGACGAAGAAAATTCTAAGGTGAGGTGTGTTATCTGCGTTGATGTAATGCAAAATCAGGAGGAGAATGTTAAGTGTCAGATTTGGAGGAGTTGGGGAGCAAAAGTACTTGGATATGCTACATGATGCTGATTATGTATTCTCACCAGCATGCTAGTCAGACCCAAGTGGGACAGAGTTTGGAGAATCTGTGTGCTATTTCTTTTTTCTCCTTATCCCCCGTGTGGCAGCAGATGGGGCTCCCATTCCTGGTGACACAGACACAGAAACATGATGCTGCTGAACCACCTGTGGACAAGCCTGGCAACCAAAACCCGGGGGAGGAAGATGAGACTTCCTGTAGTTCAGTTCCTTGCTTAATGAGTTTGGAGACTCGTTTTAATTTACCTGAATGAAGTTTTACTGTAAGAAGGTTCATTTTCATCCTTTAAAGTTAGTGCTTGCTGCACTATTGCTGCTAACTCTGTGTGTCTGTGTTTAGGAAAGGTTTGCTTCAGTTTCGTTTCACTTAGTAGATCCTTTATAGGTTATACATCAGGTTTTATTCCTGCAGGGTTCTGTGTTCAAAGATGGCTTGATGGTCTCATGCTCGGAGAGACCATCCTTCAAAACATGAACCCAGGGTTAAGCCCGACATGTTGGTAGGGATCCAGTCTGCTTAACTGTCCTTCAGAAAGAAGCTCTATTAGCTCCCGGGGTGCTTTTCTGTAGCTGACCCTGTGCTCTGACCTTCCTGTGGAGAGGGGCGAGGCAAACACTGAATTGCCCAGCAGGAATCACTAAAGCATGTAATTCATTCATTAATCCTTCTCGCCTCCAATTAGGAATATGTGCGTACGACTGATATGTGGGTTTAAAATTCAGTATCACTGATTTTATGAAAATGGTCTGTCCTTTGTATTTGCATTGCTTTTATGAGTTTAAGAACATTAGTGATGTTTGAAGGTCTGGGTAAGACAGATAGAGCCGCACAACTCAGTATGATACATATTTATAACAGAAGCCCTGAGTAGCTCAACAGACAATGTTCTTGCCAACGTTAGCTTATGGTTAATCATCATCTGTTTGAATGAGGGATTATATGTTGTTATGTTGTTATTAGCGTTACTTATCCAGTGATTATCCCCCCCAAAGTCACTTTGCTGGTGCAGAAAACACCACTCTACAACCAGCACTGCTGATGAAAATCTATCTGAAGTGAGTCAAGCACAAATGTTCGCAGATTACAACTTGTGGATTTGTCTGGGTTTGAATATTGTTGATAATGTAAGCACACAACTCAACAAAAAATACATCACAAAAGTCATAATGGGTGAGCTACCAGGGCTTAACCCAAACCCTACATTTTTCTTTTAAATAACCAAGTGGTTTTACTGCCTAAGCCTAAATATCCCAAAGTGATGTTCTGTAGTTTGGGAATGGCCCATGGATGTAGCGGTTAAATACATAAATTTGGTAGTCAGTGGCAAACGATCTATTGTGTCATTTAGGTATGAAGACATTTGTTGTGTCACATTATTTAAAATATAGTAAATAAAGACATTTTGAATAGAAAACTTACTAGTAAACTGAGAGAAAGACAAAAGAATAGATCTGGTTCATTTTTGTAGAGCGCACACCTGCCAAGTTGGATTTAGGGGATCTCATTGGGTATTGCCATTGACACGTACTGCAAAACACTGGCTATTGCATCACAGATTGGGGCGAAGCTTGCTTTAAAGTTTCAACTCACACCAAAGTTTGCTGGTAATTTTCTGCTCTTCGATACAGAAGTGAGTTACTCCATTAAATTTACTTTAAACTTGAAAGAAATTACTCATCTACATCAGACCAAAAACATATCAGGTGGTTAGGTTAATAATATTTTCTACACTTGGTATAATGCATAAATTGGATATGGCATGTTGATGAAATCCAAACATGAAATTATGCAAAGGACATATATGCCACAAGGGCGTGAGGTCAGGACAGACAGATGGTTCACAGCATGAACTGGAATGAGCAGCAGCATAAAAGTCTGCCACCAGGCCTCATCCCTTCGAAGCTAAATCAAGTCCGTCTCTCCAAGATGTGTCCCATCGCTTAATGTGAGTCACTATGGTCCCAAAAAAGGCGACCATCAATAACCTCCACCCTCCAGGCTGCGTGATTGCAATGACTTTGCAACAAACGACACGTCACTGCCCTTAATTTAATTAACTTCCATCTTTATTGGCTTAATTGTTTGTGACAAGACGTTCTCTGAGACATGGACGAGGAGGGGGACGGGGCAAATTATATGGGGATGAGTAATTAATGTGTTTCTTAATTGGACTGGAAGCTGTTGAGCTATATGTGGATCGTTTATCGTCAACTGGAGAGATGGAGTGACTCCTGTGAGCCACCTTCTCTGGGAAAAAAAATAAATAAATAAAATAATAAATTCCAAAGAGCTCCTAAAATATGGATTAGAAAACAGGTTTTAAGATTTGTTTGTTCCTTGGACATGCACATGCATTACACCTGAGCACCTCTGATGTGTTGTATGCTCTAAAGCGGTCGGCCAGCTGGCTTGTTTGTGATAACCCAAGAGGCCTGTGAGGACCAAAGGGACACAGCAGCTTAAGCCTCATAGTGTTTTTGCCTTTTGTTTAATTAAAGCCCCTTTTCACATCAAGAAGTCTTTGAAAAACTGAAATACTACATGGAGCATTTCCCATCAATTAATGTGACTATTAAAGAGAACAGACCAATCAATTTAAAATACAGCTCTTAAAAACTAAACCCATTGTATTATGAAAACTCAAGGAAGGCATTCATTAAATATGTAGTCGCTATGAGTGCTGTTCAAATACTTATAATGCGATTCTAATTTAAACGGCCTGTTTCGTTCAGTGCTTCTCAGAGCAAACACTGCTCCGAGCAGTGACACTTAAAGGTCTTAAAGGGAAGGTCTGCCATATAAAAGGATCCACACATAAACCTTCAGTCAGGATCATGGTGGGTGTTTATGTCTAGATTAAAGAAAAATAATAAATAGTTTTTCATATAATTTGTGATATCTTATCAAGGATACCCAGCTTGATTACATTATATTTCATTTTTAGTGCTAGGGATCTCTATCAAAACAAAAGATATTTGCAGAGTGTGGTGCAAAGCCAGGCCTTCTGGAGGAATCACACTGGATTACGTTCTGATCCAGATTTGTTTATCAATAGTAACAAAGTTCAGAGATTACTTTGGGATTAAACAATTGATTTATCATCATTCCTGTGCATTTGACAGAGGTAATGTGGATAAATGCTAACCACCCTGTGGTCAAACTTGTCCTGCTGTTGGTGAATAGACCATTAAACAACTATCTGGTATGGTCTGACATATTAAGCCAATGTAGAAGTGTCTTAAACCAGAACACTTATTAAAAAATACATCCAATTTCTCTTAAGCATATGAGAAAACTGCCACAAGCAAAACTGTTCCCTAATGAGTTTACAGAGTCAATCTCTAGTTTAAAGTCTACTTCAGCACAGGATGATGGTTGTTTTGTAAATTATGGTCATTTACAAACTCCAGTTACAACTCTTCAATACACAAAATTGCTTGATAATTGATTTATAAAGCATTTCGTCAGTTCATCTACAGTAAAATAACTATTAAGTAAAGTTTATTTAACTTTAAATTGACCATTTCTCTACTCTGGATGAATGGGCCCAAAACATGTTAAAAAGGTTATAATACCTATCGAGATGTTTTTGTTACATTTATCTAGAAATTTAGAGTAAAATGGGGTTACAAATTGGAAATATATTCTTGTTGTTGCCCAGATTGACTAACTGGGGCCCTTAAGCTACCTTTTCAGGAACAGCAGGGTGCAAACCAAGACAGACCAATCGGTGTGGGCCTAGAACTACTGACAGACAGGTTGAAGCACTAATTAGTTTGAGACCAGTAGCGGTCAAGTGTGCTGGTACAGAGGACACATGGGAGGTCTAAAAGGCACTTATAGACCCCGGAATGCACTTTTTAAAAGCTATTTTGTTCTGCTGATTGTTCCATTTGTGTCCACTCGTAATGGCAACGCATAATACCATACTAGATACTACTGACTGAGATTTTTCCAGCAGTTCAAACGTGACAGATTCATCACATGGATGTAGTAGCAATATATATTGCATTTCAAGAACAATTGGACTGAGCTCTAACCTTTCTTCTCTATGGAAAAATGTCAGTCTATTAGTCTTATTTTACCATACCTGCCACAAAAGACCTTGTTACTTAAAGACATTTTCAACTGGTAAATACTAAAAGGTCAAGCCAGCTTGCTAAAAACTTCTAGAAACTCAACCAAAGCAACTCCTTGAATGCAATTACGATCATGACTGCTGACATCACATATGAAGGTGAAATTTTCCTTTTACCAGAAAGGTGGCTTATCTGGGCACTGGCGCCAGGCTCTGACAATCACAAGGTGATGAGTTAGACATCATGCCGAGGTTATGATCTTGTCAGACATCACAGCAGTGCATTTAATCCAGTGTCAGAGGGGAAATTTCTCGCTACGCCAGACTGATGATCACTGGATTGGAAGATCTGGGCATTGAATTAGATTCTGACACTGTTATCAAGATCCAATTGATGTTCCCTGACTGTGGTACAACAGGTGATTTGAGCTCGACAAGGATACCGGCTAATCCCTACAGCCAAGGCACTGTGATGAATTTCCGTCCTGGCTTCTATGAATAGATACAGTCCGGTCTTTTAATATGACACTGGTTCTTTCCCTTTAGAAGTAATGAGACAATAGACAGGACTTAAGGATAACAAGGCCGACCAGCAGTAGGAAGCTGAGATAACGAGGCTCCTGACAGACAGCTAAGGTAAGAAGCGGCGGGGAACTCAGAGCTCCCCTCTCATTACCAGTTTCTCACCCTGCGATTCCAAAGTTTGCTCGATGTCAAGAATATGCCGCCGTGCAAGCTGTGACATCTCCTCAACAATGAGCCGAGGATGCCAGAAGCTTGTTTTGCCATTTTGATGACAGGCTTGGATTTAGTTGAGCTGACAGCAGATCTTTCTTGTGGATCAGATGCGATGGACATACTTAACGTCGTTGTTTTTGTCTTGATTCTGCTGCATCACACACATCATGATCACACTGAGTAATCAGTGTAGAAAACAGAGAGCAGCTGATTTATATTCTCAATACATCACACCACTTCTGCCGATAAGTCATATTTTTGTTTGACTGGAATATTGTGCTCAGTATTGTGGACACATTGTTACTGTGTGGGCGAAGACCAAGAGAAAGAGACACATTTGGGAGGCAAATTTCTCCCTCTCCATTCCTACTCTCCATCAAAATTAGTTTTTCGAACTTTTAAGGGGGGAGAATAACTTGTTGGTACTTATTCATTTCAAGCTGAATGAGGGGTGTGTTAGCAAGTTCCATGTTTAGGCAAAATACAGGTGGTTATAAAGGTGTAAGGGAGGTGTTTTTCTGAGATGTCTTTGTATGAGCTTCTCATTCGCCACAGGCTTTTAATTCATTTACGTGTGAGCGCATGTGAGGTTTAATGTATCTCTATGTACATTTATGTCCTCTTCAAAAATGCACAAACTTCCACACACTGCATCTGCCACCACATGTCCTCCTGAAGTCATGATTATGTACTATACACAATATAAATACACACACTTTTAAAAGACAACACCCACTCCAACCACAGCCTGTTCACCCTACTCCCGTCTCGCAAAGATACAGAAGTATCCTGAAGGGGACACCAAAGGTGTTGCCAAAAGGTTGTACCGGCATGATAAAAGACCAATATTGTGGCTGCGTTGACACACAATTCAACTGTGAGGCAATGGACTGAAAAAAATGCCATCTGGTTGTAACTTTAAATGTGTTTCATTCTATTGATGTCCTGTCATTTAAGATCCATTTATTGGGTTTTCTATGTTTTTGTTGTGTCTTTTGCCCTTTTTTTCCAATGTTCTGTTTAACTATATATTGTATATATTGTCAAGCCCTACGTGTGACACATTTTACTTTTTACAAAAACTTTACAGCTCCTATGATTTGAATATTGAGTTTGGCAACATTGCAATTTCAATAATACTTTCATCTATCCACCTATCCATTTCACTATACTGCCTTTGCCTGGAGAGAACAAATGATCACATTGCACTAATCATTTTAAGTGGAGGAAACATAGACAGGAGAATGTGCAACTACAGCCGTCCCTCCTTTTGGATGTACTTATTCTATAGTCAATAAGTGTTAATTATCTGCCTTTTTTGTCAATACCAAACCTTTTTAGAGCTGCTTAGAGTGAACAGGCTGCCAAGAGAAGTCACTATAATGCTCAGTTAGTGTGTGTGTGTGTGTCTGTGTGTGTGTGTGTGTGTGTGTGTGTGTGTGTGTGTGTGTGTGTGTGTGTGTGTGTGTGTGTGTGTGTGTGTGTCTGATAGAGAGAGAGATAGGCTTGCATGTGTTAGAGGAACTTTCTGAAAAGCCTTCTGGTCCATTGGCACTCAAATGAACCAATCTGTCTCTGCACAAACACTGAGGGGTTAATAGGATGTTCACCTTGGGGATGCCAAACTGAGAAAAAGCCCATTGGGAAAAGTCGTAAGCGCTCCACACCTTCCCATGATTCCCAGCACAGGGTGCCTGATTCATGAGGACAGCAGACATTAAACCGTAATGGCCTCACCTCGGCTTCTTACATTTGTTCTGGATTAACCCCATAACTCTTGCACTTGTTAGAGTTTCACACTGTGTGAACACCAGGCAAATCAGAATGTGTGTTTTATCTCTTACTGGCAGTGTGAAATAGATGAGATGTGTTGAGAACATATCGGGGAGTTTTTGAGCACTGGTTTTAATATCAGAGATGTTTAATTCCTAGCCTGCTTTTAACAAAAATCTGCATTCCCATTTACACGTTGTGCTGACTTTATCCAAATCAAAAGTCTATAAAGATGTAAAAAGAAATTAAAACCCACTCCTCTTTACACATTCCTTTTGAAAGGACTGAGCCCTTTTGAAATCCAACTCACCAACTTTATCATCATAATTTTGGATTCTCAAGCTGAACGATTGTACAAGAAATTTGACCCTTTAAGTGGTTAATTGTCTTACAATATGGACAAGTCAAACAAACTGCACAGATATAATCTAGAAAGTATGTGTAGATGTGCCAAATATACACACATCAATCCAACAGAGGAAGCCACTTGTCTGAAATGAGGGCACGTCTTAGACAGTGAATACAGTATTGGAATGCTTTGCTTTGAATTACCGCGGCCTGGTCAACTGCCCCAGACTTCTTAGTCTGAAGCTGCAGGAACCCCTTCAGGGTCATTTATCGAGTGTTTTTTGCATGAGTATAAAGAGTGAGAAAAGTCTAAGTTGGGGGACAGATGGGGTTGTTGGATGGGTCATACACAGGACTTCCCCTGTGGTGACTGGGGTTTGCAAGAAGTGGGGTCAGGGGATCACCAAAGTCAGTAGGATTTATCCTCTGTGCACCATGAATGTCTGTACAATACTAGATGTCATGGCAATCTAGGAAATAGTTGCTAAGATAGACTGGCCAACCATCAGACAGACTGGCTTTGGCTGAAAAGTACTAAAACATAATGCTCCAACTTGGGCATTTGGAGAGTAGAAACTATATAAATATTTGGTTCATCACAGTTCTGACAGGATGCTCATGTTATCAGTGTCAGTGAACCTGCAGCTGCTGTACAACTGTGCCAATAGTAGCCGAACGTTCAACTGAAACCAACTGCTGATACAATTTTTTTCCACTGGTGTCAGATTACATACATTAGCATTGCCATTTGCAGGTATAAACACCATGTAAGATAGGTAATCTAAATACAGTGTGCTTGCAAAAGGTATCCCTGTATGCATGCCGCCCTGCATCTGTCCAAGGAAATTCATGTAAATCTATTCATGTTTTAAGCCATCCTTTTGGAGATATCTTGACAAACATAGAAAAGTGACAGAGCATCCTCCTCGGCAGCAGTAATGAATGCGTCAGTTTGCAAATGTTATGTTTTGGGTTTGACAATGAAAGAGTCTTGCCCCTGCTGTGTACATAAACACCTTCTTTATGTTTGGCAGATAATATAATCGGACTACGCTGCCTGTTTTCTTTTTTCTGATATATTCATGAAAAAGTGCCTCCATGCCAGGGCACAGGTGTTTATTTTGTTCCAGTCACTATCTGATATATAGAAAGCCATGGTGTCACAACAGCATAGGCACTGGAGTTAATTAGTTTTCTTTAGCAGGCATAATGAAAACATTTATCTCAGTGAGAAATCTCAGTGACATTTGTCCTGCTAACACACAACTACAGCACACACGGCCCGTAATTACTGTGATTGTTGCAAAGGTTGAATATAATTTCTTTAGGTTGATTATTTTCGCCTCAGCTTGAAATTCTGAAATGGTATCTATGAGACCCATTTGGTGTTTGTTTGTTCTTATTCGTGCTCTTCTGTCCTCTCTACGACTATTGTGGAAGTACAACGGCAGTTAATTTAATAACTGACATGAGATCTGATAAGCATGAGGGCCACCCATTGACAGGGAATGGAAGATTAATTAGAACATTAACAGACATAGTAGAATGGGTCTCATTAGCTCTTTGATTTTATGTGTTGTTTTGCTTAATGTCGATGGAGTGGAGTCTGGACTGAAAAACAAGCCCATCTTTGCATCGACGGAGAGAAAAACAAAGTCAGAGAGCGAGGCAAATAACTGCCATGAAAAGAGACAGAGAGAGATTGATGGCCTCATCCCCTTAAGGAGGGAGGGAGGGAGGGAGGAAGGAAGGAAGGAAGGAAATAAATAAATAAATAAATAAATACATACATACATACATACATACATACATACATACACACAGTACATACATACAACCCCTTAAATTCTTTCCTTTAGTGTTAGACCTTACATTGTTATAGCAGTGAACCAGGTGTGTAAATATTACTGGTTTAATTAAATATAGTAAGAAGTGAATGGGCCTTTGAGTGACAATACCAAAAATAAACAAATGTGAGTAGTTACAAATGAACAAGCAAAAAATAACCAGGAATTAGCTAATAATTAATTAATAACTAATGAGTAAACCTCAATAACTCTCAATAATCTCAGGCTTTAAAGTAGATAGTGATGGGTTATTTGATTTGATAAATACAAAAAGTCTATATGTAAATTAAAAATGTCTCATCTCAAATTGTTTTCTCGAGACTCCTGGAGAAGAAACACTAATTAGATGACCTAACCAAACCACAACTCTCAGAATGAGAACTGGCTGTGAATGAACTGCACAGTTGTCCAATATGAGGAATTTCTAGGGATGCAAGCTAAACTGACATATGCCTGTGGAGGTCTAGTAATAAGGGCATCCATATTTTACTCTTATTTGGGGAATAAGTATACACAATTAGATGGTATCATTGACAGTAATTGATATTAGTATTAGATAGTAATTTGGGATTACCCTAGTTTTTAAGCTTTGTGGGATTGTTAATGACAAGGTGTAATGATGAAACATAGAAAAGCTTGTATGGTATCTCCTATGTGACTGTCAAAGCTACAAGCAAGAGAATTATGTGTCAGGTTGCCAGAGTTTGAACCCTTATGGAGCTGTTTCTACCTGTGGAGTTTCTGTTGCAGTTCCTGGTATAGTATGTTAGTCGGTACAAGGCCCACTCTATGCCTCAATTTTGCTATTATCTGCACTGTGATAAATATACCTTGCTAATTGTGTATGTTTCAGTTTACAAGTGTTCATGTGGGGGAGGAACAAGAGACCCAAACAAACTGGATACACATCACTGCAGCGTTGTGTGAGTAATGGAGAGAGCAATCAACGTCCTATCATCCTCCTACACCAATATATCCAAAGATATGACAAGCACCAGCAGGGATGTAGTTCACTGGAGTGGATGTACTCCATGAATGAGTCCCTTGCAGCTTAAATTCAGATTCAGTCAAAACCATACATGTCCAAAACATGTAATTAAGCAAGGATGATGTGACCTTGAGCCCAACAGTGAATAGGGGTTCCTGCCATGCAGCTTTTCATTTTTGGTTTCCCTTCATTCTGATTTTGATTAAAGGAAGTTTATTTAATAAGAACAAAAAAAAAAAAAAAAAGATTCATCCATTTAATGATGATGGCATGGGTTTGGTTTGGTTTGATTGGTTAGTTTCTCAGCAGGAGAAGGTGGCTGGCATCTATGACTGGGTGTAATTTGATACGGATCCTTGTAGAAATATATTACCCTTTCACAACACAATGGAAATAATGATTCCATCCGCATTGTTTTGTTGTAGTGGTGGTTAGATAATACGGATGTGATTATCGTAAATTACAGTTATTGGATTAGGCTTGATTGAATAACAGAGGACTGTTGGCCCTATTCTCTCTCCTAAGTGTCATTCTAATTCCACTTTAATTTATCTCTATCAATACCTCAGGTTTGCATACAGAGCAGTGGGCTGACTATGGACCAACTATGGCTATAAACTACACTATATTCATATTTTCATTTAAATTATGTTTTGATTCGATTTAGTAATTAGGAGTAAATGGAGAAAAAAAAACTCTATGAAACTTATTTCTAGCATGTCTCATTTATCTCATCCACCAACTGTTGTGAGCAATCCTTAACCTTCTGCTTCTTGGCAACAAGTCAACTGTCAGATCCGAGACAACTGCCACAATCTTTGTTAATGTTGCTTGAAATTAATTACCTTGATAAAAGCTTTGTTTATCAGTTGTAATTTATCTCAAATTCTTGTAAAGTTCAGTTTTTTTGTACAGTGTCTTCTTTAAAAAGCTGCCACACAGCTTCATCATCTGACATTTTCCATGTAAATGTGCTGTGTTTTACTAGTTACACAAACTCACGTGGCCCACATTTTAAAACCATCAAGTTGAGATTTGTTAACGTGAATCTGTCAGCCCGCCGCTGAGATGACATTGTTAAGAAAACCGTGACTTTACGGCTACAGTATGTCTCATCGCAAATCTACGATCTGAAGTGGCCATAAGGCACATCACCTATGAATGTGATTAAACTGCTTTTTTAAGAGGAGGAAGGGCAGAAATACTTGCACTAGGAAGGTCTTGCCTCCAGTATCATTAATATCACATGCATGCCCTTCAGTGCACATGGTGCAATTAACACATCCTTCATCTTGTTAATCCAGATGCAGAGTTTCCCGTTTGCATCTGTAGTTCCTTTGACTGTTTACACACAGAAACACTACCATTTAGGCTGAGTCTGGGTTCAGGGGGGTATCTGAGGCTAGTCTACAGTTTACTTTTAAATGAAAGTCTCTGGTCAAATCATGCAAAGGCAAAACGCATTGCTTTATAATCCTTCAAAAGTGTGTTTTGTGAATTTATCTGCAGTTGTCACAACTTTCAGGGAAATCCTCCAAATAAGACATAAAATTTGTCTTTTGGATGTTTTGATAGGATTGGACTTTTAAACAAATGATGCATGTGTTGTCTGACGTCATAAAAAAGAAAAATGTGTGTTTTATTTTCAAAAAACTGTAGGGGCACTAAATAGTTTTTGGAGATAAATAAAATCAATGGGGCATAGAATATCGATAAATTAAGATATTTCTCTTCAGATTAAAGTTCCTTCCCCAAAAACTTAATAGTGCACCTTTAAGTGCCTCACACAAATTCAGCAACATCACTCATTTTCTATTCTACATCAGCCGTGACACTGCTGGAAAGTCAGTCATGAACATAAAGGTTGGATTAGATCAAGTACCATCAATACAACTTTAGCCATGATCGTCACCCTGTCTCTAACACTGGCTCATAATGTCTCTCCTTGCTTGTATGAAAGTGTGATAATATCTGTCATCATTCATTTCTATCTGACCTATTGTTTGTAGCGTCCAGCCTCTGAGTGGTTTATGTGGTGCTGGAGAGGGTGACCTCTAGAGAGAGGCGTTTGAGATTTAACTGAGGGTATGGCGGACCGTCGGGTTTCGGGCAGTGAAAGACAACTGACTTGGATGAGAGGGGAGCGGTATATCATTTAGTTTACGATCGAGCAGGCGAGGACGGTGGGCAAACAGGAAATGGCAGGGAGGTCAACACAAAAAGATTTGGATCTTCAACGGGGGAGTTCAATGAACAGATTCTTGTTACTGTCTGTCAATCATGAATTCCTGCTATGTTTTTTTTTCTTTCTGCTCTATGACCTTGAAATAAATTGGTTCAACTTCCTTATCCTGTTGTGCAAAGATGAACAGATACATATCAGAAAAAAAAGAGTGAGAAACTCAGCTGCATCAGTATAGAGACATTTCCTGTTTCCAACCAGCAGTCAAAGTTCACTGTTAAAGGTCCAGTTTGTAATTCCTATACTTGTCAATTACAGACTTATAGTGTTTTAAAGATTTTTTTAACAGTAGATGCTATTGTCACATGAGATGGTCGACAGTCTAAATGTATGAAGATCTGACATACATGAGCACCAATGACCACTCCACTGACCAACACCTCTTTGGGATATAAAGTTAAAGTAATAAGTGTTATACAAGTGTGATACAAGCGACCAAAATGAGTTTCCTCCGCAGGGTGGTGGGGTGCACCCTTAGAGATCGGGTGAGAGCTCTGTCACCCAGGAGGAGCTCGGAGTAGAGCCGCTGCTCCTCCACATCCAGAGGAGCCAGCTGAGGTGGCTTGGGCATCTATATGGGATGCCCCCTGGACGCCTTCCTCGGGAGGTGTTCCTGGCATGCCCCACCGTGGGGAGACCCCGAGGAAGACCCAGGACATGCTGGAGTGACTAAGTCACTCGGCTAGCCTGGGAACGCCTTGGGATTCTCCCAGAGGAGCTAGGGGAAGTGTCCGGGGTGATGGAAGTCTGGGTGTCCCTGCTCAGGCAGCTGCCCCCGCGACCCGGCCCCGGATAAGCGGAAGAAAATGGATGGATAGATAATAAGTGTTATGTTTATCATATGATACATAATACAAGAATCATGCTTCCCAAATTTGAGCACAAATATCCAGCACTAGTTGCCTTTCACTGGTGCTGCCTTGCTCAGTAACAGTTGGCCCAGGTTCCAGCTTTAGAGGGCTTTTATCCTGTGCAAACAAGGTGGAGTTGAAAAGTTCTGACACATTGCTCTTTGCACCAATTAACTCAGCCCCAGAGCCTCTCCCCGCCACCTCTTCATGCCAATTGTACTCGGAAAGATTCAAAACGGGCAGAGACCTCACAGGGAAGACTGGGTGTAGATTACCAGCAGCCTTGAGGGGAAACTGGTGTAAATGAACTGCACTTTGAGCATGGTTCATAATTGAATTAGGTCCAAATACTTGAAAATTGCTTCCTCATTGTGATCTTATAGCTTTTAATTGGCAAACACCGATGTGAAAAACAGTCGGATTCTCCAGAGGAGATCTGAGGTGCTGGAAGTGATGCACATTTAATCACTGTTGATGTTCCATGTCAGCCTGTCATTAAGATGCTATAACAAAACAACATGTAACTCCAAGCCAAGAAAATGGCAAAGTTTAGTTTTTCCCTCATTTTCCCTCAAAACATACATATTTCTTTTTACAGTCTTAAACAGTTCTGACTGCAGCACCAAAAACATTTTCGTGTAATAACTAACAAGGGTAAACACAACTGCCTCTGTTCCTTGAACTGCGATGCTTCCCCTTTGTCAAAGAAGAAAAGCACCAACAGCCACAGCTATGTGAATGCAAAGCGTTTTGCCATGATACCACCACCATCATTAAGTGTAATTTCATCATTTCTGAAGGAGATGAAGGTTTATAGTCGTATTCATCGCACAATATCGAGTGGAAACAAACCGTCTTTGATGAAAGGGTACAGTATTTACATGCACAATATTTGCTCAAGAGAATCATGTTCATCTTGCACTGCATTGTGTTTTGGTTTGCATTATACAACCCTCTCAGTAAGTGATCTTTCATGCATGAATCGGGGTGCGAAAGCACAGAATGAAGTTAAACTGATGGAATTCACACACATATCGCATTGTATACACACATTATTAGACTTTTACAAACAAAAACATGCACATACAGTTTAACATCACTTTCCAGGTCAGATTTATATCCAGTCCAAGTATCTTGCTCAAAAATGTTATGAACCTTTCAAGAACCCACTGATTCTGTAGAATTTCACCATTTATCATCTTTTTTTACACTTCCCATATCGTAATGATGTTGTTGTTCAGGTTTTCAAATCACAGCCATGAAAATGACCTCCTCTTCCATAAAGTAAACTGGCATGATGTTCAACTTTACACTGTCATGTAATTGGCCCTCAGGTCTTTAATGTTGCTGTTTTCACGAGGAAGGTGTTTCGACAGTAAGAGATTAAACTTTCCTGTTGGGTTCCTGAAAAAAAAGTTTGATAAAAGTCGACAGGGATACCATCTGCTCCTGGGCCTTTACTTTCCGCCAAAGAGCTGATGGCTCCACTGCAATAAATCCTTGACAGGATTCTGTTTCTTATCTGTGTTTTCACAAAGTTTCCATGACTACAAGACATTCCATCTCAATGTTTTTCCTTCTCCCGAAAAGCTATATTGAATGCTGAGACCCCTCAAGGTGCATATAAAAACCTCCAAGATAACTAATGAATCAGCTGTGCCACTGGATAATAAATAATAATAATAATCTTTATGTGTTTGTTTGTTATATCTATACAAATCTTTATCTTTTAATAACTGCTGGCTTGATATCCAATTTCCTGTGTCCCTATGAATCCTGGTAGCTAATGCTTAAAATCTTAAAACGATAATCTGACATGAATCTCTCTTTAATCCCAAATGTATTAATTCTTGGAGTCAGTGAAAATGATGCTCTATCGTATTTATCATCTGATTTCCTCGTCTCCATGTATATGTTTGTTTAGGACTCTGCGCGCTCCATATGGCGATTAAGTCTGGTGAGCTCACAAAGATAGAAATAGCACAAACGCCTTTGGATCCAGATTTTCATGAAGTAGCCTCTTCTCTTTCTTGCAACATATTAAAAGTTTCTCAAAAAAACAGCGGCTTTGAGTGAAGTCAGAGGAGATGTAGCGTTAGAGTCTGTGTTATAGCGTTGACACAACTAGATGTTTTTAAGGAGACCTTGGGACATTTCCAACTGCGTTTGTGGCAACCAAAACAGGATTTTTCCAGGATGTCAGGCCTTCTCTACTCATGTTTACCAGCACCAGTGCAAATATGTGATGTATTTATGGGTAAGAGAGGGCACATCCTTAAGACACCTCCCCAGTTTATCAGGATATATTCAATACTGTGCCATTTTCTATCTAACACATGGAAAGAGGGCGATGGTTTGATCCTTGGGTAACGTAATTGCTATTCATTAGCCTAGAGGCAGTCTGAAGCAGCTCATATACTGACACTATTTTCTGTGGTTGATGTGTTTGTAAAAGTTTTTGTTCCATCTCCCTACAAACCTAAATCTTCCTGCTCATAATGAACTGCGTATCTGTGCCGCTGTCCCCCTTTGTCATGCCAAAGGGATAGGGCTGCTCTTTATCTTCAGCGGCTCTTCTTGAAATAAATTATATAGCACAAGTTAAAGACTAGCTGCCGCCGCAGCAGAGGTTGTCTGAGTTGTTGTGTGAGCGTGTTTTTTCCAGTGGTTTTTGTTTTCCAGCAATCTTTCTGAAATCACATGAACAGCTGGAAATCAATTATCCTTTCAGTCCAAAGTTTAACATGCAAAAGTGTTTGTTTCTGTAATTCACGTCATGTCTGCTGGAACAAACGTGCACATACAGATAAACAGGCAGGGCTTTTCTTCCCGCCGAGCTTAAGCAGTTGACTTTGTTCATATTTAATCAGTGGCAACTGAAATCCAAAGAGCATGTTGTCAGTTAAAAACACGCATCTACAGAGAGACTGTTTTATGAATAATGATAAAGACTGCTTTCCTTTTTGTGTTGCCCGTGTTTTCCAGAATAAAGGGTCACCAGATTCAGGACAACATGCTTATTACTGATGAGAGACCCAATTAGCCTGTTCACGAAACCCCTCCCCTCTTTCAGTAATTATTGTTGTTGTGCCTACATATGTAGTTTGCTGTGATAATGGCACATTTATTACAGGGTAATCAGTAATAATAACTCCATTAGTGTGATGCTTATTGGCTTTCAGCAATAAAGTTCACTTGTAATGGTAGCAAAATACGGGTGAAATATGTCAGAACTGGCAACGTCTTGAATTCAAGAACTTATAAGGGCTTAGCATATCACCAGAGCACTAACTGCTGCTGTTAGCTAGTTAGCTCACTTAGTCATGCAGTTAGCAGTACAGACTGGGAGCTCAGAGTGATTTCATGAGAAGAGGCCGAGGCAAGCTGCTTAGCATGATAACTTCAATAGATACCTCTTTAATACAATACTTACAATACTCTGACATATTGGTTTATTGTTGCTTCTTCTTCTTTTGATTTTCTTTCAAACTAACATTCTGATATTTTCTAAGTTAGAGAAGATGAACATTTGAATCTATTTTGTGTAGTTTTATTCATGCGTTTTTGAAAGGTGACTGAAAAAGACAACATCTTTATATGGTATCACTCATATTAGAGCCCAGTGCACCTTTTCTTCATGTGGAGACATCTAAATTGCAATGGGTCAAGTGTACCTAGTTATGGTTGCTAAGTTACGCAGAACAATCAGTATTCAGGGGCAGGGTTTAGGGAGCAGTTCATTACAAACTTGAGCCATATATAGCATCATTATACAGGAGTATATTATCCTTGAGTCTGCAGAGCTTATAATGAAATGAAACCTTAATTTGGACCACATGGATGCAAGATTTAGAACGTCATTTATCACCCCAAATGCCATAGCATTAATACATGTTTTATTTCCTCTATAATAAATATGTTTGGGTTGGAAAGTAGAAGGTGTAATTTAAAAAGAAATAACACCACGGGGAGAAATAGGAGCCTTGCCCAACGGTTGTCAGACTCAGCTCCCCAAACTCCTGCAAATCTTGTAAAACTCTGGCCTGAGTCTTGTAACAGACTTCATCAGGCCACAGCTTCATGAGCAACTGGAGGCAAGCCAGTTAAATGTCTCCACAACTTTAACATTGTGCTAGAGAGGGAAAAAAAAGTTATCCATCATCCCTGTGAGTCAGACACGCTGAGCTCCATGTTGGCTAGAGGGAAAATAAAACTGACACAGGTGTCAGCTTCACTCGTCTTCTTCAGAATTCAATTTTTATGCAGCCAATGAAATCCCTCATTTGCTGCTATTTTTAGATAGCACATATACTGTATTTACTCATTTCCTTATGCAAATGAATCCATTAAAACAGTTATGAGGGGAAAATCCATTATGCCCATGCTACAATGGTGGGGATGCACATTGTTGTTATTCAGGTCAAAGTTTTTGGTGGCGCTATTATGTCTGCCGAGCAGCAGCACGCTGGAAAAAGCAAGGCACCGCTGCACTTTCATCACTCGCTCATTTGCCAACTTATAACATTCACGATCATGCAGTTTATTTCCATATAAATAAAGCACATCCATTTAAATTGGGGTGCGAATTTAATCTAGAGGCAGGTTTATCTGCAATATCCGACCATTATTTGGGGAGGAGAGAAAAAAAATACAGCCATTCCAACCGCTGCCTGCTCATTATTTTTGTTATATTTAATTCATGTTTGGCATATTTTCTCCATGTGCTACCCGAAAATGTTGAAACAATAACAGTGTGAATCAGACAAAAACAAGATGATCCCCAGCGGATGCACGCAGCGCAAAGTAAAGCCACAGATTCATGAAAACAGCAATCAATCACATTTGATCTTTAGATTGCTGCGCTGAAATTGCATCAAAATGCAGGCCGCGACCGAAATAACATCTTCATGAGAATAAAGGCATCAAAGGGAGCTCTTTACTGGTGTGGGTCACTTTCTCCGTGTCGCACTTCTAACATCTCCAAGAAGGAAAGGTCAGCACTAATCACAGTAAACATAGTGATTTTGAGTGGCCATTCTGTCTTTCCATCGTCGTGATGATGATGGCTCAAGATTATCCATCAAACGCTGCGTCCTCTGTCTCTCAAAGAAGCTCACCACACATTACATTTGGATCACGTCAGATTATCCGGAAGGTCATGGCACATTTCAAACATCATTTGCGGTCCAAAACAACTTGTGCCACACTCGTAGTGACCGAGGGGAATGCATTAGGGGAGGGACATGATCATGCAGAGATAGCAGATGAAACAAGAAGAGGACATACTGCTTGTAAATGTTGGCGCAGTGTTCGGAAATCCTCCCAGCTCCTTGACCAAAGCATGTCGTGCCGTGCACCTGCTGAAATCGATTATTTATCGGATGGCTTTAATTAAAAAACGACTCCATTTTATCTGCTTTCTCTTCCTCACAACAGGTGCATAACCTCTAGCAGTTAAATTTACTGTAAGCCTGGAAAAGAGCTCGGTATCACCAACCTCCTCCTGCTCTCTCTACTGCTGTCAAGTACATCTGTGTTTGAGTTTGTTTTTGATGCTCGGGTGCAGTCTTTGTGAGAGAGAAACATTGATGCCACGCAGCAGCTGTTGCATACTAATGCCTTGGCGGTGGTGGGCTGCTGCTCATGTTTTCTGCACTTTTTGGAGAGTGCAACAAAGCAAGCGAACAAGAGGTAGGGTTTTTTTTTTGATTCGGAGCAGATAAGAGGGAACGGCTGAGCACAACTAAAGCTGCTAGATTAGTTCATTTATTACAAGTATCATCGAGTTTACGAGAGGAAAAACAACTCATCTGTCAACACTTGTAATTTCATTTAAAAGTAGGTTTAAAAAAGGAGCACTTAAAAAAAACTAATTATTGTAATCATATTGTACACTTAGTGGGTAACAAGGAAGTACAATGGAGGACGCACAGAGGACAGAGGGACTGCAAAAATGTATCTTTAAGGATGCAGTACATAGAAATTGGCAGCCTAGCAAATTCATCCTCAAAACCAATAGGGGGCAGCATATCACTATAATAGCCACTAATTGCTGTTAAATGTATATGCTGTTAGCTAGTTTGCTAGTCTGGCCTGGCAGCACCGGGGTACAGGGGGAGTGTTTGTGTTTACATTACATTGCAAAGCACGCTAACTTCTGTAGATATCTCAATATGTTATTAAACAAAACTGTTATTTGTTCACATTCTGTTGAGAATTTTAGTACATTTTTGAATGCTTGTACATGTTTAAAGATACATTAGAAGATTGGCTCTACGAAAGGCGATGTTGGTCTGCCAATTTGTTGTTCGACACAGAGATAAAGACATTTGAGGTTCTCCAGAAGATTCGTCTTCCTGTATTTGGTGAAGCCCTGTCTCTTCATCTAGAGCCGATAGGTCAAAATGTTCACGTATTCAGTGAAATATCTCAACAGCCCCAACAAAGAAAAAACAATTATATAGACATTCATGGTTCTGAGAGGATGTATCCTCAGGACTGTTGCGGTTGAAAAAAACATAGTACATCATTAGAAAGCAGATTCATTTCCATACAGGATTAATTTAATACATCATTAATCATTTCTTGTACAAGCCACATTGGGATATTAAGAAACTGACATTTTTCTTGCTAAAAAAGAAGTCAGAGATAATTGTACCATTGTTACAAGGTTATCTGGGCAAAATATTGCAACATTTATTCTCTCTGCATGCCGAAATAGATTAATTCTGCTGTCAATAGCCAAAAAGTCAAATCTGCACGGTAACACAACTGATTCAAAATGTGTAAGGACTAATTTAATGCGATGACCCAAACTTCACCAACAAACTTAAACCCAAATAAAAACAATTCCGATGTAAACAGATGATGCCGCAGGTCTGTGGTATGTCGTCGGTAGTCTGGTAACATATTTTTAACATTATACAAAACTTTTAATACTCTATGGCCTAAAGATGTTTTGTTTTCCGAGAATATGTTTGAATTTAATTAGTAATAAGATGCTCTCTGTGTGAGCTGCTGTCCTGACTACAGTAGATATCATTGGGTGCATGACTGCACAGGCTGTGTTTCTCTGTGTATTCAATGTCAACATAAGTCTGTATGACTGGCACGTATGTTTCTGTCTTTCAGCTGTCGGAGCTGATGCAGTTTCTTGCTGCCTTTTTACAGCCCAAACTGCCAGAAACCCTGAGCAGCTCCCCTCCCTCAGCTGCACAGGGACTCAGAGACACCCTGTACTTTGCCATCGCTGAGATCAAGTCTCTCAAAAAATGAGAACACTAACTCTCCTCGACAGAGAAATAAAAAAAAAAAGACAGGGCCAGAAGCACTGCTCACGAGGACACCCTGTACCAGCTGACTCTGAAAGAAATCCATCTGAACAGGACTGAGGAGCAGCTAGCAGGTACGCTGCCTCAGATCATCACTTTACTTCATAACAATCACCTGTTGGATTCAAACAGCTTGCGTTGGACTGCTTGAGAACCAGCTTTTTTTGTGTGTAAAACGAAGAAATAAAATGTTCTCACCTCCAAAATTAAAAGGTCCAGGAGGAGGAGGAGGAGAATGAGAAGAAGAGGGAGGACGAATTGAGAAAAGCTGGAAAATGAGGAAGACGGTAAAGCAAAGATGGAGCACAAACAGAAAGAGCAGGAGGAGGAGGTGAAGACGAGTGGTGAGAGAGAAAGGAAATATGGACGGAGGCAAAGATAGGCGAAGGAAGTACTGAAATCTATAGTAGAGAGGAAGAAGATGCCCATAGCTGGATTCAGCATCAACTTTAGCATCCCTCTTCATACGGCTAAATATCATCTATGTATCCCAGTAGGCCTGAAGGTACCCATGAGCATTTTAAATAATCTAAACTCCTATCAGCTAAATTCACTCTCACAGTCTTCATCTCTCTGCTCAAAAATCATCATGTATCCAGATCAACTTTAGGTCTTAAAAAATGTCATATTTAAGAAAAATTGCCTTACTCCCACTTTCTCTGTGAGGGGTAGAGTCAAGATAAAATCGTATGCACTACAAAAAGAATGGATAATACAGTGAAATAGAGGAGTTAACCAAAAGCACAACTTAAGTTAACACTGGATCAGTGCATCAGCACAAAGGCAGTTTCCTTTATGTGAGGACGAGAAAGGAACAAAGTATATCTGCGGAGGTTTCTCTGACCCATGGGCATTTTAAACACCCGTATGAAGAAACAACACACTCTGCTGAACTTTTTAACTCAGCCCGAGCGTTGAATCTCAGCTGGTGAAATATTTAATAAATTAAAGAACACACGATAGCGCTGTAATTAATATTTAATGTGCTGCACAGAAGTCCCTCTCTCAGCATGCTATTGGCACAGGACCAGTGTGCAATGGCCCCGCCAGCAGCTCCGCGTCATTCAAATGCAAAGAGCGAGGGAGTTGGCTGTATAGATGGCTCAATCTAACAATCAGAATATTTATGTCTCTGCTGTAGATGGAACTTCCACCGGATACAATCAAGTTTTGAACTTCTTTACTCTCTGATACTTTTAGCAAGAAAATAGCAAGATGTAGCACGTTTTCTACCATGTAGCAATGCCTCACACCATTTTTACATTAGCACATTCATATTTGATTATCTTTTTTACCACATGGGGATTAGAATTTTTAAAGTAAAGTATGATACATGGAATCTGTGAGAAGAAAGTAATTTTGCATGTATCAGGACAATTTCACAGTAATTAGCTTTTTTGGCAAATTAATGAAAAATGAAGAGAAATTTGCTTCCTCCCATGTGGAGTCCATAATTTCCCTCATTTTCACATGTAAAACTAAAATAATGGCACACATGAACTGGAAATTTTCATACATGATTGAGTTTTTCATGTATGACTGAAGTTTTCCACACTTGAAAGTTACATTTCCTCATGTGCATTACATACTGTAGGTTCACGTGTCTGGCTTTTTTTTACAAGTGGAAACTAATTAAGTGAACACACGAGAAATGTTCATGTGAACTAGAAATTGTAACATGTGGATTGGACTTATGACACCAAAAAAAAAAAAACAATGAGAAATTAAATTGCGGAAACCTTTCATACAATTTTCACATGCAATCGGCTGCTTTCCTAAAATGAACAGGAAAATAAAATAATGTCACGCGTCAACAGGACATTTTCACAACCGATTTCCAAATTTCCACATTTTTACACGTGAATTACATGCATTCATATGTGTTCACTTATCATACCATACGCGGCACATTTAAATGCATTCCCTGTGTGGTGTTTCTGGTTTATTAGCCACTGCTGTCAGTGCAGCCGTTATAATTAAAACACCAGAAGACATTTTGTCTCTTCAAGTCGTCACCTTCGTACAGAAATGACAGCCAGGATCACTTGTTACACAGTGAAGACAAAGAAAAAAAAGCAAAAGCTGCTATTTATTCTCTTCAACGCTGTCAGACTCCAACAAGTACAATTATTATCATTATTCATCTTCAACCTCAGTACACACTGTGTCATCCGCTGCGATAAAATGATCAAAACTCTTGCGGGGCTTTGTTGTTAATAGCTGAAACAACACGAGAGGCAAGAGGCCGGTCCAGACCAGCAGCCTTGTTGCAATTCTGCCAACACACTCCTCCGCCTGTCTCTCTAATGAACCTGCCGCATATTAATCCCTATCACTAATGAGGCCATTCAGAATGATAAGCTTCCCCTGCATTCACTAATGAACACATGCTAAAGCTGCCTGGGCCTCTGCTAAGCACTCGTCAGCCGCTCTAAATCACGCAGCGGCACCTGCCTGTCACAGCAGACACCCGGAAGAAGACCGTGGCGGCGTCAGCCCAAATGAATTACGCTTCAACAGGTCGATAAGACGCAAACATGACATTCTTTATTGTTCACTCGTGAAGCTTCAAAAGGGAGAATGACACAAAGATTGAGCCAGGTGGATCCAGGTACTCCGGGACCAGAACTTGAAGGGTCAGTTCACTCAAATTACTTTTTCTTTGATGGAAAGCAGCTCCGATGAGATTTTCCAGATCTTTCTTCTTACTGATTGTAAATAGTTTATAAAACATTATTTCTACAGGGGAAGATTTTATTAGTGTGAATGCTGAAGGCTATTGTTCTTCTGGAATTTATTAAACTTTTTATTCTTCTTCCATACGTTTTTCGGCACGCTTCTTCTCCTACAGTTCTTGAGCTATTGAATCCATTCAAGTATCAAAATGTGCAGCTTTTTAAGGACATGTGAGCTTCTATTTTTCTTTCTTCTACCTTTCATAATTTTGGAAATATTAAGCTTTTTATGCAAAATTTTGCCCATTCTTCTTTATGGGGATTTTTTCAAATTTCACTCAGCTATAACTTCAGCATACGTTCAGCTATTGAAACCATTCAGCTATTAAAACGTTCAGCTTTTTAAGCTCTTTCAGCCTTCTGCTTTTCAGCTTTTCAACTTTTTCATAAATTCAGCTTTTTATGAAAAAAATTTAACAATGCCGCAAATGGGAAAAGCTTCAAATCCTCTTCAAAAATCCTCGACTTTCAACCTCTTCTTCTCCCTCATGCTTTGAGCTAGAGACACCATTCCAACTTTAAAAGAGTCACAAAACCTTGAACTACTGGGCTTGTATTCTGGTTTTAAAGATATTGTACGATTTTGGACTAATCACAGTTTTAGTTTGAAGAACTTTTAGCCCGTCTTCTGACTTTATAATGGGTGTGTATTGCGTGAGCTAGAGTGCGTGACATCATCAACTGCTGCACCCCAGAGTGTAGAGCAGCTCCAAAAGTGAGAAAAAAAATTCTCTTCAGCTTGATTTAGATCCCGAACCTTTTACTCAACATAGACAATGTATACATAGAAATGTAGGAAAACTCATTGGCTTTCAGATGATTGTCTAATTTTAGATGTACGAGTTACAGTTTTGGATGTGGAAGCCCTGGAGTGACAAGAAGTGAAGCAGCTGCCCCATAAGCCCCAATGTTAATTGAGCCTAAAGTTCTAGAGGACAGCAGACGGTACCTGATTTGTCTCTCGCGTTTGTGCCCTCATTTCTCACTTTCCAGAAATAAAAACCAGATGACCGAGATCAGCAATACCTCCTCTCTCTCTATCTCTCTATCTATAGATGTTTTGACCCTAACTATTAACTATTAATGTTTTTTCTAAAATCGCAGGGGTTTGTGAGGCATTTTCCAATTCATTCTTATGGGGACAGCGTGTGTCTCTGTAGAATGTGTGTGTATTGCGTCAGCTAGAGTGAGTGACACAATCACCTGATTGGAGAGCAGCTGGAACACTGGAGAGAGAATTCTATTCAGCTGGATTTGAATCCAGCATCTTTTACTTTACATAGATGATGCAGCCATTTTAAGCTCTTTCTGCCTTTAACTTTCAACCGATTCAGTGTTTTTTCACCTTTTTAAATTCTTTCTGCTTTTAACTGTCCACCGTTCCAGTGTTTTTTCATATTTTTAACCTCTTTCTGCCCTCTTGCTCTAGACCTTTTTAGCCTTTTCAGATATTCATTTTTCTGCCTTTTCAACTCCTTCAAACATTCTGCTTCATGTTCAGATATGAAAATGTTCAACTTTTTAAACTCTTTCAGCCCTCCTCAGCTCATCTGCCTTTTCATCTTTTAAAAATATTCATCTTTGTACCTTTGCCGCTTTTTTATACATTTTGCTTCATGTTCCGCTACAGAAACTGTTCAGCTATTTTTTCACCTTTTCAAGCTCTTTCGGCCCTCTTGCTCTACACCTTTTTAGCCTTTTCAGATGTTCATCTTTCTGCCTTTTCAACTCCTTTAAACATTCCGCTTCATGTTCAGCTTTGAAAATGTTCAACTTTTTAAACTCTTTCAGCCCTCTTCAGCTTTTCTGTCTTTCCATCTTTTGAAAATATTCATCTCTCTGCCTTTTGAGCTTCTTTATACATTCAGCTTCATGTTCAGCTACAGAAACTGTTCCGCTATCAGCGTGTTCAGCTTTTTATGCTCTTTCTGCCTTTAGCTTTTCAGCTTTTTCAGCTTGTCAGCAGAACATTCAGCAGATTTCCCTTCAGCCTTCAGCATTCACACTGTATTTTCGCAGGAAATGCAATTTGTCTAGTTTTTTTTATTGTTCTTAAAAACACTCATCTGTATCACAACACATCCACATGCCCAGACAAAAACAAACACACAGACACACCACAGCTGGCAACGGCACACATATTCTAAATTATATATGAATTGGATTCAAATTATAGACAACCAGACAGAGATAATAACTATAATACAATACAATACGCCCTAGCCTTGACAGGAAAAATAAGTCAAGAAACAACGAATAGAATAAATTAGTAAGACACGGGCAGGGGAAGAAAAGGAGAAAAAAAAAGAAATGAAAGGGGAAAAAGGAGGGGGATCGCTACTTAGTGATAACTGTAGTGTGTTTCTCAAAAAATGTCCAGAAGGGGCGCCATACTCTGTATAAATCACTCTCTGATCCTTGAATAGTGTGATGTGATTTCTCTAAGTTCATGCAGGACATAATATCTGTAATCCAGTGTTAGTAGAGTCCCTCCACTTAAAGGGGCTCTGTGTAGTTCTGGAGAAGAGATTCTCAAACTCAAACTCCTTTAAGTACTGTTGTGAATTAAAAAGGAGACAGGGTTGAACCACTGCAAGGCTTCATTGCAATCCGGTTGTACTTTAGGTGAACTGATCATTTAAAGGTGAACAATGTGGTGGTCTTAAAACAAGATCCACATTGCTCTGTCTACTATTTAAATGGTCTTTTCTGTGCAAATCATCAGAAGACACGAATAATAACATTCAGATGTCATGACCTCAGTTTTTTCAGTGGTGACACCATGACGCACTCTTCAAAACAGAATGTTTTACATTAGAAACAGCGGCGGCAGATTTTTCAATGTGTCAGAGGCGTTGATATGTCACCTCTTCTGTGACAACTTGACAACTGTTACCACTTCCACACATAGCGTATCTGGCTGTTTGTCACGTCACTCCAACAAACCCTACGGGATATCGTGATGTATTGTGCAGGAGTTAGGAAGAAGGTGCGTGCCGGCAGCCCATCTGCTTACAGCGCCGCCTCTTCACTCTCACAGCTTTAAGCCTCCCCCTGCCAGGGGAACAGCTTCGCCATCACCGGGACTCCCGCCATGTCTCTCTACAGCCCACACAGCCTGGGCTCAAATGAAAGATTTCAGAGTAAGTGTAGATGTATACACCTCGGCATCGACCAGCATCTCGTCCTGCTGTTTTACGGGTAAGTCAAAGAAGTCAAACTCAGAGGGTGCACCACCAAAAGTATTGTGCTGGCAGGATGTTTCGGGCTTCAGGTTTTGATGGACTGGAGCTCTGGCAGCCATATTAAGTCTTTGTAGGTCCTTTTTCAGCACATAAATAGTCCTTCCGAGGACAGAACACCTTCAACTAAACTCTTATTTTGCTCTCCACAAAAACTGACGTACTCTTGACGTAATCCTTCAACATCTGAACATGTCTCAACACACTCCCACCACAGTATCCAACTCTGTGAAGGACCATCTGTGCCGGCTGAAGCTGTTTGTAAGGCTGCCTAATGGGAGCCCATGAAAAATCTTGGTGGATGATCCAAAAGTGAATCAGAGAACGCTCCGAGTGCCAGATGAGATTGTGCTCCGAGAGGTGTCACCCTAAACGATCCATGCCAGGTCGCAAAAATGCTTGAAGAGGTAAGAGAGGAGAAGAAATGCCAGAAAAGACAGACGTCAATGTCAGCCTGCGGAAGCTCAGCCTGCACACCTGTAATAAAACATGTGGACACAAACCGAACTTTTCAGCAATCAAAGGAGTTGATGCTGACATTTAGAGGTGATCATCAGACACAACAGAGGAGCTGAAGCAAGTTGTTGCGTTGGTTTTTATGCCTTGTCTATTTGTGTGCGCAATAAATCAACTCTGTCACCTGACAGCTGATACTGGACAAATCTGCAAAAACCCATGTGCTCAGTGTCTTCTAAAACATTTAAGCGATGTAAATAATTTCATGCTAAACTCACGACAGTCTTATATAAATGACTGAAGTGGTGCCAGATGTTGTCTCGGGTTTGACAGTGGATTTGTTAAGCTGGCAACAAGAAGAAGAATGTTGACATACGAATTTAGATCTTGCACAGAACAATCTGTAGATGGGCTGTTCATTCAAGACAGTTGATTGGCCGTCATGGGATTTCAAGCTGTGTTGAATCAATTCTTACATAGCAAACCAGTCGTAAATGATTCAAATGTGTGACTTTGTGACATAGATAACACAAAGTCACAGATTTAAAAGGCGGGAATACTGACAAGGCGTTTCAGGACCAGTGTTTTCTGTGGGAGAGAGGAGTTTCTGGCGGTGCAGACTTTGACTTTTCTTAACTTTCAAAACCTTAAAAATCACAAGAACATTTATGCAACACTGAAGGAAAGAAAAGTTCTTGTGAACTACTATGGTTTCAGTCTGCTTCATAGTATCCGGTTTGACACAAACAAGCATGGACATGGCCCCTCTTCCTGTGATAAATATCCAGGTTTAGCTCCCACAAACACGGCTGGAAAAATCCCAGTTCTCCTTAAAAACAGCCAGTGGTCTCAAGCTTATAGATGCCGCAACGCAGACTCGCTTTTTTCCGACACCGTGCCTCAAAGCGACACTAATGAGAGCAGTGGAAAATAAGCCAGAACTGTAAAGAAGCAAATAGAAGCAACGAGCTGGAATGAGCTGAGACGGTCTTTAGAGATAAAGTGACACAAATCTTGTGTAGCACTGTATACCCATGCAACACATCACTCCGACTGTGTAATCAGATGCACATTCTCAGCAGGATGCTGTGCAAGGTATTACCAGCTTGTTAGCTAACTTTGATGATATTTATCAGCGTTTGAATCACTTAAGAGCAAATACATTCAGTCCAGGAGTCTTGCTGAAAGGAAAAAAAAAAGTTTCATTATTTGGCACCTACAGCTCCAATTTCATTCCATTTATTCAATATTAATACTTATTTTAATTGCTCGCTTTAAGGGCTGAGAGCAGGCTCTTCTCTGTATCTGCTGCCACTCATCTGCATCAGCATGTAAAGGTTGGATTTATTATGTCGCCGCGACCTGGGTGCGGTTGATCGGCACATGAGCGTCATGACATTTTCCACCAGTCAGAGTGGCTGTGGGCCTGTAAAAGAGGTCGGGTCGTGTCACAGCAAATGAAACAGCCAATGCCTTATATGACGCCCTCTGCCATGTACAATAGCTTTCTCAAAGGCCTGGATGATTCTGTGGGTCATTATTAGAGGAGCAGACGCTGATCTCTTTACTATAGACACCAAATGTCAGTAGATATTGTGCTCATGTGGGGGTTATTTCTGCCCGTGGACAACGTTCAGCATTTAAGCCTCTCGCTGAGATAGCGGCGTGATTTATGTGATACCTTGGCATTTTCAATCCACGGCCCCTTAGATAAAATGAGGAATCTGAACAAGGTTACCACACCATTTTGGTGAAAAATAAAGGATAAGAGGATGTACTTTCTTGGGTGAAAAAACAAATAACTAAAATTCAAAATGCCAAGGGGGAAAGTGCAGCAGATAAGGGATTAAAGTTAATTTTTCATTTGGCTGATAATACACAGCAAGTGTGATTTCTGTGCTGCAATGAGAAGCATTTACAAGCCTCAACTAGCTGCCGGTACGCGCACTGAATCTGAAATAGATCCACTTTTAGCTCCCTGTGCCGATTACCTTAAGCTTTTCCCAAATGCATTCAACTTCCCCTCTCACTCACATCTTGCAAAAACATCAAACTGGATGCCAAATAGTCGTAGAAAGCATTATGGTCCTCTTCAGTGGCCATGGCTATGCCTCTTCTGAAAACACACCTACGTCCTCATATCACTATTTCAAAGTCAATCGTTGGTTTAACACATTTTTGTGTTAATGCATCACAGAGGAGGGGGGAAAGGTGTCTATGTGAAAGTGGGCCATTGGGAAGACTGATGGATAGCATTACGCCAAACGGCCCATTATGAGGGAGCCGTGGATCATAAACAAATGACATAACGATCACGAGGTGGTGTAGGAGTGGAGGGGAAGATGGGTATTCTATCTGGCTACACTAAATGCAGCAGTTAACGGGTTCCACTTATGATAAATCATGGAGGCACTGAAGGGAGGCCAAGCCGGTCCACCACTTGTGCTCTTAAAGACCAAACACAGTCCAGCAGGGCTGCCTTCATCTCTCCATCTTCCTCTTCCTTTTGTGTCATTTACCTGCAAACGCACAAAGAAAAAAAAACACAACCCGCTCCTTCTTCTGCCTTCGTAGTGGCAGTTAAAAAGCGGCAGAGCGGCTCGGTCATCCAGGGGGCTCCATGATCTATGCTGATGACACCAACTCTCGGGCACATACAGTAGCACAAACTCCATTTGGAGTGACCTTAGTCATAACCCGGTCTCACACCGCTGACTGCGATAGATACCCCCATTCATCACCAGGGATCCTCAAATTGGCCCTCTGACAATGACTTCCACTTCACAAATTAGTAAATCAACAACTACATACATGCGGAAATGTACGAATAGCTGTAATTATCTGTAGGGAGAGAGGCGTTATTAATCATAATAAAGGCTCGTGCCAAGGTGGTCATGTTGTTAAAAGGAGCGTACCATTATGAAAAGGTGCCGGAGTCTTCACAAGGACGTGCGCTGCATTCAAGTCAAAGTTGATGTCAGCATTTGAGTTGAAATTTCTAGCGTCCGACCTCCAAGTGTTCCGGGTGTCAAATGTAAACAGAAACATGGCTGACCATGACAAACTGATGTTTCTGTGGCAAGTGTACACACAGCTGTTCAACCACTGTCGTCAGCATATTCATCCCTGTGGCGCCATTGTTCTGTGACTTCCAACAACTGCTTCTACATGAAAACAGACTCAGACTTTGTGACTTCATAAGTTTCGTTTTTGTTGAATTTATCTTCACGCATGCTGTGATTTTCCACTTACTTTCTTTGTCCTTTTCCTGCCCTTTACTGCCTACACCTGTGTTTCATTTGTTCATCAGTCTTTATGTACTTAGGTTTATCTTTTTCCCTCTTTCTATCAGTTATCTGTTTGCCTCCTGGGATCGGTTCAACTCCTTGCCTGTTTTCCAGATTTTGTCCCCGGCCACTTTCTGGTTTGTTCTTTCTTTGGCTCTGCATACTTTTTAGATTGTTATCATCATTTATATAATGACATGCCCCAAATGGGCACAATACAACTTTAAAGGTGCAATATGTAAGAACTGGTCACCTGTCGAATTTATACTCAAGACAAACAGGTCCTGTGTCACCAGCACAACCACTGACTGCTGTTAGCAAGTTAGCTGTTAGCTGTGCATCTAGTGGTCTGTAATGAGAGCTCCAACATGGGAGTTTACACTGCTTACACTTCACCGTCTGTTGATAATTTGAGGGTTTTTTTTTAATACCTTTGGCTAAAATTCTTACAAACTGAATATTTAAAAATAAAATCTTCAGGATTAAGTCTTAAGTCTACTTTCTGTTGACATTTTTATTTAGCGGCACATCGTCATAAATTTGTCTTTGACCAAACAACCTAAAAGCAAACTGTGAACCCAGGGAAAGGTGCCCACTTTGCACAGGTGGGAATCCAATCTTGTTAAAAGCTTCAATTAACTAAGTGGCATAAATGAATCAAACGTGACTAATTTCACACTTGAGAACTCCACTTACTTACTCATGTAGTGTGTTATCAATTCAAGGTTCTTATGCACCTGATTTGAAGTCACACCACATAATATGTCTGGAGTAGTTTAGTGCACACACAGCTAACTGGTTTGTTCTCGGTTCTCTACTGTACTTGAGATGGTCTCTGCACTTTATTCATCTCAGAGTCCAGCCGAGCGGTCAAGTATCTGCCAGTCAAAACTACACCCAGGAGGAAGAGAGATGTATCAGTCCAAAACAACTGTGTGATAGCGCCACATTTCCTATCCACTTAGGAAATGGGCTGAGCAAATTCAATTCAATCCAAATGAGTTCAATTAATACTTGATGTAATCTAATTTGAGAAAATATTGCGCAGGGGCCATTATTAGTATGCTGTAGCTCGAGATTCAAGTTCTGTGTGAGCTTCGGAAATGAGTCACAGTTGAAGTTTGAGCCATTTTGAAGTTTTCACAGTCGCCTCTGGGTCTCTCCTTAAAGTCCCTCACTGAGGAGCAGCCAACGGAATCTGAATTTATTCATTCGCTCTCTTTGTGTCTTCTTGCAGTCACAGCCAATCATAAATCAAGTCCCGTTAGAAAATTACCGTATGTCAGATATGTGGATTCAGCTGCCAGGAGCATATATTTTCTGCCAATATTCTATATTTTTCTCCACAAGTTGGACTGTTTCTCACATATTTGCAGTATGGAGAAGTCTACTGCTAAGCAAACTAATTAAATTGTGATAGATGAGTTAGAAACTCCTGAAGCTAGAGTGTCCGGCCCCGGCTATTCAGCAGCAGGTAAACTGCGGAACACATTACTGAGATTAAAAGCAGAACTAATTTGCTGTAACATCATTAGATGGCTAAATTACATCATAAGTGTGCAAGGAGGACATGTTTCTTTATTTCTGGAAGGAGCTGCTGTCACATGAACAGCAACTGATTTGACTGTCAAGTCAACCCCAAACTCCCCTCAGAAACTGCTTGATTCAGCTGAGGTGCACAGGACTCAACAACAATGTTCTACCTTACTGAGAAGGCCGACACTCAACGCACTGCCCTGAAGGAGACCCTGTTAGACAAGTGTGAGAGTGAGACTCATGAAGAAATAAATATTTTCTGCCTATCTTCTGATTTTCATATAACATGTTCCCTACAAGCTGTTACTCCAGAAGCATTCGCTTTTATGACTGACACAGATGTCAGTGTTTCGCTGGTGTCTTGCACCCAGGTAGATTGACATATAAGAACACACACAGGCATACATACAAGCGCCGCTAACGTTAACTATTATTAACATCGTCGTTGCAGAAGAGGCAATGTAATACTTTTCCAGGAACACATAAAAGGCTACTTGTAGTTTGGCAAACTTGAACTTAGGATGTTCTTCCAGCAGGCTACCTTTTCCCTGCGTATCTGAGTATTATGTTTAGACGGACTTGAAGCTTTAATGTGTATTCCTGTTTTCCATCAGAAAATGCTAGCTAACAGGAGCAGGATAGAGAAAACAAATAACGCACATTTCTCCGATCATCACAAATGTAAGACAAAGTGCATTCAAAATAACATTTAAACACCAGTTGCAAATCAGGTCCGCCCCAAAACTCAACAAAAATACTTTGGATTCACAAAACACTCCGTGGACACACAATCTGTCAGCGTGCCTATCCCGCGATTGATTGAAATTGCTGTCGCATCAGATTGGCAATTACAACAAGTATGTGATTACAGTGATCGCTTTCAAAATGACCGTCCCTGAACGTGCTGTCACTCTGGCACATTTAATTAAACCAATCAGTGCGAGTGTAATGTTTGCCTCTCAACTAGTCATCACACAATCACACAAACAGAGAGCCTCTCTTTCAGCTGGCTGTTTGCATTTTATTGGACACTTAAAACCTTGTTGTGGATGAAGATTTATGTTTTCTCTTTCGTTTGAGATGATATGCTACAAATTTTTATATTGTGTGCTATATTATGTGTTTGGTATCATTCAGCCTTTCACAATTGAGAAGCTCAGTCATTCCAAGCCTCCCTTGCTCAATCATTAGCTTGCATTTTGTCCAAAAAGCATGGTCCTTTATCCTTCAGGGTTGAAACATTTAAAATTTGTTGTGTGAATGTCTGAACTTTGAAAGTCAAAGTGAATCTTTTCCGAAAAATGTGGCAAGTGTTGAGGAAAAACAATAAACTTCCAAAATTCAATATGTCATGGTTCTCTGAAATGGGAAACAAAGGAGAGCTAAAATTGTTTTATGTTTTTTCTTGTTTTTTTGAGAAACAATTATCTCTGAAAGTAGAGCATTATGGTAGAACTCCAATAAAGGGTTGTAAAAGTCAAACACAAATTTGCCTTCCACTTTCTTTCTTTCTTTCTTTCTTTCTTTCTTTCTTTCTTTCTTTCTTTCTTTCTTCTCTCCTCTTTATCTCGCTTTCTGCTCATTACAGTGAACAACAGAAAAGGAGACAAACTTTTTTCTATCATAGATTCTGATTTAAAACAAAACACTAACTGTGGACTAACAGGTGTGGAAATGGTTAGACGGACATATTCCCTAAAATAACTCAAGATTCAGTTTGACTTTAACAGCCCCCTCTTAACGCCAAACTCCGCAAATAGTCCACTGTTTATTTCCAAGCCTGAGGCCATTTGCCCAAAGCACTCAGTCCATTTGCTGAAGCGTAAAAGCTGTCGAATCTGGGTGTGGTCCAGAAGCACAATTTAAAGTCTGACTCCTCTACAAGCAAAACTGCTGCAGTCCCCTGCCATCCACACAGCTGTGAAAGCCATCAGGTCTGCAGACTGGAAAGTGAGCAATGTTGTTGCTTAAATGAGCTTATCATTACACATAATGAGGCATTATGTTCAGTAGCACAAATAAGAGGAGAGGGATGTTGTGGTCCGCAGGAGGGACCAAATCTCCAAAATGAAAAAACAGGTACATAATGAATTTTACACGAAAGGTCGGTTTACCCATCATAAGGGGCACTAATCACACTGTGAAAAAAACTGAGTTATGTTTTCTGAAATCAACCCCCTGATTTGTTCTTGGAAATTCCTTTCCTTATTCAACAATTGAATCATATATTTGTTAATACCTTGGTTAACATCACAACAATTAATAATTACAATTACAAGACATATCAATTAACTGTCAGTTAATGTTTATTACTGCATTAACTAAGATCAATAGCATCTTTATAAATAAATAAATAAATATTGTATATTTAATACCTTAGTTAACATACAGTTAATAATATATAATATATATATTCAACTGTGAATGTATGTTTAATAAGTACTTGGGACTTGCTTCACCTTGACCAGCTACAATACTACTTAAAAAATAATGTTAGTAATATATAAATTCAAGATGAAATTTATCTTCCATTAGTCTAATTTTGAATGCATGACTTTTGGTTCATTTTAGTTTTACTTCAGTTAAGTGAGAAGGTATGTGTCGATATATGGTTTATCTAAAAATGACCTTTTTAATACAATCTTTACAAAGCGAAGGATAAAACGTCTCACCCCGTCCAGTGTAACAGCTACAGCACCACAAAAGAAGACATGTTGACGGATACGTACCAATCATAAACCACTTTAAAAATATTATTAACTCCACCTCTAATCCTAAACCCAGCCATGACACAATCCTCTCTCACAAATGAATCCAAATAAGACAACAAACTCAGAGAGAAGCATTGATTTCCACATGTGTGTTCACAGTCCAACACTTAACACTGATATTTCCCAGCTTTGAGCAAAATGAGTTAACAGCTTCGCTTTGATTGAACATCCACATCACCATGGCAACTTCAGCGCAACTGCCAAATCCCCTGCTTCTCTTTAGCAGGAAATGATCTATGGCATGTTGATTGGTATATTCTATTGCATTCCATCACTCTTGTTTCCATTTCATCTGCCGAGCTAAACACATCCCGCAAAATGTCATGACTAATCTGTCCGTCGTGTGGTGGTGCGGCGACCTTTCTCTGTTCCTGCGAGGGCACTTTCGCAGAGGATTTGCATGGGATTCGATCCACTTCTTTCATGTTTTCATTATCTGAGAAGACTTCGATTCAATACATGAAAAGGTGCATTCAAAAAGAAGGAGAGAAACTGCTTCAGTGTGGTTGAGCAATACATCAAGAGACTCGTGTAAAGAAAACAGAGCAACCCAGAAGCCTGTAGCACTAAAACCCAACCAACATGTACAAAAGCAAAGCCACTGCACACAAATAAATCACTATATGCTAATTAAACACATATATCACAGGTGCACACTGTGTTCCTGTGTGACCACATACACACATTTTCATGTTTTCTGTTTGTTTTCTGTATATGATTTATATTTAGATCTTATGCTGGGTTAAAGGAATAACATATGTTTTGCACCTTGCAAATGCATAAGGGTATAACCAAATATATGATGTCTTGCATGAAAAATAGTAAAGTATGTCCACAACATCTGTTCACCATCTCTTAACTTTGCTTGACTTAATCATGAGAAAAGGGGTGATTATTGTTAAGACAATAATAAGATAATTGTCGTGGTTTGGGTTTTTGCAGCATTATTTTGTAGATCATCTCCTTGTGTATCATGTTTTACTTTCCACTTTCTATCTTTGTCTATTCCCCACCCTTTTTTCTTCATTTGCCTTCCTTTTGTTGCTTGCATTTTACATTTTGGAGCTTGGATGTGGGATTTTTGACATCAGTTTATCATTAAAGCTTGCTTTTTCTTCTTTTACCACCCTGACTCTCTGTGCATTGCATTTGAAACCCTTTTTTCATAAACTCTACCAATAAAGACCAACTTGTAGTTATTGACCTGTGAGTCTAAAATACCATTTGCAGCTGTGTGGCACCACATTGTGAGTTGTTTTGTAACCTTATTAAAAGCAAGACACCATTTCTAATGCAATGGTTAATTATAAGATTTCAGGCATTTTGCTTCCATAACATGTCTTATTTCATTCTCACGGAAATACAGATTAAAGGTTTTATTTTAGTTAAGATTTATACTCTGTAGATTTATGCAAATAAGTGCATATTTCTTCTAATGGCATAATTTTCACATGTTACCAATTCACCTGTGTTCTCCCCATGAAAACACATTCTGTAAAGTTTAAGAGAATTTGTTCAAACTTCACTCAAAACATGGACAAAAAGTGCAAAATAATTATCAAACTTTAGCCAAAAAAAACAACAACTGCGTCCACCAGTTAAGTTTTATGACGGTTATCTTTTCACCACATTCCATCCGTCTCTCCGAGCTACAGCAGAATTATAAAAAGGGAAATTAAAGCTGCTGTCATGGATTGGTCTATAGTTTCCTAATTTCCTGTTTTATGTTATAGTTCTGTCCTCCTGTTTCATGTTATCTTTTCACTTCCTCTCTTCTTCCCTTTCCCACCTTTTTACCTGCAAACCTGTGTCTCAGTAGTTAATCACTCCCTGTTTATTGAAGCCTGTGTTTTCCCCTCACCCTGTTCTTTTCGTCTGTTCTCGCCGTCACGTCACTGCTGTTGTCTCCTTCTTTTCATCCTTGGTCTCCAGTGATCCTTTGTCTGTGTTCTCCCTGTGTTCCCCTTGGACTTACGGTTTGTTCTCCGGTTTTGTTTTACTGTTCAGTTGTCTATTCTCTTAATTTCCAGCCTTTTTGTTGCCTGCCTCTTTGTTTATCACATTTTGGATTATTGGACTGTGGTTTTCAGCTTTCATTAAAGCTCGCTTTTTGTTGTGAGCCTCCCGGCCTCCATGTCTCCATTTGGATCCTGTTTTTGTCAACCTAGCAGCAGCAGCCCTTGCAACCCCTCATTGCTGAACACTGACTGTTCAAAACACCTCTGAATTTTTATGTGTGTGGCTATTCCTGGTCAAATTTGATGTAGATGCTCAACTGGCTACAAGGAGTAAGTCAAAATAAAGACAATGTCATTTCCTGCGGCCAGTAGGTGGCACTTAAAATTGAATACTGCCGTGTAAACCTGTGCAGTCCGGGGCAGACTGTGCAATGTACCGTTTGAGTTAAAGCAACTTCCTGTTTCATGGTGACTCATCCAAAAATGGGCTGCATCGCCAAGTAAAACTCATGCTTTCATCACAGCGTTGTTAAAATTACCCTGACAAAATACAGTTAAAGCTGTATGAGAAGTTCTTAAAGGAAAACGCCTGTAAAAGGCTGAAAATCAGGAATAACTTAAATGTGGTTGACATCCTGTTCTGTAAAGGTCATGGTACAAGAGGCCTTTTTTGAAGATCCAGGTGTGATACACATGTGTAGTGAATCTAAATCAGACATGTCAAACTCAAGGCCCGCAGGCCTCATCCGGCCTGTGGCACAATTATATCCGGCCTACGACAAAATATCATATGTTCATCATATCTGGCCTGCTTGCATATAAAACGTATAACGTTGACACTAAATGTCCCAGAATGCACTGCAACAGTGAGCATGCCCAGACCGGCAAGCCCACCTGCACCTTCCCCCAACTTCATTATCCATCTGAGGTCAGAAGTCAACTGAACATGGCACTGTGCCCTATCACACAAAGGGTGCGATGGTGAAGTCGAGCGAAAGTGCTTAAAAGCAAAGGGAAAGACACCACAGCGCGCCGGGATGAAAAGTGGAGATGCGGTCTGGCGTTTTACTGCAACATATTGACATATATCACTGTGCTAAAGCTGCAGCTTCCAGGGACAGGAGTCTTTTCTCCGTGATGAAGATTAACAAAAACCCACAAAAGGAGCCGTCTCACTGATGCACAGCTTCACTCTATCTTGACGGTTTCCACAGCACAAAACCTGACCCCAAAAATCGATGAACCGGCAGCTCAGAAAAGGTGCCAAGCATCTAGCTCTAGCACATCATCATTTTCCTTTTGTTTTGACTGTTTATCGTTCTTAACAAATGTTGACGCTCAACATAGTCATGGACTTTTAATTTTGGCCATGAAACGTGTTTCAGTAGTTGCTGTTTAGGGGGCGCCAGCGAGCCATTTTTCACCACATGTGAGTTACTTTTATTTATTTATTATTATTTTGTTGCAACGTTTTGTTAGTTGTTTGTGTTAGTTTCGCTTAACCATAGCAACAAAAAAGCATAAACAGTTGTTAAGTTGCCACTTTAAATGAGTGGAAGGGTATTTAACAGGGAGCTAGACTAGCGGTTTCTATTTACTTCCAGATAAAATGCTAACCTAAGTTAAAATACTTCAAAATAGTAATACCCCGGGGGTTTCTGGAGTGTTTCAGTTGGTACCTGTGGTGACACGGTCCAGAGGCAGCGACGTGAAACGGATACCCGTCCCGAGGCTTGGTCCTGCACCGGTTCCTCCGTCCCGCAGGCAGCAGTGGCGACGCCCAACGTCCAGAGTCGTCCGCGGCGTCTCTTGATTAGCAGCTGCCGATGCTAACAGCTAGCAACAGTCCCGTCCTGTCTGTAGCTTGTGCCAGTAACGAAGCCCTCACCTGTAAACACACCCGGTTAACTTACACTCTTTAACAAAATAAACAAACACTCGCCTAAACTCCCGGTTGATAACGGTAAATAATACTTTTCATAAAGTTATTCGAAAGTTTGCTCGGGCTTGTCTCATTGTCTTTTATCTTCTAGCCCCGCTCCTCTAACATATGAACGGTTAATCCCGAATAACTGAAAAAAATGATTGACACCTGTCAAACCGAACCCCAATATCAGAAAAATGAGGCGTTCAAAAGCCTCTCAAAACGTAGGACATTTCGGCATCATTCGCCACGTTAACCATGTAAATGTTAACAGCAGCAATACATTTATAGGCCCGCATCAGAGCACTTTACCAACTGAGATAAATGTAGTACACTCATATAAACAAATTAGCGCTACACGACTCTTTGCCAGAAAGCAAATGAGCACATTTAAATTCTGATTTGACAACACTGTGATATTTTCACTTATTCTTCAGTAGTAGAACGCTGTGTTTCTGAATCAGTCCAGTAAATACTGGCTGTAAGAGAACTGAGCCATGGCTTATTTCCTCCTATAATGTTGAAAGACCACTTTTGAATACCCAAAATATATTTTTAAAAAACAGAAGCCACCCATTATGTTTTTTTTCACACATTTGTACCTGTGTCTGGTGACAGGAGATTGTGATTTACAGACCGATGTGAGCTTAATTTACAACCGAATCCAGGTGTTAATGCTTCCTTCTGTCTTTCTTCAAATTGCATAAAGTGGCATCGGTTCTGATAAGTGGCAAAAAAAAAAATTATAATCAAAGTTGAGAATCTATCCGATTTACTTGAGAAGCTGCTTCATCACCTCTGACTGGATTACTTCACCTGACTCTCCATCTGTTCCTCTCACTTAGTCTGTGTTCCCTCTCATGAATAATAGCAAACATGCTTTCGTGCAAACACGGCGCGCTGTTTTGCCACTAATGCTCTGGATCCCAGTGTGAAATCATCAAATTGGCATATTGTAAAATCGGGATAAAATGCTCCAAATAAAAAGCCCTTGAGAAGAAAAAGACACGCTTGCATTTTCGCAGCTCTGGAACTATTCTTCCAATCAATGCAAAGTAATGAGCTGTATTACCATAAAACAAGAGCTATTTGCAAAACTGAGTGTGTGCCAGAATTTTGGGGGGAAACTCGGCTTGATTTCATGAAAATGAAGGCGCTGCATGAATTCGTACTTAATCAAGGCAAAAACATGCAACATATTATATGATGAGATGGTGGATTTGAGCACACAGAGGTCTCTGTGATTCTCTCAGGAAGGCAGCAGTGTTACTGGAAAGTTTGCTCGTGTTTCAATTTTACCCCCTTTATTTGGCACACTTAACTGATTCACTTCCACTTGAACGAACATCATAGCTCTTAAAAACACTTTTTTGCACCCACGTTTCAGTGTGAAAGTTCAATCTCGACCTTGGGCATAACTCACAGTCATTTTTTAAATCAAAAACAGTTCCAGGCTTCACAGTAGAGAAGATTTTCTGCTTCTCTCAGTTTACCAACTTTTTCTGTACTATGGTCCAGATGGTTACTCAATTCTGATTGGCTGCAGGGTGTCAATTAAACTTGATGCACCGCGCCTCTAGAATTGTGTTCCATCTACTATTCAAACCGATTGTTGCCAGAGAAATGGAGTAATGAAAAAAATATTTTGGGTCCTGGCTATTTTGTTACTGTGAGAAATCCATGGTTTCTGTCAAGGCAGCGGTGTGTTCAGTCGCCTCTCGCTATACCTTCCTGGAGAGACCCAAAGTGAAGGAAGGAACTCACGAAACATCTGAGTCACGTCAGATTTCCATCAGCAGTGGTGGTTGTTTAAAAATTAAGACAACTCCAGTGTCTCCATACAACTAAAATGATGACATTCTCTTCTCTGAACAGTAAATATGAAGCTAGTTAGCTTAGCATAAACCTGGCTCTGTTAGAACCTAGCAGCTGCTTAGCTTAGCATGAGCCTGACTGTTGAAAAATGACAAACTCTGAAGCAAGCAGCCATTTAGCCTGGAATAAACCTGGTTGTGTCAAAAAATAATAACAGACTGAAGCTACTTAGCCTAGCATCAACCTTGCTGAGTTGAAAAATGACAAGATTTGAAGCTTCAGCTACGTAACTTCTCCTAGCAGATACACTATATTACCAAAAGTATTCGCTCACCCATTCAAATGATCAGAATCAGGTGTTCTAATCACTTGGCCTGGCCCCAGGTGTATAAATTCAAGCACTCAGGCATGCAGACTGTGAAACAAGACATTTGTGAAAGAATGGGCCGCTCTCAGGAGCTCAGTGAATTCCAGCGTGGAACTGTCATAGGATGCCACTTGTGCAACAAATCCAGTCGTGAAAGTTCCTCGCTCCTAAATATTCCACAGTCAACTGTCAGCTCTATTATAACAAAATGGAAGCATTTGGGAACAACAGCAACTCAGCCACGAAGTGGTAGGCCACGTAAAGTGACGGAGAGGGGTCAGCGGATGCTGAAGCGCATAGTGCAAAGAGGTCGCCGACTTTCTGCACAGTCAATTGCTAGAGAGCTACAAACTTCATGTGACCTTCAGATTAGCCCAAGTACAGTACGCAGAGAGCTTCATGGAATGGGTTTCCATGGCCGAGCAGCTGCAGCCAAGCCACACATCACCAAGTGCAATGCAAGGCGTCGGATGCAATGGTGTAAAGCACGCCGTCACTGGCCTCTAGAGCAGTGGAGACGCGTTCTCTGGAGTGATGAATCACGCTTTTCCATCTGGCAATCTGATGGACGAGTCTGGGTTTGGAGGTTGCCAGGAGAACGGTACATTTCAGATTGCATTGTGCCAACTGTGAAATTTGGTGGAGGAGGAATTATGGTATGGGGTTGTTTTTCAGGAGCTGGGCTTGGCCCCTTAGTTCCAGTGAAAGGAACATTGAATGCTTCAGGATACCAAAACATTTTGGACAATTCCATGCTCCCAACCTTGTGGGAACAGTTTGGAGCGGGCCCCTTCCTCTTCCAACATGACTGTGCACCAGTGCACAAAGCAAGGTCCATAAAGACGTGGATGACAGAGTCTGGTGTGGATGAACTTGACTGGCCTGCACAGAGTCCTGACCTGAACCCGATAGAACACCTTTGGGATGAATTAGAGCGGAGACTGAGAGCCAGGCCTTCTCGACCAACATCAGTGTGTGACCTCACCAATGCGCTTTTGGAAGAATGGTCAAAAATTCCTATAAACACTCTCCTCAACCTTGTGGACAGTCTTCCCAGAAGAGTTGAAGCTGTAATAGCTGCAAAAGGTGGACCGACATCATATTGAATTCTATGAGTTAGGAATGGGATGGCACTTCAGTTCATAGAATGAGTAAAGGCAGGTGAGCGAATACTTTTGGTAATATAGTGTAGCTTACCTAACAGTGTTCTTATGCAAATCTCAGCAAAAAAGGACATATGCACATTTCCCAAGAAAAGCTAGGAAGAAGACATTAAATTAAGACTGCCTTGCTGTGCTCTGGTTTCATTTATGTGTTTTCCTACCACCCTTAAACTGGAATAACATCACAACTGTTGAGATTGTAACAATAGAGACTGCTGAGCTCAATATTCACGGTTTTGTTTTGTTTGTTGCAGCCTACAAACTTTTCTCATACAAAAGAAGTGTTGTTGCGACTCTTTTGAGTTTAATAAACTTTAACTAAACTAGACTGATATCAGATGCTGCTTCCTTAGTTGTAAATCTCAACATTAATTAGACTTTTTTTTTTTGTTGACATCACTCATTATGTAACACAAATGCTGTTTTATTTGATTCACAGTGTGCTGGGATGAAATCAGACAGCGCTGTGAGGGAGGGATGCACAAGGTACCTAGCTCTGAAAAGACTGGATATCAGGTAATGATTTTAGTCACAACTGGGAATTGGGCAATTGGGCAATTGGGAAGCAACCTAAACCAAAACTAATATCACATCTTCGGATGCTGTTCGCGATTTTAAAAAAAAAGAAAAAGAAAAAGTGGTATGCAGAATAACCAGCTTTTATTCAAAGTCCCACAAAGAGGCAACTGTTCTGTCTGCAGATTATGTAACTCACCCTGAGCTTATGAAAGCAAATACGTGCTCCACAAAGGAAGTAAGTGAAAAGACCCAAAAGAAGACAGGATTTACAGCAGAACTGAACACTGCCGCTGCTGTTACTCCTACATGCTGCATAATGCTGTCACTAGCTGTGCATTGATGTGTTCTGCTGGGGCAAGCGAGGACACCTCCACCTATAACTTGTGAAAATATACTGTCAAATCTCTCCTCCTGCAGCTAAATTTAGAGCACATTTTGCTTTTGTTGACGCGCTCTATGTCTTCGCAATCCGGCGTCTAGCTGTAAAGTTCTGTCACTACAGGTTCCGCACGTGCCGCGATGCAACAGTACCACCCTCTCTGTAGACGCATGGCAAATGGGCCGCACTTAAATAGCACTTTTCCACCTAAATAGAACAAAGCGTTTCACAACGTCTGCCATTAATCCATTCATACACCAACTCTGTCTGCCGGTAATTACGTTTATATGCAGGTAATGTGCTCTGCCGAGTGCGTTGTGATGAGGTATGTAATGGCGGCCTGGAATATATATTCATTTTCACTTTTCTTTATGCACTTGTGCTTCATTATCACCTCCAATCACCTCTGAATCTGATGAGCATCAACACCACCACTAACTGTGACCTCAATGCTAATTGAATTAACATCTCGATGAAGGTGTCAAAAGTCATCACATCCACACTGCGAACTTTCCTTAATCTTAATTAAGAGATGATGGAAACTAAACATTACAATAAATACAATAATCATGCTCTTATAGCTCTAATAGCTTTATTCCATTCCGAGGGGACATTTTATAGGAAGACGAACACTTCTGCATCAACATTAGGGAACTTTCATTAGATTCATTAAGTGTAAATATTCCCTCATTTAGCTGTTGAATATGTATTTTATATGTAAGACATTGTTAACTGTTTGTGGCGCAGGAATATGCACATGACCACGTGTTCATCCTATGTTTTAAAGATTTCATGTGAGACACAAATGTGCAGGCTTTGAAAACCAACTGAGACAATGGAGAATAATTATCTTCCCGTCTACATGCTAAATAGACCATATTACACAGCACAAAGCACTTGACAATACCTCTCATTCACCTATTCACAGACATCAGCCGCAGTGGTGCTGCCATGTAAGACGATGGCCAATTTCGGGGTTCAGTGTTCTGCTCAGGGACACACTGCCAAGGACAACACTGAGCCACAAAGCCACCCTGTCAATCAATCATGTCTAGCCTGATTTATTGGACTTAAAACACAATGGCGCAATGTGGTATCAAAACACAATAGAGCCAAAACGCACCAGAAAAACATGTTTGTACGGTGTTTTGGGGTTTTTTTTTTGTGCGTCCTTGCATATATTTGCGTCCATTGCTCAGCGGCGACCTCTTCTGACAGTCGTAATTATGACAGGAGCAGCAAGTCAGGTGGCTATAAAAAGCAATAAGGAAAAGGCAGGGTTGACTTTCACCCAGGAGAATGCTGTTTGTGTCATTAGTGAAACCAAAAGTCAGTGGTAACTTTGTAGTTTTGGTGCCTAAACAACCGTTTCGCAACGTTAATAACAGTCCGAAAGTCATATTATAACATATGAAATGTGTGTCAGCAAGTTTTATTTTGAAAGTCCAACTTGACTTTGCAAAAAGTTTTGTGCCTACACAGAGACGGTGGAGTGTGGGACACTGGCAATGGAGTATTTGGTCCACTGGTCTTGCGCAGAGTCTACAAAACTTTCTAGAAAAGTACATGAATATTGATTTCATGAGAGTTATCCGACTTGAGGTGAGTGACCTTTATTAAGCCAAAGGCTTTACACACACTGACAGCCAGTGGAAACAGGTGTGAGAGGAGAGAGGACAGACACGCAACCAGCTTTGACACCGTCAGTCTGAAATCCTTAAAAAGCTACACAGTCAGCTTTCACAGCTTCAGATAGACGTCACTGCCTTTATTGTTTGACCTGCCCCTTGTATGTCGACGGGTCAGCCTTGTTGAAGCCCTCTCCTTTTATTTCCTGTGAGACTTTTCTCAAAGGTCCTCCGGATGTGTTATTCTAAGAATTATCACTGCTCGTGTGCAGAGGGAAATAAATGACGCTGACAGGTTTAAAGAAAATCACCGAGGACAAGTGGAAAAATGACAATGACATGCTTAGCAGGCAGTAGAAATTAGAGAATTATGATAAACCTGTCAAACAGCAATGCACAGACAACATTGACTGTGAAAATGATTATACGGGGGTGTTTTACTTTGAAGTGGAGAAGAAAAAGCGTCTGAATAACATAAAGCAAAAAAAAAACACAGGGGTGATGCAAGGCAAGCCCGTCTTGCAAGCGTGTTAAAAACAAAGGCAAAGAAATGAGAGCAAGGATCTGGAGTGCTGTTGCCAACTCCTCCAGTGTTCTTACACTCAGCCTGCAAATAGTTTACTCACCACATATAACAGTGGTTTGACAGATGATTATTCCAATATGATTAACCCTGTCAGAAGTGATTTATCTTCCACTCATTTTCATGTTGCCCATCTTGAACATAGAAACGGAGGCAAATGAACATTTCCTATTAGCTCCTGTCTTCGTAAAATGTTTGCAGATGATGGACAGTTTGAGTGAGTCAGCGTACATGTATTGGACATTTTAGGGAAATATGCTTAATTGCTTGCATACGGCTCATCACTTACTGAGTTTGGATTTGGTTCTTCCTGCTGCGGTGCGTTCGTGTGTGTCAAGTTTGGATGTGAAAGCAGCATGGTCGCCAAGAAGTTGTTTTGCATTTTATCACTCAGCTTTGACTGATCACAGGGCAATCGTGCAAATTTTCCCCAGTCGGAAAAACATTTTCCAAGTATTCCTACACCACATGAGCTCGCAATATAGCCAGGAGTCAGTGAACTTAGCTTAGTATTAAGATTGGGTGTTTAAAGCAGGCAGTAACAAAGGTAAATGTACTTATGTGGGCTCAACTTAATTTACACGTTTATTTTTACAACAGTAGAATAAGTTGGATCAACGCTATCATATTAAGTAATTCCCAATAATCGTAAATCATCTAAATCAGACCTAATACATTAAGTTGACCCAGCGTCAGTACATCAACTTAATTACATTACATTTGCGGGGACCAATAAATGTATGATGTCCACCGAAATTAAAATTATTTGATGTTCTATACTGTTATATTGGAGCTGCAGTCTAACTTGTTTCAGGAATGATGGCATAAAGGAAAAGTTTGAAAAAAGGTCACGTAAACCAAACACGAACCGGCCAACATGAGCCTCTGTGCCCTCCGAGGTGTCCCCCAAATGCTAATATCCCCCTCCCTCCAGCGAGATCAAATAACTGTATGCCCTTCCCCTTTTGTGCTGCCCTTTTTATTTGGTCCCAACCAAGAGATAAAGTGAGCATACGTATATTCAATATTTACCGAGGTCAATCACAACGGATTAGGTTTTCTGAACACTTTTCATGAAATTTGCTGGTGCCACAAACAAATATCCGAGATTTAAGATCCAAACTCCGACATTGCTTCCATGTTGTGATGTGCGAAGTCGACTCTGCTTATCAGCCGGATGGGCCAAGTCTTGTAAGCAGCCAGCTGGTGCCTAGGAGATGCCCAAACTATCTCAGCCAACCAGGTTTCTTTGCCATCGTGCGCTAGAGCCAAGACACACACATCTGATGACGACGGCCCACACAGCGAAACGAAGAGAGGAAGATCTACACAGAAAATGTAATTGTAGATTAATGTGATTTTTATATTGTGATATGTCTGTTTATCCTCTTTTCTGTTACCATTTGTTTCTACAGTAGATTAATTTATTATGTGAATAATCTCAGGCGTGATCTCAGAGGAACATATCAAATCCAAATTTTATGCAACCAAAGCCTGGTTTGGCTCTAAAGTGAGAACATGAAACCCATATTTAAATTGCAGGCGTTATAAGGAATCAGATATAAGCCCCAGAACACGCTGAGAATCTTTCTAAGCTGTGGTCTATGGGATTCCAAACAAGACCGTGTAATCGCTTGGGCTGTTTGGCAACACGCAAGATTCATTCAGGAGAATAAATGTACATTTCAGCAAAATACAAGATATGTGGAAACTTTGTGTTTCTTTAGGTTGTGATATTATGTGCCCAATTATCTCAAAACCATGACTCAGTTTCTTCCCCACCATTTTCCCAAAGGGTTGCCAAAATCTTATGTATTTTTAATGAGACTTCTGAGTTATGACCTTCTTAAAATGGAATCGCCTCAACCAAATGTATTCATTTATAAATCTCGTTTATAGCATTTTAGTCAGCTTTTTTTTCAATTCAAACTGAAGGCTTTTTGTTTATAAAACTTGTGCCAGATGAAGCCTAAGGTGTTGGTAAAGTGTTTGTTTGCATGCCTCCAATTTAAAAAAAAAAAAAAGAAAGAAAAAAGAAAGCTTTATAAATGCTCCTGGAGTTCAAGTCCAATTTCCAACAGTAAAAACAGACAAACAAGAGAGAAGAACTTTATTTTTCCCTCGGGTTATCACTCAAATGAGCGCATGGGGAGATCTGGTACTTTTATCACCAATAAACGGCTGAATGACCCAGGCTGCATTGAGCACATGTGACTTTATTGCCCCGAGCTGAGTCTCCGAGGAAAGAGCTTTGCATTGAATTGGTATTTCAAGCATGCGTTTGCGTTTTCCACCACAACATTCAGTTTCTTAAGGCAGGTGTTTCAACAAAGTAATACATTATTTAAACACCACACAGGATTGTGAGCGATCTCTTCAACACCTGCAGTGTGAATCTATTTCAACTTGTGAACACATTCATTAAAAACATTCCCTTATATCACTCAAGAAAGCTAGTGCTGCAAATTGGTAGTGTCATGGTAACATTCAGAAGTTGCATCATCTGATCCAACGGCGAGAAATCGCAGCACCTCTCGGAGTAATCACTCAAATCAGCAGGCCAGTAGTTAGTGCACTGATACTAATAACAGCACAGTGCTGTGCTTTGTATCTACTGACACCAGCAGAGAAATGTTCTTTGTGTGCACCCGCCTCCACAGAGAGGTCAGAGGTCCCAGTCAGCTTGTCGGCACTCAAGGACACTAGCAGAGCAGATAAGAGCTCATACAGAAGCCTGAAGCTGTGGTTTTAAAGTCAGCCTGCTTTTCTTCTGTCAAAACTGTAAATAATTTATCACCGCAACAGAGCCACGATGTACACTAATACTGCAAGTATTTAAGTCTTTGGGTCAGACTAAAATCCTTCAACAACAATTGGATGGATCACAAGGTAATTTAATTCAGATATTCACGATCACCAGCAGATGAATCCTGGTGACTCTGATAACCCCTTGACTTCTAATCCAGCCTCGCTCATCAGAGGAATTATTTTGCCACATACGGTGGACTCAACGTTTTATTTGTCTCTAGTTTGTTTTATTTCTAAATACCTATAAATTAATTGAATTCCATCAACCTCGGCTACACTTTGGCCAATGCTGTGTTTCTGTTATCACTGTGTTGGTGGTTGTGTTAGAACATCATAATTAATGTTGCCGGAGGGCTCAGTGAGGACATTTGAGACATTTTGTTGTACTGTTCACTTACGTGTTAGTTATTATTTGAGTTATTATTTCCAGTTTTAGTTCCCTTTTCCATTGCTGTTGGTTACGTTTAGGGAATATAAATACTTGGTTTGGTTTCTCCAACAAAAAATATGGGTAAGGTTTCGGGAACATAAATACTTTGTTGGGTTCAGGGAACAAAAATACTTGATCAGGTTGATCAGGAAATACTTTGTGATATGTCAGGAACAAACATGCTTTGTAATGTTTAGGGAACATAAATACTTGAAAGATAGCATCGTCTTGGCTCCCTCGACAAAAGCATTTAGGATTTTCCTATTGGTTTTTCAATAAATAGAAAAAAATAAGCTCTGTGGCAAACACATCTTTAGTTCAGCCGGATCAGGGATTAGTCCATTCAGGGATTGAGGGGATGATTCCAGCCCCTGTCATATGCCGCTACGGTACGTCCGATTCTTGTTATCCTCCTTGGATTCAGTATCACTCTGTCATCCCTAGTCTCTTTTCCATCTCAACTCTCTCGCCGAGTACTTTGAGAAAAACTAAACACCAGTATTTTCGGTCATCAAACACTCAAATGGAAAAGTAATTGTGTGTAAAGTGCGCTCCATTCCATTCATGTAATAAAAGCATTGGGGATGCAGTTTGGAGGCCAACAATCTAAATCGAATCTCGTAGTCTCCGCTTAAACGTTTTTCTCCCAGGCTTTACTCTCCGTGGAGCAGTTGATACAGATCAGACAGAATTGGAGAGGATAAAGTTCAGCAATGAGGAGGTTTTTTTTTTCTTTTTTTCCCCCCTCATCTGCAGTTGATGGTGATTCTCTCATACATGGTTGGCTGCCATTTACAGGGCCTATTGCCAATAATGTCTATCCCTTTCACTGATGGGGAAGCTCATATAGTTGGCAAGAAATACTCCAAGGAGTTTAATCTTTACTGTGAACTGCGAGACACCCAAACTAAAGTCTAATGTTAGGTTGAGGTAATTTCCTTTCAGTCATCTGTTAAGAAATGCAAGCAGGAATACATATGAATAACTGCAGCTGTATGAAAAGGGAGAGATTATTGCATCATTTCATCCATAACTCACTTTGACTGACAGTATCACAAAGTCATATCAGATCAAATGCAGAATGTGCAACTGAATTAAAAGGAACGGCAGCAAATGTAGGATACTTAAAGGCATTTGCCTCTCCCCCCCGCCCACTCCAGAGTCACAAGGTGATGGGGGTATCATTCAGGGAGGACTGAATAGGTCATCCAGAGCCTCTGTATGAAGTGAATGAGCAACATTACTGGTTGGAAAGTCAATCACATGACAAAGAAGAGATGTAAATGACCAAACGAGAAAAAATGAAAGTACCCCCAAAAAAAACAAGCACAGAAAAGCAAAACAACCACAACAAGACCACAAAATGATGCAAACTGACAACAAAGGGAAGCAAAACAACTACAAAGAGATACAAAACAACCGCAAAAGACACAAAACAGCCAGTCAGAGAGACAAAACAACCAAAAAGTTGAAGTAAATGACCATAAAAAGATGCACAATAACTACAAAGAGAAGCAAAACAACCACAATGGAACAAAGTGGTATAATGAGACAAGACGTCTTTGAGTTAACGCTGTCATTTCTCCACATTCTGTCCATCCTTTTAGTTAATTTCTGTGAATGATTCAAATAAACTGCCTCTTCACATAAATGTGCACCAGTCTGACTCCCCTCAAAAGTTTCGAGACCCTAACCTGTTCTCGAAGTGTGTAAACACTTAATGCAAGGCTGCCTCCACTTCTCCAGGCAAGGTCACGTCCTTCTGGTGATCAGACAGAGAGACGATGATTCATTTTCTGTACTTTGACCCGCCCTATTAAACATGCCTGACCTTTCATCTTCTTCTGAAAAAAACACAAAACAAAAAAAAAAAACAGATCTGTCAAAAAGTTCTCACAGGAGAACGCATTTATATCGTCTTTAATGGTACTCATTTGGACCTGATGTCTTTGTTATGAAATAAATGTCACACTTAAAGAAGCACACGCAAGGAAAATCATCATCATTCATTTAAAACATCAAATTCTGGGTGACACATCGTCTTTACCACTCGGAGTCTCTATCACAAATGGAAACGGACTCGGCGAGGACGGAGAGTTGCTTCCTATTACCGTCCCCCCCCGCTTAGCGCTCTGGTTTTAGCTCTGGAGCAATGATCCATGACACAAATGATTAATGAGAGCGTGACATGTAATGTTTTATATTGCCGCAATGAAACTTTTATAAATGTCACCAAAAAAAGGACAGCGGGATTGCGAGACAGAGCGGTGCTATTCATAGATGTAGATACTAGACTGAGGGCTGTGATTGGTTGCATCAGGGCCAATTATTAATGAGAGACTGATAGAAAACACAGTGCAATGTTATGTAAAGGGCCGGTCCCAGTAGCAGGATGTGAAGATCCGCACTCAGGGTCAAATATACAACGTCAACATGTCCAATATTCTAATTAATAAACAGAGGCAATGTTTGCACACGCTCAGTCTGGCATGATTTGAATGTGAGTGCAGCCAAAACTAAGCGGCTGTCACAGGAGAAAAGAGGGCGGTGGGTGGGAAAAAAGGGGGCAGAGGTGTCGGCTCAGCAAAAGCTAAGATGTGTCAAGGTCACCTGGCTGCTTCCACATAATGTGTGTGGCCAGTAAACACTTATCCTGACAAATGGAGAGCAGAGGTGCCAACAGTGTAGCACGGCAGACTGCATGGCCTGTCAGCCATTTTATAGCTACAATTAAGGGCATTAAACCTACATTACACTAAATTATTAAGCTGATTACATTACAAACTCTTTTATTTGTCAGGGTTTTTTTTATTAGCAGCAATGGAATCTGATATAAAAACAACAACATTTTGGGGGTTTTTGGTATGTATGTGCCTGTCACTGATTTTTAGCCCTGACTCCTACAGAGAGGATTTTTTAATTTTAACTCTAACTCTCTTAAAGATATGATAGGTAAGAATCCTGCATTAATGTCACCAGTAGCCGCTGTGTAATCGTGTGTTCACCATCGGCGAAGCCAGTTGGACTTAGCCGTAAACTAGCGAAGCAATGGCGCAAAACAACACATCATTGTTTTTAATTTCAGGTGAACCCTCACCGTATTCAGCACTCACCAGAGACACTGGTTCTCTCTCCTTTTTCCCCTTTCCTCACTGTAACGTTCCGGTCATAAAGGCGATCAAGGTTAAAAAAAAAAGTGATTCTGAAAGTTTTCCAAAAGTACATGAAGGATGCTGACTCATAATCTATGACGTCAGACAGCATTCAGTGTGGAAAAAACATAAATCTGGGCTGACAGCTTGAATACCTGCTATATTTATCTGCCATTTACCCGTAAAGATGCTAATCTTTCTTCACAGCATGCAAAACTGAATCCACATTCTTTGAGTGGAAAAAGTGTTAAACGGGGCTTCATCCGTGAGAGCTGATGAGTCATGGATCGTCTTTGTGAACCCCGAGTCTGAGCGCCACGCTCCAAATGAGCTTTCTTTAATCATACTTTTATTTTTTCACCAGAACATGTGCTCACAGCCCTGTAAAAAATCTCCTCAGGCGGATTCACTGTATCCACAAAAGTTGGTCTGCCTTCCTCTGACAGCGCAGAAGAGCAGCTCCAGTTTCTTCCTTTTGATGATTTCTTGGCTCTGGTGCCCGTGTTTGCGAATCTAGGCTAAAGTTACAAAAATAACACGTTTAATTCTGCCATAGATGGATTTCCTTTCACTCCCATAGGTTCTGAAATATATTCACAAGGGCATTTATTTTGATTCAAATGTGCCACAGCTGATTTATTTTTAAGGCAGCAGCTCCAGATATCTGCTTGACTTTTTACCTGCTGGTTTTTTTGGGGGGGTTTTTTTGTCGCCGTTCATCTTCCAGCCAAAGTTATATTTCTGAATTTAAAAAGATGACCCTCAAGCCGTTTATCACTTGACATTACAAAAATAAAATGGGGAGTCTGTAAAAGTGCCAACAGACTTGAAGTGCCGTCGCCTCTTCCAGCAAAGTCATTCAAATGTGTAGCTTAAGTGTCTGCGGGCAAGACACCAAAATCCATCTCTGTGAGACCCTGAGTGACCTCTCCCTCCACCTGCCCACACGCAGCAGGTCAAAACAGGTAATGAAAATGTATTTGCATACTGTCACCGTTTCCAAAATCCCCGGCCAATTCCCCCAGTTTACCGGGCTGTTGATTCTCCCCTTGTTAGTGTAAACAACGGCGCTTGTTTGTGCCAAGTTATTCAATCTGCCCTGCTCAAATTATTTATAATTAGCGTGTCATTTGTGCCCCAGGTCACGGCGACACTGGTAATTATAAACCTCATTTTGCAGGAAGTATCATCCAAACACCTCCACCACTGCGGCTGAGAACGAGGCGTTTAAAAACCCTCTCTGGAGCCGCAGCAGTATGATTTAAGCTTTGTTCGGTTTTTGAGACACCCCTTTAGTTCGATTCTTGTTCATTTGGAAGATTAGTGTGTTAGACACTAACACACTAATGTAATGTTTGTGATGAACATGATCAACAGACATCACTTTAGTGATGGTCTGCTAGCATTTTTAACGGATTGGAGGTGACCTAACGGTGGCGTTAAATGAAAAAAAATCACGTAATAGTTGTTGAGAAACTTCAGTTTGGACCACGGTGTCCAAAAAGTGCCATATGCCGTACGTTCATAAAAATCATTGCCGTGTTTAGAAGATCCTCCAAGGTGCCGACGGGATGTCACCAGCCTGGACAGACAAGACACAGTCCATTACATATTCATGCATAAACAACATTTCTGGCAGCTTTTGCTCAGCAAGATACTTCACATGAGGCGTACTGCATAATGCAACCCCCCCCTGCAAAGACAGTGTTACTCGCAGCTTGTGTGAGCCAAATTTAGTTTAGAAATGACTCAAGGAGTCTGACATGGAGCAAACACTCTAGCTTTGTAAATGATTTAATTATGGGTGCGTGAAAATAATTCAATTTCAGTAAAAACCTCTGCAAATTTTTTTTTAATTTACTCCCTTTAGGGTGCAAAACGGCAGGGCTAAATGCAACTGCCTGTCACCGGCACTTTCTAATGTGAGAGTGAGAAAACACAGTGCTTTGGTATCACACTGCAGAAATTAAACACTCATTTTCTTTGATGATATGGAATGAATGGATGGAGAGCAGAGTTGGTCTTTTTCTGTTTTTTTTTCCCTTCATTCTCAGTTCTATAAGCAGTGTGGTCTTGCCCACACCAACTAACGCCGCCTAAATAATTCAGAGACCTGGGCCAAACTGAAACTGAGCTAAAATATTAATGAAATAACACAAGTTTTCTGAATTCAAGCAATTAGCTGGAGCCCTATCATCTCTCCAGAGTGGCTCACACAGTGGGAGGTTGAATCTAAGCAGTCAGAGTGTTTGAGATGTTTAGAAGCCAGTGCAGTGGTGTGATTCAGTGCCTGACTAAAAAGCCAGCGTCTGGTTTACTTTAGCTAATTGTTGGTTGAAAATCAGCTGTTTGGCGCAGTCGGTGCCGCCACAGAAGAGCACAAGGAGACGTCCCCATGAACCAGATGAAATTATTTCCACTGAAGGGACTCGTCCATTTCTCAGACAGGAATAATAAAAGTTCGCCTTGAGTTTCTGTGACCAAGGTTTTAGTCCCGGCTCCTGTAAATACGTTTTCAATTGTGTTTTTATTAAATCATAACCGACATCTGACCCCTGACTTCAACTTTCAGTTCATCATGTGCCCAATGTGAATGCCAACAGTAGCTAAAGTTTTACTCTCCAAAAATCAACTCAGACAGTTTAAAAGTTTCTCTTTTGGGAACAACTTTTTGGGGCCTTAAGCAGACACTGATTCTCTTGAGTCACAGGCATTAGAAGGAAAATGTAGTTTTCCTCTTCCAAAAGTTAAACCAAAAGGGCACAAAAAACACAGACATGTGACTCCGGTGAACTATGATCGTCGGTGGGTGTGCGGTTGATTGGCAGTGCTTGAACGCAGCTCGCACAGCCCTGCTGCCATGCCAAAGCTAAAGCAGCGTGTGCAGCGCCTGTCTTGTTTTGCTTCAGCCGGCTTGCTGTCAATGATGTAGGAGTTTGTTGCCTCCGTGTCGATAAATGTTGGATCAAAGTTCGGCGCCCTCGCTGGGTCTCTCTGTGCAGTCGGTGGTATTGAGCGCGTTGCTCTGACGGATCAATTGACGAGTTGCACGTACGCGCGCTCCGTTGCCGTTTCTGACTCTGACCTCTGGACCATCAATTGTCTCCCAAGTAAATTGATGTTAAGGAGAGTTAATTTGAGGAGCAAGTGGCCATGTTTTCATTGTCTGTATACAGTCCTTGTAGCGCTTGAACACAACAGAGGTAAAAAAAAAAAAAAAAAAGAACGTATTGAACAAATGAGCTCTGGTTTTATGCAGCAGAGGTGAGATCTGTGGGCAAAACTTCAGACTTTGTTTAAGCCACAAAATTCAATTTGTCAACGTATGACAGCAAGTTGTCCGATCTCTGTAACCATGAGTACAGATACAAAGCTGCTTACATAGTCTCCACTCGTCTGCTGCAGAGAACAGCAGCTCTGTGGATGTTAGAGGTTCGCTGTCAGATCGCTGTCCAAGAGCAGCCAAAGTTGGCAACAGTTTCACCTGAAGCCTCGATTCCTACGCGCAGGCCCGCCTCTGTTCATGGATGATCTGATTCTTGCCATGACAAAGGCTGATGAGGTGTCAGCCAGGATGATTTCTGATTGGCAGGTGGAACAAAAAGCGAGTGGATTCACTTTTTACCCCTGGCAAACTGTGACAGGCATTTAGACAGTGTTGGAGGAGTTCAGACTCACCACGAGAGCCTTTGTAAGCATTTTTTTTCTCTTTCTTTTGACACAACTGCTAGTCAAGTACGGGTCACCTTTTAGATCCCTCAAGAAGCCCGCGGACTCCCCACAGGGCTGCACAGCATCCAGCTGTCCTCGGATCAGCTCTGAAATGTCAACTTGCAGCAGAAAAATGCCGAAACCAGACCTCTCCTCACGGCCCCCTACTGAACATGATTAAAAGTTAGTGAATCCAGAAATCCTGAAACCTACACTGGTAATGATTAACTCCTCTGAACATCAGTTGTTTTTTTTTTTTTTTGGTAAGCCGTCTTTTGCTGAGTCCTGGAAAACCTTGCTTAGGGCAGTGCCAGTCACTTTACAAGTGCTGATCCTCCTCCTCCTAATCGGATTGGGGGGATGTTTTGACGTTTTGCCAGCCTCGGTCAGTGATAAGGATGACCGGGTCATCTCACAGCAGGCCTCCACACAACACTGTCTTTTCTGTGGTGAATGAGACAAGACACTCTGTCCATAGTGGACGCCCTTGCAGGGGAAATGACAGCATCCCGTGACAGCACGAGAAAAAAAAGAAACGGAAACTGTTTCTTCACGGCATGTTTTGATTCTCTTATGGGGTTGTTCCATCGCTGGCAACCGGAGCATTTTTTCTATTTTTTTATTTTTTTTTCTGGATGTGTTGGTCTGTGCTGATAAAAGATGAAAGAAGAAGTTAAGCCTGAAAGAAGCACATTGCGGCACTCCAAGACAAACTATGGCTGAGCGCAGGAAGCTGAGGTGAACTCCAGCATAACTAGACCCCGATGACAGCTTTTTCTTTCCCCTCCCTTTCCACTTTCATCTGCATTTACTAACTCGGAAAGTTCTGCAACCTACAGAGTGCTTTGAGGTGTCACAGCAGTCACAAATTGCCAGCCTCGCTCCGACGTTGAGCGTTCCACGGCGACAAGATTTTGTACCCACTTGGGCAGCAAATTGGTCCGGTTTACAAAGTAATTTATTGCAAGAATTAGCATGTGGAGCAAAACCGAACACGGGGACGGAAAAAAATGAATAAAAAAAAAAAAATCAGATGGTGTGGTCCGCGACAGGAAATCAGAGAGCGTGTTCCTCGGCGGCTTTTAGATTTGATTTAATTCAAAAGCGGGCAGAGGAAAACAGAGGCTTTCAATGCTCAGCAGTACGTTCCGTGAGGAAGTGACACTAATAACGGCCCTGCGTCGAGACGTCTGTCAACTCGGCATTCTCCGCAGTGAAATAAATTCTTTACAAAAGGAACACGTCTCCTGCTTTGCTATTTTTTTTTTTTGAACACGGCCAGCACCATCTAATTTGTTAAATTTTCACCGCTGAAAGGGTGCCAATTTGTAGAGCCGGGAGAGGAATTTTCAATTTAGCTGAAATCACCTTAAAAGTCGGCTTCAAACACATCAAACCCCCGACTCTCTGAAGCCACCCAGCCCATAATGGAGACCACAAATAGGCTTGTAATGCAGATCATGGATGCACTATATAGACATGTTCTGCAGAGTGGTGTGCAGTGACAACATCAAGTAACTTATTACATCTTACTTGATCCAAATTGGCCAGTTAAAGCTTGTGCATCTTATTGTCTTTCTCAGAGGGTTACATGTGCAGTTAGCTTTCTCCTAGATGTGCTTAAAAGCTAACTTGAAAGAGGTAACTGATTAATTATAGATCTCTATGTTCAATCTCCTTCCTCTTTTTTCTCTTGACAGAAAAGATTAATATTCAGCGCTACGTATAAAGAGTCTTAGTGATTTGAGGCATGAATGTAGTAAGTTGACCTTTTAAGATTTGATTTGATTCTTTTTGTCAGACGATCAGCTTTCTGATTTCTCTCTCTTTTCTTTTGAGACACGACTGTATGAAGCTCTATAAATAATTCAAGCAAAGGGTGAGGAAATTGAAAGATACAGCCATGATAGTGGTGCAGATTTTGACTGTCATTACTGGCCAAAAGTGAATCAGGAAATATTTAAAGGGAGATTATTTTTATTTTACTTTTATTTTCGAGAATTAGAGGAGAAGATTGATACCAGTTTGGTATCTGTACAGTAACTATGAACATCGTCAAAATCAAATTCACCCTCCAGCTTTGCTTAATCTCACTAATTAATGAATGTAACACTACGCTTTTCATTACAAATAGTAATATCATCCTAAAGAGTAGAGCGAAAAGTCAAATCTTTGAAAAAACACCCATGAATATCTTGGCATTGCCATTCGAAAAAGGTAAAACAACCCAAAGACAGGAAGTGTAAAGTCACACAAGACACATGAGGATGAAAAGAACCGATCCCCCCTCGTCTCAACCTCCCATACGGTGACTGCTAGAAAACCTGAAAAGCCATTTTTCTAGAGCATGTCTGGTTTGTCTCTCCTGGGCTACCACAGAAACATGGCTCTGTCAAAATAAATAGGCTCATTCTGAGGCAATGACACAAAACATTTTAGTTTTAGGCGATTTTACACTAATGAAAACGTGATTATGAATATTCCATTTATGCCCTTTAATCCTAAACCGGACCTCTAAGAATCAAAGCATAAATAAATTAACCTCAGGGGTGCAATATTAAAAAAAAAAGAAGAAGAAATAATACATTCACTAATTTACTTCTTATTTTCAGCTCAGGGTGTTGTTCACGGCAGGTCTTTTGCTTCAGGGCCTCATAAAAATACACAAATATTTATTAAGGGAAAGAGAGAGAACACTCCTTCCGTGACCTAGAAATTGCATTCATGATTAAAAATCTGCATAAATACTTGCACAGCGTTTCCCCCCACTGCGACTGGTGACTACAGTCAAGTTAACCTGATGAATGAGTTGAATTTTGCAGAAAGCCTGTGTCCTTGGTGGGCACGAGCTCGTGTTAGTCTTTCGCCACGCTGATTGATAGTGGCGGATGCTAATTCCATGGCAAATGATGCTATTATTCAGGGGCTCAAATTGAATTACTTCATCCATTGGATCTGCTTAACATTTTCCCCATGGAGAGTTTAGCAACCAGTGTAATCTCCCCTACTTACTTACAAGTCCCGTTTGTCATGCCTAGTCTCTCTGTCTCTCTCCGTCCTGCTGGATGTTTTCACTGCAGAGTTTCTGCAAACCCGGTGCAACAAAAAGGATGTTGAGATGCAGGAGCTTGAGTTCTTTACAGCAGTTCAGGTTTTTTTCTTATTTAATCCAAGGACAGCTGTGTGACCATATAGTCATGATCCCGCTTCAAACAAACACCCATTTAATTCCCTTTTCATCGTGTTTATGCAATTTTATTTGATTTTTTTTTTCCATTTCGTCTGTGGCTGACTGCGTATATAACCCTATTCTGTCAACCGTGTGAGGTTTTAGTGTGTTTTGTTTTATGGAGTGAAAACAAAAACAGTGCTGTGCCAATTCTTGTCGTCGCCGTCCGTCCCAAACTGTTCCTCGCCAAATTTCATGTTCTTTAACGCCTCCCCATTGCAAATCCCTTAAAAAACTTTCCAGACTTCTGGGTTCATGCGTGTTTTGTGACAGGAAATCTGTGAGCAGCACTTACAAAAGGTAAGAAGAGTATCTTTGGTCTTGAAGGTGTAAATTGCAAGTATGACAAAAGTGAAAATGTGGACATGGAGAACGCGAATATGTGGCTAATGTATTCAGCGGAACTGCAACATAACAAAAGTGTGATCAAGTAGCAGTGTGGGTGTGCATATTAAGTTTTATTATGCAGAGACTATTGGAAGATATTTAAGAACAGAGTGGTTTAATTAGCAGACAGTTATTTCTGCTTCCTGTAACGAATTCAGTGAAATCTTAACATCTTCCATTCTTACAGCTTTTATCAATTGCAAGAGAAAAGGGAGACTATAATGTATGTGTGGAATAGTTTAAATAGTTTTTCTTTCATGTAGTTTTTTGTAAGTTTAATTTCATGATGTGTGCAGGAAATTAGACAACACAATCACACTTTTATACTTGGTTTATATGTGGCGGACCCTGCCACCTTTCTAGCTCCATGCAGTGTTCTGGGGACCTATTTTTCCTCTCAGGACAGCTTGCTTATTCAGTTATGGAACAAATTACGTCTGAGTTTATATTATAACCTCATTAATATTGAAAATATTAGGTTCAGCTTCTGGACTCGTTCCTAAAAAGCCTGTGTGGCTTATCCAAAACTACGTAGTGCCCCTTTAACATACTGTAATATTGTATGGGTGAGTACTTTTGGAAGTTATCTGCACAAAGTACTGCTGCAGGAAGAGAAACCTCTTCCAAAGTTGTTCAGTGGACCTTTCTCTTTTTAAAATTGCAGGTGTCAACCATTCTTGGCCTCAAGAGCGAGATATAACGCAATAGATTCGCCTCACAGCTCAGAATCTTTATCTTTTGTTGTGTGAAACATCCCATGGATGAAAATGAAAATGCTAATTTGCTGATTCTTCTGTGCCGTTGTCTTTATACAAAAAGAGACTCAGCTGTCAAAATCATTTGATTTGAAACAATAACTATCGCTATAAAGAGCTGATGTTCATACTGTTAATATGCATTTAAAAAACTGTAGACGCACATTGTGATATTTTTGTTTTTAAAACGCATTGCTGACTTTGTTCGGGTGAGGTTTTCAAATAAGCCTGTCCTTATTTCTACCAGATTTCTTCCCTCATGTGTTTTCTATTTATGTATGTGAAACAAACAAGCAGAAACAGTTACAGTTTGTATTTCTGCCCTTTTAATTGCATAACTTTTACCTTTACTGTACTGTTCGACTTTGTAAGGCACCTTGAAGCACTGGGGCTCGCCTTGCCTAATTGTACAGCCAAGATGCATGACAGCACATTCTGTAAATGACCAATATAACCCCTTGCAGACATGCAACGTGTTGTACAATGTTAATAGAAATCATTTTTATACTAGTCTCTGAATGTTCTCCTTTAAACTCACACATATTGCATCATTACCTCTCAGGCTCTGGACCTGGTCTGCCAGCATTATTATTTCAGGCAGGTCAGACAACTTTAAACAGAGCCTAGTGTCCTCTTAGAAAACTGCTTCTGCCTAAAAAAGTAAAGTAAAAAATATATCAGTGTTCACCAGTGCACCCATTCAATTTGTAAACTAAGGGAAACATGAAAACTACGTATTTGTATAAAGGCTGAAAATCTCGGCCCTGCAGAGATGATGATGCATTTTGAGGACGGGTTCCGAGTCCTTGATGGATGATACCGAAAACACCCGTTAAGGGCCATTAGTCAATTTTCCACAAGAGCTTTGACACTGAGATCATTGTGTGGACTCCAATACAATCCAGAGACCCTGTGATAGAGAGGTACAACTTGAAATACCATGGTTGGCAAAGTCCCTGAATGGCCTCTGGCGGCTGATGTGCTCCACTTGTGCAAGAGAGTTAAATTTCAGGGGGTCCGAAAAATTGCTGAGCAACGTTTGCATTAGTGGGGCTCTGCTGCATTAGCCCCAGAACAGGTTAAAATGCATTCACAGGACTGGAAAATGTATTCATCGGCCCGACTGTGAGGATGATCCGCTCTTTTTCTGTTACAGGACATGAAATTTAAAAAAAAAAAGGGGGGCGGCTACACAAACACACGGCGAGCAAAACAGGGTGATTCACACAATGGAAGCAGCAGAATGATCTTTTCCCTCAGTAACAACCATCAACATCAGACATTCACAGGCCTGGTGGTCGGGATATTTACTACATTTACAGCAACAGAAATACATACTTGGATGATAATTCACTACATTCTCTTTCAGATTCTTCCCATGCATTCGGTTCATTGTCATTTTTAGCCAGTTTGGAAAAAAAGATGGGAAATGCCAAAATTGACAGACTCTTTGTCTGCCTGAATCTAAAAACAAACTAGTCTAACTGTTGAATAACTAAGTAACAGATTTACCTTTAAAGCCGCAATATGCAACATGCTTAACTTTTAAGTGTGTCGTTCAGCTTGTTGTCTGACTTTATTGGGAGCGACTTTACCGCTCAGTCTCACCCGACTCATCAGCAGACAGCTGTGATAAACTAGCAGATTACCTCTCCAGCACCGAACAGCAAACAGAAAGACTCCCGACCAGCTAAGTGATCACAGTGGAGCTTCAAGTTGCGAAAGAGATGGATGTTTTCCTTGGGATCTTTGGTGGAAATCAAAAACAGGGCTAAAAAAAATATATATATATAATAATACTGGACAAAAACTGAAAAGGTTGTTGGGAACATGACTTCAAATCTGTTTAATGCAGAAACAGGCAAAGTGATAATACGTCATTAGTGTTTGCATAGTGTTGTGCTGCCCCCAAGTGGCCAATAAACAACTTGCGAGGTTCATTTATTTATCGTTTTGCAACACCGGGGCTGCAAAATGAAACTGAAACTCCCATTCCCATTCCCATCACAGAAAAACAACCAAAACAAACTATTTCAAAGTGTGGAGGATGTTGATGGAGAGCGAGTGGAAGGCAGTGGATACAGCATCCTCTGTGGATCTGCTGGTTCTGAAAGCGTACTGGTGCGGGTCCGGGCGTGTGTGCTGGAGAACCAGTTTCTCAAAGCACTTCACCAGGATACCGCAGGATTAAGAGTAACATCTAATGAGAGCTTGATTACATTTCTCACGCCGTGCCCAAACAGTCCATTTCCGTATAATTAACGATCCCAGAAAAAACAAACCAAGCCCTACAAAGAGCCTCTCAGCGTCGAAGCCAAATGTTTTGAAATGTTGTTGAGCACTATAAAAGCCAACATTTCACCAGAAACACAGACAGAACCACAAACAAAGCAATTTTAGCCTATTCTCTTGACTAAGCTTGTTGACAGGATTTGGCTGTCACGTTTGCATTACTGTCTCACTTCCGTCTGCCTGCTTTCCCACCAGCCGGGTGTTCACGGAAGGCGGCTGCTTGTCCGCCAGCGAAACCTGCCCGGCCTATTTGTGTATAGAGCATCCGAGAGTGATGAGCCAGGACGGTTGAATATAGCCACAGAAACCAGTCGTCGTCGCTGCCAAATGGGAAATCCCAGAGCGAGCGGCGGCCTGTCAGCTCCATCAACGGCGGATAATCCCAGAGAAGAGACGGCATTTTTATTGGCCTGTGTCTCGCTCCAGCGCCGTGACCACCAGTCTAATAAGTCAGCGATGCCTCCGTCTTTCTCCCTTCCCTCACTTTCTCTGTATTTGACGGCTTCTTTAACTTACAGCTCTGGCCTTTTTAATCTTTCCTGACCTCAGGTAGACAAAGAGCTCCTTCTGAACAGAAGTTTCTTTGTCCAGGCAGGTGGCAGACAGAAAACATTGACCCAGAGCATATTACTCCCCTGGTGTCCCATTGTTCTGGTTTTTAAATAAGACATCCTTACAAGCTGGCATCCAGTGAATATTTACAGAGTCGTATATAATAATCTATATAACACAAGCACAACTCAATATCATCAGTCTGTGTTATCAAATTGACTTTTTTTCCCGCCTCAGCCTACTTTATTTTCATTCCTCCTGTGTTTGCTTATTAAGCTATGGGTTACACATGCAGGTGGAGGAGGCAGCAGCAATAAGGAAGAGAAGAGATGCGTTTTGTTTTTTTTTTGCTTCGTGTTTTTTTAACCATTGCCTGTTTGTTGTAGATGACTGATTCATCTGCAGGAACTCAGTTTAATACTTCATATACTGGCCTGCCTTGTGTAAGCCAAGTGAGACAACAGAGTCCGACTTCTCTTCATCCCTTCATTTGTTCCCCTCCCCCCCCCCCTCCGTCTCAATCACTGTCTGTCTGTGCGACCGGCTGACCACCGGTGTTGAAACACACCCGTGCGAGATGTGATGTGCAGCCGACTCCGAAAAACCGAAACTGTCAAGTTGTCATCGACCTTCGATGCTACAGTGAGAGCAGTTTCTCTTTTTTGTGTGTGTGTGTGTGTGTGTGTCATCAGCTGGATATGAGTCAATGGGGCTGTTTTTTATGAATCTTAATTATCTTTGTTTTGATTATTTCTGCTGGTGTATTGTCAGCCATGTTATGAAAGATTCTAATGAACAATTATCTTTGAAGAATACCAATTAATCTCCTACATGACGATTAAATAACAGTCAGGAAAGAGTATTTTCTTGTATCCAACTCAATTTGGTGTCTGAATAGGTTCTGGTCATTAAATTGCATTAGCTGATGTTAGATTTGAGTAATGAATATAATAATAGTATATAGAAAAATGGTGTATAACTCATATGATTGAGTAAAAGCATTTACTTGCCATCTGTGGTCCAGCTAAGTGAGGTCTGCTCGCTCTTGCACCTCACAATGGATCTCAAAATCTTCCGTAAAATGCACAAACATGCCTGAATTTTCTCCAAATGAGCAACAGAATGAACTTCTTAATTCTTAACAGCTGTTACCCTCACTCACAGCTAATGCTGAATAATTAGCCAGTCGGTTAGTAGCTCAAGCACACGCAGCAAAGTACCTGGAATGGCGGCGATCTCCACCGCACACTTCCAAATCTCATTACAAGAACAGAATCAATTTGTACATGGCAGGGAAGTGTCTGGAAGCAATAATAAACCCAATGAAAAACCTGCAGTGGGGAAAATATTGAAATGCAGTTCAGGTTTAATTGCTTCATATTTCATGGAATCATCAGCTCGGATTAAAAAAAAAAATCCAGCAGGACAGTTTGTTAGCGGCACAAGCCTAAATATCTGGTTACATACGCACAGTATGTGCATTGAAAATGATGCTTTTTTAAGCCAAGTGTCACAGTACTTTAGGTGTGATTGCCAGCAAGAACTTTTGATATAGCTGTGCCAAGCACATAGCACATATATTAGTTTGGCTGACCTGGTCTATCACCAAGTGTGATCAACAGTTACTGGAGCACAAAGTGAACGTAGGCTGTAAAATAGTGTCAGAGGGAACTTGCATGTATATCGCCTCCTGCTGGTACAGCACCTTCATCCAAACACACTTTTCGCGAGCCGTCTAGCAGATCGGAGTATCTGTTACAAGCTCTGATCAAGAAAGACTTGACTATCCTGTCTTTACAACACTCCTGTGAAAAACATCACAAACCAGCAGATTTGCAGAAATGCTATTTTACCCACCAAGCTGGAAACTGTCTCCCTCTTATTTCATCCGGTGCTGTCTTAATGGATTTTTAATAGGTATTTCAGAGGATCCAAGAAAGGTTGTACTGGTCTTGCTTGAGTCACGGTGAACAGATGGCATTCCAGGCAGGAAAAAAAAAAAAAAAGGTGGGGAAATCAAAGCGTTTATTGATCCAGCAGCTTAATTAAACAAGACTGAGTGTCAGTGCTTGGACTGCACAGTGACTGAACCTGCCTGCAACTGGTATGAACCCAAACAGACAGAGGAACAGAAAAGGCACCAATGCATAAGGAACCAGGAGATAATACAGCCTTTGTAGACAGCGTATAAACACACACATCGCTGTACACACAGGGTTCAGGTGTCTGCAGAGCTATAGGCACAGGAAAGTAGTTGAAGAAGGAGAAGCGAACGTGTAGGAGGAGCACAACAACAATAGCTATACAAGCCCCCAGAGGACTCTGGGATATCTCTTTGCAAAATAGGCTCTCTGGGAGCCTGCTGCAGTTTTCTCACTCCTGGATCATTTCAGCATTTCTTGTTGCTGTGCGTGTTGATTTTCAGAGTTTTGACAAGGACTCGGCACTCAAAGGGACGCGAGAGTCCAACCAAACGCACACTGTACCGTCAAGAAAAGGAGCTGTCATCATCCAACCACTCAGCTTCCCAATATGAAATATGTTAATAACATGTTGTTGAAGCCCTTTTTAAAAGGAGCCGCACACACACACACACACACACACACACACGCCAACACACACCTGAGCAGGGCCAATATTGAGCCCAGGCTCTATTCCGGGAGGGGCTGTCGGAGAGAGACTGATGGAGGCTGGCAGACAGGCGTTTAGGGAGGAGTCCGTCTGTTCCACGGTGTGGCAGAGCCAGCCACCATCCATCTCCATTATACACATCCACATGCCACTGGGCAGGGAACAAGTCCTCTGAGAATGACCAAGGGGGGGGGGGATGGGTGCTGAGGAGGAGGGAGGGAGTGTCTGTCAAACTCCTGTTATGCTGTTGTTCCCGGCTCCTGCTCCTCCTCAGCTTATACATGTCGCGCATGTGTAAACCAGCAGCGGGGAAAAAAAGGAGCAGTCAGCGGGCGGACATGATTTGAATCCATTCTCCACGGCAGGCCTCCACTCGCCGTGTCCTCCCTGTATCAACACTTTTTATTGATTTCTTTATTTGATCAAATTTAGACTAGACACGTTCTGTTTATTCATTATTTAGTGGCATATCCAGGCTTGGGCCCAGGTGACTTCAGCCAAACTGACAGCTCAAAAAAAAAAAAAAAAGAAAAGAAATGGAGAGCAGCTTCAGGTTAAATGCCTCACTGAGAGCCAGACTACCTGACTTTTAAAAGACGCAGTGACACGATTTTCCTCAAACAAATTAAAACTGAAATTTATTAGGACAAAAAAACCACCCCTGCTTAACCCTAAACCACACTTATTCATGTATCTGTGACATTTTTTTACACCATGTTTTCCAAGTTAAATAAGAAATTAGGCAACAAAATCACCACATTATGTTAGCTAAGTATGTGCAAAACTACTGATAAGCAACATATATACAGCTTGAACTTGTGTTGCAGTTTTACATTTGTTTGGGGTCAATTTTCTTTTCTCTGGTTAGGTTCAAGCAGACAAACCACTTGGTTGTGATTTTGGAAACATCATGGCTTGGCTTAAAACACGGTCTGCACTAGCACGGCTAGAAACAGCTCAACTTTCCGTGAAAAAATTCCCATTTTGCTCGCCATAAATACGGCTAGAAAATGTCCAGAGGTCTCCGGCAAAATCCCCTGTTCTTTCGCCATAAATGAAGCTGGAGATGGCCTGATTTCCCATGAAAAATATTCCAGATTTGGTCTCAACAAACACAGCTGGAAAAGTCATAACCAGGTTATTAAATGTGATGCTGGGGGAAATAAATGTATGGACTGACCAGCAGGACAACATCGCCATGGCTAAAAGTCCAACACTGACAGCTGGTAGGACACAGGATGCAAAAAGTGGTCTGCTGTGTCAAAGTCATATACTGTCCCAACCTCCTAATTAAGACACAGTGCAGTGTTATAACAATGTCTCTCTACCTCCATCTTTCCTACAGCCACAACAGGTTTACTTGAGGACATCTCTTCCTGAGGCACGTCAGAGTCAATAATGTGAAACGTCTGCCTATTAGGTGCCATTCTGGTCAAGTGTCATGGATACTGTCCTGAAATGCGGTGAAGAAAAGCTTCCCAAAAAGCAAGAGAAAACTTCTGCAAACATATGCAATTACAGAAAACAACAAAATATATGCTTATATTTATATTTTTACAAAAAATAAGACAAAGACTGTAATACTGGAAAAAAAACAACAAAAAAAACAACCAAAAAAAAAACAAAACATGATATTATTCTTTTGCCTGAAGCACACAGATACAGAAAGGACTGCCTAGAAAGAAGGATGTGTGACAAAATCCAAAATGACCACTGGAGATGGATCACTGAGCCAGCAGGAGGGCTCATTGTTATCACAATAGCTACAGAATATAAGAAAAAATCCTTTCAATCTGTCTGCAACAGGTACCTCAAAAAAAAAAAAAAAAAAAATCACATTTCTCTCCAGCTATTTTCCTGACAATCTGAAGGATGGATGGATGGGGGGGGGAGTTACTTATGATCTGTAAAGGGCCAAATGATTTAGAAGACATGAATAAGCTCCGACATAAATGGCTGCCGAGAAATATGGTTGCCATGAGAACAGCAGCCAGAAGCCTGCCCTGATGTGGGAATTATCAATCACATTAATCAAGTTTAACTGGACAAGACTTCACGTGGAAGACGTTCTGTCAAGTGTCCTCGTCTCGAAGCTCCATTAAGCTAGTTACTGTTGCTACGTCTGTACAGTCGTCAACTCTTGCGTTCTACATTTGCAGTGTACGACAATGGCTGTGGCAATTTTAGCTCGTTGTTTTTTTATCCTACCTAGCCATCATCGGTTTTGATACCTAAAATGACCTTGCCTGGTTAGCATGCTAATTTCAATAGATATCGCTCCAACACAATACAAAGACACCTGCAATATAACGTCAAATCATTTTTTTCACATTCTGCTTGAATTCGTACATTTTACAACTTTGAGCCAACATTTGCTCCACCTGGTGTTTGAAACCTGACTTGCATGTTATCAGCTGAGCCAACCGGTGTTGTGAGAAGGGCCTTAACATTGCATGTGCAGTGAATGTGCTAGTTATTTTTAACACGTGTAACCCCCAAAGACGGATGTAGCTTGTTCATGTTTCGCTCCTCGCCCCTTGGACGTAACAGTTGTTTGGGCTGCAACAAGCCGGTGAGCTAGTTAGCCGGAAATGCTAAGAAACGCATCCAAAGTTATAATTGGAGGACTTTTAGCTAAAGGTCATCTTTCTCCTCTATCTTCCTTAATGCTACCATCTCTTCTTCTCTACTTTTTTCTCAGTACGAGAGTCAGATCTCCCCTCAGACGCGGGTGAAGAGGGTCTGATGTTAAAAATGGAGGCGTGCCAGCTGGTGTGTAATCACTGTTTTAACCTCCCTCTCTGTCATTAATCAAAGTCAACGTACTACGGCGGGAGACCTCCCAACCCCGTCCACTTCCACGCAGCCTCACACGAGGGCTGCCAACCGGGAGGTCTGAGACAGGCAGCTAATCAGGGAGGCCTACAGTCAAAAAGCTGCACACTTGGATAAAGAGTATTTATTCAAATATGTGGTGATTTTAAAAGTCAGTAGGTATTAACTTAAATGTGTTTGAAGCACCGAGCCTTGCCAGAGGCTGGACCCACACCTGTCGTTGAAATTCCGCGGTGGATACAGCCCAAGGCCGACGCACATCACGCGGAGCTGAGGGTTGTTGTCTTGCTTGTTTAGGTCCTTGTATTTGCTCTTGAAATATCCTTAGCCAAGAATGAAGCCAACTCCTCAAACAATCAGTTTTGTCTCCGTTGTCAGTCGATACACCAGCATTTGATTTGAGGGTTTTATCTTTAATCCTGCCCAACAGGCATTTAGAAGAAAAAAAAAAAAGAGGGAAAAAAGAAAGCTCGTGTCAAACTTCAAGGTGGAATCAGAGGTAATTGGCATCCAAAATAAGTTATCCTATTCATGGTATGATAGCAACTGTCTCCTAGAAACACCTTCATAGACCTGTTTGTTATTTATTTTTCCAGTTTAATTTCGATGAGAGACATAATACCTGGTTTGTGTTAGGAGCTTTTTTGCAGCGGAGGAGGTGCAATAATTTCTCACGACACGGACAACACATGAAGGTCGGTAACTAGTCATAAATGTTAAAGGAAACACGTTGTCGTGCAGTGAACAATGAGCAGATATGAGCAGTTGGCAACTTATATTTTCATGTGTAGTGGGCGGTGTGTTAATACCAGCTATATTAGGTTTCTTTGAATATCTGTTTAATGGCGTTTTGACCGACAAAGGCATGAAAAGCATCCGTGAACATGGTTCTTTACGATCATTCTGGCTGTTGTAGGCTTTAGTGCGGGCATTGAAGCTCCTAACTAGTCTTAATGATGTGTCGGTCAATAGGTCAGAGGTCGGCAGCTATCTCAGGTATCTCTCTACTGCAGTTCAATTGCATTTACTCTCAAATAGTGGAGTTTCTGATGGATAAATAAGCATGAAAAAGCATCTAAAATTCCAGTTCTTCACAGTTTTGGACTATACTGCGACATGTTGCATTTTCAATTCTCACAACAATTCAACTTCACCTGTCTTCTCCTGAAGTTTGACATCAACGTTTTACATAAAATAAGACTTCAGCTGAGTGACAGTAGAGATAAGATGGCAGTAGCAACATTTTCCGCTTGTCAAGTAGTCATTTTTTGGATCAACAAGGGGGTTGGCGCTGCCCCTTAGTTCCCCTCAAATCGCCTACTGTTCATGTGCTTCCTCATTACGTTGATAAGAATCTAATCTAGGCAGCATTACAGTTCCATCAAAACTGATTGTCAAAACAGGTTGACTGTAAATACAGAGTGGATACAATTTCAGGCTTGGCAGGGCTCAATGGAAAATGTTCTAATTACCTAAAATTAAGAGTTAGGGGGCATCTTGATGCCAAAATATCATCTTAAAAAATCTATAAACAAAGAGTTAAGTCATTACTACTAAGTTGTGTGTGTGCTTGTTTGCTCATGAGTGTGTTTATTAACTTATTTATCATCTCTTTATCCTACATTTTTGCTGTCCAGAGCTCTTTTTTTAAATTACAGGCCAAGCAGTATAGCTTTCCGCTTGTGTTTTGTCAGTTTATCTTCTGTGAATGTCCAGTCATTGTGGATTTAAGTCTCATGAGCCTCGTGGTGGTACAAAGCTGATCTTCAGGCACCGTGAATGCGTAATGAATTTGCGGTTAAAGTTAAGCACGGACCAGCATCACAGGAAGGACGATGCAAATTTTCGACCACACAGGCCCGCAGCAAGTCCAAAAAGAGTCCGGAAATAATGAGTTTGGTTTGTATAATTGGCGAGACACATGGCTGCTGTTCCTGGAATTATGTTTATTTAGGATTTCTTAGCTGCGGATTATCAACCCGCATTAAGAGGCTCACGATGTTTGGGGCAGAGTTTGTAATACTGGAGTCTGCTCTTGTTTGTGGCTGTGAGCGCTGGCACAGTCCGAGACAAATGTGCAAAGTGTCATCGGAGATATTCCACTCTGTGCTCGCGCTGACTTTCCAACTCCGATCCGGCTGCTTCACAAGACCCATTTCCTCCTCAGTCATGTCCGATTTACATCATAATTCACTTCTATATTAAAACCTGAAAGTTATTAGCTGCTTTAAATCCGCAGGATCTTGGTTCAAGAACCTGCGACCCCCACAAAAGCTCGGGATTGATGCTGCTCCATGTAATTCGGTTTGGCTCCCGAGTCATCATTTATGATTTATTTTCATTAGGCAAGGCGCCGCTGTTGTGCAATTCATTTCCCCGCTATAAACAGACTGCAAGACAAGCTGCAGCTCCATAAAACACCATCTTCTTGAGTAGCGACTGAGGTGGAGGGGGGGGGGAGTGCAGCTAACAGGCATCAGTTGTTGTCCTCGCTTCCTCCGAGCCCCCCTCACTCCTTTCTGAGGGTTGTAAAGTATGAAGTGCATTAGTGAGATAACACCTCTATTACTTTTAACAATATTGCTGCTCCTCGGTGGCAACCCGCTGTTGGTTGTTAGTCACACTTATCAAGTCGAGGGAAGCGCAACTTCAAAAGGCGCTCAGATCTGAGCCAAGCAGTCAGCCATTAGAGAAGAAACAACATATTAGCCTTGCTGTGTTTGATGGCTCCCTCGTCCAACTTAGGCTGACAGTGTGAAATTAGACTAAACTGATTTGAAACAGACCTTGGAAGTTCAACTTCAGGACAGCAGCTTTGGTGTTCTTTTTTTTTCTCATTTTATTGAGAGTGTTTGTTATGACTGTAGCATTGATTCCATCATAAATAGCAGCTCTGAGTCTTACATGTGGTTGAGCACCATTTAACACAGAGTGATACAGCTTTTATGTAGTTTATAGTTCTATATTTTAATGCCCAGTTGTTTTTATTTGCTTAGTTTTGGGATCATAAAGGATGGCTTGACAAAAAGAGATCTTGATTGATTAAAAGGCAAAACGCTGAGAACCACAAGTTTTTTTTTCCTTTTCCATTTTTACGCAAAAATTACTGGATAAGCACAAAATGGGCGATTGCCTTCTTTCTCATCGCCAGTTAGATGTGTTTGATTTTCAGTTTTTTTTCATCAGCATCACAAATCTTGCAAGCAGCATGGAGATAAGTGACACCTTTGAAAAATGATTGGGCGCCGGATGGAAAAGTAAGTCCATCCAACACAATTTGGACCGCGCTCTCACTCCCAACTCATCAAATTTGGCACTTTTGGACATCGTCCCTGCAGCGTCACTTTTGGATATGAAGGGCTCCGGTTCCAGTTAGACTTTCAAAATAAAGGCTCGGCAGTAAAATCAGCGGCAAAAGAAAAGTAGATCTGACAAAAAACCCCACAACATTTCAGAGAACATGATGACATTTCACAAAACAATAAACAATTAAATGCTGTGTTTTATGTAATGTCATTGTGTTTTGTGGGGCACCGTTGCGTTTTCCAAAAAGCTTTTTTGTGCTTTTACCCTCCTTTTTCATACATAGCGTGGTATTTATTTTGTGAACAAGTGGGAACTTTTTGAACTAAACGACTTTAAAACAAAAAAAAAGTTAGCAATAAAATGTCCGGCAATCCTTTAAAAACAAAGCGTGGAGACAAATAGTTCTTTTTACACCTGTTTACACTCTTTATGCTAAGCTAAGCTAATAGGCTGCTTTTTGTAGCTTCATATTTAACATACAGACATGAGTTTGGTATCCATCTACAAGTCTAACTCTAGAAAAGAAAGTGATGAAGCATTTTTCCCAAATCTGATTTTTTCTTTGTAAGTATATCTAATGATGTTACATAAAAACATCTGATACATAACTCAAAAATAAAAAGTGATTCTTGCCGAATTAAAATGGAAATAGAAGCCTGTTTTTCTCCGATGTTCTCAGATATAACCGAGGTTAACAAACCTGAAACGGCATCAGGCTGTACCAGTAATTTAGCCGTTTAGATTTAGATGCGCGCCGTTGTGGTCGTATAGGAACAGACGCGTTTACCATATGGTGCCGGGTGATGGAAGTCAGAGTTTTCCTTTTTCCGAATGAGTGATGACAACAAAATGGTAAGCAACGCTCCCCTGCATCCAAAAAAAAAAAAAAAAAAAACCCAACCCTCCCCGCACCTACATGCTCTCCTGCTGATGCTCATTATGGATTTCTGGCATCTCAAGTCACTACAGACCTCCAGGGAAATAACAGAGGAGGCCGAGGAAACTGTGCCGCACTCAAAGTCACTCAACAAAACATTGCCACACCAAATAAAATCAACCGTGTCTCAGAAGAGAACAGGGATATCATGCACATTTCAGTCATAACACTGTGTTTTCAAGGTTTTTCAATAGAGCTCTGATTTTAAGTTCGCTTGCGTCCAATTTTTTTAACCAAATATCAATGAAAGGGACCTGGTGATGCTGTACATCATCAAACAACCCCGTCTCTGTATCACTGCATCCAGTCGTGGCCGTCCACAAACATGAAAGTACTGTAAAGCGGCGAGGGGGAAGGTTTGGGATGAGATAAGTTTGTTTACTCTTCTCTGCCTTTGGGGAGCCCAAGGGAAGAGCGCACCACAGTTCATTCAGCCGTCAGAGCGAAGGGCATTTCGGACATCAAAACAGCTTATTTAGCCGGAGTCTCAGCCCGTCCATCTGACCAGGCAGCATCACAATTAGCGAGAGGGGAAGCAGAGAGCTCCATTATTTATTCATTATTATTTGGCCATGACTAAGACTTTAAATAAGATTAATCTTCATCTTTTCATTTCTCTGTTTTGAACCAACAAATATCCTGATAGGACCACAACTAACCTTACAAATACACTGTACAAAGAAAATCTGCATTTTTACCATTTCTTTCCTGTTTATTTTGCTTTTGTTCTCCTGTATTTACCAAATATAACAAAATCAACACCATTTTTAAAAGACATTGTAAATTGACATATCTAATGTGAAAAAGTGTCATTTTAGTTAAATTTCCCTGTTTGACAGGTTTTCCCTGTTTTTGAAAATACGTGATACAATACATTTACAAAAATAGACTGAATTTACATATTTAATGTGAAATAACGTGTGAAATTTGTATCCGTGCATAACCGATACACAAAAACTTTGCCTGATTATTTCACATATTTTTCCTGTATTGTCAAAACACTTGAAATGACAAACATAACAGCAGCACTGGACTTCAGGTGGTTCTTCATTTTCAGTATATGGTTTCAACAGAAGCTCCTGGGCCACAGAAATGTTCACTGGCATGCACCAATTTAAACAGATGTGTCAGGGGGTCAATCAGTTCATCGCAATGCTACAAAGAAGTGCAAACTGTACATTAATTATCATATTATAAACGGCACAAGCATGAATTTCTTTGTCTCTTCTGCAGCTGAACCGTCTGTGTCTGTAGCCAGAGGGGACTTTTGTGAAGTAACACAGGAGTGGCTGGCCCGGGTCATGTGCCATTATTGTATATTTGTGTGAAATTGCTACATCAATGAGGGCAGCTAGGTTGAGAGTGGAGAGGCTTATTTAATGTGTTCCAACATTTCTGATATTCAGGAGAGATTCTTTAGTTCTCTTGCCTCTTCTGATATTGAGTCGAGTGATGAAAAACAGACTGGCACTGGTTTGATTCAAGTCTGCAGGTAACTCAGTTTATATTACAGATATCCATTGATTTCTTCTGTGAAACTTATGTGGGTCAATTCAGTCCAGATGGGGAGGAAAATCCGTAATGTTCAGACCAAGTTAACTACCAGAGAAGAGAAGCTTTGTGATCATTAAAGGTCGAGACTTACACCAGCTGCACAGCATCAACTACAGACTCAAGTTCTGGACAGGCTCGCAAACAACGCTGGAAACATTTTAATGAGTTTTTGTCGGCACAACGACTCAAACCAACAAAGATTTGATTCTGCTAATAAGTACTATCTGTGCTGCCGGATATAGCTCGTTCCTCTGCATCATAATGCTCCATTGTTGTCAAAAAGCACTGTAATTCATTATGAGGAATTTTCCATTACAACACAACAGACATAGATGCTCGAGCAGCAAATGCAATTTAGTCCACAGCTGAAAATAGTCCCATACAAAGGAGCGATTTTGGGCTAAAACCATCTTTAGTGGGAACCAGTGGGCTTGGAGCTGAGAGCCACAGGATAAGGAAGTCAGAGTATAGAGAGGCAGACTAAAGTGTTGTCGGTCAGTAAGATAAGAATATAATTACACCAGCCTCTCAGAAGTCTTTTATCGCAAACGTCTTGCTCTATATCTCAACTATATGCCGGTATAAGTCCTAATATTTGCAAAAAAGAAAGAAGTTTTGTACGTGTACTTGGTATTGTTTTGTTTATTTTCTAGAAAATGCAAATGTGAATGGTTATCCGTCAAATACTCATCAAGTACTGACGCTTTGGGTTAGTGGCCGACCCGACCTACAATCCCCAAGTGTCAATATCTGACAAGTTGGGAATGAGACTCATGCATGGCTGCTAGCTGCAGCAATCTCGCATCATAGTGGACCACTTTAAAAAAAATTGTTGTCCTGCTCAGACACAACATCAAGGTAAATTAGGTTCCAGGTTAAAAACATCCTCAAGAGGCCGATAGTATCTTTAGAATATTTCACGGCAAATCACACAAAAGATACAGTGGTGCTTGAGGGAAAGTCAGAGGATCATCACTGTCATTCGGCTTCATTCTGTGGGCATCGTATCAACACCTGCACACAATTTCAGTGGCAATCTGTTGAAAGGCTGTTGAGATATTTGAAGAAAGGTGGCGTTCCAGGCGTATTCCCATACTGGCACATACATGAGTCTGAAATGCAGAAATCCTGTTACCATTTACAAAATGTAACAGAGGTCATTCCACTCAGGAAAATACCAGTCTGCTCGCAGACATTAGAAGCATTTATTTCCTTTGTGCGTGAACCTGTTTGTTGTGTGAATAGTCCTTGATTTCTACACCAGATGAAGTGAAGTACCCTTGATAAAGCTTTTCAATTTGTGTCTTCTTTTACTTCTGACGCTATAAAAAAATACATTGGCATGTAAAATCTGTGACCGTTCGCTGGATGTATTATGCAGAAAGAACATTCATTGTTCTCTTACTGAACCTTAACACCATTTAAAGTTCTTAAGATCTCACATTTCTTTTATAAATCCCCTCGAGGATGCCATTATCCTCGTCTCAGTGACTGATTGATCCTATTTCCTGATTAAAGCCACTCTCCCAAAATCGTTCAAGGACTCGCATCCGCTTCGGTAGATGACTTAACAAGGGACACTTCCATAAAAAAAAAAAAAAAAAAACCCTCTGAATGAGACACTGGAGTGCACGTTTTGAAATGTTTGCTGCCGGCACAACCTCTCCGTCTCGTGGGAAAAGAACTTCTGAGTGGAGCTGACCAAGATCGCTCTCCGTCCAAGTCCGTTGGCAACGTCTATTATGCCGGTTTCATCAGGTCAGAAATCATCTTCTCGAGATCAAAACAATCTTTGAAGTCTAGGATGGTCTTTTGATGTTACAAAGAAATCTGGATGACCGTTGGTTAACCACTCAGTTCTTTAAAACCAGTGGTTAGGGAAAGAAAAAAAAAAAAAAACACTCAAGAGCGGCTGTCGGGGTACAAAGTACATCTCTCTTTGTAGCTACTTGTTTCATGGAAACATGTCAAGAAGCTGTCATTTCTAATGGAGAAATGAACTTAACTCAATGAAAAAGACAGAAAGGTTGAGAACTGTTCTCAGGAAATCACTTGAAATCATCGACGAACAAATTACCTGTCATCGAATTTGCCGCATCTTTGTGATGAGTTAATTAAAATCAGACGATCACTAATATTGCTCTTGATCTTTTACAAATTTAACTTTGATCCACTCGAGCAAATGTTCTGCTTTTTTTTTTTCTCCAACACTTTAAAGTAGATTTTTATTTCTTTTCAGCACTGTTCAGATCTTGAGTTTATATTCCCATGCTGTGTATTTAAAATGAAGTGGAGGAAAAAACTGAATCTAACACAAAATGCAGCCGTCAGTGTTGAATTAAGTATAAAGATATATTTTGAGTCACTTTTAAATTAATGCTTTGAATGTAAACCCACATAAAACACTTTTATCTTTCTTTTCATCTCAAACAACTGCTCCCCTGTGTCTCCTTTCATGTCTCCGACCGATGGTGAAATAACCACAGTATTTGTATTTTACGACAACATGCTGGTTTGAAAAGAGCGCTCTCGAGCTGGAGCTATACTTATGAACGCATCGTGATGTAAAATCGATCTTTCGGACTTTATCAGCTGCCCCCCCCCCGGGGAGAGTCCAGGTAGAAAATAGTCTTCATTTTAATTCAGCCTCCAACGAAAGCCTTGATTGTGGAGAGACTTCAGACTGGAACTCACTTCTGAAGCATGTATGAGTGGAGCCAGTAATGAGTAGCTATCAGCGCCGCTCAGCCTGACACTGTATCTACGTGCCATAACCTCGCGCGACCTTTCAAAATAAGTCCACCATCGACAGAAAATAGCTGGGATTTCACAGAACAGACTGCCACATTTTTTATCCTATTTTCTCAATTACAGAAGAGGGTGAGTGCCGCGAGAGGACAAGAGACTAATGATCAAACACGGGCACAGACGCATTCAACTTCCTGAGCCTTTTCAACTCATTTGTCCTCTCGCTCGCTGTCGGCCGCAACGTGGCTCAAAGCTGCAGAGTCTGGATCCAAAAGCAAAGGTCGTAAAAGCACAAAGAAGTACTCGCTCAAGGAGATCGGTCTAAAAATAATCAAATCTTGCATTGAGTCTGGTGTGAGGAACTTTGATGACATTGAAGAGTTTCATAAGGACAAAAACAAAGAGTCATTTGATTAGAATATATTCAAACGACGGCCATTAGCAACTGAAATGACACTGGACAGGAGGAAAATCTGGATGTATTTCCCAGCAAAATGGCATATTTCATAACCAACTAGCCTCCGTTAGCCAACAACTAATGGTAGCACTCAACCACTTTATAGCTTACAACATGGTTCGATGGTGTTACATGACTCAAAAGGAAAGGTGTAAATTAATTCTAAAATATCAACACACCTCTGGGACACTTTCATTCAAACACTGGAGTGGAATGCACCGGATGTAATCCAACTGGTTTTCCAAATCCTGGTTTATCTGGAAGGTCTTCAACTTCTAAAATAAATATAAAACTTCTTCCTCAGATGTAAGTTTTGGGGTGCATCTCCCCTTAGATGCTTTCACCATCTACCCTGAATTTTTTTTTCATCTAACTAAATTCTGGCTGAGCAAAAAGTATCTGCAGACTAACTTTCTTAATGAAGGATGCAATGGTTGACGAGGAGAAAATTCATGCATTTCTCAAGCTCAGATCTCGGGGCACTTACTCACGTAATTCACATACTTAGCAGCTGGACATTCACAGAGGCCACAAAGCCACAACTGTGCATCTGAATAAAACATGCATCATAAAATCAGATAACAGGGACTTTCTAAACCTCATGGGCCCATATAAAAGTTATACATCACTGATAAACAAAATTAATTGCCCTCTCTCTTTCCCAGAGTTAATTGCCTTTGGGCGTTTCACTCTACAGCTTAGCGCCGTGTTTGTTTTTAAATTATTTATTCATATAGCAAATTATCATTCTTTACGCTCTCTCTCGCTCCCATTTTCGCTCTCTCGCTCTCTCAATTTTCCTCGCAGTCAAATCCAGAGGTCCAAGGTGAGCAGCGGTAGAAATTTTCTGTCATGAATAAACCATTTCATGCCCTCTTTCAACATCACTATTAAGCAATTTACTGTTTGAATCAGCACGGCTAATATGCCCCGGCATACCACCGAGGGAAATGTGCTATATTACCGCGGGAAATGTGTTTTACAGTCACCCGATGGTCAAGCTGAAACACACATGCCCTCCTCTGGGCTAGGAGCCGCATCATATGTACACAGTTATGTTAATATATCTCGAACTTTAAAGGGCATTAACAACGGTAAAAACGAAAATGTTCAACAGTACTGACATTTATTTTATTTAGGCCACAGAGGTGCTTTTTATTCATTCCCTGCTCTACAACCAGTAGGATGCAGGGCGTCTACATTTTATTGAGGATCTCTTTGACGGTACTGTCTTTCACTCAGTCTCAAATGAATGCAGAGGCAAGCTTTTTATTCCTGACATGCTTCAGCGATACATACAGCTGTCTGAATAAAATGACAACATGACAGAATTTACACCGTGAACTGGGCCCTGTTTTTACTGTAATTCTATCAGATGGCTTCAGCAGCAAGAGTGATTGTTCTTAAAAATACATTTACAGATGAGATGTGATTGCTCGAGACATAATTGCCAAAGTAAATTGATTTTATTGGTGCCTGAAGAATAGCCAGTTTAGAGAGTTTTGGCAGACTCCCAAATATCGACTGACAGGGCTTTATAGCACTTTTTACATGATATCAGAAATGCATGTTTTTAAATTGAGTCTAAGCAAAATGTGTGTGGTAATGGATGTGTTGGCAGCCCATTTAAATAGCTTTTCAACGTTGGTAAAAATCACCCAGTGGTTTCATGCTGACAGAGGACCACAACCCCTCAACCTTTGCAAGTGTGAAAGCTGTTTTTGACCCAGGCGACAAAGTTTCAACATTTGTCAGCTTGAAACCACTGGATATTTTTTGACAAGGGTGCACGCCGGGCCAACATTTGTAAGCAAGACACCACTGGATTTACTTTTCATTAGGGACCGAGGCATTCCAACATTGAAAAGTGTGACACCATAACCAAGTGTTTTTTGTGCCTAAACCAAACCAGACCATAAGCACAAGTCTGGGATCAACAGAACTGAAATTGAACAGAAAGAAATTTAAAGTTTCAAAGTGTCTCTGGTTATGCTAATATATATCTTGAAATTGAAAGTCTAAGCAAAATGCGTGGCATAATTGATATCTCCCTGAAATACTGCTTTGATCAATAAACTACCGATCACTGAACAGTGCAGCAATAAATCTCCTTTTCAGAATTCAACCATGTCAGTCAGGGACTGCACATTGCTGCACGTTCTTTGCCTCCGAATGCTACAGTATCACAAAAACAACAACAGTAGAAACAACAAAAACAGATATATAGAAGCCAAACACTGCGATCCATCTCCATTTACTGATATGGCTTCTCTCGCTCTCTCTCTCTCCCCAGCTCAGCGAGTGCAGGCTGAGTATCTGCCTTTATTTTCTAGCAAAGCTCAGTTTACCCTTTGTTTTTCATGCAGCAGACTTTTTATATTGGCTGCATGAGACTTGATATATGCTTCAAGAAGAGGAGGTAACACGAGGATAGCCACAGAGGTATAAACTGTACATTTGGGGTGATTCATGAAGATGCTGGACTCAGATGTCTGTCGGACGTTTGATCAGATCTCTCGTACGTTACACGCTGTCTTCCAAATCTGCCTAGCAACAGTTTAACACGCAGATTACAAGCTGCGTTCCTGACAAAAGCCTCCTCCATCCTCCACCTGCATCAGTTGTGCTCGATGCACCCTGGAGGGCTGTATTGTCTATGTTAATTCACGCTGGCAGATTATCATAATGCTCCCCGAGTGTTAGTTAACATGTTGCTGTGGATTTCGTGCTGTTACGCTGAATTCCCGCCGCAGGGAGTGTATCCAGAGCTGAATCATGCCGACAGACCAAACTGTGACTGCATTCACTTTGTGAAATGTGACCCTGATGAGCCGCAGCTGAAAGCTAAAACACGGCTCACGGTTTGACCGAGTGTGTATTCTTTTTTGTTTGTCTCTTTAAAACTTGAACCAATGAGTTTCAGATCAAACAACCAAAAAAAGGTTTGTTACTACAAAACAGCACCTCATTATTATTATTTCATTATGACTTTACTTCACGTTGCACACAGGCCAAGGTGGTGATTCCCAACCTTTATCACCTAGAAATACAGCAAATTAAGCATTCAAGCAATCTTTTAAACCTTGAGAGGGATAATTATCTAGTATTCTACAGGGATAAAAGATTAACATCAGTAATAAATTATTAGCATTTATCCTTTGACACCTTCGAGAAGTCCCAACCGAGCCGAAGCCGAAAAAATGTTTTTGTTTTTTTTTTAACCAAAATTAACCCTAACCCTTTGTTATTAACCATGTTAGTGTTCACTTAACCAACTCATAGTGCAGCATCGGCTTCTTCTCCACCGATTCCGAACTGGAGAATCAGCACCACCAATGTTTATACCGATGACCCAAATCCTAATAACTACATAATGGTAGGGGATAGATACTACATACTGCAATTACATATTTACATTTGCAGTTCAGTAGCCGTAGTAATTCTTATAGCAGCAAAGGAGGGAGAGCAACAGGTCTGCAAAGGTAGGAGGTTGGGGAAGGAAGAACTGGAGCACAGGATTTTTATCAAGGAGACTGTATTGGCATTAAAAGTGCCAACCTCTAAACTACCACCTCATTCGACCAGTTAGGAGAATCTATGCCACCCAATCAGCCAATGGGAGGTTTCATGGAGAGGAGACCGGACTTTAAATTGCATTGGATTGCATTCTGTGTACTTAGTAACTTGTTTATTACTTTACCATTATTTATTACTTTTGTATTCCTTTCTCACTTGGTTTTACTACTGTTGCACGACAATTTCCCTCGGGATAAATAAAGTTTTCTTGAATCTTGAATCTTGAAAGTCTTACGCTTGATAATAATTGTATGCATTTTCTCTTTGAATGGGATGTTTTTCCAACCATGCACTTGTCCTTGACTACCTTAAGTGCACAAAAGTTAGTATAAACAAGGAAATAAAGAACTATATTGAGTGAAATGCTCCTTTGATAAAGTTCTTCCATATTTAAGCCACAACTCATGCTTTTTAATACCTTTTACATCATTGTGTCTTTTAAAATATTTTGATGAATAGTGGTCATATTTCAGGCTTGATGATACGACCACTGCTCAGCAAGATTTTCACCAGATGTAAAGTCACACTGAGAAGCTTCTAACTGAACACACAGAGATGAGCACAGATCAGCTGTGAATCAAAACAAAAAACGAGCCAAGTTAAATGTTGAAACCATCCAGCCAGGACGTGAAACATCTGCATCACGGCTTGCCTCACACACACGCACACACACACACACACACACCAGCATACAAACAATCACAGTACTAAAACATCTCCCCCGCACAGCGCACCCCGCTGATGTCCATGACTCAGAGTGATTAATGGCTGCTCATCGTACCTCGCGCTCACCTGCATTCAGCCGGTTGATTGATGCGCCTGTATGCCTGACAGATGGACAGATGTGGCACGGGGGGAAGCACCCAGGCAGAGAGCGGCACCTCGGTCGCGCCGCCATCAGCAGCCACTTCGTACTTAGCGAGGAAATTATGAGAAGGAGAAAAAAGTAATGATTCTGAGCTGGCTGAAACAGCAACTGGTTGACATGTTGTGGAAATATTACAGAGAATACGTCAAGCAAAAGCGACAGGTGACCAGGTTTACGTGCCCTCTGAGGGCATGTGTTTTCACTGTGAACCTTTGTGAGAGAAAAGGCACTGCCTCAGGGCTTCCTGGTGGCTCAGTTGGATACAGTGTTTGCTTCACAAGTGCGACACACCAGGTTTCTAACGCTGGTTTACCAGGGCTGGGCTCAGAATCAGATTGAGTAGGAAGAGGAGATGAAGCAGTCTGCACAGGCAGGCGAAGAAATCCAACAAAGAGCAGGCAGGTAGCTGCATTCTGAAGTACAAACTGAGGTCAAAGCGTTGAAGATGAGAGCACTTTAGAATAGGGGTGAGGCTACAATCTTAGCAGGATACTGAGGAAAGCTATTTTAAGATGAAGAAGCATGTTGAAGGTCAGGTGACAGGCAGGGCAGGTAAACATGCCAGGGCTCCTCGAGTGAACAGAGGAGGATGACTCCCAATCCAACACCGCAGCGTATCACTCCGTGATGATAACAAGTCTTCAGCATGTACACCACATGCTGTACCTGCTCAGAGCTGCAGTAAAATAATAAAGGATGGCAATGAGACGGCTCGAGAAAGACCTTGTGATATGAAAAGAAAGCTCTAAATCTTTGGAAAAACACTACAATCTTTATGTTTGAAGCTTCAGTTGAAGTGTCATCCATTGTGATTCTGCTCTGTTAAAACTTACAACACAAACACCTCAACAAACAAATTCAAGCCTGCATTTCCTGTGATTCCCATGAGTTTCCTCGTTATCTTTGGTGCACTGTCACTACCCGACTGGTAATGAGGACATTTTAGAGTAAGAGAATATACATGTACAGTCACTTTATAACACAATGGTGGTGTTTGCTGGAGATGATATCTGTGTCCTTTTAAAAAGCTTTTTCGAGCCATAAAAATGCAGGCGATTTGCTCTTTAAACTCTGAATCCCTCTCATCATTTGACTCATCTCTGTACTCAGCTGAAATACAAGTGTCATACAATAAATGTCAAGGTCATGCAGTTACTTCTGTTATCCAGCCAAATTATGTTTGTTCACAAACCCAGTTGGCAGGATAAGAAAATTCATCCTGCCGAAATTAGCGAAATTCATTTCTGCAAAACCACAGATTAAGCGGTATGTTTCCATCATGTTGCAACTTTACATTTGCTGAGTTTCAAGTTTCTATTTCTCTCTCGTCACAACGCTGTGCTTATACTCCGGTTAGGGTTTAGGCACAAACACCACTTGGTTAGGATTAGGAAAATGTCATGGTTTGGCCTAAAAAGTCTGTTTTGTCTTCGACTTCCCAGAGGACGTCAAAGGTCAGATTTCACTCGTGATCCAGCCCCGTCACGTCTTTTGTTCACTGTTGATGCTGCCTATGAAGGCCAGAACCCTCCTAAAACAAAGACTTGTTTAATCCATGACGTATCAGCTCATTAAAATGCAGCAAAGCAGTGCTTCTGGTAAGGGTTTCCAATTTACACCACATCATCACATTAACACCGCTCAAAGAAAAAAAGGTGTAACATCGCAACAACAAAAAAAAACCCTCAAACCAATATGGAAATAATTCTTATTTAGTGGTATGTGACACCTCCTCTCTACCATCCATCCCATCCACTAAAGCTCAGTGTGCGGTACAAGACAGAAGCACAGGGAGAGACTCTCTATTCTGGGCTGGCGCTGCTGAAGCGAGCATGGCGGTTTTCTGCAGGAGCGGCAGACAGAGCCATAAATCATATGTCTACTAATGGCAGCTCCAAATGAGCCCTCTCATCAGACAAGACAAGTGCCTTGCTTTGTGTGCGACTTCAGGCTCCACTATAACATCTGTGCGCTCTCAAGCAACTGTGCATGAGATGTGCGTCGCCCTTGTATTCATTAGGAATTGTCTACTGAGCCCTAACAGTTCAATTTAGCGTAATTTAGAGCGTATCTGGAAAGCCGGCTGTGACAAACAATCACGAGCAGAGCGTTCGCACTCTGAAATGTGAGAAATATGAGGGAGAAAAACTTTTCGTCTTGATGGTCACGACACCTATTCGCACTTTATTCACACGTATTCATCAATCTCCAAAATACGTGACAGAAGGAGAATGTCCATGCACTCTCGCCTTCTCACGAGATGTTGTAAAATATTGATGTTTTCATACAATAACCACAAAGATTATCTAGCCCTTACTCCTACAGGGCCATACAAAATTAAAACTGTTTAATTTTATAGTGACCCGACCCAGTGGGAGCGAGGGCGAGGGGCTTTCAAGTGCACTCGTTGCCAAGATGAGGATGATCCAGCAGCTGACGCGACACCCGACACCGAAAACCATAAATTAAAAGTCATAATGTATTTCTGCAAGCCTGCGAACCCATGACACAATTTGATGCCTAACCCCAGAGAGGGTCAGTCTCTCTTTTTTTGAGTGCCAAAACCAATGAATGTTGGGCTTTTGTTCCATTTGGCAAGCGTATAATGGAGTTTGAGAGGGGTATGCTGGTGCTGTATGGAGATACGGACAGAATGGAGGAGAATGTAATTACTATACCTGTCTATGCAACAATGGGTAACCACCTTTGTCGCCCCTCAATCCACTTGAAGAAGCCAGACAGACAAGTGCTGTCGGGCCACAGGAGCACAAAAGCCGCCCTTGCTGTGACTCCCCAAATCAGTGTCTTGCACTTCTCGTGCTCAGACAAGAGAGAAAGGATCAGTCACAGTCCTCTTTAAAAAGATGATTGGTGTCTGGAATGTATGTTTTCTTATTTATTTAACTGCTCTGCATTTTAAAAGAATCAAATTTGTAATGGAGACCCAGTCTGCTTTCTTGTTTTTCTCCTTTCCTTCAGTGGAAAAGTTGCAAAAGGTTTTCAGGAAGGAGGGAGCCTTAAAGAGACAACTAGAGAAAACAAGAATAATATGTTTCCTTTAACTTACTATTGCTAGTTGATTTTCCAAGTTTAATTGACAGATTTCCCTTTTTTAAATATAGAAAATATCACAAACATTACAAAATTAATCTGTGAATTAACATGTCTAATGTTAAATAACCTGAACGAAATGTATGTAATGTGTATACCCATGAAATGTCATCTAAAATTAATACTTGAAATATTTGTTTTAATCACAGGCAATTACTGTGTAAAAGTATTTATCGGTGCCAACCCCCCTTTATTTTTTTACTTCCTTTTTCTATTTCTTTTTTTTTTAACAGTGCAGGGTTAATTAGCATATAAACCCTCCTGTAACAGAGGGTGGATTAAATGTTTGAATAATGACATATATTCTACATGTCTGGTGCATCATTTTCCCCAGACTTCGCCAGACGTACTTGGTATTTCTAAAAAGAACTTGACTTAAAAGTACCCTGTGTGATCATACAAAGTTTGGTCGGACAGCATGAATTTCTAACGATGTACCTATTTAAATGTCAGTGCGGGTAAACGGGCTAAACATGGACACGGACGAGGTTTCGGTGTCATGCCTCGGTGGACCTCTGATGGCTAACTTAGCGGTGATGTATTTGATATGTCAACAGTCTCCTCCCCTTGAATCTCTGCTTTTGTGGTGTGCTCCCCCTCAAGACCATAGCTGATTATTGCACTATAATATCGCCACATTATAGCATAAGTTATGATGCACTTACATCACTAACTATCCTTCTGCTCTGTTATATTTTGCATGAGAAGGACGAGCTGCTCATCAGGTGAACAGCTTGTTTGAAATGCCGTCCTTAGTCCTCCGGGTTATCATGCATGCAGCACGAGCACTCTGCCCACTGCAACCAATTACGGAGGAAATGCACCGTCAACGCGCGGTGATGTCACTCTGTGATTAAGGCACATGATAAGACGGGGGGGAGAAAAGGATGAGAAAATGGCTGCTGATGATGGCCCTGATTGGGATCATGGTGGGAATGATGATGAATGATGTAATAACGTGACACTAGACAGCAGAACATGTACGTAAGATCTTATTATGGGCTGCACGCCACTCGAATTTTCTGTGTTTGAAGCTGATATTGGTTAGAAAGCACTCAAGTGAATATTTAAACCCGATTACATCATGGGTTAACTTTAAATTACACTGCAACAAACTTTAAAACTAGCTTAAAATAGTTAAAGATTGAATTTAAACCTTTCTTTAAAAAAGTTTTTACTCCAAACTTAGAATAAATTTGATTCTGTTGCACCGAGACTTTAAACTCTGATCCAATCGTAACTTCAAAACATACACCTGAGGTGTGTTAACTTTAAAATTGCTCCCTTTTTTTCAGATGGATTGAGCAAAACAATCAAGTTCTTCCAACAAAGTTAAGGGACAAACTCGACCCAGATGATTTTTATAATGCTGCTGAATTTCTATCAAGATTGTGAAGAGTGTTCACAGAAAGGATGGGGATGTCTTTGGCGTACACAACTCGCAATCATGAGTAGGCTAACAAAAGTGTTTTTTTTTTCATGCACTTGACTTGAATTGATTGAGATCAGCAGTGACAACAGAGCCTTTGACAAGGTGTATATCTGACTAAAGACGCTCCTGTCTTCAGTGGAAGACGTCTAACTGTCAGCAGGTGCATCCCGTCTAAAATATTTCACAGTATTTCAGCATAAATGGCAACAAACTGCAATCATCGGAGCTGTCTCGTGCTTTGAAAGCAGCACACAATTTAACCACAACATGGATTTACCTAAAACGGCTGCCATACTCATACTCAAAACAAACAAGGGGAGTGTTGGTGTTTATACTCTGCACAGGAGCTTTGGCCCACAATGTACTGGGGCTAGCTAGTTAGCATGCTAAATTCAGTTGATCTACAACGCAATGCATGGATATTGTAATGTAAAAACTGTTCTTTATCACATTACATTGATATCTTTAGTTAATCTTCCCTTCCAACTAAAAGTCTTGCATAGTGCACCTTTAAAATCTGATTAAGAACTAATCTGAGATTAATTTAGTCATTATTGGCGCTACCAAGCCTATAAATAAGGTCTATGGGGGAGGAATTAAAGTGTTCGTCCTTCAAATCTCTAACGCAGCACTTGAAAAAGGAGCCGGAGCAGATGCTGTGGCTTGGCAGATATAAACCACTTGTCTTGTAAACAACAGAGCGTTGGGCTTCTTCCAGGCACCTCAGTGTTTTTACGAAATTGTCAGCGATCACAGAGTGTTGGAAGCGTACCTGCTGGCACCTGCAGTCAGACACTTGAGGTCTTTCCATTCCTTAAGGTCATATCATATCCATGTTACATTATAGTTTATTCTCTTAATGTATTCAGAGGAGACTTTTGTTTTATAAAGAGACACGGCGGCTGTTATAAGGATCAAACAAGTGGCATTTCAATAAGCTCTTATCATTGAGCTGCAGCGCCTCACCATTAAATCTACTTTACTGCTGCTTTGACTCATTACAAGATTGATTTCTTAATGCACCAGGTGAATATGCTTCCACACAGGGCAGGGAATGATAAAGCACTCGTCCCCCCATGTACTTTATTTAAATACAGTTTTGACAAACCTGATTAGGCTGAATATCTATTCATTTGTGCTCTTAGCATTTAATTTAGCTTATTCTCTTGACACCAAAGAGCACAGAAAAGTCAGCACAAGGTTGATTTGACTTTTTCTGCTGCCTGCAAAACAATCAAAAATAACAATGTTGTGATTGCTCAGTGACCCCACTAACAATTATCATCCCTGTATCTGCACTTTCCATCAACTCTGTGGAGTTTTTTTATTGTCTTTCAGCTCATTGTTTTGGATTTGAACTGGACTCAGTTTCTTAAGATCATCCAGCTCGGGCTGCAATCACAACAGAATGGGCTTTTTGGGAGGGGATTACTTAAAGAGACAGAAACATTCCGGCAGAGGATTAATAGAGGAGCTGCAGTAATGGACAATTTCAGACAAATAATGGGTTTTATGATAATTTTGATAAGACTTTCTTGTAGACACCCAGGACAAAAGAACCTGAAACATTCTAAGCATCCTTGCAGTTGCTGGGGATTCAGTATCTTGCTCAAGGACACGTCAGCAGGCTGGACACTTGAGTCTGGCAACCATGTTTTTGAAAGCGACAAAATTCTGTTTACCCACCAGGCCGGGCCCGCTCTGCCACTGCACAATGTTTTGCCATTCTTGCAACTTGAAAAGTGTCAAGCCAGAGTAGACTCCTTTTCATACTCTGGCCTTCCTCACTTTTTAGGTGACAGCTGCTGAGCTGGCACATGTGCATCAAGCTCTTAAGCACAATCTGAGCTACGACAGCAGCGCTGACGTTGCACAGACACAGAGGACACTCGGTGGATCTTTGTGGCTCTTTGTGATTGGCAAAAGATATCAAGTGGAAGGACCAAAGCAAAAGCAATTTTCAGGAGCTGAGGGGGAATATATTGAGGTCAAGTGAACTTCGTTTTTTCCCACATTCACTTTACATGAAGTCTGGTCTCTAACACATTCATTATGTCTGAACAGCAGTCCCATAACAGCCCGTGGCCCGGTCCTGAATACTGATTTCCTGAGCTCTCATGATGTATTCATGCAATAGTTATGCTACATGGGACAGTGGGGGGAAGTCGCCATGGGTGGTACTGTCAAAATAAAAGCCCTGGTTTCATTTTGTGTCCTAGAAACTTGAAACAGACCACAGAGAAGTATCTTTTTAAAGGTGCACTACGCAGTTATGGGAGAAGGATCTTGATTATTTGTTTATATGTGGCGGACCCTGCCACCTATCTAGTTTCTAACAGTGTTCTGGAAGCCTTATTTTCCTCAAGAACAGCTGATTTATTAAATTATGAATAAAACAAATTTAAGTTTGTATTATTATCTCATTAATATTGTAGATAATACATTTCTGAGTTTGAATTTCTTCTCTTAAAGATTCATATTGCTCCTCTAAGTCTATCTTTGCAAGGATTTTGAGCTAAATGGTCATAATCTTACCTTGAGTGACAGCAATGTAAGATGTAACTGGCATAAAAACTTGGTGGTTCAAAAATCAAAACAAACATGTTTAAAAGTCTTGTGAGTAGATGCCTCAGTGAAGCCACAGAGGAAAACAACCTCCCAGCTTTCTAAAAGAAATCAAAAACCCAATAATTGCTCATATTCTGAGCAGTGGGAGCTTCATTTCACAAGTGCTCAGCTATCCTTGAAGAGCCCTGAAGGGCCCTCACGCCACACCCAAACACACTCAGAGTGACAGAAAGAGAGCAAAAGGTAAAACGTGCTCGGATGCATGATTTTACGGGCCGAGCCTTAATGTCTGTCTGCGATTCTGCAAAAAAAAGAAAAAGAAAAAGGCATCTCACTCTGTTTATTGACCGGGTCCTTTCTGCCTCGGCTGCAATGACCATCAGAGCAGCCATCCTTTGCTTCACAGTTTATGAACTTCAAAGCCACGCGGTCCAGAAGTGAACAGATGATGGACTGCGGGGACGTTAAAGAAGAGAGATAGCGAACGAGCCGAGGCTCTGCTCCTAGCTGTTTAATTTCAAATGAGGGGGATGACAAGGCATCCTGCGAGCGGAAAGTATGGGTGGGCCGATAGCCAGTAAATAAATCACAGTAGCAACAGCACACTGACGCACAAGGCTCTGTGATGCTTTGGATGTAGTAAGTAGGAGTTTCTGATCGATACGTGCATTTATAGGGAAGCCAGCAAAGAAAAGAGCTTGTTTGTGTTCCTGGAGTAGCTGGTGAGTTTTGAATGTTGGGGGATATTTATAAGTCAGGAATTGAAGCAGAAGAGGCGAGTGTTATTTTTCAGTACTCCGAAAAAAATCAGATGAAACAGCAAATTTTTTTAAAATAGTTTTTCCTGACTAGAAATATGCCTCGCTCACCATCCGGCCTGTATAAATCACAGAGTGTGTACTCTCTCCCACGAGGATGGACGGCATTCTCAAGCAAACGGCAATGAGCAATCGTGGGTTTTGGGAAGGTGGGTTAAAGGGCATATGACGCAATTAAGAGGCGAACAGAGGAAATGCACTGTTACCTTGAATTAGATGACGGACTTCTCTGGGTCATTTTACTTGCTTTCTCCTGTCTTTGTCTGTTTTTCTGCTCCTCTGTTGGTTCGAACAGTCAATACTTGACCACCCCAAAATAGTTAAAGGGCAGCATGTCACCAGAGTAACTGATTACTGTAGCTGCTGTGAGACAGTTACCTCAGTTGGCCATGCATCTTGTGGTAAGAAAGAACACAGTTAGCAGCAGTTTTTCTGGTGATTTAAGGTGGCTAATTGTTAGTATTGCACTTTTAATGAGCCTTAGAAGTGATTGTGGGCTATTTTTATCACCTCCGGACAGGAAGGCCAGCTGTCTCCCTGACTCAAGTCTTTACGCTAAGCTGACAGGCTGCTGTCGTATCTATATGCAGCAACATCTGAGGGTACAGAAGCTGCAGTTCCTCAAATGGCCACTTGGGGACTCCTTACGTATTCAGAGTCAGTATTCCTTTATTGCCCCACAAATGGAGAAATGTGTTTGCTACAGCAGCTAAGGGACAGAATATTACAAAAAAATAGCACTGAAAAGCCTGCATCTATTTATCTTTGTTTTACTGGACACACAGTGGGCTAAGGGCCCATTGTTCTATAGCATAGACTGCAATAACTCATTGCTGTTAGCCTCCATCTACGTGTATTTCTTCCAAGGTTGAAATTCTGCGACTCTGTTCAGCAGCAACAAAAGCAAAATCCAACTTTTAAACCTGTCCATTTTTTTTTTTTTTTAATTTATTTTATTTTTTTGCAATTAGAGCGAAGTCCTTTCATAAAACATGATGAGAGATACTGAAAATCCCATCGCCCTTGAACCTCTTCGATAATAAATCTGGACAACTCGGGGGAGACAGACTGCAGGACTGGCTTTACAAATGTAACCAACACACTCTTCAAACATTCAGAGTCAGGCACCTGGACACCAAAGACTTGAACGTGAAATCTTTCTCCTTTATTTTAGTCTGAATAAATTGACTTTGTCTAAAGATCTTGATTGCTAATTTCAGTCAGACAATTGTGCTCGGAGGCCTGCTGGACGTGTCTCCATGACGCCTGTAACAGTTTGTCTGCCAGATGAATTTAATGAGGTTTGTCTTTGTGGAGGAAGATGACCTTCTAAAATGACAATGCCAGATTTAAAAAAAAAAAAAAAAAAGTCTCTGTCTCCGCTCAAACAAAATAACAGCAAATGTTGTCCCCGAGGTCCGACGGCCGACGATAGGTTTGATGTGCGACTCCCTGATTTCAGCTGATTTAAGGTGATATTTTCCAGCAACACTATGCAACCGCACACACACACACACACAGGGCACAAACCACAACAGATTGCAGTCGTGTCTCTATTGTCAACAATTCACTCCCTGCTCTGAGTCTGCAAAGCACATAAATAGATGCAAAGCAACCAAAACACTTAAAACACTGACTGACGGTGGTATTAAGTTTACCATTAGACAATAAATGGTATTAAATGGCTTCTGTTATTGAATATTTCACCCCCAGTCGTGTGCGAGAAGCCGCGAGCCAATAGCAGGAGATGGTAAACGTTTGAAAGACTCATTAGTCTGATTCCTGTTATTCTGTGTGTCGTTATTCCCATGTTTACCTCCTGGATCATCAACTAGTGAGGATACCGAAAACCTTCCTAGGACGCAACATAAGCATTAGCCTCACTTTACTAGTAAGCTAGTAAGGCTAGTAAGGCTAGCAGAAATCACCCTACGGATGATCTCTGTCTTCCATCTCCTGGGCACGTCATAGAGAAACTACCCCAACAGAGAAGGGAGGAATTGACGGAACTGAACTCCCATTTTTTTTTGTCTCTGACTACAAAGACGCAACGATTTCCTCATCTTCTCCCCTACACCATTTCTTCTTGGTCTTTTTTTTTTTTTTTTTTTTTTTTCCAACTTTGTTTCTGCTGCTGTAAATAAATCCAATTTTCGAGACCTTGAAGTGACTCAGTGTGTGTGTGTGAATTGAGGAGGCCGGAGATGAAAAAGCGCGTCTTTCTCGCATCTTGTTAGACGTCCTTTTCTCTTTACAATAGCTTTGTGTCTAGGTGCTGCAATTGCAACACCCGTGACCTTTATAGTCGATAATATATGTAAGGGGGTGCAGGAAATGATGATGCCGCATCACCTGAACCTGAAGTGTACTCGGGCTGTTGAGTGTCGGAAATAAAGCCGCACAGACTGCGTGACTCAAAGTGTGCAGACCGACTCTATAAAACATACATCTCCCCGATGGGCAGAATAACTCTCCCCTCTGTGTGTGATACACCCCTCTGGGAGCAATCACTCTTCGGCACCTTCAATACTTTTCTAGACAGTCGTTTTCCTCTGCCTGTCAACGTCGAACACTCCTCTTGGCCTGCCTTAGTTTTGATTTGCCTTGTTGCTTTGATTTGAGAGCCTCTGCCTTCATCTGCTCTCGGAATAAGAGCGTCTGCGAGCGCCCACACGCATTCATCACGCAACATAATGATTTCCTATTTCTGCTTGAATTCACTGCCCGAGTATCTGGCAATGCAGAAAACGTCTGACTCGGTATTGAATATATATAATTTCTTTACTTTTTCAGTTCCTTCTTGGCAGATTTATACAGCTGGCAGTAAAAACGGAGGATTCTGGGGTCAGGTCAGTGTAATTTAAAGCGACTCTAATCAATATTTCTATATTAACACCGACTAAAATGACTATGGGTAATAAGAAGGGAGTAGTAACAACCCCGCAGAGAATTATCAAACAACTCCCCTGTTCTCTCAACTCTACGGAGCATCTCAGCATCTTTTAGCTCGCAGAACTATAACCTGTAGACGTACTGAACCTTATTTTGGGAATCTTTTTTATCAGATTTGACTGGTAACCCAAAATAACTACCCAGGGGTGTTAACAAGATGGCTGCCCAGTGGCAAAGCCTGTCTAAAAGGACTTAAGGACTCAACCCTAACCCGAAATTTAGGTTAGAAGAGAACAGGCTTTAAGCTAATGAAGGTTCCTGTTGCTTTGTGTGAAAAGGTGACTCTACGGAGCATTTTTACATCTTTAATCTCAACAATTTTGGTTTTATGCTCCACATTTTTACTGTTTTGGTTGAGTCTCACTCTCATCAAACCCCTCATGTTAATTTTCACAGGAGAAAATTTGCGTTGGGCACCTTGTCTCTGCTGTCAGCTAGCTGCCCGGCAGTCGCGCAAGGTTAGCGACTTGCTAGTTTGACAGATAAATAGACAGATATATCCCTCTGTAGGCGGAGGTATGCGCTCTCCTGAGTGCCTTTGAGATTTTTTAAAGCAACACAGGCACACATACAGATAAGAAAATGCTGGGAATGGTCAAACATGCGGCTTTTTGCAGATCTGAGGAGTCTATGGATAAAAAAAAAAAAAAAGAAAAGATCCTGAATATATAAGGAGCCTTGAAAGGCTTTAAAAATAATGGAAAGACTCAACTAAATGAAACTGAAAAAGCTTCTCAGACAGAAGTGTAGATGAAATAATGAGCTAAAGTAATGCAGACAGGACTACAGAGATTACTTACTACCTGAAAGCCTCATAATAAATGTCTCGCATTTACACAAACTCATAACAACTGTAGCCATCCTGTTCTCGTTGTTGCATCATCGAGGGTCCAAATGGAGCATCGTCTTTGTTGGTTTTCACATCCACTCTCTCTCATCTCTCACATCGCTCTCTCTCTGTCTCCCAGCGGAAAATGCTTAAAAACAACAACATTGCTGTCGCCTCGCTGAGCCCACGAAGGACTGACATCAGAGTGTTTTCAGTACCTGACAGCTCCCTAATGATTTCTTTTGGCTTGCCCGTCCTCCAACTGTCTGCAAGCAAGTAATTATGGCCCAATTCGGCACGGATCAGTCTTTTCTCGTCGGGACACACAGTCGCTGCTTTTGTGTAGGTGTGTGTCGGAATCACGCTTTTTAGATTAAACCCAGATGTGCGCGTGTTCATTTTAAAGTTGGACAGAGATGAAAAACCAAAGAAAAATAGTGACATAAGCCCAAAAGACGGACTCGATAAAAAATAAATTAATTCCTAAAAAAATCTCTTTAGTGTCGTGCTGTCAATTTAAGTCAAACCTAGAAGCTCAGCTCTGGCTTTTCTTTAGATTTACTTCCAGTACTTTGCTCAGCATTTCTCCACATGATTTGCGCCCCGGCCGTTCGATATTGCGCTGACACATCAACGCATAAAATACACATAAAAAAAAACACACTTTTACCTCCCTGTGACAGAGTGTATTCACCTCGATTAGATGTCCTAGATCCTTGACCTGTCAGCCTGCACCGTCACCGTCCCGAGTAATCAGCAGCTCTGTTGGGCACATAAAGCAATATTTTATTTCCACTCAGGGTGAGTCCAGTGCATATTGATGCACCCACAGCTGTGCTTTAATTAAACCTGTGTGGCATCAATGACCTGTTGAGCCTGAATATTAAATGCAGAGATGCACCTGCAGAAGAGTAAACCTGCCGAATCCCCTTGTACTTAAAGCTGTGGCAGGGGTTTAGGAACAAGGGTTTGTGATATCACAATTATTAGTAATGGACGATGTGAGAGGGAGAGAAGGGGCTTTAACCCAACCCATCTTTTCCTAAACCTGACAGACACCCAGTATTTTTGTTGTTAACACATGGTGAACATCGTGAAAGGGTGTATTCTAATGCATGTATTGTTGGGGGGGAGTTACAGGCTTTTAAATCATTGGTGGGACTATTCTTACATATATATTAAGGCCACTCCCACACATGGTTTAAAAGCCTGCAACTCCCCCCAGTTAGTTAGAACTGAAGAAGCCTCTTGGATGAGAGGTGAAATGTCTTCAAGAAACTGAAACGAGTCCAATTTCCTACGATGCAACACAAAAACTACGGCAGAGCTGATGTGGAAACACATTGAGGCGGTACCTGTTCGGGTTTGCAAGAGCTGACCAATCAGAGTAGACTGGGCCTTAAAGAGACAGGAGCGTTAAGACTGAATCGACGTGTTGCAGTTAAAGACAGCATCTCTGGGATGGTTTTTTTTTTTTTTTCCCAGTGTGAAAGCACATTGAGGAAAAGATTAGAACACTGCTGCTGTCACCAGGCCTTCTACAACTGCTAAAAACATGCACACCTATCTCCTTCTCAACCACTCTTGCTCATGTATTGCCTCATAGCCGGCCCCTGATGCTCCCCCCAGCGCTCCCTTACACCACCTGTCACTCAACAGCTGACAGCTTCATCTATTTTCTCACAATCCCTGTTTTGCTGAGCCTGGCCGGATACACCGCAACCTTCCCCTGTTCCTTTTTTTTTTTTTTCACCTTTATCTCCTCTGTCTTTTCCCCCCCAAATTCCACTCACCCATTATTTGCACTTTTTCCTTTCTTTGCTCTATCACTCTTCCCTCGAACACCTCATTATCCCTTATCAGCTTTTCTTATTCTCTCTCCCATCTCTCATTCCCCCTAATCTTCCCTCTTTTTGCCGCCTCTCTGCATCGCCTCCTGCCATTTGCCATCCTCCATTTTTTATTTTTTTTTCATTTCACTGACCCCAATCAAACCGGGCATTGTGTCTCTGTCAGGTAATGCTAATACCAAAGGCTGAGAAGATGTTGTTGAGTGCATGTGGCGCATTAGTCCATTGTTTTAGATGAGTGCTCGCCGCGTGCAATGAGGCTTTTGGATCACAAAATTATATTATAATGTGACACTGAAATAGGTCCACGATTAGCACAGCCGAGTGCGTTTGTAGATAAGGGCACTAGATAGCGAGGGTCTCGGCTCAAGTGCTCTGCGGGGCAGTTTCTTCATTTACATTAACTGTATTCATCTTCACCAATAGGTGCAAATTGCTTTTGTGGATTCGAGCCTGAATCTCATGAGCCAGCACTTATAAGCTCTCTAGTCGCTACAGCGCGGCCACACAGCAACTGGTGCCAACGCTCCGTCAGAAGCACTGCGAGGAGGTTGGACATATTTAAGTAGCAGGTGTTTTTAAAGAGAAGATGATGCAAAAACTAGCCGGGGGGTTGCATCAAATCATTATTTTCATTAAAATGAACCTTCAGCATCACGTGTTTTGTTCTTTGAATAGCTTTTTTGTCCTTACAATAAGTCTAGCACACACAAAAAACAAGATTTACAATGATGATTTACAGAAAAAAATTGAAAATCTTGCACTCCGACAGTAAAGCAGGGGATAATGTTTCAACAGTGGATCCACTGTATACTGGAAAGACCACATTTAATGACTTTGAACTTGCTAAATCACCACTCAAACACTACATAAAGGTGGGGCATGTTTAACTGCAATTAGCAGAAGTCTTCAGCAATAAAAGAGGTTGAGGACTCAGCTCAGGAACAGCTGGAGTGTGATGTCACAGGGCGGTAGTTTCCAACCTGGCAATCAGGACCCCAACGAAGATCATCATAATCAATACAGCAGAAGACAGCGAGAGAGCAATATCACTGCCTTTATTCCACATGTCCTTTTCAAAACCTGGCATCTACATTACCCATAATGCATCTTAACCACTGAGTGACATCACTGGAGGCCATTTATCAGCTGCTGCTCCGTCTGGACGTACGCAGCAGTAACTCCCCAAGATGACCTCTAAACACACTTTAATGTGTGAAATTAGTGGAGCTAACCTTTGAAATATGATGACATCATGACAGTGCCTGATTGCCAAAGACTCATATTTCTCATCTTTATTGTGCACGTGGCACCAAAAATCCTAATTATTTATTCAGAGTGAAGTCTCTCCTGATTGGTGGCTGCAGTGTTGAATTAAAGCAGCACTATGAGACTTTTTCAGACACTCTGGGGAGAGGGAGATTATTGTTGAATCTAAAATACAGACGCTTTGTATTTTAGACCTCGAAACATTAACCCGGAGAATTAATATTCGTTGATCTGGTAATGATGAACTGGCAACAAGCCCATGGTGTACCCCGCCACTCGATCAGGGTCAGCTGGGATTGATTTCAGTCCCCTGCAAGCTTGCAAAGGCTACAGAGTCACAGATGATGGATGAATGGATGGAAAGACAGTTGAGTTTATTCAATAATTTAGTCTGTAATAGAAATGGATTCTCAGTTAAAGGTGCGCTACGTAGTTTTGGGGGAGGAAAGGTCTTCATTGACAGTTTGGTTTTTTTTGTTTTTTTTCTGCCTAAACAAACTAAATTAACAAACTCTCAAGACTGTTTTCAAGACTGAATAAACAAGCTGACCTTAAAGGACAACACAGTTTCATACTGCTGTACTTTGTTTGAAGCTGGAAAGGTGGCAGGGTCCGCCACATATTATCAGTGTTTTCCCCTGAGAACAGCTTGTTATGGAAAAATAAAATACAAAAAAACTACAGAGTGCCCCTTTAACCTTCATTTTCCCTTCAGCAGACAAAATTTGCATAGCGACAGCTCACATCACTTAAGTACAACTTTACCCTGCTGCAGCCTCACAAACATTAAACGTACACTCGCACCAGTCGACATGTACATTTGGCAGCTGTTCCCCTCCGAGAGCTCCGTCAAAATCTGATCATCTCACCCCTGTTTCCCACCCTCTTTAGTGACATAATTAGCTCCGACGTGAGAGCCTGGCGCACGTAGATCTCGAGCCTCTCCTCTCCTGAGCTATGTTTTTTTTTTTTTTTGTTCCTTTATTGTCACAAGACTTCGGCAGCATCCACTGAACAGCAAGTTGTTAGTGGTGTCCAAGTGTACCCAACTTCCTGTGCGCTGTTCAGGGGATTACTGGAGCTGCATTGCCCTCTGCAGGCCGCAGGGAACGACCGTGCAGCACCAGCGGCGGCAGTGATTCTCTGTATACTCCCTGTAGGCTCAACCTACTGCTGCGTAACCCCCTCCAGCGCACAAGCACACTCAATTACCCATTACCTCCTCCATCCCGCTTTAAAGACAGATGCATGAACCACAAGCCAGAGCCACAACTTGTTCATTATCTTCTCTTTATTTAAGCCTCGGGGTGTCATGACAGGTTGAGTTGTGTCGACACACAGCTCACCACAGGCACCTTTTTTTTTTTACATTGCATAATAGCGATCTGCTGGTGATTATCTTGATAACACACACATACACGAGTGAGTACACAGTGCTGAGTTTTAGCCTTGCAGCATCAAAACAATCTCAATGTGTCCTAACACGACTCCCCCCCCCGGACGAGGAGTGTTTGTCTTCTTCACTGTCTGTTTTTTTTTTTTTTTGTGAGAGCAGGAGCTTCCTGCAGTGACCAGCTGCCTGCAGGCGAGCATTGTTGCCGCATTTAAAGAGATACAGTGTGCCGTATGATGAATGATAAGATGGAAGGTGCGTGAGCTAAAAAAAAAAAAAAAAAAATCAGCTTAGGGAACATTTCTGAATAGATGCCAGGGAGATATTCGAGTTCGACCGAGCGTTGGTGTTTTTCTTTTTTAGAAAAGGTAGCGTTTGGCACATTTTCAGCATACATATTCAGGCGTGTCTGAGGCAGAAAAACAAAGTGAACCGTACTGTTTTTTAAGGATTTACGCGAACACGCTGAGCCTCGGGTGTGATCTCTGCGTGCACTCGGCGTGTCCACAGCCCACATGTGTCCTTGAGTGAAACACTGACTGCCTTATCTGTTAGCAGCCGCCTCGCAGATGCACAGGAGAAGCTTGTGAGGGTGCGATAGGAGGTTATAGGCTCCATAAATCACTTAGATTGTATTGAGGAGCGTTTGTTCTCTTTACTTAAAGGGTAACTCCACCAATTTGACACGGTGAAGTGAGTTACAGGTCGAATTTAGGGAGCACTGCTACATATGTGATGAAAGCAGAATGAAGTATCAGGGGGATGCCGCATGTGATCTGGTGATGTCACACAGTGGCCACGCTGCATTGTGGGTAATGGGGGCCGCAGGTTTTGAGCAGCAGAACTAGAGACACAACCTTTTTAAACCCATACGTTAATCTTCCTTTACAAAACCACATCAACACAAATCTATAATACGTAAAAATTCTGTTGAAATGTCTAAAAACGACTGGACTTGTTATATACTTTGCTGGGTTCTGTATTTATATTATCCCAAATGCTTTAAACAATGTATATAGCCAAAAAAATGTGTTTTATGTGGTCTTTATGTGGTCGGCCGTCGCTTCTTTTCAGCAAACGTAATGCAAATAAAACTTTTAAACATTGCCACATCTGGTTGAGTCATATCTGCAATGGTGGTTGTTCAATGATTTACCTACGTTTGACGGCGGGAATGTTAGCAATTATTCGAGTCACTCGTCCAGAAACAGGCAGTGTTTAGCAAACGACGGCACATGTTTGCTTTGCTTTTTAACCCTAAAGTTTAAGAGTAATATTTGTGCTCTCCTCCCGTCAGAGGAGCAGAGGTTGTACATTAAATGTTTAATCTTGTTAGCAGGCGTGTGCAATCATGGCTGAAAGAAAACATTGCTGTATCTCTATTGCATTTTTCTTCTATTTGTTTTTCTTTTCTTCTTTTTATAGATTTAACCTTTAAAAAAGCCTCCTGTGGGCAAGTGATGTAAATGAGCAGATCAGTGCATGTGTGGCTTCTGCAGGGTTGAACCCTGCATCACCAATGCTGCTGTTACAACCCCCTCAAAATACATAAACTAAGCATCAAACCCTGTATATAAGCGTCTATGTCACCCTTCTTTGAACGCTGCAGAGCCTGTCGCTTTAAAAAGGAAATAACTCCCTCCTGTGTTTTCTTAAAGCCCATGGAATCAACTTGGTGTCAAATTGACTTATTTCCTCACACAGCCACAATGGAGTTTGATAGCAGAACATTTTCATGCGATCAGACGCTGCGGCTGCATTTGCACAACAATGTGGAGAGACACCCATTGTGGAACTAGGAAGAGATACCAATTTCTCCACCAACAATATCCTCAATGGTCCCAAAATGCAGTGCAGCCTCTTTTGATAATCCTCCAGCTTTCACAACTCTGGGCATGTTTTTTTGTAATTTTAACAATTGCGCGGGCCACATAATGGTGACTCTCGCTTCTTCTTGACATGAAAATCTTCCTCTTTCCTTCCTTTAAAAAAAACACTCTTCAGACTTTCAGGGGTTTTTTGCTGAAAGGTTAAATCAGTAACTAAAACGGATGCAGACAAGCAAAATGTTGTTTTTTTTTCCTGCTTCTTCTTTTTTTTTGGTGAGAAAATTACAGCACTTCATCACAAAACCGCTCCTGGAATGAGGCTGGACGTAACAGATTGATTTCCAAGAGCGTAAGCATAATGAGGGGGGGATTGATGGTTGAAAGCATCTGCTTAAGGGCACCCGGTGCATCTGCCGTCCTGCAGGACGCAGCAACATCATCACACGGGGTTTCAGCTCCCGTATCACAAACATCGCTCACTTAAATGAAGCCTGTCTGTATCGCCACAACGGGGAGTAACAGTAATGAGACGGCACATTATTGCAATGGGCTGGCTGCAAGTGACACGGCCTGTGGAAGCTGCTAACAGATGGACGTGGAAGACACAACTATTTTTAGAGAGAAAGCAGATTGCAGGGGCCTGTTTAGCAAATTGCTGCATTTAAGAAAAAGCTACCTCTAAAAATAATATCCTGGCAGATATTTCTCTGAAGACAGAAATGATGCAGGGGAATGAGGCCGGCCTGCTCTCATCAGCATTTCTATAAATGTGTAATTATTTTGTCAACAAGACAAAAAAAGTTGTTTTTTTTCCCTTCCATTTTGTGCCATCCATCACTTTCCTGAAGCTCCAGTCGTTTGCATCGTACAATCTCATTCCATGCTGACAAACGTCTCGCCCCTGTGACTGTTATCAAAAGTGTGACTTGAGCGCAGAACCACTCACCCGGACCTGACGCTGATTTGTCAAACAGACACACAAGTTGTTTTGCTGCCTCGCTATGAATCATTTCTGCTTGTTTGCTCCCTCTCTGATGAGTCCGTTCAAAACGCTGTCTCGGTTCAGTTCATCTGTCACCGTCGGTGATGAACGCCCAGGTTATACGGGTTTGATTGTTCTTCTCGCACGATGTCAGCATTACGGCCCAGTAACGGCGTTTTTCCTACTTAAACTTATTCAAGAATATTTGCGGCTGATTGTATCTATTGTGCCCTGTAGAGTTGTTCCACCAGCCGAAGAGCTGCAAGAAGGTTAAAAAGATGCAAATTGTCAGCAATCTCTTTTCAAATGATCACATATTTTGAGCGGTTTTCCTGAGCAGTCGCTTGAGAAGGAATATATTAAGAGCTCAGTTCATTAACAAATGCAAATGTGAATGGATCTTCTCATCTGTTCCCCTTTCAGGAAAGTCAATTTGTCGGATAGTTCAAGTTGTTGCATGGAGTTCAAGTCCCTGTTTATGCCGTTTCATCGCTGATTATTTTTCATATTTCTATTCTGACACTTTGTGCAGGAAGTCAGTTAATTAAAGGAGACCTGTTTACTTCTGTGTGTTACATTTGCTCCTCTGCATGTAAAAGAATTAAAAAAGTAAAAGTCTGCACCAACAGAAGCTCCTCTCTCCCACAGAAAACACTGCTCCTCAAACGCCTCGTCAGTAGTCCAGCCTTTAATTCTGTGACTCTGTGACATCACACTACATCACCATATGACATATTCACGTAATTCATGCTGAGCAGCTAGTTTGACATGTAAAAACTGATTAAGCAGAGTTGCTCAGTTGCTGTTAGCAGTGCTGTCTCAGGCGTGTCTCCCAGAGGGAGACTGGGTAATTTTTAAAGCGACAGGAGCTGCAGTTCTAGACAGTGTGAGAAAATTGATGCGTTCTCTATTAATAACCCAACATCATGAAACTGAAAATGAGCATATGTTTCATTTAAGCGATTCCATGGAGGGCAGGAATAAAAAATAAGATAGTATACCATTTACTGCATCAAAAATATTTTCAAGAATAACGTAGGAGTTAATCATTTTTTAACCTTTGTATTAAGGCTGCAGTCTGGAGGTTTTGTTTTTGTTTTTTAAAAAGCCAGAATATTTGAATGAGCTCCCAGGTCCCTCCTTCAAAATAAGCCCATTTCTGACCAAAACAACTAAATTACAATAATGAGCGCCTCATGCAGAGTCACTATAGTAACCAAGGTAACAAACAATATTCCTCACATCGCAGTTGTTAGCAGGCAATTGTTACCCTGCGAAACATTTTTTGCCAGGCTGCCTTTCTGAAGCCTGAGCGTTACTTCTCTAGACCAATTCAATCACTTCAGAGCATACTGAACACTAACTAACATTATTATAACGTCACGGTCACTTGAAAGACACTTTTGCTAACCAGTAGCCATGAAGACAAAGCTAAACAACGGAGTTAGCATACAAGCTAATAAGCTATATTTACCAACAAGCTACGTAGCTCGACTGCAACATTGTAGGGCCATATATGCTACTGCACATGTATTACTGTAACCACTGCCACTATAGCCTTGTGGTTAAAACATGAAATGAAACATAAAGCTGGGGTCCTTACCTGTCCTATCATGGTGGCCAACCGCTCCGATATTTCTCCTAGTTTTCTCTCTGGCTCGGTCCAATTCTTTGTTTTTACACTGCTTTTCTTCGTCTTATTTCCTCCCTTTGACGTGGGCAATGGTGGGGCATGTTTCAGCACTGTTGTCATCCATTCTCTGCCACTGTTTACAGTTTGGGCTTAAACTTGACCTTAACTGACCAGGTGAGAGCAGACACTGCGCCTGCGTGAGGAGGGCTGACGGCAGGACATGCATGAGAGTGACTGACACCTCTCAGACACGCCCCTTGGCTCTGATTGGTTGTGTTGATCCTGGAGAGGCGGATTCCTGCAAATCAAAGTACAGCCACTGGGTGGAGCCACAGACTGCTGACCTGCATCTTATTCTACTGTCAAATCATAATGACAATTTTAGCAAATATAACCAAATAGATACAGACTAGAGCTTTAATTCCCATATTTATATGCGTTTCCATTTTATTAAAGTTGTGATTTCTCAACAAATGTATTTATGTCCTGTCCTCCATATTTCCCCTTCGCACACTCACCAATAGATTTCACACAGCGTTAGGCAAACTGCAGTAACTACGGTACTAAAAATAAATTGAAGTAAAAAGGCTACAAAGTGCTTTGGTTGTGTTCTAGACTCCTCTAGAATTTAAACAAGATAAAGCATACATTTAAAGGCTACATTCAGTTACTATAGTAGGGCAGTGATTGTCACCTTAGTCCTCATATTAGCAGACGTGACAATATTACAGCGACTGTCTAAGATCCATTAGCAAAAGCACTGAATAAACATGAGCAGTGACTAACAGACACAGGTGTATTCCAGAGCAGGTGCTGGGAGATGAGCCCCACTGATGTTCACGTCGAGCCAAAAATAAAACAAAACACAAACATTTCCGATTTGGTGGCAGCTGCTCGTAATGTGGGAAGTGAAAAAACAAAACAAAACAAACAAACAATGGAGAATATATTTAAAACATCTTTTATTGTGCGGTTATAAAATTCAAACTGGGTAGAAAAAATATGTTTTCCAAACATCTAGCTTATTAAGAAGTGAGTGTTGTACTATAGATTTGAACGTTGTACTTTTAAAGTGATATTTCATGCGCTAACTTTTGCTACTCTCATGTGTTCTGACCCAAAACTGGCTGTTCCAGGTGTCGGTGTAAAGATGCTTTCCCCTCCCTCATCGTCCTACTGCAAACTCTTCCAATATGGGAACTTAAGTGGGGCAACAGGGAAAGGAGTGTTCGTCGGAAGGTTTCTTCTTTTCCTGATTTGTGCTTTTTTGAGATTCAATTTTAGCTGTTTTCAAAGAGGAACTGGGTGCAGAGGACTGAGCGAGAAAAAGCTGGAACAACAACCACCTCAGGGCCACCTGAGAGGCTGCCAAGTCTGGGGGCCGATTCTCGCCTCAAGAGAAATATCACTTTAAAACAACAGATACACAGTGTAAACAGCGGAATGGGTAAAAAATCTGTAGCCCTGTAGACAAATAAAGACAAATATACCTCTCTTCTTTGAACAATAAATAAAAAGATTTGACAAATTACAAACAGATCCTTTTTTTCCTTTTCATGGGCATAAAAACATTTACAGTATTTAAGTGGAAAATGTCGAGACATTCATTAATTAAACCGACCAATTTACACTCGTGATGTAGTGTGACACTTTACTTTTTACATTACAGCGTAGTGTAGAAAATGACACCCCACCACCATGTGATTAATCCTCATTTTGGGAAGTGTTTACAACTTTTAAAAAAGGTCCAATTTAAAGCACTCGGCTGCGTGAAGCCACTTCGGACCTCGCCTATCATATACATATATAAAATATGGTCTCTTTTTTTAATGACGGCGTGTGTACAAATCCATTCTTCAGTAACAGACAAACAGGTTAAAACTGACATATTTACATTCTTTGTCAATTAAAAGCGTTTCAGTCGTCTAACACTGACATTAACAATAAAAAATAAAGTTTCAGTTCAGCACAAAATGTGCGTTTCTTGAGAAGAGCCCCGACTTTAATCAGGTCAGGCAGGTTTGAGCAATCACACCGGAACTGCGTCAGTTTGTGAATGCAACAGCTTCCGAGCAGGACCCCGTTTCCCATGCTGCTCCTGTGTTCCCCGCGACTTCCAATCGCCGCCTCTGCGCTCGGCCGTCTGTCTACACGCCGCTCGCTTGAGACAGAAAGCAAAAAAAAAAAAAAAAGGAGGGGGGTGATTGGAGGAGCTCAATCGGAAAGAGGGAGGTTAAAAGATGACGTCGTGAGTGTCACCGTTAGGCCGCGGCCTGTTGGCGAGAGGTGGGAGAGGCTTCTTGTAAAACTCTGTGGAAGGGGATGAACAAGAAGAAAAAAGAAGGGCGACTACGTTAGCAAACTACATCCATCGCCTCCTGGAAAATAAACACAGTCAAATAGAGCACCATTTCTAAAGAACACGAGGTGGATGAACACACAGGCAAGCCTTTGAGTCGATTAAAGATGGCTGGATCCACACACACTCAAACATATGCCTGGTGAGATGTAGGAGGAGAGAGAGAGAGACGGCGATGTGGGACGCTAATTAACAGTCAACACACATCTGAAGGCAGACAGAGTTCAGCGTTTCCTCTGCAACAGCACACTGACACGTTTAGCACCGCTGCTGCGAGACAAACAAACCTCGGGAAAAAACAACACAGTGCTGCAGTTTACAGTCGGCCCGCTGTATTTTATTTTTTTTTTAAGGATGAGAAAAGAAAAACACAAGCACAGAGGAAACACTGAATCAGCGCCGTGACAGTTAGTGCACACATGTTAGTGAGAAAGTGAAAAGACGATTAGAACAAAAAAAAGGACAGAGTGCATGAAATTGAATGGTGAGTGGTTAACAAGGACGGATGAAGAGGAACCGGGCATCACAGGCGGCTTTACCAGAATGTCTCGAGTCTCCGAGTGGCTCTAGTTTTGGCAGCCTAGAAACTTTGGGTGTCGCCCATCCAACTACAAAAAGGAATAAAGAAAGACTGGTGAGGACAAATGTGGAAAAGTCCAAGTGAAACAAAAGTTTCCCTCTTCAAAAGGGAAAGTAGAATCTGATTTATCTCTCTCCTTTATAAGTCATGATCAAGACATTCAGCAACAAAAACACATTCATTGTCACAAAAGAACTGGGTCAGAACAAAACAAACACAAGCCTCCCACTTGTTAAGGGAGAGAACAATGTTATTGTAAAGCAGCAGCTGCTAAAGCTGAGTTTCTATTAGCAAAACTTATCACAATATCTACCTATCATGCAATATATGGAGATGACATCAATATTGCTTGTTGCGTATACATAAGAAAGTCACCATCAATTTAGGTCAGATTGTGATTATTTCATCATTTTTCATTGATTTTGTGCTTCTCCCATGGTTAAGCGGCCTGCAGAGTTCAATTACTTTAGCTCGATTACCACTGATGTTATTTCTGGGACAACTGAGGGAAAAAGTAGGATGAACAGGAAAACGTGAGTGAAGCGACACTTGTGCTCAGACTGACCTGGTGGAGGTGGAGGGGTGGGGCTCTCTGCCGGCCCGTCCTCCGTCCTCAGAGGGTCCACCCTGTGCTTCCTCTTCAGGTGCAGCTTCCTTGTCTTCTTTTTGTCTTGCTCGCCTCCCGTTGTGACTTAAATAAGCACACGGACAATTTCTTAAATAAGCCTGTATTCAGTGTGCAGAGAACCCAGATGTTCATTTCAAAATCTGAACTGCTGCCATCTTTTCATCCCCTAATTTGTCACTTCATTATCTTCTTCATGTGTAATTATCTTTATCTATCAGATATTCAGTGCTGAGCCTGGTGAAGAAAAAGAGGAGAAATGTAGAAAGGCTCCTTTTCAATTTTGATATATCTCAAACAAATGTGTCTGGCAGTCTCCAGGCGTTGTTTAATCATTTGCTTTCAAAATAAAAAACAGACTTAATAACTTGTTTCTTTTTATCTACAAGCTCTGACTTTTATCCCCATACGGTGCATAGCCAAAGCAGGAGCTGCGAGGAAAGACTCTGTAAAAGGTGTTCTCACATCTACATAGATAATCATTTTTATGGAACTTTTAAATAAATATATCTTAGAAGAAAGAACATTTTGAAATGTGGTGCTTGAAATCACAGGGTTTTAGCCACACCCAGCCATAAAACTGTGAACGATTATCGGCTAGACAAGTTGAAGTTCGACGGCTCGATCGCTCACCTGTGCTGCCATTTTCCGGCGTTTGTCTCGTGTCGTCTGGCTCTTCGTCGTTGTCCTCCTCATACTCCTCGTCATCGTGATCAGCGTCCGTCTTCGGGCTTTTGGTCCGGGCCTCCTCCAACTCTCTTTGCCTCCTCCTCTCCTTCTCTTTATCCTCATTCTGAAAGCCAAAAGTGAGCTTTAGAATATGTATCAAAAGTTCCACTCTACCTAGAAGCCTCATGCAATCTCGCACACCTCAGAGATCACGTTGCTGATTGGCTGGAAGGGGCTCGGCATGTCGGCATCATCGGCCCCGTCTTCCTGGACCTGCCTGCCCTCGCGTTCGGCCTCTTCTCGCTCCTGCCGATCTCTGTGGACAGAGTGAGATGTTAACCTTTAAGTGTGATGACACAGTTAAGAAAATGTGATTGTGCCGTGTGTTTTGTCAGGTTTTTTCCCCCCTTTGAATAAATCTATTTTTACGGCATGAGAGCAAAGTTAAATTCATTTCTTTCGATCTTTGTGCTGGCACAGAGACAGCACGCGTCGCCATCTTTGGCATTTTGACATTTACACTCGTCACTTGCTTCATTTACCATTCCACTCCCGACCGTCCTCTCTCTCCTTTATCTTTCCCCAACACACATTCCTTTCCTCATCCGTCTTGGCATTTCTGTACTGCATTATTGAAACTTGATCTAATTTGTTAAATTTACCCTCACCTCTCCTCTCGTATCCGCCGCACTCTCTCCGCCCTCTCCTTCTTGTCCTGCTCCTCCTGGGCACGCTGCTCGGCCGTGTCTTTCTGCACGCGCTCAGTGATGGCCTCGTAGTCTTTGGCGATGTTGTTGAGGAGCCACTTCAGGCCCTTCTTGATGGACTTGTCGACCTTTTTGCCGTAGCCTAGGACGGCAGAGCATGGCTCCTGGGGCAGAAACAAACATTCAGAGACATAAACTTTTTGGGGGGCGAGATACTTTGGATGAAAGCAGCTATCTTGGTATCTTTGGTAACCCAAGGCCCTTCATGTCATTCGTAAGCCATTCAGCAACAGGTGCACAAACACTCACGATCTGACAAAGACACTTGTTCTCGTTGACGAGCTTCTCTAAGGACAGGTTCTCAATGATGTCTGCTTCAGCCAGCGCTCCATCCTGGTCCTGTTTGTTAGCAAGCCTGAAAGCAGAGAGGGATAAAAGCTTTGAAAAAACTGCAATTCCTCTCCTCAGAGAAAGACAGAATAGCTCCAGGGACAACCACCTGAAAAGGAGAAGGTAAAATATGTGCAAGTCTCAAGAAGTTTGCGAGGTGCATAGTTGCAGTAGCTGGAAATCATATGGAAATCTTATGAAAATGCGTCCCTGCCCTGATTGTGTCTTGTTGATTAGAAGACATATGCATGCATACCTGCGGAAATACAATAAAGCCTCCGTGCCTCAACCTGCTTTGTGTCCTGATTAGTGATTGAAGCAGACGCCTGCCGGAATCAAACTGCAGTGCACGTACTCATCAACAAATTGAACCAAGGACTTTCTAGGCCGGCTAATTTCTCTGTGATCTTCTTTCAAACCTCCGTGCTTTCAACTTTTGTATACTTCCATGTAACAGATGATGTTTGTTTGTTTTTTTTTTTTGCTTTGCACAGAATTCGAACTGTTATGAAGTCGGCCAAATATCTGGTGCTTTTCAACTGATAAAAGTGGGTTGTTGGTCTCTATATTTGGATTTCTTCACAACTCTTGTGACTCTATTTTTAAGGATGAAGATTTGATTGGTTTGTTTAATAAGACACTTTCACACAGTAGGTTATATTTGGGAGTATAAAAGGAACACTATAGAAAGATGTAGAAAACATTGATTTTCTTTTTGGCCTTGGTCGAGCATTGTGTTCCTCCACTCACACTAGCACTGGTTTCCCTGCGATGCGCGGGTGCTGCAAGACCTCGGCCATGGTCTCCCGTGTCTCCTGGATCCTCTGGACGTCGCTGGAGTCCACCACGAACACCACGCCGTGCGACTCGGAGTAGTAGTTCTTCCAGATGCCCCGGATCCTTTTCCCGCCACCCAGGTCAAAGATGGTCACCTCAAACTTGCCCTGCTTCAGGTCGACCTTGGAGAAGCCCACTGTGGGCGCCACGTCCTGCGGATTGTCTGCAAAAAAAAAACAAGAAAAAATGAGCAAAGAAAGTTTGAAACAGTGTCAGCAAAGACGCTGCTGTGTTGTTGTGTTTTTTAAAATGTGTCAGCAGTGATGAAATATGAATGCAGCAGGCAGTTTGATGTAAAATATACATGACGATAAATAGTAAACAACAGTAAATGAGGCACTTTATTCAGAGACAGAAAACAAGGTTTACAAACTCAACCGCTCTATTATTAACAAAGACCGTTATAAAACAAGAAAAATGTGCAAAACTAAATATACATTATTAACATTCATAACAAACAGCTCTAACCTCCTTGGATTCCTCGTACTGTGGCTGTCTTCCCTGCATTATCCAGTCCCACCATAACCAGAGTCACTTTCCTGTTGGGTAAGAGAAGAAAAAAACGTGAACACGCGCAAACAAAGACGCCATCTGATGCCCTGCATACCAAATGTGCAGTGCCCGAGCGACATTAGCTGGCATTATCTCTCATGACGCATTTGGGGGCACAGATAAGCCAATTAATAATCTGAATGACCAACGCAATCAGAAATCTGCACACGGTGGACCGAGTGAGTCAGCAGCAGTGACGTGGGTCGGCTAACACGAAACAAAAACAAGACACAGAGACGGTGGATTAGCTGATGGCAGCACTGGCACAATGGTTAGTCTCATAATTAAGGCGTATTGATGATTTTTCTGTGTTCTGCTCACTGTTTACATGTTTCAACGCTTTTATACAGATACTGTATAATTTTGAGCAGTTCTTTTAATGATAGCCAGCCACCTTAACGATCAATTATCAGTTAATCATCAATATTGTATTATGTTGGATGTTTTTTTTTCCATTAGGAATTTGTTTTAACCACCGACATGATCCACATTTGATGCAATATCAGAGTAGACAACATATCAAAGCAGAGGAACAGATAAAGTGAACAACAAGCCAACTGCATGACAAACTAAATAATGCAAAATAAGAACTTGATTTTGATTTAAGAGCCATCATCTGTCGCTCTTCAACAACTGGCATCACAAAATCCAACCTGTATGGAGGCAACTAAATGACTTTAATGTAATATTATCAGTTTGTATATTATGACATTGTTTTGTTAAAATATCTTTTATTAAGTATTAAGTATTTGTCATTTCTACCTAGACACTGTGTTTTTAATCTCTGACTGTTAATTTACAGTTAATACTGTTTAGTCAGTTACATTCTTAACAGTGATTAATCAATTAATGATCACTCATTTACATCCCTACTACACAGTGTTGTCAGGATTAGTCAATATACATGTTTAACAAAAACTGTGTATCCTCAGGGCAAACAAAAGAAAAGCAGCAAATCCTGACACTAATCCAAACATCTGAGATTTCTGCTTGACCAAAATGATTCACCGATTATAAAAGTAGGCTCTCTACTATGGTGCAAGATGTCATTACTGATGTCAAGTTTGACATGATGGCTTCAGGCATTAACATACTGTCTAGCAAGAAAATTATCAAAATGCAAAATATAAAACAACACAAAGAACTGAATCCAAAGAGCTAGATCATAAACATAAACACAGCCCGTCTGTCTCCAGCATGCATACTTAACTTTGACACTTGCGCCGAAATGACATCAACCTCACTATCCATCTAACCGTCCTCTCCAGCAAGCCGGCCTTCATGCCCTGATGATGTAAAGCTCGAGGAAGGTGAGACACCGTCTGTGGCCCCTGGTACACTATCCCATAACCCTTTGTGCTGCTCCCTGCCATAAACCCGCTCACAACAACGACACATCAAAAAGGAAGAGGCCCACTTAACAGACCTGGCTGCAGGATTAGGTGAGGATTTCTGACTAAGTCTGAAGGATCAGGTGCCTCACGGTTAGCACGTGGCCTAAGCTATGACTCACAATTACATTTTGCTGCTCCTGCTGCTTCACCGTGTATTCAGTCACATATACAACTGTCCATTAGTCTGTTAATCTATAAATTGATCTAAAACCTAATTAAATGGCAACTATTTTGAGAATCGATTTGGCGTTTTGAGTAATTTTTTAAGCAAAAATGTCAAACATTTACCGGTTCTAGCTTCTTAAATGTAAGAATTTGCTGCTTTTCTTTGTCATTTATGTTAGTAAATCAAGAGCCTTTGGGTTTTGGACTCTTAGTTGGTCAAAAGAAGCAATCTGAAGACATCACTCTGAGAACTTTTCTGAGCAATTTTAATCATTTTATAGACATAACAATATCCAGACTTACTTTTCTAAACTCATTATATAAATGGTTGTAAACAGGAATGAAAGTGCAAATGCATGTGTTTCTTCTTCCAGCACACAACAAAAGAAATGCGATAACTTTAGTTGTTATAACTCAATTTTAGGCACTCAGATGCAAATGGTTGATCCCAATTGGGAGATTTTGAATAGCTGCACCCTGGAGCATTAATGAAAATCCCAATGAAAATCATCAGGTCAATTGATAACGAAAAAAATCTGTACTTGCAGGACAGGTTGCAAAGGGCACATTGTACTAGAAATAAGTCACTTGAATGCCAAAATTGCAACCAAAGACTATTAAAATATGTAAATGTATAAAGCCCATTTCAAAAGGAGATGGACACCAGTGATTGATTATTTTCCCTAGGATTCTTGTGCCTTAATTTCTGTTTGTTTGTTTTTTTGTTTGTTTTTTTTTTTATCTACATGTCATTTGGTATAAATGAGGTTACTGTATGTGTGCTTTACCCATATGAGAAGCAGCACATCCTCACAGAAGAGTTTTTCTTGCATGACAGATGACTGAATCAGAAACTAATCTGACAATCAAAATCGTTTATCTTTCTGCCAATCAACTTGATGATTAAGCAACTAATCATTATTAGCCCTAATGATATTTGTAATAAAGCCATGGTGTTTCACTATCTAATTAGCACATCAGTCACTTCAGATGGTGATTAGACACAGGCAGAATTTGACAAAAAAGGGATCTTGGACATTATAAAGCGAGATTATTTTGGACAAAATCCACTGAACTGTCAGTCTGATCTGTCAGTGCAGTTTCAATATGCTGATGATGTAATGAACTGCTCAAATCAGGGTGTTTATCAGATGTCAAGCCATTCTTCCAAACTTCTGAAACAATCTGATGTGAGCGCATAAAGATGGAGGATGTTTACTTAATAATGTGACCCAACTTACCTTGCGGGCTCTTGCCAGCGTTTCAGCCAGTTGCAGCAATTCGCCATCAGGCTAAACATCGCAGTCCGAGTCCAGATGACTGCAATCAAGTGTCCATCCAGCCAGGAGCCTCACGCCACCATCCGACCCCGTTCACACAACTAACAGACTCCTCGTCCTAAATTAGCTACATAGCGAGCTAACTCATGACAGCATCGATGTTGGCAGCATTTGGAGTGGTCCGCGTTACCGGCGCCGTTATCACGTGTCACCATCAAACGTTACTCTTCATGACATCGATTTTCAGAAATACACAACCCCGTTATGTCCCGTTATCTAATATAATTGGCTAAAGCTAACTCAGCTAGCGGAAAAAACGACAACTTGTTAACTCGCTTAGTTCGAGTCCCGGCACATGTAGTGAGTCTGTGACCACGCAAACGGAAGCCGTCCTCACCCGTCAACTAAAACTGTTTATTAAATGGAGCCGAATACAGCCACAGTGCGCGTTTTACTCGCGAAACATGAAGCTACTTAGCGTTAGCTCACCAGTTGCAGCCTGCTTTGTTTACGCCGTCTTTTCTGCTGCTAGGCTGCGGACGTGCTTACGTCATCTTGCGTGCCCGACAAATCAGCGTCGTCCACTTCTGTGAGAGCGCCTCTTGTGGACAATGGGATGTACAACCAATAATAATTTATTTAGTATGAATGACTTTTTGCAGTGTATGCCGTTATTTAGGACTGTTTGTTTGTTGGCTGTTTGTTTAATTATATGAAATATTTGTAGCCTCTAAGTTTTTTTCCTCCCATTATAGCCGAAATGTTAATTGTCCGTTAAGACAAAGATGGATGAACTTTAATCGCCGAGCAGAGTTATTGTCCCGGCCGACCTGAGGAGGCGCTCACAGGTGAGAGTGCAGTCAGAGGATGAAGGATGTGTGTGTTTAACAGAGTCTGTCAGAGGAGACGTTTCCTCCTCTCCAGACGACTTCAGCTCGATGTTTGACGAGATCAGGACGCCACAGTAATAATCTTTATTTGTTTACTGGGATTCCAGTGTGGTAATTGAAGCTGGCTGTGTGGACAGTAATGAGGCCGTTGTCCTTTTGGCACCAATTTGCCAAGGTATTAAATTGGTGACGTCTGAAGCCTTCACTGTAGTTCTGTTTAATGTTTTGCCTCCGGTATGACTGATTATTGTTTCGCAGCCTTGTTAGATTTGTTATGTTAAGTGTTTTTTAATGGTGCCGGGTGCTGCAGATCTCCCTTTTATAATAGATGATTAATTATTGAATATGTGTTTGTTTTCCTCCCTCAGCATGCCTAACTAATTAAAACTGGAATGACTTACTTGGAATTTGGGATTATGAGGTGATTACTGTATTACTTTATGAATTAATAATATTATTTGGTCGTTTTCCTCCCGGCCCGGTGAACACTCTGGCTATAACTCTTAATTTCCGAACTTGTTTGTTAAATGAGTGTTTTGTGTGTGTGTGTGTGTGTGTGTGTGTGTGTGTGTGTGTGTGTGTGTGTTGTTTACTAGTGAGTCTCTTGTGGGTCTGAGATGAGTGCCATTTCTCCATTATCATTATTGTTATCATCATTATTATGATTATCATTATGCTGATTATGATATCAGTATGGATATGAGACTATATTATGTATAATATAACAATATCTAACGAAAATTGCAGCTTTTATTCACAAAATGCAGCTCAAAAGCTTTGTTTAAAATAAAGTCAGAAAATAAATACAAACAAAAATGTTCTGAACAGTGATATATATATATATATATATATATATATATATATATATATATATATATATATATATATATATATATATATATATATATATATATATAACAATGTAATTACTCTACTACAGATTTGCTAACTTTAGTTTCTTTTCCTCGTCAGTTTGACGCCATCTTGTGTCTTCCAACGGGCTTCCTTAGTTTCCACTGCGCATGACCAGCTCACACTCGGCTTCCAGCAGACTGGTTGGATCAGCAGTGGGCTTCAAATCTGTGCACCGTGTGTTTTAAAGTAACCACCTGCGGAACATCACCTCCAGCAGACTCCCGGTGAGACTCAACTCCTCCTCGGTCGTTTTCAGGTGAAATAACGCGGGAGTGTTCCGCTGGTGGCGAACAAAATGTCACCTGCCGTGTTTAATGTGCAGTTTACGTTTTTTAAATCGGTTCGTGTCGGCGAATTTAACGTGTATATCATCTGTTTATACGCCATTTCATAAACTGAATATATGTATATGATAATGAACTCATTCTGCAGAGTTAATGCCGACTGCAGGGTCACTGTGGTGCGTTCATGGAGCTGTCAGCAGTGCTGGAAAGTAACGTAAATAAGTACACTTTAAGGTGCTCCGTACTTTAATTGAGTGTTTGTACTTTATGGAAACTTACAGACAACTGTCGCACTTCTTCCTTTTTTAAATTTTTATTCCACTACATCTATTCGGGCGCTTTACAGATTCAGATTATTGTTTACAGAATGTTACCAGTGACAACTGATGACGTATTAGGCAACCCGGAAGCAAGTAAATGTATTCAAATAAACATCAGCTGTGACATTAAAGGGAGACAAACATATAGGAATAAAATGATATAATGCATGTTACTTTTAGTACGTAAGTAATGTTTTGAGTACAGGACTTGTAATCGAGTATTTCTACAAAGAGTTATTTGTTTTTACGTAAAGGTGCATTATGTATTTTTTTGGGGGGATGAGACATTTTGATCTGAAGAGAAAAATCTGATGTGATTTTTATTAAACTGAATGAACAAAGTGTTGTTTAAAGGACAACATAGAGATTAGAGATTATAACTGACAGTGAATTAATTATTGAACATCATGTACTGAAGTCCAAAGAGCTTCAGTCAGAGATGGTTCAAAGGTCGCACAGACAGGGAGACTATTGTTCACATGTAAATAGGTGGGATTATAAAATGTATTATACTGTTTTATAAATAAAAAAGTGATGAGGGGAGAAGGAGCATGTTTAAATTTAATTTAAATATTTTAAAAAGTACACAAGAGGGGGGAAACAAGTTTTGACTGTATTTTTGTTCAGCCCACATTTTCAGTCATGTCCAGAGCACAAATAAAAAAAACAGAATAGGCGCAAAAATGTGATGACAAACTTAAGCAACAAATACAATCAGCAACAAATCCAGATAAGTTGAAATGGCATCTCAGTTAAATCATTGTGAAACACTGCCGTGACTTCAACGCTTCAACCTTTGCTTCGTCTCGCAGGTGCGCATGTGCTCCTCCTCCCTCCGCATGGCTCGTGTCTTCGTCTACGGCACCCTGAAGAAAGGGCAGCCCAACAACTACCGCATGTTTGACAGCGCCAACGGCAGGGCGGAGTTCCTCGCCTCGGCCCGCACCACCCAGAGATACCCTCTGATCATCACCACCGAGTACAACATCCCCTTCCTCCTCAACCTCCCCGGCCAGGGTCACCTCGTCCGGGGCGAGATCTACAAAGTGGACGACCAGATGCTGAAATACCTGGACGCCTTAGAGAGCATTCCCACCATGTACCAGCGGGTTCTGGTCAAGCTGGAGGTTATGGAGTGGGCGGGGGAGGCAGAGGGAGGGGAGAGGCCGGCAGCGGGAAGCATCACGGAGGCATTTGTCTACAACACGACCACGTACGGGCCAGACTGGCCCTCGCTGCCCTGCTACGAGAGCTACGACTCGTATGGAGAGCACGGGCTGGAGTACGTGACCAGAGAAGCACGAGACAGGTGTCATGTGCCAGAATAAGAATCCTGCAAATGTGAAAGTCTTCTACCTCCATATGAAACAGCTCCGCTAGGTGTCGGTGGAGCGACTTCATACTTAAATCTTCCTGTTAATCGTCGGGGATGTCATAATTTTTTTGATTTCGTACTTGGAGGCATAGGAAGCTGCTGTCGTGGTCCTACTTCACTTTCACTGTACTGTATCTTTAAAGGGGCAGTCCACCCTGAAATCAAAAAGATATTTTTCCTCTAAACTGTAGTGCTATTTACATCTGGATTGTTTTGATATGAGTTGCAGAGTTTTGCAGATATCAGCTGTAGAGATGCGCGCTCACTGGAATGTAATGGAACCTGGTAGGGCTCGTCTTGTGGCCCTCAGGAGACAAAAAAAAAGGTGTCTCTTTTTAGAAATGGTGAACTGTTTATTCGAGAAAACCCACAGACATTGTAGTGAGCAGTTTCATGTCGGAATTATTTTCTTTCTGTATCACTGAGCAGAAGGAATCCTGCTCAAGTCATGGAAGAGAGGCTAGCTGCCATAGCTAACCGAGAATGCTAACATTACAGCTCAGTTGAGGAGAAACTCACAAATGTGTGTTTATCCATCACGCTGTTTTTACAACTGGGAAATGTTGTTCCCACACTCCAACATGATGCACATGAACACTAAGTTGACCTGCTTCCAAGGCTGCATGTTCACTTTTGGCGTGTTGATAGAGACAGAAAATAGTTCCTGGAAAAATATGTAATTTTGGGGGTGAACTGTCCCTTTAATGAGTTTCACCTGATGATTTTTATCATGTAGTATCTTCTGTTTGATCAGTGGAGCACAAGTACAATGTTTCTTAGTTTGTTTTTTTAAAAGAAACACATGGACATAACCACACAACCTACCAATGTGACTTTCACACACTTTATATTTTTAGTAATAATAATCATAGTGATCAATATGTGACTCGTCTCGCTGAGAGTATAGTTTCAAATAAAGGGCATCAATCCTTTTTTCTCCTGTATGGTTAGTTACACCTTATAACGCTGTCATTTTTTCTGACATTTTATAGACCGAAGCCATTAAACCAGATAATCAGGCTTGTTGTGTTTTGTTATCTGTGGTTTGCTTTCTGGTGTTCTTAGATAAAAAGGTAAAATGTGACAAACAGCATTATAATAAAGCACTTTACAGCTGCAGAGACGCCCTGGCCTGCAAATATTGTTCATCAGATATAAGACAAGTTTGTTTGTGATTGAAAATGAAAAATGGGACCCAAAATTGATGTCTCTCTTTTTTTTTTCTCCATATGAACACAATCTTTTCTTTCATCTTTATTCAGAATAGTTAAAATCCAGAGAGCTGGAGGAATACAGAAGAGAAAGGTATTTGGCAAACGGACCAGTGAAATCTCTGTTGGCATTGGAAGCAGTTTGGAAGTAATTTAAAAGCCTTTTTGTAAAGAGGAAAACAAACAAAGACAAAGAACATTTCACAGTGTATCAAAGTACTGTACAAAAGGTCGTCTTATAAAAAGGAAAATGATGGATGTGTTTCTTTAACTGGCGTCACATTTAATTCATCTTATTTTATTTAGATTGTCGGACAAAGTCTGTATGTTCACATGCACACATTTGTCCTTCTACGTTAGATTAAAATCCTGATTTCAAACATTTTTATTTACACGTTTTATCATCCTCACGCAGGAATATCCACCAGAGAAACATACCACATGGTGCGCAAAACTCATGCTTCAGTGTCCCCCAAAATACTTCTGGTATTTCTTTCAGGTGTATCACAGATAAAAATCCTCTGTACTGTAAACATGATACGTCATCGGGGTGAAAAATTAAATCCTCATGTGTGCATGTGAACAACGCTCGAAGTGAAAAGAAAAAAAAAAACACTGCCAGGAAGACGCAGAAAAAAGGAAAACTATGCGTCTCTAATCAGACACCAGTGGTGCAGAAAGTGTGTAATAAGAGGGTTGAGGTGACGTGGGAGGAGGACCTCTGAGAGTGTCTGAATCAGCCGTTCAGAGGTATTAATTAGCGTGGAATCAATCGAGCGCCTGCGGTGAGATTCTACAATATAATAAGAGTCTTTTTCTGGTGTTTGTGCAGCCTAGCGTTCAGATCCTCGCCCGGCAGGCGGAGCGCCGACAGAGCGCACGGTCATCAGTAAAGGTCTTTCCTGGTGCTCGGCAGCGGGCGGCTGGAGGAGCAGGTGGCGCTGCGGATCACCTCCATCCACCTGGAGATGGGAAACAAGTGAAAAGACAACAGTTATTATATATTTGGTTACATAGATGTGTCCATCTTCCAATAATTTGATAATAATGGAATATTCCCAAAATTTAAAAGTAACAAATATACCTAAAGGCATTTCAAATACTGATCAATGGTCACTGTACCTTTCAAAGGTGTACTCGCTCTCCGATCTGAAGTAGTAGACGTGGGATTTAAAGTGGAGTTTGAAAACGTAGTCTTTGTGGATGTTCTCCGACTCGGACGGGACGGTGACGGAGTAGCCCAGCAGGGGGAGGCTGGCCAGAGGGTAGTCGTCCTGAGAGGAGACGAGCCGCGAGGACAGGAAATCATTAATAATCAATACTCTTGTTTTCTTTCTCAACTCATTACATTCTTCCTTATTCTCACCTGGTGCGACTTGTAGAAGAAGAGGCTGAAGTTGGTGAACACCACCCAGAGCTTCTGCCAGCCGTTACTGTTCTTAAACTTCCTCAGCAGGTTACCTGAGAGCTGGTTCTGGAAACACAAAGGATGTGTGAGGCCAAATAGATCAAGGTTTTAAGAAATTAGGAGAAAAGACACAAAAGCATCACCTCTTCTAAATATACAGTAGTCCAATGAAATGTAGCTCTTTCAATTTATCCTTTAAGCAAATGCATCAGCTTAGGTTTCTCTGAAATTTCTGGAGGATTTCTGTACATGGATCATTAAGTTTTTGTTTTTTTTTCTTTTGTAGTACCTCTCTACTCCAGTAGGTGTCACTAAAGGACAGGCTGTGTGCTCTGTACCAGCAAACCACAGAGAGAGAGACAGGGCCCCTGAAGTCTGCTGAGGGGCCTCGACAACTCACTGGCCGGACTACTGGCCTCTAGCAATGTCAGCGTGGACGGACAGACATGGACTGACGGACAAGTGGAGGATGGAGAATGGAAAGAGGCAGGGTCAAAGAAGTGAGGACAAAAACACAGACATGAGAGAAGACAAAGGACATTGAATCAATGGTCCTTTGTGGAGAAGACGACCAGGACACACGGGACAGAAACAGACTAAACTCCACAGCTACAAGAGAAACAGACAGACGAGTGATGTGTGGAGAGACGAGGGTCAAACGCAGTCCGGTACCTCCACAGCGACGCTGAAGTCCACCATGGACACGCTGGTGTTGCGATGCCAGCACACATGCACGGTGGTGTTGCCACGGTGACCCTGGCGCTCCAGGGACGAGCGCGAGCCGCAGAGCTCCTCCTCCGACTCCAGCTCTGCTCCACCGTCCTCCGACAGCTCTGCCGAACAACGGGCAGTCGATGGTTACAATCAAATCAAGACAGACAAAGAATGGAATGATTTGGAACTGTTACCTTTATAAAACCCCAAGAAAAATAGATTCATATATATTTTTACTACTGTTAGCTATAAAATTACAGAGAGTAACATGAAGTATGAAGCTCTACATTCATCCTGAAACCTCAAATCAGTTGGCAAGAAGCTAAAAAAGTGAATAAATACATTAAAAATTCAGTTATTTTATGATGACTTACGATTTCCTCATTTCCTTTTTCTTAATTGAGCATGTTAGCCTACATGTGATCATTTAAATGATCAGTGGAGCCTGTAGCTCAGTTAGTTAGCTCGCACTGTTAGCTAAACACACTGACAAGCCCGTTCAGTTAGCCACCTGGCTAAATGTGAAGCTAAATTCCCTCCTTAACTACACAAGCGAGTGCATGTAGTGTTATTCTGTCCATAAACTGCATATTGCTGTTGCCAGAAAACATAAACTTCTGTCACAGTCCATTTGTTTTGAGTGTTAAATACATTTTAGCTGGTTTTATCCAACTTATCAACCGGCTGATGGTAAAGAGAGAATAAACTTCTTTTTTCTTTTAAATTTCAACATTGTTTAACTTATCTGAAATCCTTTTACTCAGTTTTGACACCTTGAATCATCTTAAAACAGCGAGCAATATATTCATCTGTGGTTACAGTGGTTGGGAGCTTACAAGTAATTAGATATTTCTACTTTGTTTACTGTGTTTATTTAGCTTGTTAAGCTCTAATTACTGGGTACAAACAGGTTGTTTTTTTTTCATTTGGCATCTCCTGCGAGAAGTTAATGCCTCGAAGAACGAGCTCTGCAACATACTGAGGATTGTTGTGTTATGCAAGACTGGCTGATGATGCTTCAGCTAGATTGGGTTTTAACATGGCTGCAGATCTTTGACATGGAACAAAGTGCTGCAGCAAATCGGTGATCAAAGCAATTTCAATACAGTCTGAAAAGAATGAAAGGAAAAAAGAAGGAAATCCCCCTTTTGTTGTTACTTGTAAGCCAATACTCTTTAACTGTTTGAGTTATAAATGTACATAGAGGGTGATTTTTAACGGGGGGACAATAGAGACGTCAAAGCAAAGGTCGCCAGGTGGAAGCTTCATTGAACATCGTGACAGGCGTTTTAAGAATGAGAGGAGAAAGAAGATGAGAAAGAGGGGCGACAGCTGGGGCCTGGACCTACATATATCAGGTGACATTAAAAAATATGATGAAAGGCTGCCTGGAACAATTCAAGCGGGGTTATTCATGAGGCGATGAAAGCGGCCATCTGTCGTTTTAGAGGGAAAGAAAGGGAGGAAGGATTGATATGCAAGTGTGCGGTTATGTGGACTGTAGGTAAAAAATGATGCATTTCTCTTATAGGAAGAAAAGTAAATAACATCAGTCAGTGAAGCTAACAGGTCGCAGCTGGAGTCTGAGAGAAGCCACGACTGGTGACAAATCTCTTGTGGAAACATTTTCTAGAAATAACTCTCCTGTGGGACTTTTTTTTTTATGACTCAACGTTTTGGTTCGCACAGATTCCCAGACAGTCCTGGAATACTGTGGTAGATGATTAAGTCGGCAGGAAGGCGTAGAAAAGTCTGGTCAAACATTAAATCACACGAACAACAGTACGTACAGTCGAGGACAGACTTACTGTTGTCAGAGAGGCTGGTGGACAGCAGGTCGGCACTCGGGCTGCTGCTCTGCTCCGCCAGGTCGATGGCCATCCGGATGTCCTCCACCCATCGCTCCATCTCTGACGCACAGCTGGACGCAGGCAGAGAAAAATGAGTCAGAGATTGGATCTGAAATTCCTCGCTGATAAAACTTTAATGAGTGAACAAGTTGCTGAATAGAAAATAGGTCAAACGGAGACTTTTAATGAGAGGACAACCAAACTGTGGCAGAGGTGCTGCGGAGAGGAAATCCATTTTTTATGAAGCCGACCCGCATTAAACTTTCAAAGTGTTATTCTTGGGAACAAATTAGTTTTCATTCTGCGTTCTTGTTTCCTTTTCTATTAATTCTTTTATTCATCTGGTTCAGTCTTAAGAGGTGCAGCGTGGCATCTAGCGGTGAGGGTGCAGATTGTAACCACCCCTCGTCTCACCTGGGCAATACTATGAAGGGAGAGGCTCATTCTAATGGTCAGGTGATTTTATTACAGACTCCTGAAAACATTCTATTCTGTTAATTGACCCCCCTACATCCTGCGCACTGGACCTTTAATGTATGGCCTTGTATCTAGTAAAATTGTTTCATAATTATCTAAAAGTGTGATTTTCTTGGACTGTGTCTGTGTTTACCTGGCGGCCACCACCACCGACTGGCGCTGCCCGAACAAGGTGAACGAATGAGGGACTCCCCACTCCTCCTCGCTCTCTCGGATCTGCGGAAACAATCAGAACAGAAACAGAAATACATTAAAATGTGCAGTTTGAAAGAACAGGCTACCTCTAAACAAATAAGGGGCTAAGTGCTGAAAACTGTATTGTACTGCTGTCATTAGCCTTTTAGCTGCTCACATATTGCACCTTTTTCTACCTACGTGTTGCTTGGGGAACATGGACATGTAACGTACCGTCATGCCGTAAAGAGGCAGCTGGCCGTGAACTTTAAACTGGTTGGACGGCGTCATTCCTCGGCTGGTGTACATCAAGGAATCGCTGAACTGCAGAGGACAGAAATATTATCAACAATTTATTTTTGTGCCATCACTGATATTAGCTTTGTCTGGGAGAAGCAGCTGAACTGTCGTACCAGGAAGAACATCCTCTGCTGAAGGCCCTTCCCTGAGAGCTTGCTGAGGCAGCCAAGCCTGATAAATTCCTGCAGTTTGAACACAAATATGTGACCAAGAGGAGGACAGAAAGCCGATAAAGATAAATGAACGAATTGGAGGACATTTGGAATACCCTCCCGGGGATGACGAGGATGTCGATGCCGGTCAGATCTTTCTTCAGCTCTAGAAGCTTCTGGAAGTTCTCCATCTTCATCATGGTGCCTTGGAGCTGCACCACCATCTCTGAAATGTCCGCCAGGGCCGCTGAAGGGAAGATGAAAAGATGACTGTAGATAAAAATACATACAAGGGAGGAGAGGTTGAGGATGAAAATAAAGAAAAAAGGCAGAGCTGTACCTCTGCAGTCCCTGAAGTCGTCGTGGGTGGGTGGGTAGTGCTTGCAGAGCCTCTCCAGGATGAGCTTGTAGTGCAGCAGGCGGTGCAGAGGCCGGAGGAGGAAGATGTTGAAGGGCAGGTAGCAAACTCTCTGCTGCTCGAAGTCTCGACATGCGGTCTCCACCTTCCGAATGGACCTGAGGAACGGAGATGCAAAGTGTTGCCTTTCAAAACGCCCCTACACTGTTGTTCTCCTCAACGCTGGTTGTCATCACACTAACTACCCGACCACTTCTAGCTGTGGAGGCCTCCGGTCACATACCTGCAGGCCCGCTCCAGCTCCACCAGGCACTCTGAATGTTTCTGGAGGTGAACTGTCTGCTGCTGCAGATCCAAAAGAATAAAGATTGAGAGAAAGGAGCCAAGATGAACATCAACAACTCAAACCATCTATAACTTCTACACCCGTGAACCAAATCTTACAGAGACAACAAAAGATAAAAAAGAGGGGGATGTAGTTACCCTCAGACCCTGGATGTTCTTCAGGAGAATGTCACCAATACGTTGATAGTCTCCTTTAATATGAGCGTTTGAACGTCCCTCCCTGAAAGAGAGAGAATATACTAAGCTTGTTACACCTGCAGTGACACAGATTCACCAGTAGATGTCAGAGAAGAGCTGTGATTCTGATTCACGAGACTGGAAAATCTTCCACTCGATTCCCACAATCTCGTTCATCCGACCAGCAAGTCATTGGGGCGTGTGTGTGTGTGTCCTCCCGTCTGTCATTACAGAAATAACACAGACAGGGATCCCATCAGAGGAAAAGAGGGCTTTGCATGTGCACATTAGCTCCCATGCAGAGCCACATTAGTCTCTCCATGTCGTTATTTACCCGGATGAAGGCTTGGTTGCATTTTTTTTAATTACACTGGAATGTGGTGACTTGATTAAAATCGTGGCATGGCAATTATTCCACTAATCATCCCTTTCGTCTAAATGAAACAAATGAATAAACAGAATCCAAATTGACGTATTTGTCCTTCTCTTGTGAAGGTTTTTGCGAGTTTGTTTGCATGTGATTATCCAACATGATACAGAAACACCACAGTGGAGTTAAATCATTTGTTTGTGTCTTGTTAAAGTACAGGCACGACTCAAGTAAACACTAATCTGCTCTTAAAATCCTTCTAATTTTTGTGGCGGATTTGTCTTGTTCACATCCAGTAATCCTTTTTAATTCCTTCAACTCTTTGTAGACTTTGTCTTGCAGTGAATTTCTTATAAGAAGCCACATCAGCGTCTGAATTGATTATCATGTCTCTGCTTTTCTGTGCTGAATTTAAGTCATTTAATGGTTCAGTCTGTAGTTTTGGGAGAAGAAATGTTAACTAGAAGAGAAAATTCTTGTCGTCTAAACTAAATAAATAAATTCTCTTGGTTTTCATGACTGAACAAACAAACTGACTTTTTAAGGACAACACAGCTTTATACTGATTTACTGTGTTTACATGTGGCGGACCCTGCCACCTTTCTAGCTTCAAAATGGGGATCTTATTTTCCTCTGAGAACAGCTTGTTTATTCAGTTATGGAGTTTGTATTTCATCTCCAGAACTACATATTGCCCCTTAAGTCATTTGTAAAGAAGCATAAAATATAATCTTGGTTTATAAGAATGAGTGAATGTCTGCTACACACCAAGTTTTCTGAATGGGAACACACTGATACTGACCACTGTGCCAGACGCTGCTCCACCTCTTTGAGGAATCCCTGGTGAAACTTGTAAAGTGGATCATAGCTGGTGGAGATCAGGTTCTTGACAGACTCTGGGAAGGCTTCGTCTTTCTCCGCAACACTCTTGAAGGACTGCAGGACACAAACACGCACGTTCAAGTTAAAAGAACAGAAAAAGAACACTGCGTCAATAATTCAGACATTCATAAATTCAAAAACAAGAGACGACGAGGCAACGAATGAGCTTAAGATTTTAAGTCAAAATTAATCCAAATTAACTGTAAATCAACAATTAATTGTCATTTTCTTCAAGAAAAAATGCCCTAAATTCTCAGATTTACTGCTTTCCTTTGTCTTAAGTGATAATCAATCGTATGTTTTTAGGTTTTTGAGTGTAGGTTAGACCAAATGAAAGCTATCTGACACTCTGGACTCACTATTCTGTGACATTTTTATTAAACAAATTCACCGGGCAAAATCACACAAGGACCTGGTTATTATTGTTATGCTTAAAAAAAAACAAAAAAAAAAAACAGTAATACACTAGATAATGGTTCTTCAAAATGTCATAATCTAAGAATTATATCAAAATCCCCACAACGAACACTGACAGTGATCAGAAGTGACATATATGAGGAACCACACACGACACTGGTATGATCCAGGAGGTCAGTGGGTCAGGCTGAGTGATTCTGCTTGAATGCACAATGACATTTGTTTGCTGCAAGGATCTCACACACACACACACACACACACACCTCCTGGACCTGAGAGAGTGCGCGACAACCCCTGACACAGAGGTGTTATATTCCCCTCTCAGAGTAAATCACACGCCGCTATGACAGCGAGAGCAGACAGGAGGCCGTCCAGCTGTTTACCAGAAGGACGCGGCGGGAGGGAGGGGAGGGTGACGGCGTGACAAGAGCGGGGGAGGCAGAGAGAGAGGGACGAGTACTGATACCACACCCTGAAAATACTCCACTACAAGTCCAAGTCCTGCATTCAAAATCTTACTGAAGTAAAAGAGTTTAGGTATAACCAGCTAAATTTAGAATTATTGTACTTTTTTACTCCACTACATAAGTTTGCAGATTACATGCTGCATCAGAACCAAAGTGGCACATATTTACAATTGTATTAGTTTAATCAACAATCAGATAAAAGATCAGAAAAACCTTCAACATGTATTCTGTAAATATAATGTCCTTTTAACTGTAATTTATATACTTAATTACATTTAATATCAGATACTTTATGACTTTTACTTAATTATCATTCTTGTGGGTGACTTTCACTTTTTCCAAATTAATATTTTAACATGATATCTTTACTTTTACCCAGGCATGACTCCTTGGTACCTTTTTAATGACACTGAGTAGATGTACTCGGTTACATTCCACCACTAGGGAGGGAGGGAGGGAAGGGTGTGGGATCTCAGGCGTGAGCGCTGCCAGCCAGAGAAAATATTTAAGAGGTTTTTAAAAAACTGCCAGCGCATGCCTTCCTCCCACATCAAAGAGGCTGGAAACTACTGTTGAGAAGAAAAACAGCTGAAAGGCAGAAAAAGACACAAGAGAGGGGAAATATGATCGTTCTCCCTCGGTGGTGAGGTCAGAAGCCACGCTCAGAGTCATCATATTAAGGCCACGCGCTCTTCATCAGGCAGGTGCTCGCTGCTCAACCTGCGTCTTCCCCCACCGGTGGTCTTGCCAAATCACCCTCCCGCTGCTGATTTTCCCCTCGTTTGTTAGTAACAGACAGTAAAGTTGGATCACGCGTCTGACCCACACTGAGCTGCACTTTCATCCCAGGATTTAAGATGCACAGTGAGTTTTTTTTTCCTCTCTGTTGAATTTAGTGGTTTTGCTTGTAAACTAAAAGAGCCGGTAGCGAACCGTCTGTGTTGTCTTAAAGTGGGGACGAGATGCGAGTTTGCTTGCTTGAACTGAGGAAAGTTATAACCCACAAACTGCTCTCAGACGGAGATTCAGGTACTTTTCAAGCAAACATTTTAAAATGGGATTGTAGAAAATGCCCACTGGGAAGCCGTATTTTCATCCCCCATCTGTCCTGCACATGAGAAATCTGAATAAAGTCTCAAATGTTGAACCTCCGTCTTTAGTCATGCGCCAAACTAAACGCACATTAAAGCCCGTTTTCGGGATGGGAACAAAAAAAAAAGGAAAAACTGCTGGAATGGACAGCCGAACTTAAGCTTCTCTTCCCAATATTTTGGCTTTCAAAAACACCAATCTGAGCTCAATTTCCCGATATTTGGGCTGCGAAAAAACACCAAATCCCATCCTGATTCCAGCTGACTCTGTCTCAACACATAAGCTTTTTTTTTTTTTTTTTAAAGACCAATGTTGGTTCACTGTCTCCAAAATCCAGGGTTTGGAAATAACCAGCGTTGACTCACTATTCCAGTATCGAGGCTTTAAAGCGACCGACCTTGGTTCACGGTCTCTCGGTGTGTTATGCAGCGCTGTGTACTTTAGAGGATGTGTTTACACTTAACCAGACAGACACAGATGGCTTTCTCTCTCTCAGACAGTTGGGAATGGCCTTCCAGTTAGTATCCAGACGAAGTGAGAGTAACAAACTCCCAGTAGCTTCTGCTGCTTAAGAGAGAGTGTAGAACCATCTTCCTTACCTCTGTGATGACCTGCAGGTCTTTGAGGTAGGTCCGCTCTGTGGTCAACAGTTCCTTGGCTATGAAGTAGGCCTTGTCTGTGGGAAACTTCTGGACACAAAGAGAAGGAGGAGAGCGATCATCCGTCTATCTACTCACATAATCACAGCTTTAGACTTTTGGTATTTCTATAGAAAACAGCTTTAATGTAACAAAACTACAGCTGGATAACTTTTCCATCCACCTAAAATTATCATTTTTTCTGTACTTATTTGTACTTGAACTGTATTCAACGAGCTATATGTTATTTCTAGCATCGTTAAATCTTAGCGATTTAAATTTATCCAGTGTTGCATCCACTCTCTCGTCGTCTGCAAGCCCACCTTCCTCCGTGCCTCCTCTTCATCTTCGTTGCGGACACACCCGGCGTCGGTGAGCAGCGGGCTGGTGAGCGGAGACAGCAGCCGTACCTCAGGACTCTGACCTGGACCCGGCCCCGGCCCATTTACCGAGCCGCTGCCGTTGACGACCACATGGGGACTTCCCCCCGGAGAGTCCTCTGAACCAGGACTTTCTGCGGAGAGGAGAAGAAAATAGAAAACGGGAAAGGGGAGGGAGGAATAGAACAAAGAGTGAGATAAAGGAGGAGATTGTAGGAGAGGATAAGGGAGTTAAAATTAGATTCTACATTTCTCCTGAAATTCACTGCCATCTTTCTTATCATTTAATTCTTCTAGTGACATTTTCATTCTGTCCTCAGACACCTCTAGGGGAAGGAAAAGGCTTGTTCTAGATTCACATATTCCCTAAATGCTTCCTACCAAACTGCTGTATGGCGTTGAATTTCAAGGTTAGACAACGCTACGCAATCAATCTTAAACTACGGGTCAGGACCCAAAAGGAGCAGCTGTCATGTTCAGGCAGGTTGCCACATGACAAGAATGCTACGATCCCTGAGCTCTGAGGGAGTCTACATCTACTCTGTGACTCTAAAAACGTAAGGTGAGTAGATGTTAGTAAATGGTTGTGGATTATACAAGTCAGTTTATCTGCAAGACTTAATACAGGCCATATTTGTGCATTATAAGGGGAAATAAAAAAGATGTGCAGCTGTGGAGTTGCAGCTGGTTAGCATGCTATCTCTGCAGCACAGTAAATAAACATAACAACATAACTGTTTTTCACATTCAGTTGAATATTTAAGTTCATTCTCTTCCTTTTTCAACTATTTCCTTACTCGTCTTACATAATAATACTTTTTCGTAGCCTTGATGAGGTACTTTTAATCAACCGGCCTGTAAAATGTCAGAAAATATGGAAAAATCAACAGTCCCAATCTCAAACATATCACATTGGAGTAGATGGAAACAGAGATTGCTTTTAAGTTTTGCATTAAACATGACTTAAAAGATAATTGATCATAAAAATAATCAAGTAATCAGTTATTCAGTAGCTTTTCCTTTTCCCTTACAAGGCATTCTAGATATGGTCTTCCATAGACATTGGATAGTCTTGCTTGATTGTGATGATGTGTAAAATCATCTGTTTTTCAAATGGAGTCTGGCATGATTGTAATTGTTTGGGAAAATCTGATCATCCGGACAGAAGAATATAAAGTTAGACCTACTTCTCACTACAGCTAGAGTCACTACAGAGGTTTTACTACATAGGTTGCGACTGTATACTTGCCTAAGTTTCCAAAGAGTCCATTGTTATACACCAAACTGGCAACCCCTGAGTGCAGATCTGTGACGGGTGCTATAAAAGAACTTACCACCACACAGAAAATATAGCTATAAAAAAAAAAAAAAAGAAAGAAAGAAAAAAACTACCACAACGACAACACACAGGTGAAACGACAAGCTAACAGAAGCTACGGGACATGAAACACAGACGGAAACAAGTCGGATCATGTTTGCACTACACCGAACAAACACGGACAACATCTACGCTACAGGCTAGCTACCACGACACAAGAAACGGGTGGAGGGGGGGGTTCACAACTCAAGCAGGGTATGGAGGTGGAGGGGGAGTCGGACATCGGTTCTCTCTACAGAAAATTCTGGAGTCCCTTTTCTTTCGAACATACAAGGTCGCTTTTTATTGACACTAGTGCACACAATCAGTTACAGTGTTAAAAAGAGAGTGATGACGAGTAAAGAAAAAAAAACCTCAAAGAAGTAACAAAAAAAAAAAAATCCAGTTGGTGTTTTTGTGATGAAAATAAAAAGGAATACAAAGTGTTACAAGGGTGAAAAACCAGTGAGTCAGAGCGTCTTCAGGCCATACAGTCAGTGTGCGTTAACGGAAAGATTATCATTTCAGTGCCTTTCTTTTGTGAGGGAATAAGAAAAGACTTGTTGGCGGCTCTTCAGTAGATTGGCAGCAGTTTGACATTTTGCACATTCTGCATCTATTGTGCTTTTATGCTTTAAAGATCAACACCATGAAGTAAATACAGGACGTGCAAACTCAATCTACAACAACCACAAATATAGAAGAACGGCCAGGAAGCCTGATTATTCTTTCAAAAAAAGTCAGTCAGTCAGTAAAAAGTGTGTTATGTAAACAGAAAGAGAAGCTCAGATGTGATGCTGATACGCCACCTTATACCATTTTAAAAAGCTGAATTAAAGAAAATGGTTTAGCACTTTGGGAAAACACTTTTTTTGTTACTGAGAGTTAGGTGAGGAGATAGATACCACTCTTGTGCTTGTACACTGAAGCCTGTTAGCTTAGCATAAAGACTGGGACCAGAGGGAAACTGCTAGCCTGTCCAAAAAAAACACAAAGGAAGGGAAAAGGATATTAAATGTTAATTAGCTAGCTTTGAGGGTGCTGATAGGCTATTTTCCTCAAGGTTTCCTTTTGTTTCCAGTGTCAGTGCTAAGCTAAGCTTACTGCAGCTTCTAATTTACTGTAAATACATAAAAGTGGTATCAATCTTCTCATCTCACTCTTGCCAATTTCCCAAAATGTTAAACTACTTGCTTTGATATCAGTCAAATACGATCACATCATCACAGTGTGTGTACCGCAGAAGAAACGACAATCATTTTACTTCTATGTTTTAAAGGTTAAACCTAGCGAATTTGGCTCTGATTAACTCCATTAACATACAAATTACAATTTAATACAAAATCACAATCTATCAGTCTGTTACTGTATGTACAGTACATTAAAAATACAAAAAAGAAAAGCCTCAATGGAAGTGACTTGCTGCAAGTGCTATTTGGTGACAGGCAGTGAAAGGAAACACAAGGTGGACTCAACTCCAATAGTCACGTTAATGTGTGTGTCCATCTCCTGACAATACTCAGACTTTCACACCTTACAGAATAAAAAATTCCCACTTCTCTCAAAGATATCTTTTGTTTTTTTTTAACACTTACAATTGCAATAAGCTTTACTTTACATGTGTCTGTCTACCTTCGCCCTCTCGCTCATCATGGAAAGAGCACTGGAGTTGAGTCTGCCCTGTTTTGTCCTTGTGCACAGTGAGGAAAACCTGGGGCAAAAAACGCAAATGGTTTCTAAATATTTGATAAAAGACGGGGTGCAGTTCATTAAATATGACAGCGCGAAAAGTAATGAGGAGTTTCTAGAGTCGTTAAGTTTGAGTTATGCCGCACTCAATGCTTCTCAAACATCTGAAACCATTTTCAGCCCCCGTGATAGAAAAACACAGACAAAGTGAGCAAAAACAGAGCAGAATGACAGGAAAAAAAGCAGCTTGTCTGGTTTTACATGCATTCAGTAAAAGTAAAGAAAGGAAAATGGTGAGAAAACAGCATTTCCCCCCCACTAACAGAAAACATGCTTATCAAACAGCGCATTTACAAAGCATGAAGCGTGAACATTTTGTTTCAGGAAGAAGGAGCAGCTCAGAGGAAAGAAACAGTTGTTTGGCTTTAGGGGGTGACTACACATGATAAAACCCTGGTGACATTTAGTCGAAAATAAGTCACTTTGTATATCGAACCCCTAACATCATACAGCGCTCTAAATCTCCCAGAGTTATAGTACTTTCATGGAAAAATGGCTTCAGAAATAAAAAATCTAGCCAAGTTTTCCTGAAATTGGTGTTAATTCTATGTATGTGATTTAAATAAAGTGTTTTTATACATTGGGTCCAGATTTAGAAACGTATATACGCTAAATAGATACGTAATTTGTACCGCTAGCCAGTAGGTATAAAGAAAAGCATCCCCCTTTATTCACTTGAATGTCTATATTTCCCCAAAACAGTCAGAAAAAGATTCATTTAATGTTAGCGTATTAGCTTTGTGGGTATTTAGTCACAAAGCAAAGTATTGGACAAATTAAGATTTTGACCATCAGCCAAAGAATCACTTAATGTGTTGATCATTTAGGTCAATTATTTACAATCAATCAATGTGCTGTTTCTGACTGTCTATTTTACCATCTTTGTATTTGTGAAATACAGACATTGATGTGTTTATTTTAGGCAGTGTGAGCAAAGAGTATCCCAATTCAGTGTTGCAGTGGAAACAAAATAAAAGCGTGTGTTGCAGTGAGCAGACAGCCAGTAAATGACAGTGATGGGGGATGGAGGGCCAGCACACCTTCAATAAACACCATCGGAACAGAAGAGAGAAAACAGCATCCAAAGAAAGAGAAAAGAAAAACCAGCGAGCTACCTTTGTTGTGTGTGTGTGTGTGTGTGTGTGTGTGTGTGTGTGTGTGTGCATGTGGTGCATGCCAGGGGCCAAGCTAAGCAAAGCAAGACAGTCACGGATTGGTCACAGGTTTGAGGACGATGCTTATTGTGTGTGTAGAAAAGAAAAATGTCTGAAAAGAGCCGGTGACCAACCAAGAGACGAAGCATGGGGGCGTGTAACGAACCTTCAGTAGAAACGTAGACACTCACATTTGTTATCAAAAATACAGATATAAAGGTTAGGGTCATTGATTCAATTGATGTAAATCTATTCCTCCACTAATGAATACAAAAGAGAATCACTACAAAAAAGTCTCTACCACAAACATCCAAATTACAGTGCAAGTCGCCCACGACAGACAGACAGAAAATCAAATGAAAGCATTAAAAAGTGCTCCGAGGAAAAAGGACGTCGGCTCGGCCAAAACCGAACGAGAAAGGCAGACCGGCCGCTACAGCTACAGATCCCCGTAGACACCGAACACACGTCTCTTCCAAGTCTACGACCCATTCCCTACCAAGAAACATTCAAATATACTGTACAATTAAAGGGGGAATATCTCTCATTTTAACAATCCGTGTGGTGGAACGCAACCCCAACAACCACAGGCTGCTCTAAACACAAACCATGTACAACATCTCCCATCGCTTCCCACTGAAATCCCTCAGCTATCATCTTAAAGCCCTTCTATTGCACCAGACAACAGTCAATAATTATAAAAGTTTGATTCAGAGAAAAATGCTACTACATATTGGGAAACATTATTACAACAAATCTTGTTCTATAAGGACCCAGAAAAGCAACAGATCTTGGTCAACTCCACAGCTTCCAAGTGTCACAATTCATCTCCTGCTTCAACACCTTAATATCTCAACAACAAGCAAAACATTGTTTATAAAAGTGAGCTACAATCAACAGAATCCTCATGGCTCCTAAATAGAGTAATATTGATGTTATCAAATGTTTTTCTTGAAGAAAAAAAAAGAGGAAGGGTTGTAGAAATAATCTTCCCCACAAAACTACAGTTCTACATGTGAGGGTATATTTCATCTGCACATACATCTACACTGAATATACAATTCTTAAGTTATGGCACTTTGTAAGGAAGATTTTTCTTCTAACATTACCAATGTTGATTTTTAAACACGTCAGTGAGAACTGGCTGAGGTGCCCCAAGGCTTTTTATTAGCCAGTCAAAGTTTTTAAAATTACATTTTAAGTAAAGTCATTACTAAAGTTAAAAAGCTTGCATAAAAATTCAATAAAAAGTCAGGATTAAGAGGTTTAGAAACAACGGACCTTTCATCTATTCATCTAAAAGTCAAGTAGGTGTTTTGATTTGATCCACAAAATGTTTCAAAAACATGTTAGAACCTTTTTACAAAGTCGAAACGTGTAAGTTCTTCTATTTTGCATTTGTTTTTCACGTGATACTTTTTTTTTTGTCATTAAAAATGGTCGAAAATATCTTCACATTCAATGGAAAAGTTGAGCATGTACCCAAATGAGCATGGACTCCAGGAGCACAGCTGTGACATAACAAGGAGCGAAGTTAAACACTGGGATAACATGAGTCATCAGTTCCCGAACAAACATGTGGAGTCAATGCCAGCTAAACTGCATGTTATCATTAAGGGAAAGGGAGTAAATAGCAATCATGTTTTATTTTAAAAATGTATCACATTCAAAACAAATCCAAAATTTTATGTATTTTGACTGGTAGTCTCCGACTTTTCGACCTTACAGTTTAAGGTGTACCAGCTAACCAAGTGTAAACTGATTAAATCTATCGTGTCGCAATTCACATTTGTGTACTTCTGCTATTCAATAATCAACTATCAATGGAACGATTTTCTTTGTTAATGTAGTTGAGTGATTGACACAGCAGTTTATCTGTCATAGACTAAACTGATGTTGTCTTAACAGGATTATATTTAGCGTATTATAGCTCCTAATATGAGGCAGAACTACGCTTCAGGCTTCAGCAACTGAAAACCCGACCTCCTATATCTTCCTCGTTAAAGCGGTAACACCCTTCCTCCTCCTCCGCCTCGCCGTCCTCCCCCTCCTCCAGCTGGAGACTCCCGAAGGAGTACTTGTTGCGTGGCAGCGGCGACGAGCTCACGCCATTCGAGTTGACCGAATTCATGGAACTGACCGCGACAGGATTGCCGTACATTAGCGGCTGGCTGTACGCGCTGCTACCGGTGTCTGATTCCGTGTCGCTGGTGTCGGTGCCGCTGCTGGTCGATCCGTCGATCATTTGGACCGGTTGGTTTAAGTTGTTACGATTGGGGCTGCTACCGTGCTTTCCCTGGCGGCCAAAAAGCCGCTGAACCGTGTTGGAGCGCGGCTGACCTGGAACAATGAGGTTCCCCGTGTGATTGCCGTTAGTTATGATCATTCTTCGCTCCATCGGGGCTGAAAGTGGAGCTTGGCTGTGCAACGGCGAGCGATGAGCGTCATGGCGATGGACGGGGGTAGATGTCAGCTGGCTGAGAATGAACGGATCAGTATCGGAGCGGTTCCGCATGTTGTTGTTGTTGTACGGTTTGGCAAAATGTGGCGGCGTGCGGTTCGAGGTGATCGGGGAGTAGCTACCGTACTGGTTTGGTGGGGCGGACTGCTGGATAGTTGGAGTCTCCACTGGGATGACTCCTGGACGTTTAGTGAAATAATGCCCGCCGTCATCCCAGCGCGTGCGCGGCGTACCGTGACCGTTTGTCATCTCGGCGTGACTGAGGGAGTTGGTGCGGTGGTGGAAGCTGCTGATCACGGGGCTGGAGCACTGACTACGAGTCCCGGTTCCTAACGGTCGGCCTATCGACGCGACCCGCTTGTCTCGACCCTGAAAGATCTCATCCAGCAGCGTGCTGTGGAGCGGGAGGCGACCGTGATATGAACCTCCATTGGGCAAAATTTCATCATCTGTCAGCTCATGACTCCCGTTAGTCTTGGGAGACTGATCTACGATGCCTCTGTTACCCATCATACCCTGCTGTTGATGCTGCTGCATCAGCCCCTGGTGATTGGTGTGGTAGAACCCGTTCACAACCCCAAACAGATTCCCAGCTTGCCCCCCGTTACGACCCACATCCCCGTTCCTCTTATTATACGCATCATCTGCATTGCTGCCATTTGCTTTGCTGTGGCCCCTGTTGTTCTTTGTCACATCACATTCGCTGTCTATGTCGCTGCAGTCTATGTAAGGAATAGAGGAGCTGCTGCCTTTGTTTGCCCTGCAGGAAGGACCTGGGTTGAGGAAGTTCGGGTCCAGCGCCGATCCGGTGCCGTTGTGGTTCTGCCGAGTCGGGTCCGCCATCGGTGGGTCGTGGAAGCCGTTGGTGGAGGACGCAGCCGCCAGTGGCTCCTCTGAGCCGTTAGACTCAGCTTGGTGACCCAGTCTGGCTGAGTCCGGCTGGTCTGCTAACTGGACAGACATGGCACTCTGACAGAAGATGCAGAGGAGAAGGAGCCTTTTTTTTAATCTCTTCTTATTATGCTTGAACAAAATGTTATTTACGGGAACAGATTGGCACAAATTCACACACTCGCACCCTGGAGGACAAAAACAGCTGGTAGTTAAGGCTGCATAGCCGATAAATGATAAAAACAGACTGAAAGCGCCTACACGGGAGGGTGTATTACCTCTTTTGGCACTTGTGATCTGAAGGAGGACGACTGAGGGGACATGCTGCTGTTGGACAGGACCTTACTGTGCTTCCTGAAAAAGAGACAGATGAGGTCAAATCTTGTGCTGCTAATCCAGAAAACAGAAATCTGCTGACTCCTGGTTAGTTTTTACAACCTTTCGAATGGTATTTTCTTGAGCTCCGAGTCTTTCACATAATCAATGATCTGCTTCTGGGTTCGGCCGCTGTAGAGAGAAAAGCAGGCGATGAAAGACAAACGCAAAACATAGCAGATTCCTGTCCTTTTACTTTCTGTCCTCTCTTTACCTGAAGCGGAACGAGGAGCCCCTGGTGAAGAGGATAGGCTTGGGTTTGGGCTTCGGCTCCTCGAAGAGCCTAAAGAAGGCGTGATACTCCACGCAGATCTTCCAGAAGATCTTACAGCAATCCCTGCTGGCCATGGCGAACTCCAGCGTGTCGTGGTGAGCGTTTTGCTGGAAGATGAGAAGGCAGATTTAAGTATGGATGCAGGGAAGAACATACTGTGCGAAGGGAAAGTAAGTGTTACGTGGACTTACAGCGGGGTCTGCTCGCAGCTTAATGAGAAACCTTTTGCGTTTGAAGCTGAGCTTGCGAACCTTGGACCAGTTGAAGGCATTAATTTTTGTGTACCCCTAGAAGAAAAACAAAGGAGAATACATCATAAGAAGCTGATTAACAATCAGGAAAAATTAATCACCTTACAAGGAAAAAGACAAAGGAAAAAGGAAAATGTTTACTACACTTTTACCTTAAAAAATATACAGTTTCAGCTTGACTTGGTTTGAAAACAAATCTGTTTTATCTGGCTTATCTTGAGATCCAGCACACACTCTACAGATTTTCACTGACTGGTTGATCAATATCAGATTGCATTGATCATCTATCTGCATCATGAAGCAGAAACAACACATGTTTCAGTAAAACAATGTGAATCTGATGCTTATTTATGCTTATTCTACCTGGAAAACCAGCACCCCGGTGTGTGCCACAGACAGGTTGAGCTTGGTACCCTCCCGGTCCTTGGCCGGGTGCAGACGCATGCCATACATCTCCAGTCGCCGAGCGATTTCCAGCAGGTGGTAGTCTGACACTGCAGGAGTCTGTCCGCTGTGGAGGAGAGTGATCGATCAGTCCATTGATAATGGACAAACCAATTAATCAGTAGCTCGGCTAACCTTCTAAACTCAATCAAGAATATTTGGGTTCTTCTTTTTCTGTTCTGTTTCATTGTAGACAACAACTCGGTGGTCAAGCGCCATTGTTTGTACTGCATGTGCCAGATGTTAGACACGTCCCACTCCGTATTCACAGTGACTGTAGAAGCAACAAACAGTCTTAAAATACCCACAGGATCCGATGGCACTACCCACTGTGGGGGGGTGAAAGAAGTTTGTTTCCTCACAAATCTGAAAATAACTTCCTGTTTCCTGTATGAGCCGCTGAATTAGCCACTTCCTTCCTGTGGCGTTGGCTAAGGAAAGGGTGAGGGACTGTGGGGAGGTGGGGAGGCACAAACAGAGAATGTGACCAGGGTGAATAATCAGCAAGTGTGTGGTTTGGTTTCACAGTTTTCATTTGTGGTTTTAAAAAGGGCTTTTATGGGAACTTTCATCTCTCAAAATAAGGAAATGCGTGTGTCGTGTGTTTGCAAACGGCGGTGGAGGAAGCTAAGCTGTTATGTAAATGAGCAGAGGTGTGTGTGTGTGTGTGTGTGTGAATGTGTGGTCTCAGGGGCATGGAGGGAGTGCCAAGCGGTGTGTTTGTGGACAGCCACCTCTGTGCGAAAGAGATTAAAAAGTGTGTGTGTGTACGTGTGTGTGTGTGTGGCTGCAGAGATAAACATCTCTAGCGGGAGAGAGACTTATGGGCTGGGCGTAATTGTGTAATGGGTGTGTTTGCGGGCACATTTAAATAAACAGATACGTATCTGTAAGCGTGGATGTATGTGTGCTGTGTGTTTGTGTGAAGAAACAAATTCTCCCGACACCTTTGAGGTCAAGATACTGATCCAGAGTCGGAGATCCAAAGCTCGGCTCAGTAATGTTTTCTAAGCAAGGATAATCTCGACCGGCTATTTCCAGGTAAACAGTGCACGGGCAGAGTCTGACCCGACAAGACTGTTTTCACATTAATCTCTAAGTGTTCATCTAAAATCAGAGTTTAAATCATTTGCATAGCAGATTGAGAGCAGTTTGAAAGCAAAACATGACGCTGAAGGCAACTTACACAAGTGTGATATTGGACTTTGGGCACACATGAACTAAGAACAGGTATTTTGAAGATAAGTAGAAGGTCATCGCTACAATACTGTCTTATTTTACTACAAAAACCTAAATAAATAAGGTGTCAACTGGCTGGAGTGAGATTGTCACAGTGCTGGAGGTTACTTGCTGTTGGCTATATTGTATATCATCTCCACTAGAGGAATAACTAAATATCACAGTGCAAAATGTGTTGCTTCTGTTTAGAAAGTAAAGTGTTTTTTTTCATTTCATTTTCATTTGATGCATCTCTGCGCCTGAAATTCAGTCATTAATTCAGTCTATATTGCACCTCGATTCCTGTTTACATACATTTACATAATCTGTCACTAAATTAAAATGTGTTATTCTGTTCACCCATATGTCCTGTGCACATAAATAAACAATTACGTCAACCAGTGCGAAGTTAGGTAGTTAATTAGCCTTGAGGCCTGTTATTTGCTATATTCAGTGTTTCAAAAGAGATTTTTTTCTGCTTTTCTCATTGTGCTTGTGCTCTGGATATTTTATAACATTAAAGCATGCCAAATTATAACCCTGATCCCCCCAAAAAGTTGGAACACTGTGTAGAAACATAAATAAAACAGAATGTGTCTGTTTGCAAATGACTGAATTCTGTTGTTATAACATTTCACTTAGAGTCCCAGCCTTAGTTGTCTTCTACACAGTTTAAAATGAATATTTCATACAGTAAGTTTTGCTGTTTTTGTCTTTGTGTTCAGTGAAAATACCATGCCCTCCTTCAATCTTCTGAAAAACTGAATGTGTTTCCATGTAAACATGTAAGTTTACATGCATGTGTGGGCACGCCAACTCACACATGCTGGCGGTGGCAGTCTGTGATCTTGTCTCTGATGGCGTCCTGGTCTGGCAGGTACTTGTTGTGGAGGAGATGCTGCCAGCTCTGGGTCTCGTCGAAGTCTCCGATCTCGGCTGATGGAGAAGACGAGGGGGAGATGGCAGAAAGGTGAGAGTTTAATATTTATTATTTGAAGTGAAAATGACGGGAGAAACGGGGAGGTGGGGGAGTGGGCGACAGACTAGGTGAAGAGACGATTAAATAAAGATGGAGAGAGTTGAGGAGGAGATACAGGCTGCAGGAATGGAAGCAAACACATGTAGATGTTCTTTAACTTCTTATTTATATTCGTTTATCTGTTCTTCTGTCGATCATGTATTAAGTGTGCTGATGCATGTATCTCCATCTGTCCAACGCCTGCAACAATAGACCCTCACAAACACACCACCCGCAGGTGCTCACACGTAGGCACGGCACTGGCGGTTACCACGGCAACCGAGTCCTATCCTTTAGCATGCCGCAGCCCCGCCGCTGTCTGCCAGGCTGAATTGAATCCATAAATCCAGAACCCTCCACATACAGTGCTGAATAACAATGGTCGGGTGGATTTAAATATCATGAATGAATGTGAGGGGATGCTGATTCTTCACATATGGAGACCGAAGGCTGAGCCGTGATCGGGGGCACGACAGTCTCCTGCCGGCGAAGCATCTGCCCCGCCGGAGTGAGCTCACTTATGAGATCCTCACCTCCCCCATTAGTGTTAAATGATGAGCTCCGCATAGAATGTAATGCTCTCTTTGTCATTTAGTCTGCACAGTTTTAAACTAATCTGGTTTTAACAGCGACACACAGGCCACACCGCAGCGAGCGCTCCCCTTCAGGGAATATCTGTCGTGTTCTGTGATTTATGGTCCTCCACATGAGCAAAGCTGGACCCCACAGTGAGATGTGAAGGATGCTTTTCCACAATCCTGTGTAGTGTTTCATCATTTTTTCCCCCATTGGTGGCATATTTCTATTATTTTATTTATCATTCACTGTTCTAACCACCTGATTTGTTCGAAAGGTTCTATATAAGTAAAGTTTGATTGATTGACTGACAGAGGGACGCGTCGCACTTACACTGGATGATGTGGGAGACCATGAGGGCGGCACTGGTGTCGTTACAGATGAGGCGACCGCAGGCCAGGTCGCGTTTAACCTGCAGGGCAAACAGATACCTGGAGGAGGAAGATCAGATGGAGTGCAGACAGAAATAGACAAGAGGGACAGAGAGTGGGAGGGAGGGAAGGCAGAGAGCACAGAGGATGTGAGGTTAATGCACGATTTATAAACTCCCCTGTAAAAAGCACTTCTGTGAGCATCAACCTGATGGCATTCATACACACACTGTGCTGATACCAAACCCAAACTGAGAAAACACTCTTTTCCATTTATCTTTATGCAGTCAGCTACTCATAGCATGATCTGATGTTTCGATCAGAAACCGCACAGACGGCACCATGAAGACGACTGCGGTGCATTAAGATCGGCTAACCTCAAAAACCAAATCAGCTCACGGACAGAAAATACACTCTGCTTGTTATTATTTGGAGGGTTTTTTTGAGGATTTGTGACTGAAGCAGAGGAAAGAACAAACACAATCAGTCCGTAAAAAAGGGCAGAATCAAACTAATTTAAACCATGAGTCTGGCTGAATCACCAGCTCTCTATTTACTGTACGAGGACAAATAGCAGACCGGCTGCCAGAGGTACACACTCAGTGTGTGTGTGTGTGTGTGTGTGTGTGTGTGTGTGCGATTAATGGTCCACGGCAGCTTTTTAATGTGATATCCAATTTAACCTTTTTATAACTGCACGATTACCTTTCTAATAAAGTTAATGAGGCTTTGGTGAGCTTGATTATTTTAGCCTAAAGTAAGTTTTACGATTTAAGAAACACTACTGTGCCAGCTCGGAGTGAAATACACCCGTACAATCTCTTTCTGTTTAACTCCATCAGACTCGCAGCAGCACACTAATTGGCGAGATTCCTATCTTCAATAAAAGGCTTGATTAAGTCATCAAAGAACTCTTTCTTCCATCTGTCCATCCATATATTTGGTCAGTCTACCCATCAAAGGAAACACTGACAGCAGTGAAATGCTGCGAGAGCCAAACAAAAGGGAGAAGAAGAAGAAAAAAAAAAAGGCTGTGTGCCCACTTCCTGTTTAATACTGGAGTCAGCTGGCGCTCTGCAACACAATATGAGATCAGTGGAAGAAACTGGCCGCTAGCTGAGAGGTCGAACAACGTCAGTGGAAAATATGTAAAGCGTTCCCGACTGGTGATGATATTCTCTCGTTAAACTGAAAGTTAGAAATCGTTAGTATTTCAGTCCCGGTTGATCTGGCGACGTTCGTGGCTCCTGTGGTACTTTATCAGAAATGACAACTCGTGTTTCTGTTTACAGTGCAGCCAAACAAACTCGCATAATAATTGCAACTGGGATCTAATTTCATGGTTCAATCCCCTGTGATGAAAATAAATTGCATTTCCTGTGACTTCTTAAAGAGATAATATGTAATTTCCTGCATTAAAACGTCTGGAAAACGATCAGACCTTTGTTATATATGTTGTTGTGTATGTTTTCAATAAAGCTGAAGAAATCTGTTTTTTGATTCATGTTCACGATGACTCATTCATGTGTATTTCACCTGCAGTTAAAACTTTCAGGAGTGTGAAACACAGGAGAGGGAATTGATTCCATGACTCCACACTACTTGGGTCTTTTGCTTTTTATAAACAATAAAATAATTCTATGAATATTGTCCCAACTGGGCTGCCATATGCTGGACAGAAAACAGGTAAACCAGTATTAAATCTGCAGAGAGGTATTTAAAAAATGTAAATACACTGAGGGGCTGTAAAATGTAAAAAAAAATAAAATAATGTGTTTGAATTTGTGACATTTAAACTAATTAAACCTTCAAGTCTTTATTCGGTCTCAAGAGATCCGCTCACTGTCGAGAGGCACTTCCAGAGCTCGTTTCCTGCTTGGCTCCCTTCTCAAGTAAATCCATCTGGGCCCTCGGAGTGAACCATGGCATCATGGGAAAATATGGAAGTTCAAATCACTCTTGTATTTATGTTTTGCTTATGATAGTGCTGCACGATGCGGTCTGCTCCGTCAGACTAAACAAGACAAAGAGGCAGACAAGATGTTGGCTGATAATTTACAGGTTCTAAACAAGGAGGTGAAGAGGAGGCGATAGGTGGACGCACAAACGTTTTGTGCCATGTAATCTAATCTTTGGATGCCAACAGGGCAGAAAAGATGCTTCTCCAGATCCAGTGTGATGTCCGAGATCGCTGTCACATCAGAGTTTGACTTCCAGAGTAAGAGGCCTCAGTCTTTTTATAGTAAAACTCGGGAACAGTCATCTTCTTTCAGCTGTTTTGGAACAACAAATGTTTTCACAAGCCTGGTTCCCACATGCCGCCCTAAAACTTCTTGTCTGGGTGCAGAAAAAAAAAAAAGCATCTTTGATGTTGTGGCATAAGGATATAAATGTGTTATAAATGGTAAGCGGCAGACGAGGGAAAACAAAAGGAACAAAACAACATTTTCTAACAGATGGACAGAACTGACGGACTCAAAAACAGCCGGTGGCCAGACAGAAAAACCAACAGCACAACAACACTTCTTTGAACCTACGAGGTTCTTCTTCCTCAGATAGGTGTGGTTTTTCTGCGCTGTGAATACCTACCGAGTCAGCTCCTCCGAGAGCAGCGTGTGGTCGGGGGGGAAGAACTTGACCACGAAGCGAAGGATGGTGTTTTTAGGCCCTGGAGGAGGAAAAAATACAAGTTATGGTTGAGAGGGGAGAGACGGGACGAGGGAGGCGGAGGCTGAGAAGATGATGTGACTTATTTTAAATGGCAGAATCATGCTATGGCTATTTCAGGAAAACTGCGCGGAAGGTCGAAAAAAGAGACAGAATCTGTGAGCTACTTACGTCTGATCTGTTTCAGGGTCGGCTTCAGCAGATCGAGCCACACCTGCAGAGGACAAGAAGGTTTATTATAGTGTTCTCCTTAAATTAATCTGCGGGCTTTCTTTAAGTGTTTGTGTGAAAATTTCAACATTCTGAAATTTTGGACCTGTAACATAAAGCTTTCATCAATACTAAACACTTACTTAAATCCTGCCACTCCTCAAAAATGTGGTCTTGGATTGAAATGACCCCTGAACACAATGTGACACTGAAAATGCTCCTTATAAAGCATGATGGCAGTCTGAGGTGCAACGATTAGTCCATTAATTGATTGGCTGATTGTTTTTCAAGCAAAGATGTCACATATTTTCTGCTTCAAGGTTCTTAACTGTGAAGATTTGCTGCTTTTCTTTGTTGCTGACAGTAAATGGAAATTTGTTAGGTGTTTGGATTGTTGGTTCAACAAAACAGCAATCTAAAACAGTCACTGTCATGTCACTTTAATCAATAATGACAATAATCTTCAGCTGCAGCTCTCCTGTCAGTCTTACAATGTGAGCACATGAAAGTGTCATGCTTTAGATGCTGCTTGTATTATCTTTGGATGTATGAAGTGGAGTGTATTATCAATATGGGTTATTTATCACTGCTATAAAATTCACACTAGCCGACATAAACAAGATAAGAAGCCCTCAGCTATGGATTTGATATATGGCTGGATGTATTTGTGTGTTGGCCTGCTTCTTGCTGTGTACGTGTGCTTACAGTGTTGTTGTCATTTAGGCAGAATGACATCATTTCTTCCGCTGTACCATTTAAAAACGCCTGAGGCGATGAAATGCACAGTGAGCGTCTGTGTTGTGAATCCACTCATTTCATTTGTATGTGCTGAGTGATTCTTCCTCCACTAAGAACCACAGACTGACTGTTGTTCTGCATTACCAGCTCTTTCCACATATTAATGCAGATCCTACCAGCAGACGTTAGCAACAACAGACACGTACATGTGCATATTACAACAACCAGCTGCTCTTGTATGTAATCGGTGGAACAGCTCCAGCCCAGGTGGATGCTTGATTCCACATGTAGATAAAAGGAAGAGAGCTGAACAGAAAGTTCAACGGCCCGTTGAAAAGACTGTGCAAAACATTTGAGATGCTGGTGTTGATCTGTGGAAGTGACGTGGTTTAAAAGCAGATAACCGTGAGAAAAGATGTTGGTGCTGGAAAACCAGTTGTGCTTTTAACGGATGGATGGTTTGGATATAATCTGCATACATCAAGGTTTTATTCCAGGAGAGGAGGCAATTTGTGTCTGACCTCTGGTGACCTTGACCTGAACATTATTAAACGTATAATAAGACATACATAATTATCATCTATTATTAGATTTTTACAATAACATATCAGGAAGAGAACCCTAACCCAGTATGACAAGAACCACTGCTAAATAGAGGTCATTGGTAATAAATTTAATATAATAAGACTCATATCTTGGTCAAGGAACGTGTAACCTAACACTCAGATTCACACAACTATGATTCACTATATGTACTTTAGGGGAATATCTCTGGCTCCAAAACCACAATTTTTCAATGTTTTCAAGGGCCAGTTATTAAAAGGTGTGACACCTGCTTGTACCATTCAATCCATCGGATCTGTTAGACATGTTAAACACATTTCATGGATCTGGAAGTTACATTTCTGAAAATACTAAAGCTTAAAAATGTCTCCCAGTTTAAGAAATTCCCCTGGGGGCTAAAAAACACGACGAAATTCTCAAAATTCTGTGTAAATATGGCACAGAATGTAAACATAACACAACAAAATGAAACATGCAACATAACAGGTGACAACAAGTATGTTAAATGCGTCTGTGTGTAACTGTGTAGACGTGAGCATCTCTCACCGTCATCTTGCGCTGGTCCTGGTACTCCAGGCCGAAGTAGTCTCCCTCCGTCAGGTTGAGATGGACGCAAACCAGGTCAAACAGCACTTTACCGGGCGAACGTTGCTGGAGGAGAAGGAACAGAGATAGGGGAAACAAATTAGATCCGAATGGAAGGAGGAGAGCGGAGAGCAGGGGGGAGGTGAGAGGAGGAACAGGAAGCGATGCAGAGTTCACATGATATCTCATCGGGGGGAGTGCTGATAATGCAATTGGGGAGAGCAGGAATGTGGGTCTTCTTCAAAGGTTATCACAGAGGTATTCAACCAAATACGTGTCAACTACCTTTCCTGAGACAGCATTTATGAAGGAGTTGGTAAAACTTGCTACAAATACATAAAAAAAGCATGGATGGCATTTTCTCTAACAAGCCTTTCCTCACTAAACAAGCTAATGACTTTTGACCTTGTTGTAAGGTCCAGGCTCCAGGTTTGAGCCTAATGAATAGCCGGAGGCCGAGGCTCAGCTGGGAGTGCTCGATAATAACCACAACGCCCCAGGAAAAGGACAAGTGAGTGTGTGTGTTCTCCGTCTAACGGTGTAGCTTCACCTGATGCAGGGAGTTTGGAGTAAGCATTGTTTTGTTGGCATGTACACCATTATTTTTGCCTGGAGCGTGACAAGCATCAATAACCTCTACTACAGAATTTCGGGATTTCCAAAATAGACGTGGAACCAAACCCAAAATTAGCCCGGGATAATTCTCTGAAGCTAAATGGTACTACTCGGGGAGTTACAGTGTGCTATTATACATTCAGAGAGTCTGATGAGGCTCGAGTCAAGTTAATGTGTAGTTACACACAGGCAAGCATTCCTTTCTTTTCGTTGACAGGCACACACAAGCAAAAAAGAAAAACAGAGATTATGACTTTATCTGCAGATCTGAGATTCATGCGTCACCTGAAGACTAAACGCACACTCTATATTAAGAGTAGTAAAGGTAGGTGTTGATGTAAGCGTCTATATATATACTGTATATCACTCATGAGTCACTGCATGATGCTAAACACTGAGATTACAGTTTGGTTTGCAGAGTCAGGCCACATCATTGTTGCCTTAATATACTGGTGGATAACAATAAACAGAGAAAATATAAAATGGCAAAAAGCATCAATAACATACATGTTTTAAGAAAACAATGTGCAATATGAGCAATTTCACCATTTAGGCATCAACAATTATGACTGTTAGTCTCATTAATTTAAAGAGCACGAATGCCTTCCTGCACCTCTGGCATTTTACAACCACCATCTGACTGTTTTCATGGAGGCTGAGTCGTGGGGAGAAAAAAAATGAGTAGGAGAGGAATCAGAGCGGCGAAGGCCAGTGTGTCGGCCAAGTCCGTCACCATCTGGCTACCGTGTGTGTGTGTGTCTGTGTGTGTGTGTGTGTGTGTGTGTCTGTGTCCATCTGTTTCTGTGTGGTCAGTCTGTCTGCGTGGACACACCCGTGTACTGTACTCACACACACGCTCATTTTCTCATGCTACCCAGGCCTTCTAGTAACAACGTCAGATAGCGATGGTACAAACTGACCGAGTGACAACCCCCGTGTGTGTTAGGACAGAGCGAGACTGGCAGATGCCATCATCGTGTGCACCGCTCGAGGATCCCCAGAGTCTGGATGGGATCCAATTCTGGGTATAGCAGTAATCTTGGTTTAAAAGGGAGGAGAGGAGAGGAGAGGAGAGGAGAGGAGAGGAGAGGAGAGGAGAGGAGAGGAGAGGAGAGGAGAGGAAGTGGGAGAACAGGTTGGGAGAGAATCCGAGAGCAAACACGGCGAGGGAAGGAGACAAAGAAGAAAACCAAGATGGAAAATAAAGATATATTGGTGAAACTCCTCCCTCCTCTTTCTTTCCTCAAGTTTCAGCCGCAAATACATTACTTTAAATAAATCAGTTCATTCATCTTCAAACAAAGACTTAACTCAGCAAGGCTGGTGTGTCTGTCCACACTGATTTTGTGTAACTTCATTTGAATGTTTCTTTGATTTAAACCTCGCTTTTGGCCTGCATTGAATTTGCCTCATTAAAAACTTGCATGGAAACTCCTGTGTGAAAGGTCCAACTTCAACAGGACAGCGTCCAGGTCTCTGCAAAACAATGTTGAGCTTGGAGGAGACACGGGAGCTTCGTCATGTGACCCAAAAAAACACATGCTGGGACAGAAAGAGAGGAGGACGGGGGAGCTTGGTGTTAGAGATGTGGAGTATACAGACAGAGGAAAAGTTAGACAAACAAAAACTATTAATGATTAACTTCCTTCCTTTGTTTATATTTGGTCTGGAAGAATCCTTGAGTATGTGTGCCACATGAGGTTAGCATAAAGGTATTTAGTCACTGATTGATGAATGTATTGAGACATTTCTCCAAGCGAAAAGGGCATATTTTGTGAGTTAACATGGTTGCATGCTAGCAATGTAACATACACAGTGCATACATAACGTTAGTGGTTCATTTAACAAGATATTTAGCCTCTCAGCTAAAGCACTGCTGTCAGCCATGTTTCTGTCTTCTTTGTGTGTGTATTAAGCAGAGATTAGGATGCCGCAGAAAAGCATGAGCGTGAAACTGAAAATATCTGGGGATGGGGTGCAGCCGGTCATGTTGTGCAAGGTGAACTGAATTAGACTGAGGCAAGATTTCCAAGTATGTTTTGGGCAAAAGCAATTTCCTTTAATATAAGCAAACCCTTCTCCAGTAGCTCCAGTGAGCCTGTGTGCATGCATTGGGGAGATATCCCATATCACATTCAAGTAATGTAAGACTCTGGAATGCAGAGGGGAATGCCATTGAGGGAATGGTGGTGAAATGTTTTAGATATTAATACCAGTAAGAATAATACAGGCGTCACGAACACATGATGTGTACATGCTGCGGTTTCTTCTTACCCGTTCAACATTCGATTCTGTAAGCGCTGCCCGTCATGAACCCGACAGCATCGAGTGTTAAAGCAAACCTGATGCTAAATGTGAAACATAAGTCACCAGTCTGGTTCTCAAAACAACAAGCTGGCAGGAAAAAAAACATCAATTTGTTCAAAAATTGAAGCTGAAATTAAAAGGTGAGAGCAGAGGACCCAGAACGTGAGGACAGCGGGACTTACACCCACAGGTCGGATTCTAGCTTCTGGGCACTGAAGCAAACCTCTAAAAACAACATACAGTAGTTCACCGAATCTGCTGAAAGACGTGGGATCAAACTTCAAAGCTGTATTAAAACAAGTATGGGAAATTAAACCTTCAAAAGCCAGATAATATCAGAGATGATTCAGGTCTGTAAGCCAAACCACATGCAAGTCTTTTATTTTAAGTTGGCAGCATTTGGCTTTGACGAGATAGTTCTAATGCAGAACCAGGAAATGAGAGAGAAGTGGGATGATGTGAAACTAAACAAAACACCCACTCGTATCCGGTTTTAGGCCAAAGGACCAAGCAGTGATTAATTACAACTGCGGTAACAGTCACAGAAGACTCAAAATACTGTGTAAACCTCGTTGGATCCAGAGTGCCTTTCACTTAAAAACCTTCAGTGTCATCCCTGCCTGAGATAATAACTTAATCCCACTTGCCAGCAAGGATAAGACCACCTTGTGGCACGCAATGTTTTTTTCTTAAACAGTCAAGGATTCTCTGGTTCCAATTCTGCCTCGTGTAATATATAATACTATTTAACACCTCCAGCAACTTCTGGATGGAAATCACATCCCTGGAAATAAGAAAAAAAAGCAGTTTTCTATGGCATGAAAAAGGCTATAAATCAATGTGCAACCAGACGATTTTAGATCATGATCAGCTTTGTAGCCCACCATCTACTTTTCAGGTGAATCACAGAGATAGTAATTGATTCTTAGAGGATCCTTGCTGCTTATACAAACCAAAAGAGTGGGGCAGCCAATTAGATGGCAATAAAGATTAGAGGGATTTCGTTGCACAGGTCTTTGTTGGGTGACGTATTGCAAGGACGCAAGGTTAACACACAATGATCTTGTATTAGATGGTCATGGATTCCATCTTTTCTACTGTTTTGAGCAACAGAAGCAACACCAGTAAACAGTGGAGCAAAGGCTGCTTACTACATTAACGTGGCCCTTACAAAGGAAGGAACAGCCTGATCTCGTGATCTGCTCACATCTTGGCAACAGCTTCGGCAGAGGAAACGGTCACCCAGTCGAGGTCAAACGTGATATATATAGGTTCTGCATGTATCGGGGTAACGGATAAGGAAAGTGAGGATTGTTAATGAAAGAGCACCCCGGGCAAATCTCTCCGACGAGTCCTTAGTTTGAGAATTTAAAAGGTCTAAAAATAACTGCTGTGTCTGTTTCAGCTGAACAGAGCAAACTGGGCCCAGTGGAGCCCAGACTGAGGTCCTTTCAGTTCAAATCACAATCACTTCATTCAGCAGCCACCATCAATGAGGCTTTCTTAGCTGGCCAGAAACATACACTTGTGCTCCTCACAGATCTCAGAGCGTGAAGTTGCTCTTATCTAGCATATGTGGAATGATGCTTAGCAAACAGACACACTGAGCACTTTGCACACAGGGAGGCATTCACTGGCATGTGCACTCGCATGCAGACATGCAATTAAAAAGACTGAGGTCAGATTTTCCCACTGGATTGTAAAAATCAACGTGCAAAGGCCACGGCTGCATCCTTAAAGGCAGAGTCCAGTTTCACACAGCTGTCCTTTTGGGCCTCACACCAACACGGTTCTTGTCTTTTAAGATAATTAGAAGGCGAGAAGGCCTAGCAGCGAAGCCCTAACAACCGACTGTCCATCAGTGAACCGTGCTGGAATCTGGACTCAAGCCTGGCAAACGGCATCAGCCAAAAAAACTTCCACAAGGGACACGCCGAGCCCTCACAAGTCATCTAAAATAGCTCCAGACATGGGAAAAGGGACAAACACATGCACTCGTGTTTGCATCTTTTCACCGTTCCCTTGCAGTGATTCAGCTGGTAAACTAAAATCCTCTTGTTTGTGACGTGGTGAATGAGGAAAACACAACACTTTTATTTATGGGACAGCAGAGAGCAGTGAAATAAGTGGTTATTCTCCAGCAAGGAGAAAAAAAGGGTCCATATAAACCACTGGGACTGTCTGCAGCCTGTGGTCACTGCTTCCTCTTTGTGTTTACCTTTCATAAAATGACTCATGCTTTTTTTCTTTTCAGCAAACTAGACTCAAAATTATAGTGGTGCAACAGAAACAAAACATTGAGGGGTTATATGTCACAACTAATGTTGGAAAGATCCATTCTGGTCAGCTGGCAGGTTGATTGCGGTAGATCCCACGCTGTGAGTGTTTCTGGTGTGTGTTATTGATAACAAACCAGGCAGCGTCAGCCCAAATTGATGGCAACTGAACCAAAATGCTTCAAATAAAGGTACTCATAATGTGCCAGATTTAATTAAGGGTGTCCTGTAAAAGTTAACAAAACTGTAAGTTGATGTGCAGATTCTCGGTCTTGTCATCAGGGCGAAGACAATGTACAGGAGGAGCGTTTCGACATGGACGATTACTCTCGTCGGACAACTGCTGCTAACTGTAGCTCCTACAGTACTTAGCTCTGTTAGCCATGAAGTTAACCGAGGGGGGGTGCTGATATGTACACCACTAGCACAGGAACTTTGGATTGACAAGGAGCACGAGAATGGGAATGCTGCTTTTGCCATTAGCAATATCGTAAACAGGCAGCTGGCTTCTGCCTTGATAATTAAAAAAAATACAGCTCATAATTGAATTAATATCATATAAATGTGATGACTTGTCGACTAATGTCTCCAACTTGGCCATGATCTCAGAGACCGCCTCCCAAAGTGCCGGTTCAAGTGAGCTAAAGTTAGGTCCTGCGTTAGCTTCCTCACTAGCTTGTTAAGTTAAGATCCTCCTATTGGCTTTGGGTTACTTTGCTGTGACACATGCATTCAGCCCGTCTAAATAAGTAGTTACTACCAGGTCTTGCTATATTAAGAACCTCCTCTTACTGTGTAAACTAACTTCTACAAGTCGACTAGGAAAATCTGTAGTTAGGGAAGCCCTAGATTGAATTTAATAACACAATGTGACTTGCTTAGCACAATCAGTGAAGATGTGGTCTTATTTATACTTCTCTCTCACTCACTCCCTTGTCTGCTGTCCAGACAATAGTTAGACCAATGGGCTAGTTGCCTATCGATAGACACTTGCCAGTAAGCTGTCAGAGCGCCTGTCTACTCGTCAGGCTGTCTTTGTGCCAAACACATACTCCACAAAGTCATCAGCCAGCAAAAATACAGAAGAATCAACACACTTCCCCATCCTACATCCAATCCCGGGCCTCTCTCATGCTACAGGGTTAGCGCCTGGCTAAACTGGGATGTATATCAAAGTAATTGCTCTGTTTTTTTTTGCTCTCCAGTCTCTTTTTGCCCCTCGAGGCCTATAGCTGAGAAAACCTCCTTATTTCACTTCACTTTATCTCTTTGGTCTCCATTCTCTGCCTTTGTTCCTGTCTCTCTGTGGCCACAGCTCCCTTTATGTTGGAAAAGAGCAGCTAATGAATGTCCATCTATCTTTCTCCCATGCAAAGTAGATAGATCGGATGGTGCCGTGTTCTTGAATTTGGAAGCCCTACTTCTCACTCTGGAGCATTCATAAGCTTGGAAACAACACAGACGGCACAGAGACTTTGTGGGATTTTTATCTGGCTGAATCAGGGCTCATCAAAAATCACCATCTTTTAACAAATGAAAAACCGGGAGCAATGTTTTTGCAGGTTATGTTTTAGCTGTGTTTAATTAATTAGGAAAAGATTTTCCTATCAGTAATGGTTCCATTGGAAAAAATATGAATGTGTTGCATGTTGATGCTACATGGCACTACAACTATTTTACGTCACCCTATGTGAACAGTTACAACCCAATATGTGACATGAATCAATAAAAATATTTATAACCATGAACAACATGTTCCCAAGTTCCGAGTTGTTCCAACCTTTGTGAATTTCCTCAGTCAAGAACTATTTTTTCCTATTATTTAGAGCCCACATGAATGCACCATCACTCTCCTATTCTCTAAAAAACCTGTGTCTTGTTTTCTTTTTACCATATAAAAGTCTACCTCGACATATTTTACCTGTTAATCATTGTGTTTTTCCTCCAGTATTTTCCTTTACTCTCCCTTTCTTTGGTTCCTGTCTCGCCCTGCAACTCCTGTCCAAGTAAAATATTCTCACCATGTGTCGTGGTGTGCGGAAGGTTTATAGAAACTCCCACAGCGTCACAAATGCAAATGACCTATGAAACCCCCCCAAAAATGACTGCACGTACCATTTATGGTTGGGTTATGCTATATTACATTTGGCTTTTTTTTCGTTCAAGTTTATTTTACTACAAGCACAAATCGAGCCTCAAGGCTTTTTCGGAAATTAAAATCAAGATATCCCACTGCCCCTGCGGGATTGTGATTTTCAAAATAAAGTGTAAAGGCACGCATGGAACAATAGAATATGACTTGAGGCACATCGGCATGGAGTAAAGGCATGTTTGAAAGGTCTGTAATCCTGCACTCTGACTAATGTCAACAGGGATGGAAACCAGATGGGTGAGACCGACGATAAGAACTCTCTGCCGAGGGAAAAGACAGGAAAAAAAACACCTCAAAGCCGTTCGGTTTTCTTCCACTGACCCCCTGCTGTGAACTGCAGCGGGGCTCTTTTTCAGCTCTTTGTCAGACGGATGAGAGAAAGAATGCGGTGTTATTACTTTCAGATATTACTTTGAAATTTCACAAAATCTGACCCTTTGTGAAGATGGAAATGTCAGGAAATCCATACTGGATGGCTAAAAACAAATTAGCTTCAAGGGTACGAGACAAAGAGACAAGGAGAGAGCGGCAAGAAAATAAGGGAAGGACCGAAAATGAAAGAGAGAGATACACCCTGCTGAGAGAGGAATCACCTGAACCTTGACTAAACTCCTGGCTGGCTGTGAGTGTTCACACCAAGCAGTAATTGGAGCTTTTAAATCTGTGGGGTTTTGTTTTTCATGGTCAACCTTATCATGATACTCAGGTTTAAATCCAAAGCTGTCTTACTGTTTTTCTACCTGCGTTTCTCAGAATGCATGCTGTCATTCTGACCCGTTCCAAAGATCATTTACTTGGAAAAGCAAAAATTATATAAATTAGGAATTTTCCCCCAAGGCACAAAATCATGACTCTCCGCCATGTGTAATAGCCTAAACAAACAGGGTATTTTTCTGCAAGGACCAAACACAAGTCCATAAAAATCCGGTTTAATAGTGTCATGTTAACATGCTCATTCTTCAGCTTGATGGTGCTGCTATATCGACGCTGCCTGGGGCAACTAGAGCTCTTGTCATGTGAGAAGACAAATCACAAAGATCCCCCGCTGTTGTTCTTCATCCCCACTGTGGACCGTACACTGGTTAACCCAGCAACAGCTCCGCTTGAGTCAGGAGAGAAAATGCTCCCTATAGCGTGTTGGTATTGGCTAATGTACCATTACCAGTTTCTCAAATGAGAAGGGTATGCAGTAAAGTAACAGGTTTTATCACTGTACCGCTGTGCTTTTATTGTTATACTATATATTCTGTATATTTCTGTTTTTTCATCATTATATATGCTTTTCATTCCTACATTGTTGCATTTCATTCCTTTGTGTATTTTGTTCTCATATTCTTGTTTATATTCCTGTATTTCATTTTCATATTCCTGTTTCTCATTTTTCTCGTTTTTCATTCTTATATTCCTGTTCTATTCTTCTATTCTTATAGTGTCTTTTAATTTATATATTGTTGGTTTTCATTCTGGTGTTATTGGTCTTCATTCATTTATTCTCATTTTCATTTAATATAAATGTTCAAATTCATATATTCTTTTTTTTCTTATACTCTTTCCCTGAGGATCAATAATCAATCCATCCATCCTTGTATGAGGCTAAAAGACAGCCTTAGATTGAACTGTACAACTTCCCCCCCGCGGAAAAAAAGACTTTAAAAAATAGCAGTGAACAGCAGGACAGCTGGGAAACGCTTCCTCCCTCCTCGACTGTCAACCAATCACATCCTCGAGTTCAGATTAGGTTAAACGGCTTAACCCGCTGGCAAGACGTCAAAGCCAGTTCCTCCGTACTGCCAGAAGGAGAAAGGACTGTCCACGCACACACAGACAGATGGACACATGTACACACATATGCCTAAGTGGAATGTTTAATGGACAGCATATTGGCAGAGTACCTGCTAGCATTGTCAGCAGTGACTGCGCGGTGCTGTGGGAAATCAAAACCGGCAACACCCTGATGGGGGATGATGAGGATGCCTACAGGCTGCTATGAAGACAACGGCGTGTGGCGGTGTGCAGTGTGTGTGCACTAGAGGCAGACAATTAAATCAAGCAGCAAAGGGGAATACATGCACAATGCTGCACCATTAAAAAGCAATCGGCGTCTCGTGCAGGGTGGCAGCGGGCACGCCTGTACTTCGCCTTGTGCAATAATGAGGTTTGTAAATCTCACAACAGGGCTGCTTTGTTTCCTGAAAAAAGCCTCTGGAGCTCCAAGAAGAATCGGGATGATAAAATGGAATAAGATTTTATCTCAGGTGTCTTAAAGGGCCATGAGGATACTTTCAGCCTGGGTATCATTGAGTGCAGGCTGCTAATTTGGAAATGATCTGTCATAATTAGGTGTAGAAGTCGTGAGTCTATATGTAGAGTGATGATGGCAAATACCACAAAAATGAAGCCAAACACACCTGTCAACCCAATCACAGGCAAAGTTCAGCTGTTAATAACCCCCTTTTTTATTGCATCAAATAACAATTAAACCAAACTTAACACAAAATGAATGCTTGAACATACATCAGGGTGATACGAAGGATTTTTTGAAGTGTCAAGTTTTTAATTTGGCCCACGTCCCATCTGTTAACATGGCGGGAGCGGGATTTATGACCTATATTGCAGCCTGTAAATGGCTGCAACACACAGCCCATATAGGAAATGAACGCATCATAAAACCCTTAGCACACTTGGGCTGCAGTTATGTAAATAATGAGTCATAATAACTGAGTCAAATCAGGTTTTCATGATCTCCTGTGAGATCGGGACAAAGTCCTTACTGCTACAGAACCTGCCTGAGAATTGTCCTGCTTTTAAGTCATCTTCTGTATCAAAGCATTCAAGTGGTAGTTGTCTGAGCATCTATGACTACACTGAAATTAAGAACTGCAAACAGCTAATTCGGCTTTTTACTTTTATGTGTCAGTTTGACAGTAACTATATAGGCCTCTAGTTGTAGCTGAATCAAAAGCAACACTATACTTCCTGTTAACATTCCCAAAGCATCATGGGATTTGACGTTCCACAACTTACAGAGCAACAATTATCAAACTATAACAAAGACAAACACAACATAAAAACAAAGAAAGGCCAAATCGAGTTTTGAGTTTTAATTGCTTGAGGTTCCTCTCCCCGTTAAACCTCACGGCAAAGAACCAGCCATTCAAAGCGAGTCACATATGCTGTAACGTTGGCATGTGTTGTTGTTTGTGCACATGTCACTGAAACAGATGATTTACGAGGAACAAATAGGGTGTGGAAACACAACTGAATAATTCAACTAGGCCTGCGGTAAAAACATGTGTGTGTGTGTGTGTGTGTGTGTGTGTGTGCGTGTGTGTGTGTGTGCTTAGATGCATGGATGATTTACAAGCAACGAGTGGAATTTAATTACGCAGCAACCGAGAATCTTCGATTGGATTGCGAATAAAACTGGATATCTCGACACACCTTAAACACTCATTTTCAGAGCAAGAAACTCCTCCACTCAATTTCAAATGAAACATTCAATTAGCACTGATAAGTTAAAAAGAACCAGAGATATTGCTAAATCCATTGGAGAGTAATTAAAAAACACTTCAATCAATTACTAAATCACTGCTGAACCCAACGGAGTGGTGAGAGTGATTCATCACACGATGCAATGTTGGAAGATCCCAATTAAAGACCGCAAAGAGCAGACCGATAGAAAGTGGATTATGATGGGTTAGTCTCTGAAAACTGCATGACGAAACAGTGTGACAGAGTGAGAGAGAGACATGAAATCTGAGAGTAAAACAGAAATGTGGAGCGAAAGAAGAGTGAAAACCAACATTAGATTTTCTCCCAAACACCACATTTCAGGCTACATTCCTCTGCTAGTTTCTCAGAGAGACGAGCGGCTGGAGACTCAGGGACACAGCAGGGGCGACACCATTGAATTCCACTGAGGCTTCTGGAAAGCATCCAGAGCGGAGACGAGGACGGAGCAAGGAGAGAGATTAAGAAACACTTCACCTATTGAAAAAGAGAGCCCGGTGCAGCGTGCTCCCACACACACCCTCGACCACGTCCAAACACTTTCGGAGTGAAGTTCCAGCACCGGGTCCAGATTTGCGACAGAGATTGAGCGCAGCAGCTTTTTACCCTTAGAAAAGGTTCAATAAGGAGCCATGGTTAACACTTATCAAGGGGGAGAAATCTCATTTAGGATACTGAAGTCGACACTTGGATTTAAGCTACTTGCTGAACCCACTTCCACAGCACTGGTTCCCAGACTCTCATGCTGAGGAGTCGCTTAATTCCAGTACACATTTACATCAACAAAAACAAGGGCATGAACAAACTGCCTTTAGACTGTAATGCAATCAAGAAGCAGCTTGAATTACTCCAATCTGACTCTCTATTATGTGGAGTGTTTCAGGGGGAGAATTCATGCCTTCATTGCTCGAACACAAGCTGCCTTAGTGGTGACTATCACCTACGCCTTGGGAAAACCCCTGACACAAGCAAAGTATTCTCCTCCATCATCAGGTGCAGATTTACGGCAGTGCGGACAGCTGGAAAGAGAAGCCACAATATCTAATAACTCTGTACATGTCTGGCTCATTCTGTACAAGGCTCCAGGGTGCACGTGTCCAAAAATCAGGTGCAGCTCAAACATTTTTTTATTGGTAGCACCTTAAATTTGGTTATTGATTCAGTTTATTTCTGAAACAACTTTGTCACAATAGACACAATAAACCCTTAATTAAACAGTACTCTCAGGTGGACCTAAATTATGTCCAGGTGCACCCTAATGAAGAATTAAGTGCATCAGTGCAACCATTGTGAAGTGTTCCTCTGGAGTCCTGTCATAACAAAGAAAAGACCAGTAAATAGGTCATTTCGGTCCATGATTACTTTCTGAGTGGCGTCTTGTGCGCCCCTCACTGCCTCACTTTCTTCTTATCAAGCATAATTCAAAAGTAAAACCTCATACCGCAGGGAAAATTATCTGATTGTGGGAGAAAGAACAGCTCCTGTGTCCAAAACCAACATGTATCACAAAATTATTATTATTTTTTTAATTATAATTTATTTTATTTTTTTTACTGGACAATCTCGGCCGGATTCATTTTTCAAACCCAACAGGAGCTCTAAATGAGTTTTGGCCACCGTCCAGGGTGTCTGGTTGTGATGATAAACCTTGCAGCATTTGGCTAGCGGCTGATGTTAATTTCCCATTGTGTTTAAAAACAACAGCGTTGAGGTATTACCATGTAAAAACTGGAAGTGTGGTGGCGGAGTCCTGAAAGCTGAGATATTATTATAGCCTGTAAAGCATCAAATACAGGAAATAATTAATATCCTACTCGTAAGAAAGGAATGACAGGACGAACTTGTAAAAACAGCGGTGAAATCTTCACCATAAGCCCCTCTCGACAGGCTGCTCCAGACCTAATCCACAAAAAAACGACCAATTTGTTGCTGTGGTTTTGTGTAGCACAGTGCAACAGAGGTACAGTGATTACCCTAAATGGGGCCCAGCTCTTCCACTGTTGGCTTGACTGGCCCTCCTCACTGGGGACCTCATTCACTGCAATTACTAAAAGGATCCCATCTGCAGCCAAGCAGAGCGGACAGTGTTTGCTCATTCATTGGCTACTGCCGTAATGCAAAAGGCTTCTGTGGGAGTCGGATGTGCGCCTGTATGCATCTTTCTCTCCGGCTCCCAGTGCTGCAATCACCCCCTTTCTGCGTTTCCTCGGCAGGGGCCCTCTTCATTTCTTTCTCCCCCCTCATCCGTCTCCGTTTCAGAAGCGGCCCAATTGTCTCTCCATCAGCAATACTCTTCTCACTGAGCAATACTCGCCGTCTAGCTCCCTGGTTCCCCTCCTCCCTTGCTTGGAGGCAACTCCGTCTGTGGCCCTGTCTTTGAACTCAGCACGTCTAAATGCTTCCACGTGGCTCCATGCACACACCCACCTTAATAGTAAAGTTTAAAAAAATGCCTGCTTACTTGTTTATATCTCACTCTAATGTGTTGCAAATAAAACCAATCCTAGAGAATGCCAGTATGAAACTTCATAGATTCCCATGGGGTTATTCTCTAAATTTGCCCCACAGGAAGGTCAAACTCTTGGGTCAGCTACAGAAAGAAAAATAAGGAGTACAAGTAGTGGAGAGGAAAGTCAGTCCACAGTCAGAAGTCCCTCATTGAGGTCTCTGACCACAGGAATGAGACAGTGGATGCCAGCCATTACATAATACAGCACAGCTCGTCTCTGTGCGGCTCTGGATCTGAGCATGCTGCATCCACATGTTTCTCAAACTTCAGGTTGAGACATCACATAGAATCACACAACGTTTCCAAGACTGATATCTTGATTTTTTTTTGTGTTCCATCCCCAAGCTGACAAACTATGACTAGCAAGTTGCTGTTCGGGTAAAAAGGTTCAGCCAGAAAAAGGCCCAGAAACAATGATGCACGAATGTTCTTGATAACGTTCAATAGTTCTGTGGAAGTCGGTGGAGTTACTCAGGAAGATGAATCACCCACGAATTTAAATGATTAAAAAAGACAATACATTATTTAGTTATGTTCTTCTCCCATCTATGAGAGATTCATGAAGAGGGCGATATTACATCCGCAAATCTAATCAAATATTTATTTTAATAGGGCTGTAATTAACTAGACTTAAGAGAGCTCATCTGCAGGGCAAGTCACTGCCTGCACACATGCCCTCACTCTATACGAGTCCGTGCATATTGGCCTATAAACTCACATATCCAAGTAACATGGTTTAATGTGACCCTTGTGGGCCCGTGTAAGCAGCATCAGTATGGGTTTAGTGTGTCACGGTGCTGGATTGAGCAGGCTTTTAACACACACACACACACAAACACACGCAGAGCAGGTCTCTCCGGACGATGATGAACGAGGCCTGCCAAAGCTACTGTTAGTTCTGTAAGCGCTCCAGGAGAGCAGAGAGACAGAAAGAGATTACTCGGAAGATCAGAAGCGAGGGTTTGGAGACGGGACGGGGAGGAGAAGAGAGGAGAAAGCTCGCATCAGCCGAGCTTGAGACGATGGCTTGTAAAACCAGAGATCACAAAGCCAGTGTCTGAGCCTCACCCTGAAAAGGCTACACTTACTGACTTTAAACATCACCTTGGATCTGCCCACACATCCAAACCACTGCGACTTAGCTGCCAGGAGTCCTGCCAATTTTAGAAGACATGGAGAACCACCATCATGGCTCTGGCTCCGGCTCCGAGCTTTAAAATACACTCTTTCTCATCTCTTATCGTTTTGTCTCTCCTCAGTGTGAATGCCAGGAGCGAAAGCACACTCTAAAAAAAAACTGATGAAAACTTTGGAAATAACTAAATCTCAGCTGTGACTAATGGCCTTCAGGGTAAAATACTGCGGTGGTGGAGATACAAACATCTCAAAATTAAATGTGAGACTAAAAAGAAAAGTTTGTTGTTCAGCTCAAAAGCTCGAAAATAACTTTGCGACTCAGTCTGGACAAAACTGTAGCCGTCTGGTTCCGTGCATACTAATTCACTAATGGGAGGCTGCATTCAAACTAATTTCCTCTGCTCTTATTACAGGCAAATAACTGAGGTCTCAGCTGTGGAAGCACAACAATGAGGCAGTCATACCTCTGTTGTGGAGGAGGGATGAGACACAGCTAAGCAAAGATTCCTTTAAAGGAGCAGTTCTCCCAGAAATAAAAATTCACTATCTACAAACCTTTGTGCCGACGAAAAAAACAATAAGCTTAAATCTTCACTGTAGCTCTTAAGCTAATAGCCTTAGCATGCTACATGTCTGAAGTGACTGTACAAGCTGAAACGTGCACTCAGGGTGTGAATATATCAAATCAACTTAAAATCTCTGGGCTTCCTGACACTTGGATTACACCAATAAAACTTTATAGAGCCATTGTCTTTTTGCTTTTCTTCTGTTTTAATAAAAGTTCCCCATCTTCTACAGATGTTGGTTGAACTGCTCCTTTCAAAACGCTAGAGGAATATGTGCAATCAGATCAAGATAGACAACAACTCAGTGGTAATGAAAGCCTGTCACTGCTCCTTTTGTCTTTTAAAACACTTCTTAAGAAAAAGGTGTGACTGGCTCGCTATCTCCCCTTTCTCATTCCTTTCATATCAGCTCCCTCCACATGTATCACTTGCTCCCGAGGCAGCCGACAGCACAAAGGCCCATCCATTTGAAATGTCAACTGCACCGCGTCGCAGCTGAGGAGTGAGAGTGTGTGCATAATATGGTGAGGGACTTGTAGCTCATTTATCGCCAGCCTCGGGGGAACTGCTAGTCTATCAAATGATGTTGTCTATAAAGAGCTTCCATCATCGTAATCCTCATAACCCTGCCCCCCATGGTCCCGTATCTTCATCATTTCACTTTATTAGGCAAGAAAAAACACACACAAAAAAACACACGAGGTCAGGAGCCATGCAGATCATAAAGCCGCAATCCAATCATGCAACGGAAACCACAGTGATCTTATTGCGCCTGAACACACACAACTCCCCCCCACACACACAGTCCTGCCCAGCATCTCCTGCTACCAGACAGTTTGGTTTTAAAGCTTCTGACGTCCACCGAGAAGGTCAATCTTGATGTGGATATATTGGATGGTCTTGCAGGGATTAAGGTCAAGTAAGCAAGCCAGACGAGGAAGAGAGAGCCCTCCCTCAGTATCATATCATCTTTGAGACAGGAAAAAGGAGACACATCTGAACCAATAAGAGGGTGTCCGTAGGGAACAGACTTAACTGAGCTCAACTGCACCGCAGGGAATCATCAGGACATCTCTGTCATCATGAATATTGAGATCTTGCAGATGTCTGTCGTGACCTCAACGAGAGAATAAGATGTGTGCAGCTAAACGTATAAAGGCTAAAAATAAAAGGATAGGTATGAAGAAATGACAGGATCAAAACACTACGTAGAAGGAAACATGTAATTTTAAAGGGAATGACTTTGTTTTGCTCTTCCTTACTGGCCTCAGTTCATTTTGTCACATTCCAGCCAATGGTTTGACACTATTTCACTGACCTACAGGTCGCGCTAAAACATCAAGAAATGCATCAACGAAGAAGGCCTAAATAATGTTCCAGAGAAACTGCAGTTTTTAGAGATTGTTAATGAAACAGGAACAAATAGAGCATTCACTGGGGACTATTTCAGCTGCCACACATCTGGTGCTCTTGTGAATACTGACAGCAGCGGGACAGATCACACTGCAATATCCATGTTCAGCATAATGAAGGCACGTGTCAACCCAGTGCAACAGTGTGGCTCATTAATGTGTTTCTAATAGCTCCCGCTCACAAGACAGACACGGTGTAAAGAAGGGATTGCACCGCTAAATCAGAATTTTCTATTCAATTATGCCACTCCACATGGGATTAGGAATTATGTTCAATTAAAGGAGCATTTGAATGCTGCACACGTTAGCCCCTACTTCCATTTAGAAACAGGTGGAAGCAGCTCACAGTGAAGTGCAGTCACTTGTTCCTTATTCGCTGAGTTTTATTAATCTCCACCACACAAACCAAAATGGCTTCCTTTGGAAAATTCCCCCCACAATCCCTGCTGTTGTGACCTCATGATAAACCGGGAGGAATCTGGGGCAGGAAGACTTAACTGTGAGGGCGAATCATGCAGCAAAGTTTCTCTCCGACCTGCAAGTGGACGCGGATTAGAGCTTTCTTCCACAATGTTTGAATTTGATAGAAAAGGCACAACTAAGCTTTATGAATGGTTCCACTGATACTGAATTACATGAGAACAGGAGAAACCGACTCAAGGCAAATGTGTAACATTATTCACCATGCATGCAAATACACACACACACACACACACACACACCACATCCTCCCTGTCTTCAATTATTTACCAGGTGGGAGTGAACGACAATGTTCTGCACTCACACACTCCTCTATCACGCTGTTTCCATTCCACATTAATAATAAAGCCTCCAAGTGGCTGTGTGTGTGTGTCTGTTGGTGTGTAGTCATAGTGGTCTCTAATGCAGTGTGTGCAAATGTTTTATTGATGTAATATATACTCAAACAATGTCAATGTTCTCATGTTCAGCTCAGAGGAACAAGAGAATGACAATAAGTGATCAAAAAAATGTTAATTAGCAACAAGCAAATTCTCAACTGCAGAAGCTGAGCAGCATATTTTTTATGTCACTGCATGAAATGAAAAAAAGCTGCATTAGATTGAAATGCTCCTCTAATGGATTCCACGTTACCCCCCCTCATGGGAATCTGGCTAATCGAATCCGTTCATGGCGCTTGAGCCGAGGCTGCATTCCCGACTGGAAGGCAGTGGATACAGCTGATTTCATAACACCAGAAGTATCATAGCACAGAACTCTGAGGATGAAAGCAGTTGGTTTCAATCATGTGGATCAAAGATATGTCACTGTGGAACGCTATGGACATCATTTATTCATTAACGAATTAGTAAAACTGAAGTTCTGAGGCAAAGCTTTGTTCTTAGTGGAAAACAAATTGAAAAATGAGCCTGTTCTTCCTGATGGACAGTCGAAGCCTGCTGCTGGCATCATGATCCCACAGTAAACTTGAAGAGGTGCATTATGCAAGGACTATTACCAGAGCAACCACATACTCCTGCTGACTATAGCTGTTGTTTGCTAGTTTGCTCAGTTAGCCATGTAGCTAGCGGGTCAGACTGGGAGCTCACAGACCTTTATTTACACCATGAGCACTGAGCTTTGAAACAGGATGGGGCAAGCTGGTTAGCATGCTGCATAAGATATCTCCACAACACCGCACATAGATATAATACACAAAACTGCTTTTTCCTCAGAATCTGTCCATAATTTTTGAAGGATTTCAACTAAAATTCTAACATATTGCACCCTTAACTGGACAACAGAAGCTCAACTTGTGTGTAAACAGCCACATGCACTTAGAAACACATGGCTCAGCTTGACCAATTCTCCATTTAACACTGCAAAGAGCTAATGCTGATGCATGGAGGTACTGCCCACTCTTATCTTGGCCTGCATGTGCTTCATATTTAATGCATTCTTTAGGTGAAACTATGAAACATGCGCCATTTGCATCTGCATTTCTTTCCACTTTGCATGGGCGAACCACATCTTATTTTATGTTTAACAAGGACTGATGACAGAGGGCAGCTCAGAAAATGAAAACAACAAACTTCTTCTGAAAATGAATCATACAACAGAGGATCAAGAAAGAATATTTGCATATAAGGGCTATGGTATAAAAGGGCCATGGTGTAAAAAAATCGAAGGTGTGTAAGCACTTTGCTGGAAAAAAATGTATAAAAATTGACCACTAGAAGCTCCAGTCAACATTACGACATTGCCACAGTATGCCAGTGCTGGTACAATGAGTGTAAGGGGGGGTCTGTTGATAATAATAAAGATGTTTTGGATCTTTAAAATTACAGCCCCCCCGGGCTGAGCTTTTAAGATAACAGGCTCAGTTAATGAGCAAGCCTTCCACTTTACTTCCCTGCAGTGAGAAATTTCCCAAACGAGTGTCAACGTTACTGTAAGCTGCAGGCTTATCTGTCGATTCACACATTAGACTACACCTACTGCACAAATACACTGGAAGGCATTGTGGCAGGAAGAAGACAGATTAGGTGAGTCGAGCTCGGAAGACAATGCTTCCCTTATTTCACTTCCAGCACTGAAAACATTACAAGTCATTCAGTGGGTCACTTTCCATGCTTTTCTTCTCACTTCTCTCTCTTTATTGATTTCGTTCTATCCCTTTCACACTGCTTAAAAAGCCACTAACAGCTACTAACATCTTGCTTTTGTTTACAATAGGACAGTGCACAATCTGCTTTTGTGTCCAGGTATTGAGCAACGGGACTGAAAGCTTCAAAGCATTCAGGTTAGTTTGATAAAGACTTTGATAAAGAAAACCAAAGTAAAAGATACAAAAAAGTGACACAGCCACTGTGCTCGATGCGCCCTCTAAAAACAGAAAGGTCACTTGCTTAGTTTTAGTGATTTTACATGCTGCCTTTGAAAAAAAATTCATAAACTGTTGGTGTAATGTATAATAATGTGATGTATCGTTAAGAGGATTGTCTTGCAACGTACCTCTACTCGTGACTAACTCTAAGGTTCCCACCCCCGAGTTTTGTCGTAGAATGTTCAAATTTAGATCCTCAAATTATGTTCTTTCTGCCGTCTGAACCTTCATCCTTCCTTCCACCTCCACTTCATTATTATTCTCAGTGGAGTTTTTGGCTGGTTGACATTTCTCTCTTGTGACAGAAACCAACCGATTTCAACCTGGACGACAGTGTGTGAGACTGTGCATGCGTGTGTGTGCTGTTTTCTATGGTCCTGCTGCCATTGTCAGCTGTTGCGTTCTGCCTGTGGTCAGAGCAGTGACGTCTACAGATGTTCCACAGAGATAGGACATTTAATTTGGGTGTGTGTGTGTGAACGACAGGATAGAAAAAGATATGCAGACTGCTGCTGCTGCTGCTGCTGCTGCTGCTGCTGCTTTGTGGAGAACCACAAGCTCGCTGCTCTTGCATCAATTTGAGGAGACGTCAATTTAGGAGTTTGAAAAATGCAGATGACATCCCTCACACAAGACACCAGATCCCAGTCCTCTGTTGAATTGTGCCTCATGCACACGTCCTCAGGCACTGACACACTAACGACCACATACATTCTTGGCATTCTCACAAGAGCCAATTACGGCTCCCCAGACTGGCAGCTCTGGATGCTCGGCAAGCCGGCCGAGAGTCCGAGACAGTGACTCGCTGGATTCTTTCTTAATTATCATCACAAAAACTCCCCAGATCCTGAGCGCATAATGCAGCGGCTGGGTTTTCTAAAGCCGTGCAAATTGGCGAGGAGGGCACGCAACCAAATGCTCTGTCGGACATTAATTCAGAAATTCGAAACCACTCCCACCCGAGGACGACACAATAAAAGCCTGTGCAGCCATTTCTCTAAACAACATTAGGAAGCCAGGGAGCTGCTGCACACAAACACACCTCAGACTGGGATACAGTGAGAGGAAGAAAAAAAAATCAGGCTGACTCTGCACTGTGTGTTTGTCTGGAGGTGTGGCGTGTTTGGACGGGAAACTGGCTTTGATCCCACTTCCTGTGTATCTCCAGGAAGTGAGATAGGAGATAAAACTCAAGGTAAATAGTCAACTAGTAATGGATAACATAAAGACTGAGAGGAAAGTATTTGAATGACCCCACAGACAAACAAAATCTGGTGTTTTTACAGGTGAGCACCTGTGGCCATTGCTGTTGCCGTGTGTCCCCAACTGCTGGCTCGACTCAGTGACCTTTCAGTGAATTATTCTGCCTCTAAGGGTCAGAAAGAAGGAGAAGAAGCAGACTGGAAAACAGCCAAACCTTTACACCCACCTCACAATGTCATCCCTCTAACACACACACATTAGTATTACTCACCGATATCTGGAAGACTTCCTGTGTGTCATCGAGCATCTGCACCCTTATGGAGACTTGTCTCCCTGGAGCCTGGGCGGGAGGACGCAGGCCTGGCTCCAGCGTGGACACCCCGAAGCTCTCTGGGGCGCCCAGCCTCTGTCCGGCTGCAGACGGCCTGTCGGCTGGTTCCACCATGGTGACGGGTGTTACAGTGAGGGGCTCTCGGGCTTGCACTTCAGGACTGGAGAAGGATGGAAAAGAACAGCTTTAGATTCCTAAAATTCGGGGTTGCAGTTTTTGTCTCTTTATGTGATTCAGTTCAGTCTGTGATTTTTGGTATTTTTGGCGCCTTAAACACATAGTAGACAGTTTAAAGACAGAAGGGTCAGGCATTTCCTCCAACAGAGCTTTTACATATACCCTAAATAGCATGGTTACATCATCATCCTGTGTGTTGGTAAATTCATATAAACACTATTTCCTTGTATGGTATCCCTGAATTATTTTTACAGGATGGTCCAAAGCCTTTTCTGGGTGTGGTACATGAAATATACATGCATATTTTAATGAAAAACTGTTGCTTTCTGGAATAAATGAGGAGGAAAATACAACATTTGTCTCGTATTTAAAAAGTAAGTAAGCATTCTGTTGCTTGGGGGGGAAACTTTCTACTTAATTAGCTCAAAAAATGTGTGAAAAACTCACCACACTCATACAGTTGCCTTGCCTTGCCTTGCACGGCATAAAAACCACCAGACATGTAGTCAGTGAGTTTTTCAGTGGTGACTTTATATCCCTCCAGGTGATGAAACCTTTTGTATAAACCACAGGCTAGAACAGCCTCGTTCAGTGTGACAGCTAAACAAATTAGACAATTCACAGAGAGGCAGACAGACGTGTCTCACACCTTCCCAGACACGCGCTTCTTCCAGCTGCAGCACATGCAGGTGGGATTTGCAGGCGTTTCCTGCAGACCAAACACACACTGCTTCACTTGGGACGGGTTCAGACTTGAATCAAAGCCTCACAAGTAGGGCAGATGAGATAGGCTCTGACAGCACACAAAAGACGCTCGCCCCCTCACACACACACAGAAACTTTTCAGCGCCCCCACCTTCACCCCGCACTTGATAAACCTCAACCTCAGACAATAAATTAGGCTCTCAGACGGTTGGTGATATCACGGCTGAGGAATGCTTTGAGACAGTGAGGGGGGCAAAGCAGGGATGAACTGAACCCCCGACATTCAAATAAAACAGTTTTAATTGTGTGTGAATGCATGGACACAGCACAGGAGAAGGAAATACGGAAATCTCTCATTTGTTGTCATCTTTTCGTTCATATCGATGCACATATCTTCATCACGACAGTTTTATTTATATTTATGCATACTATCATTAACATTATCTAATTGTTCTTTTAAAAGAACAGCTTGACTTTGTCCTGGCACTTTTTTGCAGGTTAGTGTTAGCCAAGTTTAAAAACACTCAAAGTTCAGTATTCATCTTGTTACAAACCTGCTCCGAGTGAACCCTCTTCCCAAGTAAAATCAATTAAGGACCTCTGAAAGTAGAAAACAGCTGTCATTTACATTTACATTTTCCAGTTCTTCTTTTAAAAGGAGAGCTTGAGCCTGACAGCTCTTTTCAGGCTAGGGTTAGGCAAGTTCAAATAATTTTCACCAAAAATACAGATTAAAGTGCTTCAGGGATTCACCTATAAACTACAAAAACACAGAAAATCAGATTGTTTCAGAGTTTGGTTTTTCCTAAACAACCTCAAAAAAGGATCTCTGAAAAAGATTCTCTTAACCACAATTATTTCCAGGACAATATATGGTCCTACAAAAGTAGTTATCCTGAGAGGAGTGCCCAGAGTCATTACATCCTTGCCTAAATCATTAAATCAATAGGCCATTAGGGACCTACTGGACATTGTGATTAACAGGTCGTTAGATCTTTCTTTGTAGTCACAGACTAAAGACGTCCTCTCCTAAGCAGCATACATCCCCATTTAAGAAAACACCCACCCTGCACTCTGGCCTGCTACATTATAAACAGGCTGTTCTAAATATTTAGGGACAAATGGGTGGTGCAGAGCCGGGGGAAGACTGACATCAATCTCTCCATGATGGCAAGGATCCACCCTGCAAGACGATCACCGTGTCCAATGCAGGGTCCATACTTCAGGACCAAATTGAGTATGTCATCAGACGGACGGGGTTGTCCGATTCAATAGTCTCCTCCAAAATGTACCTCAGAACTACAGCTTTCTTTTGCCAAATTCTGGTGAGTAAGACTGGTGTATAATTTGTGGTCTTTTGTATACAGATCCCAAAATCCAATCAGTGCCGGTCACTTTTCTCTGTGAGGCTGAGGCAAGAAGCAGGATGACACGATGCTGAAGCCTCTGCGTACTCTGCAGGTCCTTCATTCAAACTAGAGCTGAAACAATCTGATGAAGGAATCTGCGACTGTGTCAGTGGAACTAAAACCAGATATTTTTGACTGATCATTGGACAGTTTGTGGCCTGAAACCAAGTATTTTTAACAAGATCTCGGGACATTTTCCAGCTGTGTTTGTGGCAACAAACAAAATATTTTAGATGACATGTCGGGACAGTTTGCAGCCAATAACTGGGCAGTTTTAACGAGATGTCCAGACATTTCTGATGCCACTTTAGTTGAAACAAAACCAGATGTTTGTGATGAGATGTTGGGACAATTTGCAGCCAAAACCAAGGCGTCGATTGTTTGCAGACCACGAGTTGGCATGGATAGGGTTGGTTGGTCAGACAAAGAAAAAGGACCCTGCATGACATCACTTTGGGTTTTAGGAAAATCTTGATGCGCAGTATTTTCTGGCATTTTAAAGGCCTTACGACTCATCCAGAAAATCAGCAGTTTGAAGACCCACTGCAGAGCCCTCAGTGCTCTGAAGGGCAGATAGAGAAGGAGAAGAGCCCCTGGATCTGGCACACAGCCAGTTAATGCCTCCAAGCTCCAGTGGAGCCGCTCTGTAGCTGACCTCTAACCTCAGTGTGAAAGTACACTTCTTCTTCCTGCATCAGTTACCACAAAAACATACTGCATCCTCCTTGAGGAAACTAAGAAAAACCATATGCAATGATGTGTATTTGCAAATGAACTCCACCTTTGTTCTTTCACACCTAATCTAACCTAACCGTTCAGTGTAAGTCTTGCTAATCCCTCCGTCTGCACACACACACAAACACAAACAAGCGCCCCTCTTCGCCTCAGTGACAAAAGCTGAAACTGGAAACTGGAGCCGGGCCAAAGAGGTGACCTGACGATAAAAAGGACCTGACATTCAAGTTACTCATTACACCTGTGGGAACGTTTTGGTTGTTCTTGTGTGCTACTTCCCCAGCTGCACTGAAAATAAAGGCCCTGCTCGGATGTTTATCAGGAGGCTCAGTGTCGGTTTATGTGTCTGACAAGGACTCGGACTGACAGTGAAAATCACCCTTCTTTCAGGAAAGATGTGCTTGAATTATCAGCTTTCAAGACTTTACACTTCGCTCAGCTGGGGATCATCCTTCAAAGGGAAACAAGTGTCAACTCAGAGCCGCTTTTAAAGCTCTACCTAATCATTCACTAACAAGCAGGTGCCAATTACTGCGACAAACATCAGTAGGTCATATTCTACAAACGGCAGGGTTGCTTTGTTGCATCGCAGGTCCCTCTACACAGACTCATCAACAGGTTGCATATATGGCTTTTAAAAAAGAAGAGTTCACATTAAAAAAAGAAAATGCAGAGGCGCTAACCATGAGTAGCAGCCCCACAGTGCACATAAATATATAGCATGCCAAGCTTGCTAAGTATGTTAAAGTCTTGAATCTCTGATAGAAACACTGCTACAAACTTAGCTTGGCACTGTAGCAGATATCCACTGTGTCCATCACATGATCCTTTTTCAGTTTCATCTTGTGACCTCACATCCTCTTTTATAGCACAGTTTCTGTTTTTGGCCCGCCGTCTCGTTATTTATCTCAATATGCTCTGTTCACACCGCGCTCAGATGGTTTAGTGTCTCTATCTTCGTGTTACTTTGATGATCCGCATATCCAAGTGTTGATTGTGAAACCTGTTTTATAGCTGGCAACTACTGCCTGTTATGCAACCGCCATGTGAATACTGTCACCCAGATAATGTAATGCTTCATTTACACTTCAACATATGCCCCGTCTTCGTTTATTTAAAAACAATTACATCCCAACAAATGGATTAAAAATATCAGTGACCTGTTAATTCCTGCAAAACATAAAGCCTTCTTTGTAGATGCGCACACACACGCACACACACACACATACACTCACATCCGATTTCCCAGAGCCAGGCTTCCCTCTCACAAACTCTTGGGAAACTTTCAGCTAACACCAGTTCAAAGGCAGCTTGAGAGAGGCCTCGGTCCCTCCGAGTTAAAGCCCCTCTGCTGGAAGCTCCCACAGTGGCTTCCTTTGTGCCTGTGTGACCAGCTCGCTCTGTATTCCTCTCTTGCTCAACTAACTCCATGTATAATCCCCCCTCGGCCCTTTTACTGAGGAGATGATGAAACCTCTGCTTCCAAATTTCCACTCTACAGTTTGGGGAATTGGTCCAAAATCGGGGGTGACACTAAATTCAACTGTATAAATCAATGCAGTCGACTTTAAGGAGTTTGTTTATGTGGAAAAAGTCATTAAAAGGATGGCTGTGTTGTGTTTTGGTGCCACTGCAGCTTGAGGGATGAGCTTTCTGCACAAAAGGACTCCCTCACTATAGTTGCTGTTTCAATATCCACTCACCTGCATGCTGATGGAATTGAATAGATTTGTAATGGAGACAGGATGCTTTATGTAGACTAATAAACAGTACTGTCCAGAATGACATCAGTGCACTGAAATAATAAACCTGACTTAGGATTTACTGATTATTAACTATTCCAAGCATCTTTTTCTGCATTATAATCTTTTAAAAGATAAGAACCCAACTGATACATCGGTCAAGCTCTATACCACACATTCTTTAACCATTCCAAGACCTGGAGCCTACATTACCAACAACTGCAACTTAACCACTGAGTGACATCACTGCTGAATTTGAATTCAAGACAAAAAGAGTGCAGCACATCACCGCTGGCTAGTTATATCAGTTAGACGTGCAGTTAGCAATCTGGACCAGGAGCTGCAAGCACCACAGAAGTGTCACGGTTTGTTGTTTACACTACTAACAAAGAAGCTTTTAATAGTTGGGGACCAGGGCTAGTGGATTAGCATGCTAAACATGCTTTGGAACACAATACAAAGACATCGCAACATAGAAACTTTCTCCTTAAGGTTGATAATTTTAATATTAGCCACGTTGAAATCAAAGGGGAAACTGCAGGAATATGAGATCATTTGGAAAAACAGAGTGCAGATTTCCACCAGAAAATGACAAGTTAAACTGTGCGATAAATATTCATAAAAGCAAGATCAACTTACTCAGCTATTCCCAGACCATCTGAGCATATTGCATTCACTGAAGACCACTCTGGGGTATGACCAAAATACCTAAGTAAGTTGCCATGCATTAAAAATATTTACCACTTACAGTATGTTGTCCTGAGGTCAAGGATGAATCTAGGGAAAAGAAAAGCTAAGGACCATAACTGGAGTATATCCATCACCAGACTGCATTACCTGTTGCCATTTTTTTACAACCTGGAAACCACAATGAATAAACAAATTGCTATCTCAGATGAAAGATGACACCCGCGTGCAGGTGAGGGTGAGATCAAGGCTGCAAAACAGATACCAGGTTTTTATCAAGGTGACACTCTCCACCCGCAGAGCCATTAAGCTGCTCTACTGCCCTCAGGAGACTCTCTATTGTGAGGAGGACCATTTCTCCTGGTGTTGACGCCGTGATATTGATTACAGCAGGGCACCCGAGCATTAGCAAAATGAGGTGACAAAGCTGGCCGTGGGAGGGGTGCACAAAGAGAAGATGCCCCTAGAGATCAATGAAAGGAAAGGGGATTTGCTCATCAGCTTGTGCAAAGACACGCTCTATGCTATACAAGGCGCACACATCAAGAGTACAGTTGGCAGAGTGGGAGCTCCAGGATGTAGGTTAGCAGAGTAATCCTTTAGGCCAGGGTAAAGATGTCAGTGGGCTAAGGCAACCTGATCACACTCAAGAGACAGGGTTAGAGAGAGAGAGAGAGAGAGAGAGAGAGAGAGAGAGAGAGAGAGAGAGAGAGAGAGTGTGTGTGTGTGTGTGTGTGTGTGTGTGTGTGTGTGTGTGTGTGCTGACAATGACAAGCCTATTGTGGGGTTTTGTGAATGGAAAAAAAAAATCCACAATGGAGCTGTTAAAAAAAAAAAAACATCACTTAAAGTATAAAAAAAAATCCACAAATGATTAAGTTTCTAAAGAGGCTGCTGTGGATCAGATGTTATGTGAGAGGGCTCTTCGTGTCTATGTTTAATCTTACAGTAACAGAAGCTCTGCTGGACCTCCTAAAGCTCAGCCGATTAAGGAAAACGAACAGGCTGGCTTGCAATGGAAGCGAGCTTATACTTAAGATATCGGGCCCATCAAACATCACGCACACAAGAAGCCCAAAGCCTTAAACCGGAAACGCTTTTTGCAACAAATCTAGCACCATATAAACACAAGTGTGCACTGCTACACTGCTACGTGTAACCTCGCTCATAATCCCGGATAGCATGCTTTCCTTACCCCCGTCTTTCTTCAGGATCCACAGATTGTCCGTCAGTAGGAGCTGACACACGGTGTAAATCCCACACGGCGCTGTTGTAAGTTTATTTCGGATAATAAAGTCCTCTTCCTCGCCGCCGGACCGCTCCCTCTCAGGTGGGACGTGGTTTCTGTGCGGTAGCCATTGAGACCAAACGTGGGAAACCGTGCCGTTCAAGCTTTCTACTGGAACAATAAAGAGCTCCGCTCGCACACACCGCCTCCAGCAGCACGGGCAGCCCGGCACCACGGTGTCAGGCTGAGGGGGAGAAAGTGCAGCCAGGGCGGGGCAACAGCGACATCGCCCGGTGGTCCAGGGTAACTGCAGTGTGGAGAAAATGGGTTTATCACAACTTCCATTTAAATACATTTGACAAGAGAATATTCATCATTCAAATTCATAATACAATACACAGGCACAGTGGCAATGATTTTCTCCAATGAGTGTTTTGACTTTAAGAATGTTTATAGGCAACCTCCTTTAATTTTGTTGACACAGCGGGGGCTCAGTCATCGAGTTTATATGCCTTTCTGATTACAAAATTCAGTTTGTCTTACAGCCTGTACTCAGTAAATATAATAATTCTTCCATATTATGTTTGGCATTGTCCTAAATTAGGGTGAATGTCAGGACAGTCGGGAAAACGTATTTGGCCCGTACGGGGATCGAACCCGCGACCTTGGCGTTATTAGCACCACGCTCTAACCAACTGAGCTAACCGGCCATGTCGTGCAGGGGAAAAATTTTACTTTTTATCCGCGACTGAGACCTTACAGTATTTTAGCTGGCGTTCTGTCCACGGAGGAGCATCAGCAGGGTCCGTTGCCATAGTTACCCCGGAGAGAGGGCGAGCCTGCTCACGTGACCCAGCAAGATGGCGACCACAATGTAGAATGGATGTGGATGTGAGTATTATTAGCTAACCGTGAGATTAATAAATCGCTGTTTACTTCCCCAATAGTGTAAGCTGTCGTTTTTGCGCTCTCGTTGTCTTACAGAACAAATGTTTTTTCTTCGTTGCGGTGTAAAAAAAAGATCACCCGGTGGCGTTTTTATCGTCGGATCAGCCCACCAACTAAAGTAACGCTGGAGCCGCTAACGCTAGCTCTGTTACAACCTGAGCTTCATCATCTTTTATTGTTTATCATTACTCAGCTCTTCTCGCTTCAGCCACCTCAGCTCCTGCATCGTCACCGCTTTGAACACCGTCACCTCACTCCGCTTTGTCTGATTCTCTTTCAGGATTTGAACTAAGTGGGTCCGTTAAGCTGGGAATTTTTGGATGATTTGCTGGGCTGCTGATTAATTGTTCATCTTCATCATATCACAGAATCAAGATGGCCCTAAATGTGTTTGGTAAGCAAGCAGCACGCCTAAGATGACGGTCTTTGTGCCTCCATCTGACTGGATTTATGTGTTGTTGTATTTTGCTTAGCTGTGGCTGGTCTATTTGTTTATAGTCTACTTACCAATGTGGTCAGATACAAATTTACTACAATCATGTTTCTTTACATATTTTACTAAAATTGGGAGGCCACTGGAAATCTTATGAAGAATCACTACAAGTTTGAGGCTGAACTTTACAGTAACAGATGTTAACAGTACATCAGCATTAACATTACCTGTTGTGGTTTAAGTGAGGACATATTCATAAATTCACAGGTTTTTGAATAAACCTTTTAAACAAACTTATCTTAAAGGATGACACAATTTCATACTGTTGTACTGTGATTATATGTGGCGGACCCTGCCACCTGTCTAGCTTCCAACAGTGTTTTGGGGGCCTTGTTTTCCTCTGAGAACAGCCTGTTTATTCAGTCATGGACAAAAGTTAAAATTTATAAGTTTTAATTTCTTCTCCAAACTACATAGTTTACCTGTAAAGTGCCAATTATGTAATGCCTCAGCAATAATAACTAATTACATCATATGAAACCATACAAATATTGACAAGGCCCTTTCTGCAACATGATACATACTACTGCTTTTATTTGGGCAACATTTTGAATGCAGCACTTACTTTAAAGTAAGTAAAGGTATTTTTATATTGTTGTATTTTCGGACCACTAGCACCCCCACCCCCCCGTTTAATGGGACTGAATTATTGCATCTTATTTTGGTAGGCTGCCAAAAAAGATGTGGTGGAGGAAAAACAGAACAATATTTCTCATCGAAACAGAGCAGGGCAGAGGTATAAACCCTAACAAAAAATAGAAACACTCAACTAAAGTGCCAAAGCATCACAATTGTCCTTGCTGTCCATCATTTAGAAAGCGCTTGGTTTTATTTCTTTCCACCTCCTGCTGCAGACAGTTTGAGCTGTCAGTGGTCTGTATGTTATGTCTGGTTTCTTGTGAGCATGTTGCCTTGAGAAAGAGGGTGAGACACTTCTTGCCCAGGGGAGGATTTGGAGTTGTTTTGAAGACAGGATACCGGGACGACAAGTGTTGAATAGATAAGGCTTGTGTAGTGGACTCAGAGTACACAGAGGCAGGAAACAGGCTGTTAGTTTTAGCCATGAGGAGAAGATGGAAGGACGCTTGTGCCTGAATTTGCAAGATGCTGGCCAAAGGACAGCAGAGTATTCAGATGCATTTTATTTCAATCTTTGAAGTGGTCTTTTTCCTGATAGTGGGAAATTGAGTCACTGCGAGTCACTGAATACATTTACAGAGTACAGAATTTGGAAAGGATTTCACAGTGAGGGACATGCAGTGAAAACGCTCAGCAGCTCCTGCAGAGTTCAGCCAAACTCCAACTGAGCGCTCGAGGCTAAAGATTATTCTGTTGTTCTCAGTGTTGCACAGACTCATGATGCGTACTCTAATGTTAATGTCAGTGTTGTCTATGGTCCACAACAGCTGAACAAGCAGAGAGGAAACGCTGTTATCGCCTTTGATTAATTTTAAACGGGTCAGCCTTGGGGGGTAACGGAGTATAAGAATGATAAACATCGGCGTGAAAGCTAATTTACATTACATTACATTTCTGCAAAGGGATATTAATGACTCTTTCACAGATTTTTACACTTCACAGAGTTGATCTAGTTATTAAGTCACCATTTAGATTATGTGAGGCTTCTTCTGTGGAAAAACACATTATCTATCAGACTGATATCCTGAGGCATTAGTGCAGAAAATAAAGAAAATAGACGAGATAAAAGTCTTAACTTTATATGTCATGCTTTCAGTTGAAGTAGCTTCTTTATTATTAGACATTGGTATTGATAATTACATACATTTCCTTTAGTATTGTGATTGCACCAGCATTTGTTCATGTTTGATTGACTGTAAAATGTCTGTTTTGCTCCCACTGTATTCTCAAATACTCTGTGTTCATTGATTTGTTATAAGGAATACAGGAAATGAGAGAATAATGATCTCATCCTGCTTGTGCCTCATACCCAAATTTAGACTGAACAGGCAGATAAAATCGGCACTGATCAATGTCTAGGTGTGTCCACTTGGGGGCACTGTTGCAGAGCAAATTAAGTTTGAGTAACTCAGCAGCTGCTGCTGTTCTTTTGTCCTCAGATCATGATGAATACAGGCCACCGGTGTGGAAGTCTTATTGTAAGTAATGCTGGAATGTTCATCTTTAAAATTATTACGCAGTTAAGATTCCTGTGTCCTCGTTCTTCAAGACATCTTTCATTTGTCTTGACTCGCTCTGTCTTTTCCTCCACAGTGTACCAGCTCCAGCAGGAGGCTCCTCACCCTCGCAGACTCACCTGCACCTGCGAGGTGAGAACACACTTCCTACTTTCTCAGCCAGCCCGTGTTTAATTAGTCTGTCATGTCTCGCGTTAATCTTGAGAAATCCAGTGTTGATTAATGCGATATGGCTGTGAAGCAGTAAAAATAAACCGGCTGTGTAGAAATGAGGCCTTGTGAGCAGGCAGACAAAAATCAACATTGTTCTATTTGAAAAAGCTTCATTTTCACCAAGAGACCAACTTAACGACAGATCTAATGGTTTCAGTTACTGCCAGTCGAATTCTTCAGTAAGTTTTATCATTAAGCTTTTTGGGTGTTGATTGTTAATCATCTGCTGTAGCTGTAACACATTTTTGTACACGGATATGATTAGAATAATGGTCTAAAAATATGTGAAAGTACAACCAACAGCGAACACTGATTATAGAAGATGGATACCCATTTTCACACATTATTAAGTGGTCAGACTTTATGAATCTTTTATCTGCACTGTACCTGGAAACTCTGAATTTTGCAGAATAAAGATTCTGTAAAGTTTCAGGAGATTCCCCAGACCCTACACGACAGATGAGCAAACCTAAGAATGTCCACTGTTAATAAACAGTAGCAACAATCCCGTGATGTATTTGGGTTAACACAGGAAAATGGAGCTGTCATCTGGGTACAGCCTTTGACAGATGTTTCATTTGAGTAGAAGCCAAAGCACCAAAGCACAAAGGAGGTCAGCAGCATCGATTTGAGAGCTCATTACCGTGTATCTTCACTTAAGTGTTGTTGAGCACTGCAGAGACTGTTTTAATTTAATTTAATTGTTGAAAATGAACGGCCAATATTTTGAGAATTGGTTAATTGTTTCAGAGTCAAACATTTGCTTATGAAATGTGAGGATTTGTATGTAAAAAAAATGTAGTGTAAAGTAGCAGAAAATGAAAACACCTCAAAATTGTACTTGAGTGAATGTACTTAATTAAATTCTGTCACTCTATATTCTCCAACATCACACACAGTTTCGGCTCTTGGTTTTACCAGCAGGTAAATGTGAGCGTTAACCTACTGGAACAATAATGGTATAGATGGGGCCTTGAGCAAGTGTGTGTCTTTGTTGGTGTGTGTTCTTGTGCATGTGTGCATTCGCTGACTCAGCTTGTGGCTGGGCTGATTGTTTTTGCGGTAGTTCAACAAAGCTTTGTCTTCAGGGAACACATCTGTTATGGCAGCAACTACGCTGTACCTTTTTAGCACTGCTGAAGGAAAGATGTGTTTGTACCTTTTTTTTTCTAAAGGCCTTCCTGTTCCAGCAAGTTTCAGCAGAGAGACGAGTTTTTATTTCTGAACAAAGCAACGTGTATTTAGTCGTCTTTATGTTCTATATAAGTTTAGTTTATGCAGGTAAGCCAATTTTCCTGCTGATGTCCACTAAAAGCCACGCTCCAGCACCTCAGCCCACAGGGGACGCAGCCACCAGATGTGTTTGTGTGATTGTGGGGGGAAGGCAAGGTTTGGGGGAATCCAAGTGGGATTAAAAAATGGGGGCTGCGTCTGGTGTTAATCTGTAAAAGACAGTCATCTCAGGGCCCGGTGGACGGATGTGAGGATGTGTGGGTGATTCCAAATGAACAGCTGCTGGCGCTGATGTCCTGGCCTGGTCAGGTAGTTGGTGCTGACCCAGTTAAAATCAGCAGACAGACGGAGTTGGAGGAGCCCCCCCACCTGCTGCCAACAGCCCCATGTTGTCTGCTGGGAGTTCAGCCATATGTGATTTAATGATGCACCAATAAGCACTTATCTACGGCTGTTTTTTTATAATTTGTGGCATGTCAGGGTGACTTTAACGTGTGGAGACTGTCCTTTAGCTGGTAGCTGGGAGACCTTGAGTTGCATCATTATTAAGCGTGAAATCTTGTCAGAGCAAAGCAATGCACCAGTTTACAAACATGAGGAAAGAATCAGCAGCAGAAGGAAGAGGCTCCGACACGATCATAAAACAATTAATGATGCATTTTGATACATCAAAATGTTTTGCTTCTACAAAAGACTGATTTTTTTTCTCACTCGTGTTATTTGAATAAGTCGATTTGTTGACTTGTGAAGTAGCCCATCAAGCAAAATTTCCAAACATACACATTCACCTCCTCCAGATTATTACAATTATAGTATTTTTTTGTTTCTTTCTGTTGCTTGTAAATTAAATAAATTTGGGCTTGAGACTGTTGGTGGAACAAAAAAGGAATTGGGAGATGTCAACTATGGCTCTGGCAAATTGTTCAGACTTTTCTCATTCTTTTTCTTTTTTCCTTTTTTTTTTGGCTGAAATTTAAAATGTGTTCAAGATTTGAGGCAAAGCTTCATGCCAGACATCTCTTGTTCCGCATGTTTAGTAAGTCTGTGAATCATAGTTCTTTCCAGTCCAAAGTCCTGAGTTATACCAGCGTCCTCTTCAATGTTGTGGGCTGACATTTGCCTACTGCTTACCAGTATTATCATAAATCTATTTACACTGATGAGCTGATAAGTGGAAAGCTCTCTATGGAGCTCTTAATTCACGCTTTATTAAAACCTAAGCTGACAGTGCTCGCAGTAGGTGCAGCACAGACACGCTGTCTGCCACAGGTGCCTGGCGCAGGAGGTTCAGCGTGTTGAACTCTTTACATAATTGTTCCAGTCGTTTCACTCGGTACCAAGTTATTTCATCATTTCATTCAAAATAGACTGTTTATGTGAACGAGCCTTGTTTTTCTTCCGAACAGCTCGCTGCCTGCAGCTCCGCAGCTCAGCAGCTCAGCAGCGCTCTGTAATGTGCAGTCAAGGATGTCTGCTGAGCGTTAGTAAGGGGTATTAGTGGGTCCGCTCCGTGCGTGGCTCGCCGGCGGGCCTCAGAGCAGTTTTGGTCCGTGTCCAGGGGTGCACGTGGATGGCTGCTAATGGAGGGCAACTTTTGACTCTGTTGTATTATTTTTTACACATTCGATTTTTTATTGCTGCTGCTGTTCACCACATTTATAGACTGTATGTAGACTGAAATATGCTGCTCCTGTACCTCCATTGTTGAGCGTACACGTCCTTCACTTTCCTCTCTTCCAGCATCTTTCATACACACACATAACAGGCGATGTAAATTAACATTCAGCCCTGTTTGCAGGGTGTCTGTTGATTTATTGGCTCACAGCAGTATTGTTGAGAACAACAGGAGCTTTTTTATCTGACTCGTGCAATATTCCTTTCACCCACGCGGTCACGAACGCACGCTTACTCGTAAAAGTCTGGGCACACCGTCTGTTTAGTTGTGGAGCAGGTGGCTTTTCATACATTGCGTTGTTGTTGGTGATGTTTTTGTGAGGACTTATTTAGTGCTCTGCATCAAAAGTTGGTCATCAACATTTTTGAGTGTATGGAAATCCCAGTTTTACCTTATTTCTGTACTGTTTGAGAGATTTACAGACTCCATATTTGTCTTTTTCCCTTCAGGTGGACAACCGACCTAAATACTACGGAAGAGAGTAAGTCGGCCATCTCTTTCTCTATTATTTATACGAGGCACATTTCCTCAGTTCATGTCGATGTGGAGTTGGAGAAGCTGGTTTCTTATTTTACTTGTGTGACCTGTTTCTGCTTCTTACGTCCAGGTACCACGGGATGATCTCAAGAGAAGAGGCCGACCAGTTACTTAGTCAGGCCGAAGGCAGCTACCTCATCAGAGAGAGTCAGAGGCAGCCGGGCACATACACACTGGCTCTAAGGTACGTTTCTGTCTGTATTCACATTATTTAGGGGCCATGCAAGAACAAAAAGCTTAGCTAGCTAGCCTCTCATTCGCTTCCTTCAGTGCTGTGACACATAAGGAAAATAGTTCTAATGTAAAACTGCTCACAAAAACGTCTGAAACTAGTACTGTTTCTCTCCTATCTTCAACCTAACTCACTCTGATAACCACTTTCATGTATAAAACCTGTGTAGGATGATCAAATAAATCATAAAAATATAAATTCTCGGTGCTTAAACAGTTATTAATCCTGATCTGTGTCTCAGACTTTGCCATTTTGGGTCCTCAAATCTGCTGGATTTGGGCCTGGAAAATTATTTAATTTGTTGATGTCTTTCTGTTCTTTTTTGTATTTTAAAAAAACACTGGATCCACCAAAGAAATTAAGTCCTTGAAAATAAGGCCAAAGATGATAACAAATGATATTTATCCTTTCCCTCACTTGTTCTGCTTCTTCACTCCTTGTTAATCCACTGACACCTTGTAGCTGTTTGACCTCCAGCAGCACCTTCATCTGTATCTGCATGGACCTGTGTGACAAGGCAAGAAAAAGAGAAGCCGTGTGAATGCTTAGCCTGTCTGGTCGTGTGTTCATGCCTCAGGTGCTGAGAGGTGTGAGGGTTTAGAGGCAGCAGTTGAGCTGTAAGCTGCTTGGCGGGGCTCATCTCCAAACTCACATGGCTCCACACGTCGTCTCCTACTGAGCTTTTCTCTCACTAGGAGGGGTGATAGTTTGTTGAAGCTGAATGAGGCGTCTTGTGTATCCTCGGTTCCACCCAGCTGCCCACTTTGCCTTAGCCTGGTTAGCTTTTCAGTCAGTTTTAGTTGAGTATGACCTATCATTTTCTCAGAGTAGGTGCCACACTTCTAAATGGGTGCTCGGCGTCATTCAAATTAGGTTTTGGGTCAGTTGCCTCTATTCATAGTCGTGTCACTCTTCCACCTGCCCAAGTTTCCGTCCCCATGGTTATAATTACCTTCCATAAATACCCCCTTCATAAACTAGAGTCCTGCTCTGGGTTTGCAGAAAAAGAAAGGTTGGATTTTGGGTTAATGATGTAGCGGTGCTGCTTTATCTCGCGGTGGTTTCAGTGCGATCTACTGAGGAGAAGATAATGTGTTGGCCCAGTTCAGGGTCTGTCTGTCTATCACAGCTCTATCACTCAGAGTTTGTAACATTTTTTTGACTCTGTGTTATCTTAGTGACAAGTTTTCTATATTCTTTTTAACCAGTGCTCATACAAAGTCTTGAAAGTTTGAAAAACGTTTAACTTTAACTGCTATGTTTAAAATTAGCTTGAATTCAAATATGATGCTTGACCATTTTAAACACAGTCCAACCCAGATGCTGCTGAATGTTGTCTGTCTCCTCTGTCTGTGGTAGGAAACCTGCCACCTGCTGCAGCTGTTACAGTTGCTAGATCGACAGAATCCCAAAGTTTTGACTGGCAAATCAATCCTAAAGATAAAGTGTTGTCCGCTGTTCCCTCTAGGTTTGGGAACCAGACGAGAAACTTCCGCCTCTACCATGACGGGAAGCATTTTGTCGGAGAGAAGAGGTTCGAGTCCATCCACGATCTGGTCACAGACGGCCTCATCACACTCTACATCGAGACAAAGGTGTGTGTGTGTCCATCCGTCCTTCAGTTGTCCTTCTTAACTGTACTCTACATTTGAATTCCTTAAAAAATTCACTTAACAGTCCTGATCAAGTGTTTATTAGTTTATTCAGACAAAAGAAATGTTAAGAAGAATATCACATTAACAGTAATCTTCTTCTCTCTCAGGCAGCGGAGTACATCGCTAAGATGACAATAAACCCCATCTATGAACACGTGGGCTACACCACCCTCAACCAGGAGCCCACCCTTAAAAAGCTCCTACCGCTCAGCCCAGAGGCTCCAGACGGACCCGCTCCAGCCAAAGACGACAACAACGCTGAGGAAAGGGTGAGGACAAACACACAAGCGAGTTGCTAATCAATATCGTCGAAACTCATCACTCTATGCGAGAAATCTGAAATCCTTGAAATTGAATCTGTGTAGGAACTCAGGCCAGAAGCTTCCCTCCAATTAGCATATGTTTTTGGCAAACCGACCTGGAGGCTGAGGGGGTTTTTGGGGGGTTGGTTTGAATAAGAAATGGAGCAGTGTTGGCACAGACTGTTGGCTACACACCAAGTAATATTCCCCTCAGCTCTTAAAGCTAGCCATTATGAGACAAATTTAATCATTTATCAAGTCTCTCTGTCTGGTTGTTTTTGCTAATTTCCTTTGCATGTTGTATAAGACTAGAAAATAGTCAGTCGTAACTCAAAAGTAAGATCAGGAATAAGTGCAAATGTGTATGAAGACCGAGATGAGGTCTGGTTTTCAGGATGGATTGCTCCACACAAGGAACAAGAGATGAAGAAAGTTAAAAGACGCAAGTGGGAAGTGTTATAAATTAGTGTTTCAGTCCTGCAGAGGAAGGAATCAGTCATCTGCACTTTGAAGGATGAGTGGATTTGTGAGGTGGGCAGTGTGCAAAAATCACTTGGAACAACAAATCTCTTCAAAATATTTACAGAATGTGGTATAAAAAATTTTTAGATCTATGACGGTTTCTGTTTTAATCACTGTCAAAAGCAGGTCATTTGTCTTCTGTTGGTGTTTTCATGCAAATGTGAATCTTTCGGTTCAACTTTAGGAGTGCCTAATGTTTGCAGTTTTTACATTTTATTGTGTCATGCAGCATGGGACTCGCACTGGTTCTGGTCTCGGTCTTGACTCTGTCTTGGTGCAACACTGCTCTGAGGAGATACACTACGTCACTGCTCTCTCTGGTCGGCTGTCTTTTTAATCACGATGTTATGATGGTCAGGGATCAGTTGTCGATGACTGTCAGCCGTCAGAGCTATTCTCCAGCGTATTTTGGTGTCATTTAAGGACACACTGCTTCTGTCCTCGGCTGTCTGTCTGTGTGGGAGTTTCACACAGCACAGAGACACAGACTTCATGGTACATTCAACCTCTCCTCGCAAACTCAGAAATCTGTATTCAAATGTCTATAACTTATTTAAAAAACTGGCAAGCAGGCAAGTTTTGAATCGCATGTAATCAGGACCTCATGAGTCACAGTCGAATTGATTTAGAAAATCAGTGACGATACCCAGCTCTACTTTCTATAAATTCTGGCTTGCTAAGCGTGGATTATGCAACAAAAATGAAAAGAAATGCTGCAGAGAGTTGAAACCAGGGTAAAGGTGAGGGAAGTTGCTGTATGTACAGCACTAGGATGGAAGGATGAGAGTTGAGGAACACAGTGAAAGAAGGAGAAGGAGGAGGAGGAGGATGGATGCAGAGGAGAGATGGCCTCCAGCCAAGGGCTCTGCAGTAAAATTACATAACAGCAGCTTTGCCTGCAGAAACCTGCTATCTCCCAGAAGCTGACTACTTAATATTCAGGAACTGACTTTGTTGTTGGCTCATTAGTTTTCGTTTAGCTGTGAGATGATTGGTTTGTTTGGTGTTTAGCCTGTTTTAGAAACTTATTCTCAGAGTGTGAAAATCAATGTGGAGACGCGAGGTGTCTGTATGACGCAGGCGCTAACGCAGATGCTAATCACTGGGCAACAAGATCTCAGTCCTGCGGCCAGTTTTATGGGCAGGTGGATGCACCAGAATGAGGCTGGGGGTGCAGATTCAGTCATGCAGCTGCTGTAAAACACTTGTGTACACAAACACACACACATTGAGTGTAATCCAATGCACTGGATGCCGTTACAACACACACCAACAGGCTCATAACAATGTGTGCAATGCGTTTATCTGCTACACCAGGACCGAGCCTCCTGAGGCCTTGTATGACCTGCAGTGCATGACCACCACTGCACCTCATACATCACTGTCCACGTATGTGCATGTGTGTGCTTGTGTGTGTAATGGGGGTGGTCCCGTGTACGTGTGTGCTTTTCATAATTGGCTGGATTTGCAGACAAAGCAGTACAGCTGTGACATTGAGACCAGAGGTGGCTCTCTGCAGGGAAGACAAACGCACCAGAAAAATGCATATTTTATACGTTCATCGCCTTTTATTAGCAGGTTAAATACAGTTTTACGGTCCCCGTGGGGGCAATAAAGACATGGTTCTGGTGATGAGTTTTTAAATTTTAATTTTTAAGGCCTTGTTTTGAGTGCGAGTTCACTAGACGGTGACGGGAAGTGTCGCAGTGAAAGGGGAAGGCAGGCTTTGATCTGAATTATTATTTCTGTTGACAACCCAATTAAGTTTACTGTCATAAAGGAGAAAAGAAACCAGAAAATGTTCACATTTAAGAAGCTCAAATCGATTCAAATATTATCAGAGTAGTTGGTGATTAATTAAATAGTTGCAGTTCTTCTTCAATCTGACAAAAATATACACAAAAGTACTCCATAAATGTTTTAAAGTGTACAGACGATGACGGCGCCATCAGTGTATGAGCTTGCTGGGTATAATCAGCTTTTCCTCCTCTTTCTTTATCTCTGTCTACAATCTAGGCTCTCTTTTGTTCAACACCCTCCACTCCGCCATCTCCATGCAACGAGAACAGTCATTAAATATCCATGGAAAGTCATACATATTCCCTCTGTTGTATATATTATCTGAGGATTAGTGGATTTGAATATGCACGATGTGTTAAAATACGGCTGAATTCTGATTTGTTTTATTGTAACATGTTATTAATTTCTTTGCCTCAAGATGAGATTTGTGGTATTATAATGTTGAATATCTAACGAAAGATCAAAACACATAATATCTAAGGGTGTAACAGGATTAAATGCAGTCCGGCTGCTTGTTTGTTTGATGAGCCAAAAAATGTCAAAGAAGTCCAAAGATCCTCGAACCAGAGGCGGCACTTAATCAGAGACCTCTGGAAAGTGCTCTCCTTGAGTAAAAATGTAGCCTTAAACTGCTCTTATGTAAGGTTGCTTCTTTGATTTAAGATGGATGAGCAGGGCTTTTGTTACGAGACATCTGAGGGAAAGGATTGTGTACATTCTCTAAAAATATCAAGGATGGAAAACTAAAATTGCAGATGAAATGAGAGAAGAAGGGGAACAAAGACCAACAAAAAGTGTGAACGACTGAATGAAATAACAGCTTGTTTCTCATTCTCTCGCTCCCTCTCTTTCCCCTTCTCTCCTGGGACAATCGAGGTGGCAGATTTGGTGACGAACAACAAGAATCGCCGCCTTCCCATTGGCTCGTTCTCCTCTCAATGTGACCTGTTAAATTCATCCGTTACTGCAACCGTAGCTCAGCCTCTTCCCCCTCTCCTCCTCCTCCTTTCTCCCTCTCTCTCTTTCTCTCTCTGCCTCCATCACCTCCCTCCTCCACTGGTGAATGTGTGTGTGTGTGTGTGTGTGTGTGTGTGTGTGTGTGTGTGGAGGGAAAGCGGATTAACACACACACAGACACACACGCTGAGCCATGTGGGCTGGAGCGCTCACCTACACGCAACCGGGAGAAGGGAATGCTCATTCTGCCGCATCAGTCCGTTTTGGAGGAGATTTATCGAAGCGTATTCAGTGAACTTTTCCCCCCTTAATTTTAAGTTTCTTTAACCAAAGGCATTTTTTTTTATTGGCTGGCTGGCTTTGGGATTTTTTTGTTATGAAGTGGATTTGCAGCATGCAGCCAGCATCAGGATGCAGAGGGAATGTGATTGGCTGATCTTTGTGGTGCTAAGATGGCACGATTGGTCCTGCGTTGGCTCCACGGTTTGGGATGTTGTTGTCAGATGAGGCTTTGAAATTATCACAGTGTAGTTGTTGTTTACCTTAATTATTTTGCGCTTTTTTTTTTAATTTTTTTTTTTTAGGGTTTCCATCACATTTTGACTTCCTTTATTTACTTGTTTTGTCGCTCGATTTAAACCTCCAGTTGGGAGTTAATTTACTACACGTCCCACAATGCCGAGCCGAGAGTCTTACGTCGTTAAGAGAGGTAAAAAGCAACGCAGGCGAGCTCAGAAGGAAACGGGTCAGAAGGGCTCTTTGTTTACCGCCGCTCTCGGTTTAAATGTCAGCGCTGGTTCAATTCCCTCCCTGCCCGCCTCGGACCCCAGCACGGGCTCAGGAAGCCGCCTCAACCCCTCCAAACCCACCTCCCCTGCTTCCACCTTCTGGCAACCAATCAGGTCTTTTGCCCTTTCACAGCTCACATCGCTGGTGCGGCGGGCCACCCTGAGGGAGAGCGACTTGGCGCCCAAGTACGAGAAGGTCCACAACTTCAAGGTGAGCCCCTCCTGTTTATATGTGTGCAAATGATGCCAGAATCGCTGATTCAGCTCATGGGGTCTTATTCAAATTCACCTGAGAGAGCACAGAGCTCTACACACACAAACACACACACAGAAACACACATCTCTGCATTTACATTTCAGGCTTTAAGCTTCTGTTTAGCGCTTTAGAGCCACAGATTTCCATTTTACAAGAAGCCATTAGTGAGGAGCACAAAGGTCAGAGCCACAGTGTGCGGAGCTCAAGGGAAACGTGGACTAACACACACTCGCACACACAAAGAGCAGCGAGATGTGATGGGAGGTTATTAGCATTTCATTATATCGAGCCAATTTATGCAATAAATGAGCAGATTAAAACTATAATTTTTCTATAAATGTCCTTTCAGCTCCTCTATTGTGTGTCCATCATTCTTTTGTCAGCGCCTGTTCGTCTATAATAAAGATTATTGCTGCTGTTCAGATTTGACTTGGCCCAGTCTGGACTACATGAATATTTCCCACCTCGTTTTCGATGTATACTATTTTTGCTTCACTTAATTTATGTTTTTGTTTTTTTTTTTAATCATTATTTGTCTGAGAGTTCTGTGAGAAACCTACCGGTACATTTAAATAAAGGTCTGTTTAACGTCAAGTCTCATCTTTCCTCTGCTTCTGCCTCTTTTTAACCAGGTTCACACATTCAGAGGCCCCCACTGGTGCGAGTACTGTGCCAACTTCATGTGGGGTCTCATCGCTCAGGGAGTCAAGTGTGCAGGTAAGACACACACCTTCAACGTTTTCAGTCATCTTTAGTTCATTGGATGCAAACATCCCCCAAAAAGGATTAAATTCCTGCTCTTTTTTACCTCCTCCGCTGTGTTCGACATGTTGCGCCTCCTCCCTTTCAAACCGTGACTCGAATCTGGGACAGCAGGCTTAAAGTTAGTCACTTCGGCTGTTGACTCATCTTGCGGTGTATCACGGATTTGAAATGTTAAAAGATTCAATTTGGTGCCAGAGAACACACAGTCGGTGTGATAATTACTGTGTGTGGGTGACGAACCGTGTACCTCTGCCTCCGCCTACGTTCGAGTGCAACTTTCAACATCTTGTCTTGTCATTATGATTCAGCTCTTTTTAGACAAAATTACATAACACTGATGCTGGATGTTTAACACAGTGTAAAGAGCTATTATGTAAGTACAACAACAGAAGATGGAAGAGCCGGTGAAAGATGCTTTGCTGAAGCAACAGCGCAAAATGACGCGAAATGAAAATCTTAAATGCTATTAACACCAAGTGAAAAAACAGCGGCAGGACAAATGAGATCTAGAAACAGGCTGCTGCAGTCTAATTAATGAAAAGGAAACCGTGCTTAGATGAGTCAAAAAATAGGATCATACAGGTTTTAACCAGCCTGCAGAAGAGCTTCACCGGGTACCTTTAAATTAATAAATTTTTTCTCTGTTATGGATGCTTTTGTGAGTCTTAAATAAAGCCTGATCAAACTAACTGTATAATCTGTCTTTCTGTGTCAGACTGTGGCTTGAACGTCCACAAGCAGTGCTCCAAAGTCGTCCCTAACGACTGCCAGCCGGACCTGCGACACGTCAAGAAGGTGTACAGCTGCGACCTCACCACGCTGGTCAAAGCCCACAACACCAAGAGACCCATGGTGGTCGACATGTGCATACAGGAACTCGAGGCGAGAGGTAAGCAAGAAACAGCGAGAGTCTGTTCTGTATATTTCAGTGTGTGTGTGAGTCAGTGATTGCATAATGTTGACAAAAAAAGCATTTTAATAATAAAAAGCCGTTCTTTGCTGAGAACGCCCACCAGGCAGGCATTTGTATGCAAGATGTGTGTGTGTCAGTCCGTCCTCTTAATATAGCACCGGTGGAATAAATCTTGCATGTGGGTGTGCTTCAGTTTTTTTTCCCCATGGGATGTGAGTTGTCTCAGGAGGGCTGCCATTGACAGGATTTCATTGACTATGATTCAAGAGCCGAGTGAAAATAATACATTTAATCAATAAAGACGCCTGACCTGAAGCGATTGAACTTGACGGGATCAGGAGGGCAATTCATCCTACATCTCTCACTCACTGCCTCCACCTCTCTTTGTTTCTATCTTGTCTTTTGATATGTAAGAGTTTTAGTTGAGAATGTTCAAAAATTAGCTCAGGGCTAGCTGGTTAGCATGCTAAATTCAGTATACATCTTTGGAATGCAATTCATAGACGCCATGACATCACATTCTGTTGATAATTTGTACATTTTTAATTGTTTTCAACTGAAATTCTCATTTAATTGTTTCAGGTCTTCAGTCAGAGGGTTTGTACAGAATATCAGGCTTCAGTGAGCTGATTGAAGATGTTAAGCTGGCTTTTGACAGAGGTGAGTGAGGCTTTCCCTTTTCTGATCAGTGAAATATCAGTAAAGTTACAATAAATCAATAACTGCATCTTCCTGTCACTCATTGTTTGATTGTTCTGTTCCTCCTCAATCTGCTCCACAGACGGAGAGAAAGCCGACATCTCTTCAAACGCTTACGAGGACATCAACATCATCAGCGGAGCCCTCAAACTCTACTTCAGAGAGCTGCCTATTCCTCTCATCACATATGACGCCCACCCACGCTTCATAGAAGCTGCAAGTAGGTCTCCACGCTTTCTGTACCTTGTTATGTAAGATGCAAGAATGAATGGAAGAAGAGTTCAGAAGCCAAGAGGAGTTTTGAAGAGACTTGGCAATGTGTCCTGCATATGCTACAAATGATGAAAAGCTGTGGGTGAAAAGTGTTTTATCATGTCTTTACTTTGAATCCTATTGTATGATAATTGATCGAATACCCTAGACTGTGTTTCGATCCGTGTTTGCTTCTCATTTAAGCTGTGTTCACTGATGTGTGTTGCAGAGATCACAGACGCAGAAAAACGTCTGGAGTCTCTCCACGAGGCCTTGAAGCTGCTGCCGCCAGCTCACTGCGAGACGCTGCGATACCTCATGGCTCACCTCAAGAGGTCTGAACGCACGAGTCGTGGTCACACTTAATCACGTACATTAAAGGAACAGCTCACACTCAAAGAGGAAAATAGATGGGGACTTGTATTGAAGCCTGACTTTCCATCAGCATGGAACTGGTCCTTTAATTAGTTTAAGATTTAGATATTTAGCTTGTTGACAGGCATTCTGACACCTGTACTAGGTCGCACCAGCTATTCCTAAGTTCAAGCATAGAGCAGTTTGAATGAAATTTCTATCTTAGGACAGCATTTCTATGCACTACTAACATTATAAAGGTCCACTGATTAAGATTTATCCCTATTTTTGTGCTAAGAGGCGCTCATGTTTAGTTTCCGTCCTGTCTCCATCCAGAGTGACCCAGTACGAGAAGGAGAACCTCATGTCCAGCGAGAACCTGGGCATCGTCTTCGGCCCAACACTGATGAGGGCCCCCGAGCTGGATGCCATGACGGCGCTCAACGACATCCGATACCAGAGACTCGTGGTGGAAACGCTCATTACACATGAAGACGTGTTGTTCTGAGAGGAGGAGGAGGAGGAGGAGGAATGATTCTTCCACCAAGTCGAGGAAGGACAGAGAGGTTGGAAAGGTGCTTATACGCTTTGTCCTCACGTGAAAAGGACAAGAAGATGAAGAAGAACGCAGCCGAGAAGTAAACTACCTGTTCATGTGAGGAGTGGAAGGAATAATGAAGGAAATTGCAAAGAAGGAACTAATAAAAAAAAAAAACAAAACACACACATAACTAGATGGAAGGATGCAGTGTTTCCCGACATTTTAAGTGTAAGAGAGATTAGCGAAACGAACTTTCCACAGAAGATACAAAAGATAAAATTCTACAAGAGCAAAAACAACAACACTGCTTTGTCTGTGTAGGGGAAACACTGTGTGATCCATCTGTATGTCTTCTCTTTCTTAAATGGATGCCTTGACAGCTTTTATCGTTCTTGATTGGACTTATTTTAGGGTCATACCGTTGGGAGAAAGAAATAACGGCTTGAGTTAGCGTCGTTAGCATTTACCACAGAAACTAAATGAGACTGCTAGCCACGCGCTAATGAGCAAGTGGTCACCTAGGTTTCAGTGGGAAAAAAATACAATAATGCTGCTTTCTAATCAGTGTTTTCCTTTCAGTTCTTCCTGTTAAGATGCGTCAAGGTATTCCTTTAATCCCTCCTGGAGAGAAGAAGCAGCAGCACTGACTTCACAACAGTAGACAGCTGGATGAATGAATGAATGAATGAAAGTGACTTCCTCACCCGTAACACACACTCATTCCTCTGAAGGAAACTTAAGTGACTTGGACCTATTGTGTTTTCATTCCTCTGTTAAACCTCATTACTTTACAGCTCCCTCTGCGATCAGACATTACCTTTACACTAACAACCAAGTAGTTTTTTTAATTGCTAACAGAGAAAAAAAGCATTTTTCATGTCATATCATGAGCTTTTGTTGAAGAAATTTTTTTCTAGGTTCGTTCCTGTATGATTACATCAAATAACAGAACTGGCGGAGCTGTAAATTAAATAGTTTAACATTTTTTCTCTCACTTCTCCACCTGTCTGTTTTGCCTCTTAAGAGTAGAGACATTTCAGAGTCTGTATTCCATTTAAAGGGAACATTTTTGCAGAATATATAAAAGTATTTGACCCCAAGGGGCAGACGCGGAAAAGATGAATGCATCTTAAGTGACTTGAAACTTACATATGTGAAACCGTTTTCTTTTTTGCTTTGTTTTGCTTTGGTTTGCCGTTTGTATAGAGCAGTATTGTAATTAAGCAGTGTAAACAAGCAGTTTTTTGTGATCAAAATACTAATTGAAATTCCTAATGGCGCACTCGAATGCTTTGCAGCACTAATAATTTCAAGGCCTGTCAAATTTATTAGCCTGGAGGGATAATTCAGACACTGATTATTAGAAATTTTAATATCATCCTGTCCCTTCTCGATAATGAAGGCAAAGAAGTTCGATTAAACTAAAACTCATATTGTTAATTACTCTGTATTAGTCTTTGCAATAAAAGGTGGTATTGGTGCTTCCCTCTCTGGACGGCGGACATTTTTCTATGATGTCACGCTCAGGGTGGGATAATGTTATGCTGCAGGTTGCGAGTCATAGAAATGTAGGTTTGTTTATCTTTCCAACACTTTTCCTTATTGATCAGGAAGAAAATTGTGCCACATTTCAGGGTAAAACAACATATTTGATAACGTTAGCAGTCAACCACCTCCAAGCTAACATTACAGTTTCATCATATCCCATGTTTACATAAATGGGCAAGATGCATGATGATATTTTGGCGTATTTCCTATCATACCATGTAAGATGTATCAAACAGCAACTTTAGCTCGGAAGCAGTTGAATGCTAACATTAGCTGTTGTCTAATAGAAGCTAAACGGTGTTGTTTTACCTTGAAATATGGATTTGTAGTTCCGAATCAATCTGAAAACACTGAAATGAAAGCACTTCAGACTGCCTATGATCATAGACCATGCACCCTGGTACACAGCAATACAACGTCCGACTTCCCACCTTGAGCGTGATGTCAGAAGACAATGGCCGCCCTGATGAACACGGCCTGTGAGGCCATCTTGAGACAACGCTGATGATGATACGTCTGTCGTGTCAGTTCTGTTAGCTTAAACAAATCCAGCCACCGCTTCGTCATTTAATTGTGACACTGTGAGAACTAATCAAGACCATTTTTGTTGATTTTTCATTTTACACTTGTTGACTCTGCCAGTGAAACCCTGAAGAAATTAGATGTTTCTTTCGGTTACGTAAGGATCAGGTGATGGACAAACATTGCATAGAAGAAGATGTTTTGATCATGCTCTGATGTGATGGCAGCAGTATTAATTGTGGGAGGATGTGGCCAAACATCTGTAATATGAAGGAGTGTATTTAACATGATCTTTTTCTTTTTTTTTTTTAACATAGTGCCATTTGAAAAGGGTGGATGCCATCTGCATGCACTTCAACTAACACACTAAAAACCCCCTTCTTCTTTTCATTTCTACCCCCATTTCTGTCGGGGGTCACTAATTATCTTTACTGCGCTTCATTTTGCAAAGAAGTGACGACCCCGACTGTTGGACTGAGCAAAGACAGAGTTAGGGCTGTAAAAATTAAAGCGCACCCATGCTTAGGTTGGGTGTAAGTCCAAATGGATGTATCATTAAAGTAACATCAGCATTTTTCTAACGTTTGTTTTTTCATGTGTTCTTTACTTTACTTTTGTTGACTTTAATCCCTCTTCCTGTTGATCTAACCGTTTACTAACTCCCATCTGACTAACCTAATGACAATATGTGAGCCTTCAGTGATCTGTGACTCTTGCTTTTTTTTTTTTTTTTTTTTTTTTTTTTTGCATCAAGAAAATGTAATTTTTTTATTATTGTCATTGCTGTAAAGTATTTTCTATATGGTTTATGCATGGTGAAATTAAATTATTAAACATGGCTCTCAGTGGGTGTGTGTCTGCATTTTTTTTTTATATCCAGTTAACATGAGAGAACACACTTGACCCAGGTCTCTAGCCTTCAAGGCCGTCAACGGCGCTGCACCCGACTAAATCCAAATGCTGGTCGGACCACATGCCCCAGCACGAACGCTTCAAAGCCCACTCAACAAAGTGACTCTTCTCTATTTTTGCACCTCAGTGGTGGAACGAAGTCCTGACCAATGTCACAACTGCAGAATCACTCCATATCTTCCGCAAACGACTCTCGACCCCGCACAGCAAGATACCCTGCTAATATATAATTAACAGATTATTCCATGAATATATTTACAAAATACATGCCCCGTGTGAGGCTCGAACTCACGACCTTCAGATTATGAGACTGACGCGCTGCCTACTGCGCCAACGAGGCCTCCAAGGCAGCACCCTTCATGCAGACAACCTACACCGGGACAATGTATTGGAAAATGCCTTCAATGCTAACTCAACCCTGGGGCTTAAAATGGCAATCCTAGCACCAAGCCTCACAAGAGATGATCCAAACTGTAGCCCCAGTCACACTACCTATTCTATTATGCTGATATTCATGTGAAAGTCAATGGAGGCAGAATGGAAAGACAGTTTTGTCCTGCCTCTGATCTGCCAGCAGAGGTAGTAACAAAGCCGCAAAGTGACGACCTCTTTGTGAAAGTCAGGATCAGCTTCAAGGTGAGCTTTCGTTGTGACGATATCTCTGAGTATCTGTGTAATATGAGTCTACTACTTTTACAAAAGTGCAAGAAGAGAACATTGAAAAATTTCAGCATATTTTCTTGACAAACATCTCCTCGTTAGTATAGTGGTAAGTATCCCCGCCTGTCACGCGGGAGACCGGGGTTCGATTCCCCGACGGGGAGAAAACAACTTTTTTCCCACTCTCATCCTCTACTGCATGTTCATGAACTGTCAGCCATCCTCAGAGAATACAGAGCTTCCATTTAAAAATCACTCTTTTCTCAACTATGTCATTCTAACTGTAACCACAATCCTTTATTCTTTAAACTACCTTTATTTTGAGTTAACTCTATTGAAAAAAAAAAAGCTCACACACATCCAATCTGTGTGTTCCAAAATATCAGAATATGTGACGCTAAGTGGAAATAATACGTAACAGTCTAAAAAAGTGTATTGCATTGGCCGGGAATCGAACCCGGGCCTCCCGCGTGGCAGGCGAGAATTCTACCACTGAACCACCAATGCTCACACGACTTGAAAAGGGGCGTGGCGGAATAAGAAGGTTGTAACAGCAGATTCAAGGGCAGGGGCCTATGTGTTAAATCTGTCAAAACATTTAGTGTTTTCATTCTCAAACACAGGTAGATGTGAACTTTACACACAAAATCACCTGAGAGCTACATATTGCATATTAAAGTCACAACAGTCAAGTGCTGAAACACCTAATGAAGCATTATCCATTTATTAATCCATTCATAATTCAACTGTTGCTGTGTATGCCTGCGCAAAGAATAACTGTACTGAGAAAAAAAATCTGTGTACAGCAGGAAAAATGTTATACGCCCAACGTGGGGCTCGAACCCACGACCCTGAGATTAAGAGTCTCATGCTCTACCGACTGAGCTAGCCGGGCTACATGCACACACTAAAAAGTGGTATTTAAAAATTTCTTTCTATGAGTATCTGCTACACAATGAAGGAACAGGTTGTTGGAAAAAAACATGTTTTGAACCTGCTCTGACGTGATGACAACAGTATTATTAGTGGGAGGATGTTGCCAAACGCCTGTAATATGAAGGAGTGTATTTAACATGTGTTTTTTTATTTGTTTGTTTGTTTGTTTTTTTTACTAGTTCCATTTGAAAAGAAATGTTCTGCGTACACATATTAGTTCGTAGAAAAAGTTGCTTGTCGTCTACCCCTTCCATGGGCAAAACACATGCCCCGTGTGAGGCTCGAACTCACGACCTTCAGATTATGAGACTGACGCGCTGCCTACTGCGCCAACGAGGCTTCGAAGTGCTTCCTGCCGGAACACTTTATACAGGTCTAGACATAAGGAACACATGGTTCGGAGGTTTTATGTAGTTATATGAGCAGACATCCTCACTCAGATTTGATTTTGATATCAACAAAATATCCAGTAATAGTCCTATATGTCCTCATTTTAAAAAACGCAGCGTTTTATTCTACAGCGCACACTTTACGCTCGCAATATTGATTGCAATGATTGTAATGCACCTCAATGCACACCAGAGGGAAGCAAAGCGCGTCTAGCTCCCACTGAACAGCCTGGTGACCTCTGACCTACAGTCACCACTCCGTCCATACGCTCTCTTTTACAGTGTCTGCACATCTGAAATGCTGTCATTACATTTCCAGCTACACTTTAGCTTTTAAGCTATCTGCCTCTGACTTCAACACAAACTAGCCAGAACGAAAGAAACAAGGACAAACTGCATTTAAAAGCAAACTAGTTAACAAATCCGCTGATGTATACTCTGTGACATCACTGTCCCTCTTAGCGCGCATCCCATCCTCTCTACGAAGTTCTCAGGAACAACATGAGATTTCATCTTGCAAGCTGCAAATACTTTAATGAAACCCAACATGTGGCTGTCAAGAATAGCCACACTACTGCTTTCAAAACTAAGAAAAAATTCGGCCCATGCTAATAAACACGTCAATTGACTAAATTTATCTGTCAGCTGTGAATCAAAACTTTAGCTTTTAAGCTAGCTGCTAGACAGCATGAATGTGACGCACGTCAAATAAGCTAACCGACACAATTTAGCTAGCGTACATTAGCACTTTCACACAGAAAATGAAAGCCACGAAACTTACTAAACATGGTAGCTGAACTTTGTTGTAATAACTTGACGGTAACTCACCAACTGTCCGAAAGAACTTGGCTGATTTAAGCACATTTTGTGGCGTTTTTTCTCCATCCCTGCTGCCTTGTTAGATCTCAAGTCCCCCGAAAAGTGAGCGGCCGGGAAAACGTTGCCAGCAGCTCCTCTTTCATCCACGAAACTTTATTTAAAACAGATTTTAAGTCCATAGTGCAACTGCGAAACAAAATAAGCAGTAACAACTGCGGAGTTGCGTATTTCCGACGGTCCGTGCAAACTTGTGACCTCCAGACATTGTGGCAGCTTCAGTTGAGCAGTAACCAATAGCGGAAGGCCAAATATGGGCAGACGTCAAGTGACGTTCAACTTGTCGAAAATAACACTAAGAAAATACGAAGTATCATAGCAGTGCATCCTCCAAAAATAGGGGAAAGAAGGCCGCATTTGAAGGGGCGGGCTCCAAAGGATGCAGACCCTGAATTGAGACACAGCAAGTGGGTAAGTAAGGTAAGGAAAAGTGCGATGCATTGGCCGGGAATCGAACCCGGGCCTCCCGCGTGGCAGGCGAGAATTCTACCACTGAACCACCAATGCTTAAACTGCTAAAAATTGAGATTGGAAAAAATGCAAATGCTCCTTTAACCTGAATGGTATTGTAAAGGTTGGCTGGACCCTTTTTGGGCAACATGGACGACCATGATTTTTATTTTATTTTATTTTATTTTTTCAAAGCTCTGTGCTGGCAGGCCTCTGTTATCACACTACCAGGCTCATTGGTCGAAGTGGACAATTGGAATTTGCGCATGTACTTCACCCTCTGATGCTGCAGCATATTGAATATGTTCCTTAAAGGGAAAACAGGAAAAAGCCTGATGCATTGGCCGGGAATCGAACCCGGGCCTCCCGCGTGGCAGGCGAGAATTCTACCACTGAACCACCAATGCTTGAAACTTTAGAAATTGAGACTGAGAAAAATGCAAAGGCTCTTTAACCCGAACAGTCATTTTTCGTCTAATTGGCTGTTTGACGGGTTTCCCTCCTCCCCTTGCCTAAAAAAAGTTCCTTAAATGCTTTCTCTGTGCAAATATTCCGTTACGTGTGTCGTATTGACCATGTCTTCCTGCCTGTGCACCTTCTAAAGCTGAAGCATATTGAGTATGTGGCTAAAGGGACTGAAGGGAAAAGGAGCGCTGCATTGGCCGGGAATCGAACCCGGGCCTCCCGCGTGGCAGGCGAGAATTCTACCACTGAACCACCAATGCATGAAAAGCTTACGTCGTGGCTTGCGTCATGACTCACTGGGACCTATAGTCTCTCAAACGGTGGCAGACTGGAAATCATAATGAAAGCGAGGTTCATAGATTTGACTTTTAATTTATACTAACATAATTGCGATGAGACAACGCTTTAAAAAATATAGATATTTTTTTCAAAAGTTTTAATGGGATTTGAAAGATGAATACAACATTGAATGTAGACAGCTTGTGGAATATTCCAGAGTTTGAATAGAGTTTCTATCTGCTTTGAAAGCTTTGAAAATGCTTGACAGTGTGTGAAAATGTCCGAAACCACGACAGTAAAAGTCTTAATGCAGCGTGATATTATTCAGTATGAGCTGTTCATGTCAGTATAAAGCAGTCAAGCATATTTTCTATGTACTGTAGTTAACACAGTGATGAGTGCTACTCACAGACTTCAAACAAGGAAATGTGCAAACACATCTCATACATACAGAGCTTAAAAAACACAGACACTTAATGGCATCACATTTCATAACACAAATTTTAAAATAAAATAAATAAAATAAAAGTAATGGAAATGAGAGTGCGTATAAAGACGGGCGGCATGAAAGCTCTTGAAAGTCTTCAAACCTTTTGTAAAAAAAAAAAAAGCGTAAATAAAATAACCCTTTATCTTCCTTTTTGAGAGAACTTATGAACTACAAAGTAATTTTGTGCTTTTAATGATCTTTTTTGTTTGATCCATTTCGTTCCTTCACCTGTTATAAATCTGCATATTTGTCTTCATCATATCTCAACGTGTCATCCATATTCATACACACACACAATAAATAAAAGCAAGCACAGCTGCCTCACCAGGGTGCAGTTTTAAGAGTGTGTGAGGACCTCTGCTGGACAGAAAAGGAACTTGCAGCAGAGAGACACTTCATAAAATAAGACTGTGCAACACAGAAAAGCAAATATAAAGATCTAAACTACATTCATGAGGACGTTAATAAATTAAAAAGTTGTGCTCATCCAACAACCAAACACTTCTCACTGATATGTAACATCAAGGTCAAAAATACATCTTAATCTTATTCTTTTTGTCATGTTAGTTCTTAGAAAATCTCAAAAAAGCTCTTCTCACATCTCAAATATTAAACTTCTGCAAAAGAGAAACACTCGTCAGCGATCATCTGTTGAGCGTTTCATGTTTGGTTCAGGCTCTGTGTCACAGTTACTTGGATTTCTGTCTGTTGCTTAAGTGACAAATACTTTTGAGTTACTAAAAATAACGGCACATATGCTGCAGTGCCAATCTTTTATATATATATATATATATATATATATATATATATATATATATATATATATATATATATATATATATATATATATATATATATATATATATATATATAAAAGATTGGCACTGAAGTTGATATGCAATGAAATATTGACTGTAACAGCGGTTGTAGATACAGTACATAAACACTTTGGCATTGCAGGCAGCATTAGTGTGACACGGGGAACATTTTGCACCATTGTTTTGGTTGAAGAGGTACTTTCACTTCAGCACCTGGTGTTGAAACTCTGCAGCACGAGGTTCAGTCCAACTAAAGCTTCTATTCAAGAACCGTTTGGTATCTGAGAGCTGCTGTCAGGCAAACACAAGCCTGAAAACACATGATCAAAAAGTATTGACTCTTTCTTTGCTTTCAAATATCTGACTCAAAACACACCTTGTCAAACCAAAAAGCTCACAGCTTGATCCTCTCTCATTACAACACTGGACGGGAGCTGCAGTCAAACATCATTAAAGAAAAAAGAGGAAGGAGCTTCAGGAATCGGAAATTTGAAATCGTATGAAAAACAGCACAGAGCTGCACTTTTGTGCTGCTGAAATGAGAACTCTATGAGTTGAAATGCGTCATCGCAGCTGGTATAAATCAGGCACAGTGGCAATAATATTCACTGTGCTCACCAACACCTTAAAGTAGATACTGCATAAGACTGTGGGCGGATGGTGGTTTTTTGACTGTGATCTTGAATGTGTCCAAGCCAATCGTAGAGATAGAGTGGAGTGTGTACATATAAATATATACACATATATAAATAAAGAGAGGGAGTATATAATGTCATCATCATTGGCCAGATGGCCTACCCCCACATGAGACCAAAAAGGTTCTTTAGTTCAGTGATTCTCAACCTCTTTGAGTCCCGACCCACCACCAACACTGTAGTGAATACAGGCAAACACATTTTGGCTGTTTAGTTGCCTAATAAAGGGCTGAAAATCCTTCATAAACTTTCCCCCATTGTACCTTGCTTGAGAATGGTACCAAAAACACTGCAGGTCACAGCAGCTACAGAGTTAAACCCCTCAGACTTCATACTGACCTACACAGAATCTGTTATTTGATAGTAAGTAGAGTTTTTGCGAGAGCGAGTCAAAGGTACGTCTGCTCTGTCTTCGTCTGCTGGTTGTTGGTCCTCTGGCGGCTCCTGCCGGCCGAGGGCTTCTGGGCCATTTGTCTTCAAAGCTGAGTTCTCTGTCAAATGATAAAAGATTTGTCACGTTCATAATTCAAGAAAGTGTCAGCCATCTTTCCCACTGTCCTCTGCAGACAGACTAATTCTGCCTCTTGCCTATTCTTTAACTAAATATGGAGTATTTTACAATATCCCTCACCTGTTTCCTCGCAGGCAGCAGCTGTCGAGTCCTGCTCAGATGTTTCAGAAATCACTGACAGCATCTCTGTAAAGTAATACAAAGAGGGTAAATTAATCATCCACGTAGTCAAAATGGTCGAGAAAACAAACATGGCTGTCACGGTTCTGGCCGTCACACCCGTTTGGTACGATAAGGGTTTACTCACCAGTCTTATCCCGTGTGGATGTTTCCTCCACCTCAGTCACCAAAGGAGTCTCTGTCAAATGATCAGAACATGTCTGTAACACTCCGACTCTCCCTGTCGCGGATTCATATCGTCATTCAGATCAGGTGACACAAAGTTTTACTCACCGGTTACATGGTTGTGTTCAGACGCAGCGGTTGTCTGGGGAGGTGTTCCTCGGCCATTTTGAAGCAACACCGATCCCTCTGTGAAATAATGAAACCTGTCAGTTTTCTGCTGTTAAAACAACTCACAAAGAAATTTACATTGAAGATGTTACTGAGAGATTTCAGCATAGATTATGATTTTGCAGCTGCTGAAAACTTGGATTACATCACACAATCTACTGAGACTGATTTAAGACTTTTTCAGTTGTTTCGTTTTACATTTCAAAATAAACCTCCAGCTACTTCAGTTGTTTGGGAGAATGCTGCAATGCTGTTTTGCTATGAAGCTTCAGAAATGTGTGTTTTGGTCATTCACAAGTTACACTTAAGACTCAGAGCTCACACGTAGCGTTTGTTGGATTAACAAAACGTGTTTGAAAAGAACACAAGAGGAAGTAATCTCGTGTGAAAATGATTTTTTGAAACTGCCAGCTGTGGAGGAAGTACTCACATCCTTCACTGAAGCACTGAGTGTCAACATGGAGCCACTTCTGAATCATCTATGGTGGTTTCCAAGATAAACAAGGGATTGTGTTCTGCTAGTTCTGCTACACAAAAGTATTTTAAGCTTAGATTTTGGTGTAAGTAGGTCTGTGACTTTGTAACAGACAGGAGCTTTAAAACGTGAAATTATTCTGGTAGTAACCCAAAATACAATTATGACCCTGAAAAAATGAGCATCATGTGGGACCTTTATGCACACTGTGAGTAGATGTACACCACTGGACACACTCACCAGTTGCATTGTTGGCATCTCCAGGAGCAGCCGGTGTCGGGTCCTTGAAATTAATTCCGCCATTTTCAAGCATCACTGATTTCTCTGTCAAATTATAAAGAGAGTTTAACAATGTCGCTAAAACTGCTCAGTATTACTACATATTGTGGAGAAAGCTGTGCTGCACAAGATGAAGGTTCAGTTCAAATGCAGAGAGTTTTCTACAATGTAAAATGTCTTTACGTGATGTTTTTACAGCTACAAATGTTCGACATGTTCAACAATATCTTTATTTATTCATATTTATATCCATTGTAATTTTGATTCATAACTGTGGTCTGTCTCATTGAATCAGAGCTGGTTATCAATTAATCACACTCATAACTTTTTAAAAATCTGTAATCATTCATCTGCTTGATTTGTTTTTGTTTTATTGTCTTTTCAAATGCAATGTTTAACTTCTTCATGTCTTTTTCTTTAAGTATTTCTCTGCCCCTGTGAAGCACTTTGAACTGCCTTGTGTCTGAATGATGCTACTTAATGTTTGTCATTGTGTATACGTTTATAAAGCCCAGCATTGTGGAGGCTTCTCTCATCTATTTAAAACTCATTAAAAATTCTGATATGAAATATTTAAAAATGTTGGGTGCGCACATGTTTGACAATGCATGAACACAGATATAGATATAAATATTATTATTATTATGTATGTAAGTGAAGTACAGTGGATGTATTTTCTTACCTTGTGCCGTCCTTTTACAGCAATTTCCTGTTTTAAACACAAACACATGTATGTTGTAACTCACCGCAGTCCAACATTAATCCCCATATTATATTTTGTAATTCTGTTTTTTTTTGCTGAATCAGAGAGCTGTCATCGTTTCAACACTAACAGTTTCATCATAGATGGCCGGGGGGGAAACCCGCAGTCAAGACCGGACAGGAATGAGCTTCTACCATTTCCTGTTCGCACCGTCGTCATAAATCTACTTCTGTCACTGGATTACTTTGACACTTAGAGAAATGTAAAAACGTCATGATTCGTAGGCAACATGCTTTGCCCTGCGGTTGACTCACACTGTGGGAATGTTACCAGTGCCCAGTGTTACCACAGTCTCTGCAGTACGTCTGGAGGCCTGTCTGGTCTTGAACCTTCATTCCTCTCACTCAGGCTCCATTAACAAACACTTTCTGTGTTTTTTAAAGACTCTGCTCCATCATATAGCTTAACTGAAAGACTTGCTCTGCATTATAATATCTGATACTACTGGAGCATCCACTCTGTCGCATTAAAACACTGCAAGTAACATTATTCAAAGTAACACAATCAATATTTATGGGTTCTTACCTTTTCTGTATATACATACAATACAGATGACACACAGCAGCACCACCGCTAGTACCACTAATACTATGATTATGATGAATATCACATGTCCCCAGGACCCTGCAACAAAATGAAAGACTTCAACATATTGTAACAGTTCTGAGAGCACAAAGTCAGAATTAAGACGTTAAGATGTTAAAAATGCTGTTAAAGTCTATATTTGACTCACGAGGGGCGACGGGGTTGATGACGGTATCACTGTAACTGTAGCTGACGGGGTTTTCCATTATACAACTGAACGATGGCTCGCTCCAATGCTAGAAAATGAAAAGATCATTTAACTTGAGCAAGCACACACGTTTGCATGTGCAACAGGCTCAGATTACCAGCAATAACATCAGGGAGAAGACAGTTATGTCATGCATACTGCTGTTTACAATTCTTCTTCTCTGCTACTTACGTTGCTGTCTGACTGGAATCCCTGCGTGTCCCTGGAGCTCACAGTTTCCCATGCTGCCTCTCTGCTGAAGTCCTATTATCATCAACATCATCATCACCATCATCATCATCACACATCATATTTAGACTATAATCATTTTGTTAGTGTTATTAATATCAAACATTTCAGTGATTATAGCTGTTATTACTATTGCAGTGGCTCCTGTAAATCACCTGTGGAGAGACATTATACCTTCCATATATGGAGCACTCTGGATGACCCAAATATGTAGTCACTGGCACGCCACGAGAAGGTGACTGGTTCGGCGTCTGTGGTGTTGCCTTCACAGGTGAAGACACAGTCTTTATTCTCAGCGTCACACTGTGTGGAGATGGACGGTTTGGGGACACGAGCTGTTGGACAAAGGGAAAAACAAGGAGGCTCAGTCAAACCATCCCCGTCTGTTCTCCAGTCCTCATCCAGGATTTCCTCCACTTACAGATAACCCGGAACTCCTTAGCGGCCTGGACCTTGTCGTTGATCTCCGGCATGTAGCTGCCGCTGTCGTCGCTAGTCAGTTCTTTGATCGTTAGAGCTCCAGTTGAGGTATTCAGCATGCCGCGATCTACAAACATGTACAGACACAGATTGATAGTTAATTGTTATGCAATAAAGGAAACTTAATTGGTCTTTGCAGAAAACCCACCAAAACACTTAAATACCTATAAATCCATCAATTTAGCACAAATCTGGGGTTAACCTATCAAATACTGCATATCTAAATGTGATTTTTATGAGGATCATTTTTGGATTTAAAAATAATAAGGCATATCTAATAGATCATTTGCACAGGTCAAGGTATTTAGGTGGTAAAATAAACAAATATGTGAAAACAATGCTTTAATTTCCAATATTTCCTTAAAATGGCTCTTATTTTTCAATTAAGGTGGATATTTAGGTATTTAGGGAAGATTTAAGGGTTTTGCTAATCATTAAGTCAGATCAGATCCATTTGCTGTTAAATCTCAGGTGAAAGTGTGTGATTGTACCTTTAAAATGGCGGTAGGCCTCGACTTCGTCTCCGTACCATTGCACGGCGATGTCGCCGTTGTGTTTCCACGTGATGCTGGTGATGGGACCTTCCACAGAGTCCAGTGTGAGGACGGCGGTGCCTCCTAATGCACCATAGGTCGGTTCGTCTGGAGAAAATAACATCATATCTCATATTCCATAAAGTTTCACAGTTCTGAGTTATTGTTATTATTCAACTATCTGTCCTAAATGTAAAATCAAAAGCAGAAAGTACTCATAGTATCAGTAGTAGTATTACTCTTGGTGATGTCATTTTAATACTGTATTACATTGACTGTGTATTACAGTAATTGAAGTAATTGATTCACATAGAAGATTTATATTGTTGATATGAATATGTATTTATTCAACCCATCATTTGTTCTGTATGTATGATATGAGGGAATTAACTAAGTATATTATGTGCTAACTCATGCTCCATTACAGCTCAGAGGGAAATATTGTACTTTTATGTGCTACAGTATTTACCCTTTAAAATGTAGCTGAGTGGAGGTGTAAGGTAGCAGGGAATGGAAATACTTGTGTACAAATACCTCAAAAGAGTACTCGAGTAAATGTACTTAGTTACATTCCATCACTGAGTAGATTTTGTTAATAAAACTTACTGTACACGGTATTATGTACAGTATTATCAACAAAGTGTAGTTACAGTAAGTAACTACTTTTACTCGTAATTAAGTATTTATACAGTATGGTACAATTACGTTACCTCTTTTAGTAACAAGTAACTAAAGTTATCAGATGAACGTAGCGGAGTAAAAGTACAATATTTGCCTCTAAAATGTGGTGGAATAAGTATAAGTATAAAGTAGTAGCAGATGGAAAAACTCAAGAAAAGTACAAATAGTTACATTACTCTTATTGGATTACAATTCTGAGGGGGAATATCTGTTGAAATCCCCTTTAAAGTTGATTTAGATGAGGTGTGTGGAGGTTGAGAGGTGTTATGTTTTCTGTTATAACCCAGATATCGATACATTGATGAATATAATAGTAACACACACCTGTGAACAACAAATCTTACAGGTTGCAGGTTTATGAACTTGGTATAATTATTAAAACTCACCTTTACCGGCTGCCATCGCAGTTAACGACAGTATGACGACACACAGGTCCAGAGGGAGTGACGCCATCCCCGTTCGTATGAATGAAACTGTCGCAGAAATTCTCTCTCCTCTACTGTAAAGATTTATAAATCTAAAAGCACTCACAATAGAAGCACAGCGACTAAAAAAAACACGTAAATTGGTCGTTAAAGACGAGCGAAGTGAGAGCTGAGGAGAAGTCTGCCTGCTGGTGAAGAGGAAGTCAAGTGAGAGCGCCTGAGAGTGTCAGGTTGGTTATACTTGTGAAACAATAACTCCTATTGGACGAGGAGAGAGTGTTCCATTTCCTCAAACAAACACGGATTAATATTATGACATTTTCTTTTCTTTCTTTCTTTTTTTTTTTGTTACCTCTCAGACCAAATAAATAAAAGATATAGTGAAAGCCTGCGGAAGTAGTAAAGTAATAAATAAAAAATATTAGTACAAGAAAAAAATTGCGGATGGTTGCCTGGCAACCTGCTAGCTAAAATAAGTTAGCAATAATATGTTGTGCTAGCTCACGTACAGACTGCTGACTGGAGGCTTTTTTATAAAAATGTCGTCCGTCCAGAGATATTAACTTACATGTGTTAACATTAAATACATTTTGTTAAAAAAAGAGTGCATGTGTGACTAAAATAGCTGCCCCCGGAGCCCTGATTCACTATCAATGGACTCACAAACCTTTGAGGCACACAACTGTGACCTCTTGTGGCGAAGTTGGTGAATAGACTTGAAGATTAAAACTCAGAAATCAAGATAAACATTTCATATCCATCAATCTGGTGTATTTCCAACAGCTATATCAGTCTCAGAAGGGCTGGGATAAAACTTAAGTCCACATTTTATTCTTCTGGACCAACATTCCCCGATATCCAGACACAAAAACAAGAACCAAACATTACTCCATCAATAAATCTTAATAATTTTATTGTCTTTGTTCTCATGATTTTACAAATATGATACTTCTGCAATTCAACTTTAACTGTGCAACACAATGGCATTATGGACTGTTAAACTTGACATCCTGAGGGACGTCTGTGACTCCAGGGAGCTGTGAATCCTGCAGACCAAAAGGCCTCATCTCATTTATTTATTTATTTTAGTGTCATCTGATGAGTGTATGAAACAAGAGTCGCAGATACTGAGTGTTACATCCGGCCTGTTGGCTTTTCTTTGTCCACAGGATTCACTAGCAGCTTAGACAATTCTTTTTTTTTTTTTTAAATCCACCACTGACGCAACGACGGCTACTGTCCCTCCTCCCCCACAGGTCAGAGAGCGACTCCTCAGATGCGGGCTTGGATTAAGTTGTACAGTCTCTTTGGATGAGGCTGGTGGTACCTGGTCAGAGCTTGCAGGGCTTGCTTGTCTTTTTAAGAATGGGTGATCTCGCCACAAAGGTTTTTTTGGGACACCAGCACAGATAAGAACAATGGCATGCAAGACTCACATACAGACCCACTTGTTATTATTTCTGTTTTTTGTTTTTTTTTTAATAGAAAATAAAGATTCTGACATAAGTACAAGCACTGAGCCCTCGCAAACACCCAACAGCCAAGCGTATTGGAAACTTTACGGAGGACGAACGACGCCTAAACTGACGGCGTTGAGAAGTATCGGGGGGCTTGCGACGGTTAGAACCATTTCAACACAACAGCTGGTTTCTTTTCATAATCAATAAGTCCTGTTTCAAGGACGTAATACATCTCACATTTATATTATTTCTTCTTCTACACCTTTTTACTACAAATGTATGTGCTTTTGATTTAAAACAATTTGAGAAAACAAAAATAAAAAAAGGAAAAGAAATGAAAGATTTGTAGTTCAACGACACTCCACCCCACTCTGGCCAATTTATTGCAAATGAAGTGATAACCTCTGAACAGCAACACACACTTCAATATGGCACAAGCGTCTCAGAAATGACCCTAAATGCATCGTCGTCGTCGTCATGGGTGAATATCAAAAACCAAACCACACCATATCTAAAAATATTAAGACATTAATCATCAGTAGAGCAGAAAAGATTTTTTTTTTTTGTTTTTTTAAATCCTCGTTCGAAACATGCAGTCTGCCGCTCTGCAAGCAAGAAACTCGATTCTGGACCCCTTGGTTAAAACGCCAAAAATAAAAAAGTGTCTTGGTCTCAAATGCACATGAACACTGCAAATGATTAGCCTCGCCAGTCGAGCTTATATACTTCTATTATGCATGACAGGAGCTGCAGAGTAAGACTTCAAAATCCAGGTCGTTGTGCGGTCGAGGATCTCGCTCTTTTATTTCGAGGGCTGGATGATTCCTTCTCGTGAAACCCGGTCGCAAAAGTGAAGCACGTAGTGATTAAACTCGCCCCTTTTGAGTTAGCGTGGTGCAAAAGAAAAAAAAAACAAAACAAGCAGTAAAGAACCGAGTTAAAGCACTCTCTCTGACGTCTCCCTGACCCACTGTGTCGAGCTTCGTGTGTCATCTTTTAAGACATTTGATGTGCTTCTCTAAGTGAAGTCAGCTTTGGCACTCTCCCTGCTGAGGTACCTAACCAAATACTTTGTCAAGTACGGAAACTACTGTTTGTTTTCCCCACCGAGGATATTGTTGTTGCATTATACGTTATATATAGAGGAGTATTTGTCTCTAAAAATGTCTCTGGAGTGTTAAGGAGAAAATCTACACATGAAGGCGTTCTCCTCCAGCCCTTTCTCCGAGGCCACCCTCTCAGCGGCCCCGTCTACCTTCCCACCATTTTATCCCACTACAAAATCCAAATAAATATTGTTTAAAATAAGGGCAAATTGGTAAAACAAACAGAGGAAGAAAAAAATGAAGCAAAATCAATGTAGTGGCTTCATAATGTAACACAAAACTCTCAGAATACAATAAATCCATCACCGTCCAGTCCTCCGCAGGTCAAAGAAAGAATCAAAGAAAGAAATATTACAGGGAAGGATATATCTAGAGTAGTGGTTGTTTTACAATGTCGAGAGAGTGACTGGGCTTCAGTTCGTCATGTAGCAACTTCTTTAAAAACTTTCCTCTCTTTGCCCGGAGGTGATCATGCTCTGTTCTGATCAAAGTCTTTGACCTTTAACCCTTGGCTCCCCTCCCTCCCCCATCAAAACACCACACGCTCCTCCCGCTCCTCTTCCTCATCCTCCGCTCAGAAAGGGGGGGGGATTGTTCAGTCGGCGTAGTGCATGATGGACTCGACGTAGTTGCCCGGGAAGAGGCCCGTGGTGCCGTTCATCACGCCCTCGTACCAGCCGTCGTCATTCTTCTTGATCACGTAGATGATGGCGCCCTCCTGGAACGACAGCTCGTCCTCCTTGTCCCGGGCATAGTCGTAGATGGCCACCACTGCGGGGGAAAACAGAAGTACAGGTAAAAAAAAAACACACAAAAAAAAAACAAGACTTTACTATAAATATTATGATTTAGACACAAATGTACAACAAATGCAGGGTTCTACACATTCTGAAAAAACTCTGTGATGGAGGACACGAAAACACAAGTCATACTGTCACTGACCAGCTGCTCTCTACCATTATCCTTCCATGAACAGGTGCACTCACGAACAACACGACTTTGTTGATGGAAATTAAGAAACTAAGTATATATAGGAAGATGAAAACAGAGAAAGATAAAGTTAGCTGTTATTGAAACAGCAGCTGATCTTATTTTGAGAGAAAGGTGGGGACTCTTTCAAAACTAGAACGTCCTTATCCAAGGACATGAGAATGCTGCAGACAGTCAGGTGCTTTTTTGGGTAAGATGATGTACTGATGCATGTTTTTATGTGTCCCTGTGGTCGTACTAATCAGAGTTTTGTGTCTGATGATCAACCACACAAGAGCACCATGTCCTCTCAGAAGTTTTCTTTCTTCTTCTTTTTTCTTGAGCAAGCAGTGCTGACTCACCTTTCTCCAGGTAGCTACGTGGAGCCCAGGGCGGGTCCTCCTCGGCGTAGGGGTCACTATACTCTACCACCGCCGACTCTTCTTCATCCTCGTCGTCCTCGTAGTCCTCCGGTGGAGGAGGAGGAGGTGTAGGCTCCTCGAACACCGGCTCCTCGGCAGGTGGAGGTGGGGGCGGCACGTCTGAGACTACAAATAGTTTTCAGGCGGACGGAAAGAAAACAAGGAGCAATTAGAGGCTGAGAAAGACAACTGAAGCGGTCAGAGACACAGACGACTGACTGGTATCTCATGCATTGGGGGGAAAGAACAGAAACAGTTCATGCTGGATGCTTTTAGACAACATTTAGATCCTCAGAACTGTGTTTTATTCATCATTATAACCACAGAACTTTACTGAAACTGAACTGGAGGAACAGGACATCAAAATAATGAGCAGTGAGACATGACAGAAACAAAATGTCCACACACAAATCACACATGCATTTAAAGGAAACCCAGAGACATGATCATGCACAGGAACAAAGACTCAAACATGCTTCATTATCATTTAACTTAGGAAAATATTCCAACAAAAGAGGACCAACACAATCTGTTGGGGAGAGGACGTCAACGAATGGTGGTCATGCAGGAGGGGGAGCGAGGGTCTAAAAGCCACTTACTAGTCTCCTGAACTCGGGCCACAAAGCCCATCAGAGGCAGCTGAGGGGTGATCTGCATGGAGGGGGGAGGGGGCGCGAGCGGGCCGGCTATATCACCAAACAGTATCAGTACACAGAGATGGAGGGCAGACATAAGAACAGCAAAGACACGAGAGAATGAGGTTAGAATAAAAAGGAGAAGCACAGGAGAGAGTTTAAATGCAACAGTTACAGCATGAAAACAATGTTTTTAGCAAAGCACAGACCTGACAAACTCATAATTACTCATTTTTCTTCCCTGCTGTGGTCTAAAGGAAGCACAACGTAAGATAGAATATGTAGGACAGAACCCCCTGTGGCAAGGAGTCGGTCCTAGAAACTATTTTTACAATCAGTTAATCATAAAGTAGTTCAAATATTTTATTAATCGTTACCTTTGGACAACAATACAAGTGGTCTGTCACAATTTCCCAAGTAAATGATGATCCAGATGACATTAAGTGACTTGATCTTCACTGATTAATCTCTAAAGTAGATCAAATTAGAATAAAGCTTGCTCCAATGAGGATATTAATTCAAAATGTTGAATTTGACTGCTACTTCAGTTTTAATATTAACAAATGTGACAGAAATAAACTAAAGGACAAAGATAATGTCTGCCTGGCACTACACAAAGACAGTAAGCAGGGGACAAAGATTGCAAAGAGCAGTGAAGACAGACAGAGAGCTGCTGAAGAAGTGAAGACAGTTGAGTTGATGTGAAACGATGGAGCAGAAATCCACACAGGAGGTCTTTTCATAAAAGATGCAGATTCACAACAGAACTCTGGAGTCTGAAGGCTGAGGGAGAAGAACTGGACTCTATTTTAATTAGATTCATTCATTCACTCATTTAAATTGAGGAAGTTAACTTAAAAGACATGGTGGACTGGTGAGATATTAATGCGGTACCTTGGTTCTGGGCAAAGTGTGGCCCACCGTTGAGCTGGCTCTGATTGTGGGCCACGTTGGGCTGACCGGTGACAGACGAGGGTCGGCGGTACGGCAGCGAGCCGCCCACCTGCTGGGGTTGGGCCGGCTGGGCCGGGCGGTTCATGCTGTAGAACTGAGCAGCACCTAAGAGGAAACACCAGGTGGCAGCAGAGAGTCATTTAACAAGAGTGTAGAGGTGGAGGAGAAGGAGGAGGAGGAGGCTCCTGAACAGTGAGGTCATGTTAACTCAGCTTCTTTCTGTTATATCTTCACATGTAATGCTACATTCAGTTTTAATTTAATATAATGTGTTATATTTTACAGAAATTATCCTGCAGGCTGTCATGTAAAAAACAAAAAGTGCAGGAAACCAAAATTGTATTCACTAATGGATTCCCAAATTCATTGTCTACTTCCACTTTATCAAACAAATAATGTGGTAGGGGAGAGTAACTTTAACATTTCCATAATTCATCAATATCAACATTTGACTCATAGTGTCCATTTCCCACTGAGAACAGCAGCGGTGCACATTAACTGTGGAATACAATATCCAGCCACAGAAAATCACTCGCACACATACACAAAAACAAAGAAGCACACATGACTGTGCAAGCATTTCACAGCTCATGCATTAAACATCAGAACATCGTCGCTGTCAACACGGACACAGGCAGCTGATGAGAAGCTGTGAGGGATGACGAGAGGACCATCCAGCAGAGATGAAAAATCTGAGGTAGATGGCAGAAGAGCTGCACACTATCCAGACAGTTTGATAAATATTCTGAAGTGGAAAGCTCTACACTGACATTTAAAAGTGAATGTGTTTTCTTTATACTGGATAGTGAGACCTACATTTTCTGCACTTAATGTTGCATTTTTGGATTAAGTGCGCAGCCCTTGAGAGATGGACGCTGACCTGCTTCTCCTGGTTGAAAGCAACATATTTCTGTATTTTAACAAGTAGCTTTAATCAGTAGGCTCATTCAACAGTCCACTTACTTGTTGCTCTCACAATATCAGCTGCTATGTTTCAACAAAGCGAAACGGCTGATCAAGCGAGCACTCGGGCTGAAATTCAGCCATGAATTTCTGTCAGAGTGTCAACTGCTATACGATAAAAATGTTTTGTCTCCTTGACGGTTTCACACTATTGTTAAACGATGTCGAGTTTAAATCACAGGTATCCAATTAATTGAAGATTCTGACAAATTCTTTCTCCCTTGACACTAATAATTCAGATCTTGAAGAGGGATTATAGAGAAAAAAAACCTTGTGATTGAGCAGGCAGAGCATCATGACGACATGCTGGTGGATGAACACGTGAGGGTCTTTCAAGCAGGATGGAGGGTGTGGCAGAGGAGCGGGCGAGCTTCACCCACCGGGTTACACTCACCTTGTGCGGGGTTGCCGAAAGGAGCTGTGCCAGTGGGGGCCGCGGAGGCAGGGAGCTGGGGCGGGGGGGGGGGTACAGGCGGGATCTCTACAGGGGGGTTGGGGGCCTGTGGGGGGCCGTCTAGGGCGGAATTGGGGGGTCCGGGGGTGGTGGCAGTGTTGGGGGAGGGTTTAGCTGGGTTGGATGGGGCGGGGGCTGATACGGAGGTGTCGAAGGCGAAGATTGAAGAGGTGAAAGATAAGGAAGGAGAGAAAAGGTAAGTGAGGGAGGGTCAAGACAAGAGAGTGAGACGGGAGGAGAGGAGTCCAGTAGATCCAGAGTTCCTACACTTCATCATTTAATCTAAATTTTAAAGCATGTAGGAATCCTGGATACTAAACAAAGATTAGTCAAGTTAGAGTCAGGCACACACACACAGATCCTGCAGTCAGCTGCTGCTTGGAGAGGAAACAGGAAGCGGACGTTACCTGGGAAGGCGGTGGGCGGGGCTGGAGTCGGCACGGCGATGGGCACGCCCACGCTGCCACTGCCGCTGTTCTCTCGGCTGCTGCTGCGACTGCTGCTGGGGTGGCTGCCTCCGCTGCTCCCACTGCTGGTGGTGAGTAGGGCAGCAAACATGTCAGACCACAAACACTCTCACTCACACACAAACACACACACACTCACGCTCACACCGTCGCACACTCAGACTCTGACTAAATCGTAACGCGCTGATCATTTTTTAGTCAAAGTAAAATGTCCCTGTGCGTTGAAATCAAATAGTCACGTGTAGCCGTTTTCAACCAAAAACTTCCAGGAACTTTGGGAGCCATGGGAACAAGAGTCAGGAACTTAAGAGCTTTTCTGTTTCATCTTATGAACCATGAAGATTCAGCAAATTGATAATGTCTGATAATGAAGAAAAACAACAGCAGTGTTCACAGATATAAAAGTATGAAGCTGCTACGATTAATCGATCAGTCCTACTACTATCTGGACGCCACATTTAAGGATAAGGATGAAAAGATCAATAATGACACTTTTATGTATTTATTCATCTTCTGATATACATCTTTCAACATTAAATAGACAAATGTATTAATGAGGGTAATGAAAGTTATCATCTGCACTCAGTAAATGTTTATCAGAGCTGCAGAAGAACAGCTGAAGAAGTCAGAAGCCATCATGTCTGACCCTTCCTGCCTTGGTGGTTTTCTATCTTGCATGTCTCACCCTGTGTTGTTTCTGTTTTCTTTAAACGCTACTGCAGCAGAACAAAATGGGCCTTAGGGACAAATAAAGGTCTTGAACCTGAGTTTGAACTTGTGTTTGATCGATGGGATGTCCTGCGAACTCTGCTCGGGTAGTTCCGAGGAAAGGGAACTTCTTTTTTTGCACAAGGACGTCTGCGAGACGAAGTTAATTTGCAGTGGGGTTAAACAAAAATAAAGTCAATCATATTTCTAACCTTGAAAACATACTAGTTAAAAATAAACATGTCTTAACAACTTTTAAGTTAGAAGAATCACTGGATGTCCAGATCTGACATTGATAAGGTGAGTGGAGGGAGGAGTTCAGCAGCATTTTGACTGGACCATACCTACGCATTTAGTCCAACAGTTGAGGCCTTGAATTAGTGAAAGGGTTCCCGAGCTTTTGGAAAAGTTCCTGTGGTTGAAACATACTAATACACTTTCTTATCCTGTCTTGTATTTCAGTTTCAATATGTGCAACAAGCCTATAATAATACAGTCTCGCTCCATCTTCTGGCTTCACAGTAGCTCAGATTATTAATGCGGCACCCTCAAGAGCATTGATGTGTTAGCGTGAGCTGTTATGCCTTTGAAATGACTTATGTCACAGTGATAAAAAAAAGCAGCTGGAAGCTTTTGCCGAGGACACATGACACAGGTGACGCAGCAGCGACACAAGACAAAGACAAGGATATGACACGCTCTAAAAAAAAAAAAAAAGCGGGAAGCATCAGGACACATGGGGCGAACGCTTTGTACGACAGAAGAGAGCGCATGGCTGAGAGATGAAGAAAATGAGCTGTGGATGGAGCGGTGCAGATAAAGACTTGTGCTGAGAGGAGAGTCGGGGGAAAGTTATCTCGTCTATTTCCGGACCAGAAATAGTAAAAAACATTTGGCCGACAGATGGGACGCAGTGATGAAACTTTCCATGTTGTTTTCCACCAGAACCCCCCATGATTTTACTTCTGTCATGGCAGACAGGGGAGTCTATGAATATCTCTGCGTGTTTGTGATGAAAGGGGCTTGTCTTGGGAGATGAGCTGACATTGGGTTGACAGGACTGTGGGGGCGACGCTGCCTATTAAATGACTATTACCATAGGAACCTGCGTCTAGTCGTGCTAAATACGGCTCAGTCTCTACCTCGTCCTCATTTCTTTTGCTCTTATCTGAGCAGCGAGGAGAGCAAACAGGTGAGGGATTTCCAAATGAAACATCAACCGGGGCTTCCCCTGGGAGCTGTTGCACAGTGTCGGTCAAAATTGTGACTTACGGTGGAATTAAAAAAAAGAAGGGAGCAGAAGTGATTAAACTTTCCACGAGGAGTCATTTCAGAGAGGAGGAAGAAGAAGGAGGCATGTTCAAGAGCTGAATCGCTCTGTAGGTGTAGAGGAGAAGAAGGAAAAGGGGGGAGGAGGTAGAAAAGTCTGTTTGAGAAGTGTACAGAGGCATGCTGGGAAGGGGGAGCGGGGTACCTGTACGTGCGGTTCCTCTGATTAACGGATGCAGTGCGTGCAGGGCTCTGCTGGGGGTGCGCCATGTTGCGCGTCGGGCTCGAGACGTAGTCGTTAGGGACAACGGGTGGACGCACCGGCTCAAGCGTCCTATAGGGGGAGTGGCGCCTGCGAGAGGGTCAGGAGGACAGGAGTCGAAGGGGGGTGGGGGGGGGCATCCACAGAGAAGTGTAGGGGAGGAGGGGAGGAGGAGGAGAGCAAGAAACAAACAAGTGCAAACTTAAAAAAATGGGGTATGACAGGTGGTGAACATCGAGGGCTGGCTGAGGTGAATCCACAGGCGTCGTCGGGCGCTGTCAGGGCGGAAAGCAGCCGCTGCTGTCGGCTAAAAATCACAATCCTACGAGACGTAAACTCAATGGCTCTGGTGTAATGAAAGACACGTCTATTATCTTCCCTTGCAACCAAGGTTATCAAATAAAGTATAGTTTATGTAACCTGGGACAATTTTGGTTGAAACAATAGTAATTAACTGTACTTTTCTCTCTCTACCTGATCTTCACTCCCTTACAATTTTCAAGGACATTTTCTTGCCATGCTTTCATGGTTCAGCAGCATCCAGGGGATTAAATCGTCTTCCTGAATGTCAAAAAAGGTTCTTCAACAACTGTAAAGTTACTTTAAGGACTTAGTACCTTCACAGCTTAAGTTGTTTCTTGGTGTAAACATACATTTATAGTTTGGCAGATGTATTTCAGCAGTTTATATAAGTTGGTCCCAAATGGTTACACAAATGCAACAGTTGTTTATTAAATTACAAAGCAGAGCCTTCAAAAAATAGATTCAAATCCCCAAATCTGTATTCACTGCAAGCCGTTCACTTTGGTATTTAGTTTAATTGTTTTGTTGCTGACAAACAGACAATTTTGGCTTGAAAAAAGTGACAGAAGTGGGTGTTTTGAGCATAGCTTTTGTTGTCTTGTCTGGTTGTTTTCAATAAAAGTAAGGGTAAGATTTTTTTAAGTAGCCAACAGGATTAAATTCCCATCTGTCCTTCCAAAGTGTCCCTGAACAAGAGTCTCCGTATTCTGAACCAGAAGCCTTCAAATTATTTTAATAAAAACAGAGAAAGTGCTTTTTAACCCGACAGCAGCGCCGTGCGGATGATGTCCTCAGCTTTAGAATTGGTTAAAAAGAAAATAACACAATCCTGAGATTTATTAATCTGGGCCTGAAAATATGTTCTGGCATGTAAATTTCCCAGCTGACACAGCGGGGTGACCCATCTCTGAGCACTGTTGCTATGGTTAAAAAACATCGGTATGAGGAATATGGGGCAGCCAGGAGTGGGCGGGCTGGGTCACAAACACACGACTGAAAGTAAATGTGTAAAAACAAACAAAGAGAAAGTTGAGTAACGGAAGAGAAACGACAAATTAATTTAAAAAAAAAAAAAACACAAGGAAGATGTCCGCCCGTAGCCACAGGCTGCGGCAGGAGGTGCATCATGGAGGGTTGGAGCTGTGGTTGATCGGCATGCGTCTTGAAGGGACAGAGACACACGCAGACACGCCTCTGAAGGTCAATATGAAGGGGTGGACACACTCCATCACTCACAAAGTCAGACACAGACAGAGGGGGCTGACACACACACACACACACACACATTTTCACACACAGGAACACAAACAGCACTTGACGCACAGGAAGATCCCGAGGGTGACAAGAACACAACGTTTATGTGCTGCACTAAAGTCCCTGTGGGATAAGAGATACCTTCAACAGTCAGACACACAGAACAGAAAACATCAAGAGCAGCTCCGTCTGCAGGAGCTGAGACATTAAGAACAACAAACAGTGTTTCCCATTAACTCGACTCTTATCTTTAACAGAGTGACACACAATCAGGGTGAGAAAAGACCACACACACACTTCTGGCTAAACAAAAACTATCAAGGGTAATCAAGAGGTCGCACTCTGATAACAGCCCTATTGAGGCACACAATGATATAAACACACCTGATAACAATACACTGGCTGCTACTGATAAGGATTCCTCAGTGAGCGTTTTAATAAAACTCAAAAGCAAATAATTCCGAGTTGGACACAAACAAGTAACTTGCATAAATGACCATGTTTTTGAAGGTCACATCTTCCTATTCATAAATAAATAATCAATTGATATATAATCAGAACAAGACTGATTGTGAATATAATCTGTTAATTTCAGTCCCACTGTTTACAAACCTAATCTGATCTTGGGCAAACTACACTCAACTCTAATTAAACGTTTAATGACACAGTTCATTGTGTGAGCCAGCCTGAATTTGCCAACACTAATGAGTTTCTAAATGTTTGACACGGACTGTTACCAAGCCTGGAACGTCATCATTTTAGGGGCAAAGCCACTCTGCCTTGCCAAATGCCCAAAATGTATCTTCTGCATTTTCTGTGCGTAACCAACATGCACAGCAAAACTTGTACATCTACAATAAAAAAACCTGGAAAGTAATGTTGGCAACAATGAATGGGCAAGTTTGGAATGTTTAATTAGCATTCCTGAGATACATTTTCTTACACGCAGCAGTTTGTTTCACTTGTAAAGTGAAGCAGAACAAAGTGAGGACAAAACGTGATCCCTCTGACAGCTGCTGGTTATTTCCCACCCTGATTAGTACCGCCATCAAGAGCTGTTGAGTTTCTGACGGTGACCTTTGTGCCAACGTTCCTCCGGTGCCCTGGCATTAGACAAATGCCAATAAAAGGTTGAAGACTGGGAGATGTGAGAGCTCACCACCTGCACAAATGCCTGCTCAGACTCCAGGCTCAGTCTCAACAGACGGGGCTTTCCTGAATCAATTACACGCCTTCTTTGTATTTTATCAAACTGCACGCTGAAATGTGACAACTTCGTGTTTCAAGCAGTCTTTACTTGTGTAAAATGTCAGTGTTTTTAGCCTGAGGCGGCACGCTGACTGTGTGGTTAGTCTAGTCGTCTCACTGCAGGAAGGTTTGCTTTGAGACCGGTACTTTCTGAATCAGCTTAAGACTAAGAGCTGACCAAACATGTTCATCTGCCGGTTTGATCTATTTAGGATGCTTTAATATTTGTTTCACAGTCCAGTTCCAGTGTATGATTATTCTGAAGAGCTAAAAGTTTATTACTATTTGGGGCACTTTAGTATTATTATATCAATAAGTCTATCTTATTATTATTATAGTTTGTTGTATATGTAAATGTTTATCCTTGACCATCAAAAGTAGTATTCAAGGTTGTTACGTCAGATATATCTGAGGTCCGAACATCAGCAAAGCTCCTTTAAAAGTGCAAGAAACGTTAAAAGTGCCAGATTTCAGCATGGAGTTTGGTGTGAAAATCCCCCTTGCATGAAGAGAGAGAAGAAGACTCCTGACTCCATCTCAGCAGACAGATAAAAAACCCCAAAAAAACAAAAAGAAGACCACTGTGAGAACTGGCACTGAAATGCACTTTAAACCACCCAGAGGACACTAATTAAACAAGGAGGTGATGATGAAACTGGGAGCAACCAGGTCCATCTGAGGGGGCTCGTGGTTACTCCCCCGGAGCCACAAAAATACATTCAAGTCTCTGACGTCCAGCTGAACACAAGGTGTCGGCATCGTTACATACCCAAGGGTTCCCTTCCCTGACATGGGCGGGCTGGGGGGCTTCTGTGTGGGGGGGTTGGTGCGAGGGAGTCCACCGCCTCCTCCGGCCTTCATGTTCTGAGCGCTGGCCTACAGGAGGAGCACAAATATGTTAACCAAAGATCACTTTTAAACATATAAATTAAACCTTCACAACTGTTTCGCAATGAGAGTTAAATCTATTTACTTTCTTGGCATGTTTGTTTGTTAAATATGAAGCTGGAAGTTGTGACGGTTTGCACAGCTTACCATAACGACTGGAAACAGAGGGAAACAGCTAACATGGCTAGCAGCGCTGAGGCTCACTTATTATATCTTGATTGTTTAATCCACAAAAACACACAAAACAAAAGTGAATCAAGGGTGATGGTATAAAAAAAACCCTGACTCCTGTAAACTTGCTAGCAGTGCTAATTAACATGTTATATCTTGTTCGATTAATCCACAAAACACAACATGTAATTAGTGAGATTAAGATGGTAGAGGGCAGATTTTTACTACTTTTTTTCCAAGCAAGGCTAACAGTTTCCCCTTGTTTCCAGTCTTTACGCTAAGCTAAACTACCAATTACCAGCATGATATTGAACAGACCGAAACCAGAGTGGTATTGAATTTTTCATATCAAAAGCCAGTAAGGTTCTTTTCCAAAATATCAAACCAGAGCAGTAAAACAACAATCAAAACACACGAAGACGAAAACAAACAGGGACATCTCTCACAGCAATTCAAAACAACTCATTCAAAAACCACAAAAACACCTCCCTCAGTTGAGGCTTTTACTTTGAAAGTCTTACCTTAAACCTTTGCAACCACTATGGTTGATTATAAAGATTAAATTAGGGCAAGCAGAAGAGAGAAGAGGAAGAAGAAATCAGAGGATTAATGGTTGAAGGAGGAGAGACAAACAACAATTATTCATGCATGTGTTCCATGAAGCCAAGCTGGTTAGATTCGTCCAACAAAGGCTCAGTGTTAAAATCTAAGGAATTTGTTCTTTGAGACCTTTGTGAGGTCGAAGCCACTGATTCGTATTGGGGCAAAAACAAGATCCTCTTTGTTCAAACTGCCAGTGGGAGAGAAGCTTTCCAAAAAAAAAAAAAATCAGCCACCCTGACTGTTAAATAAATGAAATAATCAGTGCAGAGGAACCTGTTAGCAGCAGCAGGTGACAGATAAACACACAGCTGATTTTATGTCCTGGGTGACGTCAGTTTCCCAGTCATTGATTACTTCTTAAATTACTTGTCACTGAAACCCAATAGTGATTGTTTGACCTCTAGAAGTCCTCTCCATTGTTCCCTGCAGTGAATAATCCACTTTAACACAAACACAGTTACATTTCTGACATTTTTTGAAGGTCTCATCACTCTCTAACTAAACAAATTCCCAATAAAACTCTACAGCAGATGTTTTCAAGCTTGTCTTGCACGTGAATCCTTCATTTGAAGCACTTGCAAGCCTCATACCCTCACATTCTTTTGATCATTTTTAGAGAGCTGATGAGGTACAGTTGGGCAAGTTCGATCAAAGTCATTTTCTACCTCATAATTTCTGCAAATTTCCATCAAATAGTGACTTTATGTGACCCAGACTTTTCATTTTTAGAGGTCTGAAGAAGTAAAACAACACAGGAACTCATACCATAAAGCAAAGATTAAAAAATGTAGAAATACAAACATAATTTAGTCTATTCAAAATAATTTTCTACCTGACAATTTGTGAGCATTTCAATCAACCTAGTTTCTTGTTTAAGGTCCAGAAGTCAAACTTCACTGGACTTCACACAAAAAACAGATTTTCTTTTTTAAAAAGGTAGAGAAACGACCTTCGTGTGTGCACATTTCCATGAAATGGTGACTTTGATTATTTGAATCTTCTCTAATATCCTGAAGGTTAAACTAACAAGAGCCTTGTGCAAGAAAGCAAGAAACAGTAGAAAAAACAAACAGAATTTGGTGCTTTCTAAATTATTTTCTACCCCATAATTATAACTAAACCCCAGGCGGGAAAGAGAGCAACTTAAAACCATCTTCAAACACTGATTATCATCAAATTAACCTTCTAAACTGGCTTGTAGTTTGTGTTTCATGCCCAGATTTACTTCTGCTAATTTCCCACCCACACATCTGTTTCACTGAGAGCCAACAGAGCTTAATTAAGGCCCCTCCATTCTCATTAACAGCCCCAGTGTAATGATAAAATGAAGGGGAGAAGAGCGAAATGACCACCTTCACGCCGTGGCCCATGTCGTCCAGCATGCTGTAGTCGATGGGCTTGCGGATGTAGCGCACAGGCCTCTCGGGATTGGCTGGGGCGATGATCTTGTGTGTGCGGGACGTGTTCTTGTTGGTGGTGAGGATGCCGATCTCCCGCCGGGCCACCTTCTCTTTGTGGATGTCCACCGTCTAAAGAAAAGAGGCAGGAGAGAGGGTGTTTCTTCAACTTCCCGTACGTTTCTTTTAAATTTAAATACAATATTAAATACTGCCTGTTCTCTAAATCCTAAAAGTCTGCCCTTTTTTTATTATGAAGGTGAGACATTTCTGACGATATCATTCAAATTCTGTCTCATGTTGAGGAAACTCATTATCTTAATCCAGCGTTCCTGCACCCTTTCCCAAGTCAAACTTCAAAGAGCATTCTCAAGCATTTCCAGGAACTTACATCCATGATAAATGACTGATGATTTAAAGACAAATGTATACGCTCATACTGATAAATTTCATCGCATTAATCCAGTGTTATGGGCTATAAACAACCAGAATCAAGTTGAAGGAAAACATAAAATAATCTTCTTGTTTCTAAATGTGTCACCTGTCTGTACGCCAGATAAAGCTATTTCTTGTCAAAGAAATTCAGTTAGAATTTCAAATTAATTTCAAGCATTTTATCCCCCAACCTTGAAAACAGCACATTGAAATAAGAGTTTTTCAAGGATTTTCAGCACCCGTACAAGCCCTGTTATCCAACCTGTGGGATCAACGTTAAAAGATTTTTTTAACCGACTGTGCAGCACCGACAGGCATCTTCCCATTTGCCTGCACTGCAGATATACTGAATTATACATGCACACATGTGCTGTGCACATTCACCAGTACAGCTGCACTCTATGCAAGGTTTCCACCCCACATTTTGACAGTCAAACTATTCACCATTCATCAGGGCATAAAAAGTTCAGTGAGGTGGGCACAAGACCAAAGTTTCATGAATTAAAGTCCAACAAGTATTTTACAGGATAAACTTTAAAGACTTGAAGAGGGCCTTGTCGTTTGTCTTCATTATTCTTTGCATGTGAGCCAAGAAGCCACTGTGTTGCTGACCTGTGAGATGTGGTTGATGGAGGACTCCATGCGGCGGAGCTGTGACGCCTGGATGTCGAGCATCTGCAGGACATTGTTGGCCAGCGTGTTGATCAGGTAGGCTACGCTGGCCAGAGATTGGGTAGTGTAGTTCTTGGTCTCCTCCAGCGCCCTCTGCTTGTCTGGAGACTGAACGAGAGAAAGGAGAGAACTTGTTTAAAACATACAGTATATTTGCATTTTACATTGTGCAAAGGAGCCCGTCAGTCATCCACACAGAGCGAGGAGGGTAAACATTTTGCTTATCTTGTGCAAAGATATTTTGGAAGCCGACTCCCACGCACTTTCCAATCCTGTAAGTCTTGTTGTTGCAGCTCTAATCTGCCCTCAGGTTGTGATAAAGAAGTTAAAACTAACTAAAATAACTTTGCTGTGACATCAGGACATTAAATGCTAAATGTTAATACAGAAGGGGTTTACTTAAATTTATAACACCTGAAAGCAAATATCATCACCGTAAAACGAGACACAAAACGAGAGAATCCAGGAGCAGATCAGCTCTGCATCTAAAAAATTAAAAAGACCAACAGGAGCCTGAGTGAAACATGTGGCAGGAGGTTGGAGGCAAAATGCTTTCCTCAAGTAAAGAAAACTTTAATGTCTGGTGAAGTATTACAGCTGCAGTCAGTGTGAAAGGAGTCTTCAGAGGCGGTTGTTCGGGTCGTGGGTACAGCGTGGGCACATCAGCTGGAGCATCAAAGGCCAGATAGATCAGCAAATGTTACTGCTGGGAAACTGCTCCTTACTGACACTGAATGTAATGAAGCACAACATGCAGTTTAACGAAAATGGCATATCTATAATCACACTGCTTGTTTCTGCCCCTCAGCTGTGAGGAATTGCAGGTATATTTTGTCTCGTGTGATAATAAACTGTCTATCTTGACTGTTACAACAAACAAACAATTTAAGATTCCACGCTGGGCTGCAGGAAACATTTTTTGCCACTTATTGACATTTTATGGCAGAAATGCTTAAATGGTAAAATAATCAAATAATTAATCTGTAATTAAAATAATTGTTGTGTTGGTTAAAGCCTGTAAGATAACAGATGAAACACAGCAAACACTTGATGGTTCCTGCTTCTCAGATGTGAGGGTTTGCAGATTTAATTTGTCATGTGTGATAATAAACTGACTTTCTGCCGACTGTTGTCACACCAGACAAGCAAATAAGATGCCGCGCTGGGCTGTAGGAAACAGCGATGATGGCACTTCATTAGAATAATAATCAGAAGACTGATCTGTAATGAAAGTAACTGTTATATTAGTTAGAGCCAGAAAGAGAACATTATTTGCCTCCAAAATGTAGTCGAGTAGAAATATAAAGTAGCAGAAAATGGAAAGTACCTCAAAATTATACCTGGGTAAATGTACTTAGTTACACTCTGCTCAGTATGAGCCCTGAAAAAACAATATCAGTCAATCATAATTATTCAGTAAATAGAAAATTATTCAGGAAGTAATCTGATAAAGGATCAATCATTTGAGGCATTTTTCAAGCAACACAGATCGAACATTTTTTTCTTCCTGCTCCTCAGATTTGATGATTTGCTTTTATTTTTGTCTGATGTTGAAGATAATTGATTAGTGTTTTGGACACATCAATGGAAAACTGAAGAGAGCATTTTTTTTCAGCATTTCCTGGAGTTTATAACAATTAATCTGGAAGATAACCTGCTGTGTAACTGATCAGGAAAATCATGAAATGAATCCATTTTTAAACCCAACGACCCCCCCCCCCCAACAAACAACCACTTCCTTCTGCAGCAGATTGATTACAACACACTGTGGGTCACTGCAGCCGTTGGGTTGTGATTGGATATTGACTTATCGATTGATTTTATCTGATCTTCTTAATTTGTAATCATAGCTGAGGTTCGAGAGCCAAATCTAGGGCTTCCTATAGATTTTCTTTGTATTTCCGTCCGAAGATATTGACAAAACGTCAGGCAGAAATCAGGAAACGGTCACACTGTTAGGTTTAATTTCACTGTCATAAAACACTGAAGCTACAACCTGAGTCGTTTTAGTTTTTTTGGCTAAACTGATATTAGAGAAATATAAATAAAGGCTGAATATAACAGCACAATAAAGCTACAAGCAGGGGTGTCCCCATTAGTTCAAACAGCTGCTCCCTCAGTGGGAACACGTCGACTCCCTTTCAGGTGAAACGGACGCTGCTTGTGATGCAGGAAAAATTTCTGTAGGAATCACAAAGTGCAATCCAACCCAACAAATCATCGAACTGCAAACAAACAGCATCATCTGACGGAGCATGGAGGGTGCAGTATCGCTGGAGTATGAAGACAAACAGGTTATGTGGTAGAAGTCAGGAGCTGAGCTGCAGCTGCTGCCTGCAGGGCACGAAAGAGACATTTCTGATCTACGAGTCACACGCTCTAATAGCCCGGTGGTGAGACGATGCATGTACCAGAGTAAAATATTGTATCCTCAGGTTGGTGGCTGGAAATGAAGGAAAACCCACCGTAAAACAGCCTCGTTATACTTTTTCTTTTACATTTTTGGGGTAATTTACTAAAGAGCGTTTCTCTCCTGATACCAAAACCTCAACTGAAGAGTACATCCTGAGGCAATCCTTGATTGGTGCTAAAAAATGTATTGGTCAGGCTCTATTTAATGTACTTTTACTGTCATGCCATGGTCATGTTAGACCTTAAAGACAAACGGATGCTTTTTGACAACAAGCCTTCGTCAGGAAGTCAAAAAATGTGCCTATTTAAGAAACAAAAGGTCAGGACTCGTGTAAAACAAAAGACAGAGGACAATTCAGTGTATTTCTATAAGAGGGTTGATGTGTGTGACAATTATGGAAATAATAAACGACTTGCAGTTATATTACAGCCTTCTTTTTGTCTCCCGACCACTCAAAGCGCTTTTCAACACTTGTCACATTCACCCATCCTCACCCACATTCATGCACTATTAGTAGGGCTGCCATGCACGGCTTCGACCTGCTCATCACGACATTTCTACGCTCCGTCGTTCACACATCCAGAGGAGCCATCAGGAGAAATTTGGGGTTTAGCACCTTCCCCAAGGACAGTTCAACATGCAGCCACAGTCGGGGATGAAAGTGCCGCTCTAGAATTAGTTGACAACCTGCTCTACTTCCTGAGCCACAGCTGCCACCGCTGCACAGTTGTAGTGAGGAGCAGAAAATGTGTAACAATTCGATTGACAAATTCAAATGTCTCACCATGATGTAATGTTGGCATTAGTATTATAAGGATGCTGTGAAAGTTGAAAAAACTACTCCTGCAATCTTGTTTCATAGGCAGCAGTTCTTGTTTTATGCAGTTTGTTTTTTGCAATTTTCCCAAATTGCTCTGTGCATTTACGATCTCTCTGATTTAATGCCACATTTTTATCTGCTCCAGCTGGAAATGCTGCTGACTTTTGGATGAAATCCATCCATCGTTACGTTCCCAGTCCAGGAAATGCTCTGAATCTGACACAAGCCTTTTCACAACTCGGCCCACATCTGAATGAAACAACCTTCCTCCTCAAGTGAGAAGACAAAGTAATTCGAGGAATAACTTCATCATCATCAGACTAATACTTTAATACTGAAAACCAACTAACAGGTTCAACAAGTGTCCATCCCTCCATGACTAATGTTACAAGAAACCCAGACATGGCTGGGAAGAAGTAAATCAGGGCTAAGACAGAGTAACCCTCAGACAAATTCTTGTGTCCAGCTAATCTATAAGTGGTAATACCCATCTGACAGCAGCTGGGAAAACATCGCAGGGTGAGAAGAAACCAGGGCAGCCTGCCAGACAGCAAGCTGCCAACATCCAATGGGCCGCCGCCGCCTCCTCCTCCTCCTCCTCCTCCTCCTCCTCCTGCACGGGGCATCCTGTCAGACCTGATCAGCCCTGTTCATCAAGGATGTCACATTTCAGCATCACACCTTGTCAAAACCTCTCTCGGCTAACACTCTGGTCCCAAAATGTGTGCGATTAAAAAAAAAAGGTGAGGAGAGAAAGCTCAGGTGACCAGAATTGCCTTGGAAAGTGAGCTTTCACAGCTGCAGAATATCACAAAAGCTGTCACACAAGCCAAATCCCATGCAATTAAACTGCACTTTCACCACATCTTTTACAGGGATTGTTGACTCTGAGATGCAATAGTAGACTATCTTACCCAAGCCGAATTACATTTCATGAATGGAGATAATAAATCATAGCTACACAGGCTTTAAAGGGAGCATTTTTAGTGATGAAAAGACATAAATCAGGTGTATTACACCGCTGTATGCGTTTCAGCACAACATCATAAATCAACGGCTGTTAGTAATATTGTCACGGTGGTTAATCTTCTGTCAACCAAAGCTCATTAGAAATTAATCTGGCTTCATATCCCACATCTCCGGCCGGTGCACGATCATCTGGCGGCCGCGGTGGCAGTGATTGATCCCGCAGAGAGCGCAGAAATTGATTTTCACGGTGCCTGTTTGGTGATTTGGACCGTGGGTGATGCCGAGCAGCTGGCTAGCAGGCGAGCTAGCAAGCTAACAGTGATAGCCCACTGTGGATGTACAAGTCACACACACCGTTATATCGATGGAAAAAACGAAGACACACACACCGTTATTATGTACTGACGCGAGTGTGGCTGGAAAATGACAATTCACGCGTCAGTTATTTGATAAAAAACGCTCCGACTGTGGTTGTTTTTGCGTTAGCTGAGGCTAGCTAGGTAGCGCGCTAACACGGCAGCATCACATCGGCAGCGTTAGCAGTTAGCTAGCCTAGCATCACTTCGCCCCACCGTGGTGCTCGCCAGTGATGCCCGACAAATAAAACAAACTACACCGCCTCTTGCTCCGCCCGTGTGGGAGCCTACCTGGACATAGTTGCTCTCGCAGTACTCCGCGACTCTTTCCAAATTGGTGAAACTGTCTAGTAGTGCGCTTCGTCCTGCTGGAATCTCCTCTTCCAGTAGCATTTGTAGCTCCGCCATTTTCACATCTTTAGCAGAGCGTAGTGGTGAGTGAGTGTGTGAGTGTGTGTGTGGTGTCAGCGTGTAAAGAGCTCTCTGGCGCCCCCGCGGCCGTGTGCGGTACTGCAGCAGGGCTCTCCCAGCAGCTGGTGGAGAACAGAACAGGGGATCCCAAAATTAATAATGTTTCAAACAGAAATGCATCAAAGCAGGCCCGCAGATGCCAGAGTGCTTCTGTGGTTAGCAAAATAAGCCCTTAAATGCCATTGATGGGATCATAAAAGTCATGTTTTTATTAGTTTTAAGCTAAGAAAAGCTGTAATTTTATAATAAAAATAACACTGTATTTGGTGATCCCTCCTTTATGACTCCCTTTGCACAGGCTCAGTTAAACTGCAGCGAGCCTGCCTGATGAGGAAATAGAAACTTGCCCAAGGGCCCCTTTCAGAAGCACAGATACTAAGTGATAAAGGGCCTTTGTTATAACTCCATGCACATGAGATGAAGTAAGAAACATACGATACATACATATTGAAAAAAATGACACAAACACAAGCAAGATCCTCATACAAATTTAATTATTTATATGCAGGATGAAACCTGTTTAAAAAGGAATGAAATGTCTAAATCCCATGTGGGTTATCAACAAACAAACTAGTCACATGTCATCAAGAATTTTGATTTAAGGCAGTTGTACGAGGAATTATAGAGAAATTTGAAGTAACATGTTTTTCTCTACATCGTAGAGTATCAAAACCACAGAGTTTCCCTTGGATGTCTTTTTTCACAAGTGGACAGACAAGGTCATGATGTGCTTAAGGCCTCAGGTTACTGTACAGTCATAATTTCCAAAGAGTCTCAACTACCACAACAACTAAAAAAATGACTGGATCCTCAACAGTCATGAGATACTTTGCTGGTAATTCTTTAAATCGAGATGTAAGTGTTCTTTAGACGCAGGACGCCTCAGTTTCTAGCTTCTTCTGCTGACGGTGATCCAGGTCTCGTCTTTAGGCGTGGATACCAGCTCAGATCGGACCTCCATGACCTGTCCCTTCAACTGGTGAAGCTTCAGCTGACGCACCAACGTGCTGAGCAGGACGGTGGCGATGGTGTAGGCGAACCTGTCAGAGAGTACAAATATAATGAAAATTCAAAGTCAAATCAGCTTTTTTATACAGCTCCACAAACTATTCAAGTGTTCTGGAGTTAAATGTCTGCTGTGTGGGTCCAACAGTCCAACATTTCTTCTCTCTGTTTTTGAGTTTAAATGTACGTCTCTACCTGAGTTCCGGGCATGTTTGATTCCCAGAGAATCCGAGCAGACAGAAGCTCTTCCTCACTGATTCCTCCTCAAATCGATCAGGGTCAAACCTGAAGGACATGAAATTGGACAAATCAGCACTCTAAACCTGAAAGAAAAGCCCCCCAATGTGATGATATGAAACTATCATGATATGCTCAATGTATTCCAGGAGCTATTTTGTGATCAACACTTTCTTTTCAGCCACTTTTCCCTCCATCTGCCTGGACTATTGTACTTCTTCTTTGCTGAGTGACATCATATAAAGTCTACAGGCATGCTAGTGGCCAGCATTGTGCTTGCTAACACGCTCCAAAGAAAAGGTAAAGCCAACATGATGATGTTGGAGCAGGTGTTACCAGAAGTGACCATATTTGGATGCGAGGGTGGAGCTTGGGAGGATATCCTGATCATCTGACTGAGACGTTTCATAGTAGGGACTTGTCAATCACAAGGTAGCCACGCCCTGAATCACACCCCGCTTTATCATCCATTTGACTCTAAACAGGACCTTAATTTACAAAATGAGCACCTTGTTGTGTTGAAGAAGACTTGAAACTAGAAATTGAGACCATGTACTCATCAGGAAACTGTTGACAGAGGTCATCAAGTGAGAAGTGGGGTCATTTCCCCATAAGCTTACATACAATCAGACTTTCTTTTTAGCAACCAAAGCAAACTGCGCACCTGTACGGGGCGCTCCAGGTGTCAGAATCTTGCAGGACCACTCCCAACGCGTAGATGACCAACGTCTGAAGCAGAGCAAGAACAAAATATAAGCATCATTTTTGAATAAATGCACATTTTCTAATATTATCTTGTGTGTCTGGTGTCCTCTTATGCCCTATGCAAAGCATTTTGAATTTCCTTGATTTCGAGGGCTGCGATGCAAATAAACTCGCATTGCCTCAGTGACTGCTGTCATTTTCAGCTGTTTCTGTTTTTCTTTTAAACTCCAGGAAAAAGTCTGCATCAAATAATAACTAGGGACCAGAAGAACACAATAACACAGAGCTGAATCGAAATTATTGTTTTTGTTTCCACAATCTGACATTTGATTTAGACCACATTTTTTAAGTTAAAATCTTACAAATATGCACAGTTCATTTAAATGGCAACTCACCCACAGACAGTTTATTTACATTTGCATGATGTCAGGCCAATGTTGGTCAAACTAAAGTAGGCAATTTCTCTATCATCTGCATATTTATTGTTTGTCTGGCAGCCATAATTTCCGGATACGCTGGAGAGAAATAAACAGACAGACAGCTGCAGACAGCAGAAACCAGATACCTCTTTAGGGATGACATGTTGATCGACTTTGCCCTCCACTTCCTGCAGCCGAGCCGCGACGGGGGTCAGCTTGGCAGTCCTCACCGTCTCGTTGAGGACCTGCTGGCAGTATCTTTCCGAGGACAGAAATGTGATAAGATCAAGGTTACCGAGCTATGCCCGGGTGAGATTTTTGACTTTTACACCCCATTCTGGCAAATCTGTCAAAAACACATAATCTTTAAATGCTTCACTAAAACTGGACGAAAGCCCGTTGACTCATCTGAGATATTAACTGAGGTTTTAGATGAGTCCAAGGATCTTACTTGAGCTGAGGAATCTTGTCCAGAGTAACTGGATCTGAACCCAAAACCTCATGCAGTTCCTGGTACAGTTTGTCCTGAACGTCCTCTGAGGTGGACAGGAAGTGAAGCGCCCAGATACACACTGTCAAAACACATTTCACATTTCATAAACCAGAGTAAAGGAGCTTTTGTTTTATTTTTCTCAGATGATTTGTTGCTGATTGTTTCATTTGAAATATCAATAATATGAACGTTTCAGTGTTTTAAAGAGCTACTTCAGGGTCACCAAAGTCCCAAACTAGCATAAACAAACTATAATATTGTAACACATGTAAAGACGTCACCATGGGCTCGAAGACATCTAATTTAATAATGAGTCAATTTAAAGAGATCTGATCTGGAACCGTTTTGACTTACAGTTGGCCGTGATGACGCATCCAGCCAAAGTGAAAACCATGCAGTCCTCCATGATCTGAAACCAACAAACTTCATATCAGATCTCTATTAGGACTTTATGGGTCTTCTGGGTCTGGTGACTCCATCAGTATTCACCTGTCGTTCTGTGAGGCTGGACTGCAGCAGAGTGTCCACAAACATCGTCTGCTTCCTTTGGGCTTTTCTGTCCTTCGCCACCGACAGCAGCACAGATTCCATTTCTGACAAAGCTGAACACCCGTGAGGAAAAAAAGACATCGTCATTTTACTTTTTGGCACAAACACAAAGCTGCCTGACACGCAAACCGAGGTCACAAGGTGAAAAAGCTTCTAGCTCTTCAGACAGCATTTAAGAGAAAGTCCCTGTGTCATCTGTCCTTGGCAGATGAATAAGAAACAGTGGTTGTTAACTGATTAAGTACAAAAAATTCTGCCTTTATCATCTCTCAGTCTCCATTTCTAGCTTTCACAAACAAATCAGACCAAGTCTCTGCAAACATTTCCTCCTGTTTCTCTACATCCAAGCATCCCAACACACTGCAGGTGTGAAGGAGCTAAATGGAAACAATGAAAATCAAGACAAAAAATAGACTCACTAGACTCAAAAAGGATGAAAGAAGGTAGATTAGTGCATCTCGAAATAGATGACGTTCAGTTCAGTTAAAGCTTCCACACTCACCCTTCTCATAATGTGCCTTCCTGCTGGAGCTTTTCTCCAGGGAGCCGTCCAAATAGCCTTTCCCGATTTCTGACCAGATCTGGTGGAGTCAGAATAAGAGGAAAACTAAATCAACTGACACATTTTCACAGACCTTTTGCAGGCAAAATTCCTGGTTTTGGGGCATCTCTAAACCACCATTTGGCTCAAACATCAGACTCGATTTTACCTCATACCACCGGGACTTGAGATGGCGCTTGCGCTAACACCGCCACAACTCTTTTATTCAACGAGAAAAACTCACTGCGTCGTGGTTTTTGCGGAAGGAAATGACATCAGCGTCGTCTCTGAATCTCTCTCCCAGAGCCAGCTGGGTGACCGACTTCATGGCCAGACCTAGCAGGTGGGCACACAGAGGGGTGTGCTGAGCCTCCGGGAATGACTTCCACTTTCCTACCAGCTCGTCCACCAGCTTTAAGAAGACACAGACATTATACGTACTTCTTAATGTCAGTGCAGTCATGAACATGTGTGTTTCTTTTTTTAAATCTGTGATACAAACCTTGAGTACAAGAGGGAAGTTGTTCTTCAGCGTGTTGTTGATGGCACTCTCGTACACCTTTTTCCTTATCACGGTCTCATTCGCCCCGCCTCCCATTCCTGACTGGTAACCTAGCAACGACTTCAGCATCGTCTCAAAGGAGTCAGCTGAGAAGGGAAACAAAAAGAGGAGAGCTTTGTCCTCAGATACTGTAAGGTCTTAATTCAGCTGGACAATCATCCAAACAGTGTGATACATGTTGGTGCACGTACTGCTGTGGTTTGGGTTGATGTGTTGCCGTAGCTGCTGCACAGAACCCAGGCTGACCACAGGCCGGCCGCCGAACCAGAACGACGCCACAGACCCAAACTCCTGATGCAGACTGACCAGGAACTCGTGCAGGCTGCCTTTGTTCACGATGTCCTGCAGGTTCCCATCCCTGAGCGAGAGGAGAGACATGATTCAATCTAATGTGAATATCTATTGCACTTTACAAATTTGTCATCAGTAGTTCACCTGCTAGTATACGAACTTTAAAGCATCCTGTAAGTGAACAGAAAACAGATGTTAAGATAACAACTTACTTCTCATCTGTAGGATTGAGACCTGGGATGCCAGAGGCCCTCCTGGATGACTGAAAACATGATTGGAAATCGAATTTCTTAGTAAATGTCAATAAAGTACTCCATTATTTAGACTTTTTGGACAATACAGATATCTGTGCCATCCTCCTCTGACTTTCAAACACTTTCTCTTCCTCCAATAACAAGTTTAATTGTGGTCATACCAGTCCAATTTATAGCTAAAGCCAAAAAGTTAGTGTTCCATTCAGTTGTAGGGAATCTCATTGAAAAATAATGCAATTTAATGCTTCCTGTCTTCCACGCAAACGTTAGATTTCTAACACACAATACAAGGTAATCAGATTAACTATTAATAACTTCTGGCAAAATCGGCGAAAAAATAACGGACTAGACAGCTTCCATTTTTCAGCTATTTCACGTTAAAAGCTAATTGGTAAATGGTTAATGGCGCTAGTTACCGCCCACCGACAACTCTTAAAGTTGTACTTTATTTAACGAGGATCCTGACTGGTATATTGGATGCACGCCGAAACAACACAAAAAATTGCAACAATTCGTTCAACATCCTAAATTACGTTATATGACACGTTTTGCTAGTAACTGAACAAGGTAACATCACATGGACGTCTACAATGTCTAACGGAAGATCTAACTAGCTAGCTAACTTGGCTAACTTCAAACTTGCAGGGACTTACCGGATACAAATAGAGAACAGCGCCCACCAAAATTATGACAAACGTGACAGCAAAGATGGCAAAGTCTAGCATGACCTCTCGCTCTTAGTAGCACTCTTTGTGCTAACTTTTACTCATGAATATCTGGAGGTTTCCACCCAAACTGATATCAGTCTCCGTTACCACGTCAACAATAACTGCACGGGGAAGATCGCTGCTCTGTGTTCGACTACACAGTCTGGTTGGCTGGCAGAACAAGCTAATCTATCTCAGAATGCATCGATTAATACTAACAACTACAATTAACACGTTTTATCATTTGGAGTCCCATTACTTTAAGATCAAAGAATTGGACACCTTAAATTAATCATCTAAACTTACATGGTGCTGTGTCTCAGTATAGTAATCGCTAACTGCTACTTGCACAAGCTGTAAGATAGTTAGCTCAGTTAGCCGTGCAGTTAGCTGTTCGGGCTGTGAGCGATGGAACCAGGGTATATGTATGTGTGTTGACAGCGCTGGCATTAATTCAGTTTACATTGAAATGTCATCTTTATTTCATGAAGGCGAACATTTTCACTGCAAATTAGACTTTTTCAGCATCCCTTTTAATCCAACTGTTCCTTGAGATTGAAATAAAGAGGCATTTCTTGGATTAGTTGAATAAAACTGTATTCGAAAAGAGAACAGCACGTTTGCATTTAAAAAATACAAAAATAAATATCAGTACATGCAGAGTTCACTGCTAAAATGAAAAAAAAAAACAAAAACAAAAAACATGTGCAAAACAACAGCAAAGCTGCACGGCGTGCGTCTTCTCAGGCCGTCATTTCTGATTTGTCCTCTGGTTTGGGAGGCTCAATCTCCATGGCCCGTAGGTAACCTGAGGAAGAGGAACAAGATAATAAATGTTTAAAGGTGGATCTTTCTTTTAAAATGATAATGTTAAAGCTGTTCTCTCACTCTCTCTCTCACATTCAGTGTAGTCTGTCTCAGGTCGGGTGGCGATGCAGATCCAGGCAAGCCCCACCAGCAGAGCCACCACCAGGTTGACCGTCACCCAAGGGTGGAGAATCTGGTGCTCCAACCCTTGTGGCCTAGAGAAGAGAAAGGTATCAGAACCAAGCTTCAAAGAAACACAGAAACATAAATGAGTCCAGCGAGCTCACCATAACGTCCCGTTGACAGTTGGGTACAGGTTGATTCGATCGCTGGTCATCTGCTGGCTCAGAGAGAGGACCAGCGCTGAGAAATACACTGGATGAGAACCAAAATAAACAAAGAGTGTTAACTGAGACTGAACACACACACAATCTGTTAAATAGGAAAATATTGTTAACCTTTAAAAACCCTGTGTTGACTCACAGAAAGAGGCGAGAGCGACTGGGTCCAGTGTCAGGAACTCCCGCAGAGCCATGGAGCCTTTAGCTAGGTTCACTCTGAGAACACAAGAGTAAACTTTTTTAAAAAATAAGCTGCGTTTCTGTTCACATTTTTAAAAGAATGGTTCCATAAGCCTGTGTACAGACAGTAAACACTTTACAGCACTTTCCATTAATAAGATGATCTTACTATGTAAAATCTAAGGCTTGAATACTGGAAAACTCAATAAACACAACATAAAACATTATTTAGCTTATATAAGTTCTGTTAGTAACCTAAAAACACAGATCCCATGTCTGTCCGATCGGGCTGTTATTGGGCCGATATTGTGTAGTCTGAACCTTGCAAAGGATTCCTTTCTGGAAGGTACTTTCCATTTTCAAGAGGTTTCTCAAAAAGTTTCCAGTTTTACCTGTCAAAAGCAGCCACGGTGCTGATGGCCAGCAGCATGTAGAGAAGCGACTGTGACGGGTAAGCCAGGTAGTGGTACTGCTCCAGCAGGTTGGACAGAGCGGTGAGGTGCTGCCCCGCCAACATGTACACCACCACCACGTTCCACACGGCGTAGCCTGCCAGGAAGCCGTGACAGTACAGGCCAAACGACCTGCAACAAATCACAAAGGAGAACAGAGAGATATAGCGAGGGAAGAACACACACTTGTGGATGTTTTACTTTGTAGAAGACCGTTTTTCTTTACCGAAAGCCTTCGTGCACTTTGACAGAAACGTCCCTGGTGGTCCAGAGTGGCTGAATGTGCTGGAAGTCGGTCATGTTGTCCGTCTGGTCACTGGTCTTCCTCCAGTCGGAGCGCTCGGCAGCCTGGAAACGCTCTGCACAACAACACGCACGCATTTAGAGAAGCTCCTTTCACCACTTAAACGGACATAACTTCTTCCGATGTTACTCACTGTTCCTCTCTACAAACACTTTCCCCACTGGCTGACTCTGACCCTGAGGGGCCGAGAACAGGGAATGCTGGGGGATCGGAGGAGGGGAGTCGGTGATGATGTCATCCTCTTCTACGTCCAACTCATCAGGAAGCTGTGATTCAACGGCTTTCAACTTCCTGGAATGACAAGAGTAAAGAATAAAGGTTAAAGTTATATATTAAAAGTTAATATAATAACATACTGAGTGAACCCCAATAAAAGTTACATTCTTACTTTTTCTTTTTGGGTTTTTTCACCACTTCCTCTCCATCGGTGGTCTGATCAGCGGTGTCTCCGTTCACCAGGTCAGTGTGGTCATCTTCAAGATCTGAAACCATGAACCAACCATTTGCAGGTTAGCAGAACTTAAATGCAGAAAATCAGCATTCATAGGGAAGCTTACGTCTCCCGTGTTTACCTATCGTAGCACTTTTCTTTTTCTTCTTCCTCCTCTGCGGTGGTGCATCCGATGGGACTTCAAAAGAAAGATGCTCTCCGACCTCTGACGCTCTCCGGCTGCCAAAACCGCCCATCTCCATCCCCTGATCTGAACAGCAGACAGCAGAAACTTACTAAAATGTCATTCTTCTGGTTTTTTGTTTTTTTTTTACTATGCAAACCCCACAAATGTAGTAATCTCCTTTCACATTCAGCTTTTAACTGAAGTGATTAAACTACCACTGTGGAGTCTTAAGACTGCCGTGAAACAGAATAAATGTGTGTGAAATAAATAATGTGGAAACATAAAGCCATCATGGACGAACTGTCCCTTTGAATCCGGGTAAATAAAAAGGTTTGAGGTTTTACATACCGTCCATATCATCGACTCCATTCGTCTCATTTCTCACCCTCCTCTTCTTCTTGTGTTTCGCTGGCGGTGCCTCTCCTTTACAGGACGATAAATAAAGGAAAGCTGAGTCAAATTGAGAACGTTGATGCAAATCAAATGTGCAAAATTTCAATATTTTAAAATCGTGACTGACCGGTTGCCTCTTGGCTTCATGTGTCAATGCATCCATCAAAAGAAAAAGAAGAAAGTTTGTTTAGACTGTTCAGCATTAATACTGCAGATAAAAGACTCATATGTAAAGTGACACATTTTCCTACCTCGGCATTGTGGGAAGAGATCGCTGTCCTCGCTTGAGAGACAAAAAAAAGAGAAGTAAGTTTTCTACAAAAATTCATCTTATTTTTTTAATTCATTTTATTCCAACAACAAACTGGGGTTTGAGAATTGCTTACCAAGTTAAATTTAAGACTTTCTTACACATGTTTAAAGCCTCACAAATCAATTTAACATTTGTTTTATGACATGAAAACCTTTATTTAGTTAGAGTTATTTAGTAATCGAAAGCATTTAAATCACATTTTTGTGTGCACATCCCAGCAGTTTATTACAATGATCACTGATACTATCATTAACTATGACCTTGACTTCGATAAGCAACAGATAAATGATCATCTGGATGGGTTAGATATTTAAAATAACTAATTAAGGTTCACACACGGAAGGATTACGATTATGAAGCATTTTTAAGCCATTATTTTGCTCGATAGGCAACAAAACTGGATTTAGAAGGTATTTGGTTCCATCAAACTTTGCGTAAACACATTAACACAATAGCTCTCCTCATAACTACTTTCTTTCAAAATTTTAGTCAAACAGTAATATACAGTCTGTTTAAAATAACCTTACCACGGTCTTTCTGGTCATTCCCCTCAAGAATCAGAGAAGAGTGGAGAGTGAGTGAAGCTACACGTAACATCTTGGCTGACTCAGTTAAATCCTTGGCTAAATCTGTGCTCATACGTACGCCACGACAGGGATTATTAAGGGCAGAGGTCAGACGATTCCAACCATCACAGACTCTGGTGTGTGGGAGAGCAAAACATCCAGGAAGAGAAAAGCGTCTCTGAGAGCTGCTTTAATCTTTCAGATGCTGGATAAACACTGAACGCTGGGTTTATTGTCCCTGAACACACAGGGACAACTTCTGAGGAATCTTTATTTCTTACTACTTTAAAGCTTCGTTAGGTGACAAATTACATTACGTGTGACATGATCTCAGTGGCTTCATCAATATATGTCTTGCATCCTGGTTATATGTGTGTTTTTATTGTGTTATTGTGTATTTTAAGGGTGCAACTAACAATTTTTTCCTCATCATATTCTGTCCACTTCTTTTTCAATTAACCAATTAGTTGCTACACTTCAGCTACAACAGTAAAATCCTGCTCTGACATTAATGACAGAGTACTAATGACTCACAGAGATATTTTTCTATTTTGAATTCTTAAATTCATGTCTCTGATCATAACTTAAATGACAATATCAGCTGTGTTTCCACATACAACTTTAGTACTTTTATTTTGAATGGGTTTGAATACTTCCTCCAAATCTGACCAAACAGTTGAGCCTTCAGCTTTTCTGTTTTTTTATCACCATAAATCAAATTACCTTAAATAAGACTAAAGTAACTTGCAGGACAATGCAGTGTTGGAAACAGCAATAATAAATAACGTAGTGCTCTCATAAATAAATTGAACTACTAATAACAAACAAGCGTTGCATGACTAACCTGTGGGAGAGGTGGCAGCTCCCTGGATCGCATTTTCTGTGATGGAAAAATAGATTATTAGCATTATTTACAAGTACAGTTAGCATGAAGCTAGCTCCCTATCTTAAGATGCACCGTTAACGCACGTTACCAGGGAGCAGCCTGGAGCTGCACAGCAGTTAGCTAACCTTATTATGCACGACACAAAGTTAGTTTACACCAAAAAATAATGCATAAAAAGTGTCAAAATGATATATATCGATATAAAACTAACGTTACTATCCAAACTGCACCACTAACGTCAGCTGGGTATAACCGTTATTTAGGTGAATCGTTACCTTTGAGCCTCCCAAATCCATTTAATGAAGCTAACCCGAAAGCTGCGCCTTTACATATCCATGTAGCTAAACATCTTTATAGTAAAAGTATATTTTAACGACTTCAACCGTTAAAAAGTGACAAAACTGCCACTTTGTATGTTTTTTTTTCCGTTCCGTACGCGGCAACTTTGAATCCGGATGTTTTTATGGGTAGCACATGACACTTCCTGTATCGTCAAAATAAAAGTTCATATACAAAGCCAGTAGAGAGGTTAAAGACGCACAAAATAAAATAACGTCATAATTATATTACATTAGTGAACAAGTAACTATTAGAAGTGGTTTATTAATGTCACAGACATGTACAAACATTATAATGTCATTGATTTGTTTCATATTATCACATTGTTTTTGTCAAATAAGGCAACAAATACTTGTTGTTTTTTTTTTTTTCAAACAGTGTTTTTAATGTTTAAAACATAAGAACCATAATAAAAACATGAAACTACAGACTCAAAGACACAGTTCTCCATAATTCTTCTCCAGGGCAGCCATGTCGAGCCAGATCCCTACCAGCCCCCCGCCCCAAAATCTTCTAAAAAAAAAACCAACAAAAAAAACAAAAAAAACCTGACTGTCTAATATGTAAACATCAATTGCAAGCAGCTCAGATTCTTTATTGCAGGTGTGTGTGTGACAGTGGGAAGCAGGGCATGAAATTAACTTGAGCTTTCTCTCCACATTTTTGCTAAATTAAAGCTGCGAACAGAGCGTTGTCTACGAGCAATCTGCACTTTGACATTTTGTTCAGAAAAAGGAGCACTTAACTTGAGGAGCACTTAACTGAGTTCAAAACCTCTGCTGACCCTCTACACTCGTTTTGACATGAAACTCTGACACAGTTTCGGGTATTTCTTTGGGTTTGGGTCCAGCTCCATCTTGTCTTTCGGGATTTGAAGCGACTTACGGAGCAGATCAAGCCCACAAGTAACAACAAGATTAAAATGTTGAGATTTATTTCATGCCCTACTCCCCTAAAACATGAATTTGACTTAAAATTGATCTACATGTCAGAAAAGTGTAAAATGATTGCTGCCATGATAACATCGCTGTCGTTCCCTCGTCTGTCCTCCCTCACGACTCGGCGGTGGGTCGTATCCAGCTGGCAGGGACCCACTGCGGCTCGTCCTGCGCCTTCGTCACCGCCGTCAGCAGCTGGATGCAGGAGTCCTGCAGCTCATCATTGACGATCACGTGGTCGAAGAACTGCCAGTACTGCGACTCGATCTTACGGGCGGACTCTTCCATCTCCTGGAAGTCTTCGTCCTGGTGGAGGAAGCAAAAGTCAGATTACAGCATCAATCAAAGAGGGCTACAGGTACCTCACTACAAAAGTATTTACGTAGGTATGTATATCAGGGTTCCCACACCTTCTTATGCTATTCAAGGACATTCCAGGACCCGTGGACAGTTAAGACCAATAAAATGCGTCTGTTGGAGAGTTTACCTTGAATGGTCGGTTGACGTAGTAGTTGGTGGTGATGAACGCCTCCTGTCTGGTCTCCCTGAGGCGTTCCAGTGGTGGAGGCTTCACGTAGATGACGTAGGCTCTCAGTTCGTGGGTCCTCACAGCATGAATGGCCTGAAAAGTGGGACATTATATCCACCATTTAATAAAAGTGACACATTTTTTGTTCATTTTCAGGTTCATACTTTTTATTCTGTGTGCCTGCTACTAAATCTTTACATGCTTTTATGTTAAAAAACGTATTTCCTGTGTCTCTGAAAAGCCTAGTTCACTCTGATTGGTCAGCTCTCCCAGGGCTGAGCAGGCAGCACACATTGTGTTGTGTTCACTGAAAAGTCTTGTTTTGTGACATGTTGATGTGTTTTGACCTTCAGGGCCACCGTACTTTCATGTCTTAAGCATTGCTAAATATCTTCTGTTGCTCTTACATTTGGCTCGATGTCGATGACGCAGATTTTTCCGCTGTTTAAAACTTCCTTCACAGACTCGATGCTGGTGCCGTAGAGATTCCCTTTGTTCTCCCCGTACTCCAAAAACCTGCGGGACAGAATGTTTTATTTTTGCCAAACACACAGGGATTAGTAGTACTTGGACTAAAAAATTGAGAATAATGGAGCGAGTCCACTACATTCATTCATTATTCATGGATCCCAGCAGAGACGGTTGTACCTGTTGTTGTACATCATGTTGTCGAAGATTTCTCGGCTGGTGAAGTAGTACTCTCTGCCAGACTCCTCGTATCCTCTGGGTGCTCTTGTCGTGTCTGCTCACAGGAAAGGGACATTTTACACGAAGGAAGAAAAATCAAGACTATTGTGTCGTTTTAACGGGTTGTGATGAACATTTTGGTAATTTTGTTCAGTACATACACGGTATGGCTCCCTGGAAGATGTTTGGGTTCATCTCAATCAAGCGCCTCCGGAGCTCATTCACACCGACACCAGACGGACCTGAGAAAGGAAGAAAATATCTGACATTTTAATCACAATCATGCATTAAAATCATGTCAAATTTGCTGTTGATGAATGAAATGATATTTTTTGATGTATATGCACGTCCAAATCAAGTTTTATGAGTTGAATGTAAACACTTGTTGACTACGATGATGTCATTTCGCTGTAAGTCTAATTCAAGGACCCAATTCAACATAGTTTATAAGTAAAAAAAATATGTTTCGTTTAAATAAGTTTCTGCTCTTGTAGAGAAATAAATATGTAAATTCAACCCAGGTGTGAGCTCTACTGTACCCAGGAGGGCGATGAGGCGGTGAGCGTCCTGCGGGTGGCGCTGGTAGCGCACCACCTCCTCGTAGGGGCTGTTGAGGGCGCTGTAGCAGCTGCTGGGGCAGCGGGTGTGACAGGATGGCTGGGTGGTGCTGTGAGAGCGCCGCCGACACAGACGCATGCTGCGCCTGAAGCCCACTGAGAGAAAAGTACTTTCAGTGACCATGTCACACTTTTCTAATGTGCAGAGTTCAGTGCAGTCATGATGTTTGAAGACTTACCCAAGTAGATCCCTTCAGTGTTGGAGCTGAAGTCATCCTCCTCTGTTAACATGGAGAGAAACAGAGAGGCTGAGTGAGACCAATGGAATAAATGACCAAAATACATTTAGTTTATTGTCGTGAAAGCATCTGAGGTGATTGATAATCAGCTCCAAAATACAGCTGTGTTTGTGAAATGTTTTGTCTTCGTCACGTTTTTTTCTTTTTTAGCCCTCATCTTAGCCCTTTTAATGAATGCTTTATGTACAGGCACATATATCACAGCAGCAACCTCTAAATCATTCACACGTCACTGCAATTCCATTTAATAATGTAAAAAGTGCAGAACCGGAGGTGGTAGTACTAAAAACATGTCAGGAATCTTTTAAAAGAAGAACATACAAGTTGGACATGTGTGCAAAATCTATTTTTAACAAATTCATACAAGTAAAGCACTTTGCCATTTTCTCTACACAGGCAGATAAAATGGCAAACATTTGTGGATTTTCTCACCTTCTCTGAGCTCCTCTGACATTTCCCCCCATCAGACAGCAGAAGAGATCAGAAAAGAAACGACAACAAATGCTTCAGATGAAGGACAAGAGACGGAGCGACGCTTCAGAAGTGTAAGATAAAGATGAAATCAACAAAGACTTACCTACCAGATTCAAATGCCTCCTCGTCTGACGGAAAAGGAAAACAAGCAGGAAGAGATTACTCACACAGCAGGAGAGACAGATGAAGAAAGCAATACATGACAGGTGAGCTGTTACCTGCTTCGACACATTTCTCATCGATAGCCATCATATCTTCTTCTGTGGGCGAAGAAAGGAAATAAAAAGTTAAATCTGTGAGAGAATGCATGAATCATCTCTCTGCTTTCTGGGTTTGCCATAAAACATGAAATCTCCCCTTACCTTCCTCTACAGTGCTCACTTCGGTAAGCATGGGGTTAAAAAAAACAATGGAAACCGCATTGTCAATTCTGAAACAGGTCAGACTTTTATTACATAAAGTTAGAGAGCGTGTCGGTGAACTTACAGGTCTGTATGCAGGCATGTGGCTGATAAGGCTGAGACCACCAGAACTCCCTCTGCTTCCTGTAACAACAGACAGACTCGGCTTTAAATGATGCTACATGCAAACAACTGAAATTAACCCCCAAATCCAAATTAATTCAATTTAAGACGATATAAAACAGGTAAAACTCAGCAAATTCTCACATTTTAGAGTCTACAACTGCTGATTGTTTGGCTCTTTTTGCTCGGCAAGTGACTGAAACAATTATTATTATAATATCCCTGTAATAAAGGAAAACACATAAAAAAACTGACATCTTCAGTGTACAAAGTCATTAAACTCATTCCGACCGTTTCAGCAGGTTGGTGGAGGGGATGAGGCCAGCGCAGGATGTGTTACTGGGCAGTTTCTTGGCCTGCCACCAGAGGGCGTCTGTCTGGTCCACGATCTCCAGGACGTCCCCTTTTCTGAAGCTCATACCGGCGTCCGCACAGGGGATGGTCGGGTCCTGATGAGGGCTGTAGTCTGCCATGGCCCGTACGTAGAGCTAACACCAGACAAGCACGTTTATTCAGATGATATTTAGTTTTTAGGAGTGGAAAACAAGAGGTACAAGAATGAGGCAGGTACAGGTGGCGACTGATTACCATCGTCTGGTTGTGGACTGGCCTCTCTGTGATGGGAATGACCTTGAACATGATGGTGCCTTGCGACTTTGCTTGCTGATTGGACACGAAATTCATCAATTACAAAATTATTAATGACTTCTAGACGTATTAAAACATAACATTTTATATAACTTATATTTGTGCTCTCTTTTCACGTCCACTTAATTGACTTACCACCACTTGGATCACTTGTTCAGGTTCCATCCCATCCACAGAAAAACCGTTCACCTCTATGATCCTGTCCCCTGCATGGAGCAGACCTAAACACACACACACGTGCAATTTAAAATCTGCCGATGAACTTTGATTCATTCTGGCTAACTGTTTATTTCTCTCGTGTGCATCCTGATTTAAGTCTCTGGGATGCAGTTGACTGGATTATTTTGCTCTGAACACAATCAAAGTGCAGAAAGTCTAGCTTCTTGTTAATGATGCAGAGCTGCGATATAAAGTTAGCTGAGAACAATGAAACACGTCTCACCGCTTCGATCTGCCAGCCCTCCATGAATCACCCGAGCGACGAAAATCTCCCCTGTGATCTCGTTCCTCTTTATTGTTGCTCCCTAAAACAGAAGAGTCATCTGTTGGTCAAAAACAAGAATCACACAAATGAAGTCAAATAAAGCTGAGGGGAATCTTTGGGAGGCCGTGACCGGATGCAAAGATGGACGGAGGAAGGATTAAGACAGTTTAGGCACAATAATAATGACACAAATGACCGCTGATGGTGTTCCTGAAATGAGGGCTCCAGACATCGGGCGTCATTGGTGAGACGAAGGCGAGAGTCGAAATATGAACGAATGAAATGGTCCACAATGATGGGGGGGGAAAAGCAAAATGCCACAAAAAAATATAAAATAAATGTCAACTACCACTGTGGTTGATAGGACCCAAGAGGTTCACTTTTTGGACACTTTGGCATCTCTCATGTCGCCTTCTTCCTCCTCTTCTTCTGCTGGCCTGATCGATTTCCTCTCACACTGCGGGAGGTTTCCTTGGGCTCATCCAGCTTGCCATTGGTCAGAGGGTGCTTGGAAGCCTGAAGCTCAGCCTGAATGTGCTTCTTCTGTGACACGGGGGCATTCTTGGTTTTCAGGGTGGTTTGGGGTGACCCGTGGCAGGATACAGGCAGACAGCTGGTGCCCTGAGAGGTGGAGGGGGCATCCAGGGAGCTGGTGAAGGAGCTGGAGGAGGTGGAGGAAGGAAGTGAGGGGAAGGAACATCTGGCTTGATGTGTCAGGGATGGACGTTGCTCTCTGCTATTTTTCTTGGGTGTGCTGTCTTGCTCAGTGGCTGCAGGGTTCGGGATGTTGATGTCAGTCCTGGTGGCGGCGAGCAGCATCTGAAGTCGGTCCACCACCTGTGTGAGGAGTACTAAGGCCTGGGAGTTGTCCTGCACCGTGTCCGACATGCGCTCAGTGGCAGCTGCCATCTTCTCCCCGAGGAGCTTGATGTCTTTGGTGCTGTTCTCCATGGAGCTGGCCGCCAGCTGCACCGTCGTCCTCAGCTCGTCTAGACTCTCTTGCTTGGCGAGCTCAACAGGCGGCACCGGAGGCAAGTTCATAACTCGGTGAGGCCGCAAGGGGCTCGGGGGAGCAGTGCGAACGCGAGGGCTTTGGCTCCGAAGCCTGGGAGGCACGCCTCGATGGAAGTAGTCGTCTATATTAGGATAGTAGGGGACGGTAAGACATGGGGGAGACGCAGTCCATCCCCGAGGTGTGGGAAGCGAGGACGTGGCCTCTGCAGACGCTCCTGCTTCTTCTTCATCCCCACTGTCTAGCTCTTCAACGATGTTGTCTCCAATAAAAAGACAGACATTGTTAATCCATGAAAAAGTAGCGGTGCTGAATCGTGGAAGAACGATGACGAAAAACGATGACAGATCTTTTCTTACCAATCATAACGGAGTTGTAGACCGCCGGCGCAGAGCGGTTCAGGCTTTGCTCCCACAGCAGGTTGGTGTAACAAACTCTACACTGGCTCACCGGCTTGCTACAGCAGATCCGACAGTCGGACGTTTGCTTGTAGCGAGGCGGAGGGTACGGCCGAGCCGCTGCAGCGCGACACAGCGGCTCAGTTGGCGGGTAGCTGCCTCTGCGAGTGCTACACCAAGATGAATCCTTGGCGCATGGGCTTCCAGGAGCAGGGTTCTGGACCCCTTGGTGAAGCCTCTGCCGGGTCAGACGCTTCAGGGTGTCCCAGTGACTGCGGATACCCCCTCTAGGGCTTTTCGCATATACAGGGGAGGCACAGGGCAGCGGCAGCCTGACTCTCTGGTGGTCATGAAGAAGGAAATGAGAACTTCCATTCGAAAAATAAACTTTTAAAATACAGGAAACTTGCCAAGAAGCCTCATTAAGTACTTTCTGTGAAAAGAACTGAGCAAGAAATGACTAAAAGACAAACCTGTGACAAAAAGAAGAGGGAGAGATTAATAATAAGTGAGGGAATGTTTTGTTTCTCTTAAAAAAGTCCTTCTTTTCCAGCGGTGTCTGCTGTTACGAAACAATCTGTAGCATTAAGAGACAATTATTCAAATGACAGATTATAAAATTCAAACATCTGGTCTCTGTTGGATGCAGTCAGCTGTTTTATGATTTATGTCTGGCAAGAAAAAAAGCCACCTACACATCAAAATACCCACGAGCATCTGCTTCCACAGGATTGGAAAAGCCTTTGTATTATTGAGCAGCTTATATAATGAAATGTATGCATGTTTAAAAAGAAATTATAGAAAATATAAACAGTTTATGGTCATTAAAGCTCAATATTTAACCTTTTCGAGATATATGAGCAGCTTAAAGGGTCAGTTCAGTTCAGAGTTACAACAGAAGGAAACATCCTGACTGTAATTCCCTCAAAGAAACAGTCAACTAAAAGATTCACTGTTTTCAAGTCAGAAGAAAATACTCCAAACCAAATCCAATTAGGTTTTTTAAAACATTTTTTTAAACAAATCTAAGACTTTAGGTGTGTAGCTTACCAGAGGCTGTTTGTTCTTGACCAGACAGACGATCCTGGTGGCCTCCTCATCGTCTGGTAGGTCTTCTGGCATCGGTGGCAGCACCGGCTCATAGTCCTTCTGGGCCACCGTATCATGAGCCGAGAGAAGAGCCTGAAAACATGGAGAGGAAACAGTGTTTTCAATCAAAACTGGTGTGCAGCTCATCCGACAAAGCCCGGTATCTTTGCTTTAACTTTTCTAGCTTTCAGAAAATTCAAGAAAAATTTCCAAATCTTTGATAATTATCATTAAAAAAGTGTTATACAACAGTTAAAGGTTGTGAAAGTATTGTTTTACTACTTAGACCCCGTAACGCAAAGTCCATCTGCATTGTTTTTTTTGCATATTTTTCATTAAAAGTCAGTTTAAGCGACTGAAAATATCAATAATTCAGTCACTTTGGGTTTCAGAACACTTTTATCAGGCCAAACTGCTATTTTTTAGACCTCAACCTCAAAGATTCAGACGTGGTTTCTCACCTGCAGGTGTGGTTGTCTCAGCAGGCGGTACAGCTCTTTGGCCTCTTCAGAGCAACCCTGCAGCGACCTGATGTCGATCAGCAGCTGCACAGACAAGAAAACCCGACATTTAAAAAAAAATAAAGGACCAAATGAACAACAGCAACAAAATATTATAAAAAAAACAAACAAACCTGAAGTGAAAGTCCTGAAGCGTAGTCCAGAGCTGGTGCTGGAGAATCTCTCAGGTAACTCTGAAGACACTCGAAAACCTGAAAATATTATTTTAAATGATTTAAACTTAAAAACAAAGGAAAAGCAGTTGAGAAGCTTAAAGGAACCGGTTATATCTGCTCGATCTTTGATTTTACTTTGTGGTCAAAATTTCATCCATATTGTTTTTAATGATTTAATATGTTACATTAAATAAAACCTAAATGACAAAAGCTTTTAATCTGTATCTCTATCTCTGGTTTCTATGTTAAAATGAATGAAACTTAACTAACGACAGCAAAGAACCATACAAGACTAAGAAAGTGTTTTCCGACCTTGAGCAGCGACTGCAGCCAGGCGGCGTTCAGCAGACTGTGGAGGATCTCGGCCCCGTCGATGTCCTCGCTCACCGACTGTCTCACCTCGTCGATCACATCGGTCAGGATCTGACGCAGGCCTGCAGCGCGTCAACACCACAGCGTTCATTAGAGCAGAAACAGGAAGTGGTACCAGGACCAGCAGTGACGTACATTTCCCCCCCCGTGACTGACCGTGTTCTCCGAGTTCACAGTGAGGGTTTAACACCTGAGCCTCCACCGCCTGCCTCATGGTCACAGGACCACCGACCTTTGACCCCAACCACCTGCTGCCTGCTGGTCTGGGATAAACCTGGACAATACAACACGACAAACGGTGTTAGTTTTGTGTAGTTTTGGCGCTGCAGACACTCATAATGAGCTGATTAGTTTTGATCATTTTTCAAAACTTAATTTGTCTTCACACAGAACAAACTATTGAGTGAAAAAATAAGTGTTTTTCAATGGAGTTTGGTGCTTGGTGTTCTTGTTTGTTTAAGAATGAACAAAGGGCAATAAACTTAAAAAAAAATGTCAAATATTCTCTGGTTCCAGCTTCTAAACTTCTCTTTGTCTCACATCACTATAAACTGAACATCTTCAGGTTTGGACTTTTAATCAAACTAAATAAAACACTGAAAGATGTTAATTTTGGATCCGCAGAGTTGTGAGTTGAAAATAATCTGCAAATGTGTAGATCATTTTGTTCACTTCCTTTAAATTTATTGACTTTTTTCTTTGCTCTTTTGCTGCTTTGATCGAAACAATGATCAACAGACTAATCACTGATGAAAACAGCGATTGAAAGAGTTCAATTTCTTGCGTCTTATTAGTTGATATCTCAGTAAACTGAATAACTTTGGGATGAGGACAAAAACGAGACATCTGAGGACATTTTGATGACCAAACAACTAATCAATCGACCTGGAAAGTGATCTGCGGTTGCAGCCCTATTTAAGACAGAAGTGGTCCAACTGCCCACTTCGCCTGGTCTGTAATCCATCTGCGAGCGTGCAGCGGGATCAGGTAGGGAGTTGCAGCTACAACCCCGTCAGTGTGGTGAGTGTGAAATGGGGTCAGGGGTTAATGGCACACTTCATGGCAGCTCGTAAGAACAGCAGCCGTCATGTAAATACAGAGATGTGCAGGATGTAATCTCCCACTGGTGAAGCAGTGTCAAGACAAATCTGTAATTCTGAGATTCCAAATCAACTCTTTCATGTTGTCGGACCAACTTTAAAGGTGAGGAAGAACAATGTGATAAACCAAAACTAGACATAAACAAGTTAAAAACAAAGCTGAGGCTCGTTTCAAAGCTTTAAATAATCAAAACCACGTTGGGAAAAGCTTGTGAAAGATGAAAGACGTGCAGTGAGTAACTCCTCAAGAGGTTTCTGTAGTTAAAAGAAGAGGAGGAGGACGATCCCTCTGACCTTCCCTCCAAGTCACTACCTCCTTTAAAAAAAAAAATGCATCTCACCTTCCTGTCTGAATCCTCAGGAGTCCCACAAGCTTGTATCCTCGGGCTCCTGCAGGTTTCAGCACCAGTAGAGGTGCAGGAAAATGTACGTACGAAGGGAAAATCCTCCCCGGAGAGTGGCCGCTGCACTACGCATTCATCGAGCTGCAGAGAGAGAAAGAGAGAGAGGGCTGTAATCTCCCCCGATCCCACTTAATCCCGGGCAAGTGAGCCGCCTGCCTCTGGCCACCGGAAGCCAGTTCCTCCCTCACCGGCTGGCTGGTTTGCCTCCGAGCTGCCAAATCTTCTTAACTCTTTCAGCTTTCAGCAGCACACAGGAGGAGCCGACTGACGGACACAGGAGGAGAGATTTTAGGGTGACACTTCTGAGGACCTTAAAGATCACATTTTGTACTCACAGTTTACGATTTCACATCTCAGATAAAAGTCAGATTTGGAGCTCTAGAGAACCTTTAAATCAGTCAGGAATAGAGGTAATCTCCTGACCGGTAATCTAATTCCCAAGGAAATTCAGCAAAATCTCCCCTCCCTCCATGCGAAGTCCTAAGACGCTTCGATTGTACCCAAAACACTGAGATTATCTCCGTGCCCTCGATAAAAACAAGTCTTTGACGGTTAATTCTCACTTAAGTCTCATCATGTCTAATAAAAAAAAAAAAAAAGTGCAACCGTGGGAGGATTTGTCAGTTAAATACCCGAAAATCCGTCACATGACTCAAAATCCTGTTATTTCTCTCATTAAATAAACATCTTCTAACAGGAAAACACAGAAATACTCACCTGGAGGAGGTTTATTTACCTGAATAACGTGTCCATTTTTAACAAGACTGCTGGTTATCAAATATGGATGCTTGAAACTGACAAAATGTAGGAAAAGGTTATTCCACAAGTCAAAAATGTAAACACGAGATTGACGAAGTTGTTAATTTAACTCTTAAAATGTACAAAATAATCTTTATTGTCTACTACTTGTACTGATTTTTAAATATAGAGGCCCAAAACTGACAAAATGTACCAAAATAGGAAAATATACAACTCAAAAATACTAACTGAATACATCAATGATGCTGCTAGTTCATCTATTAAGTTATATATCTAAGTTATATTTCATAATCAACTACAGTTTTCATCACAGAGGATGTAAAGTTACTGCAAAGGTGCATCTAAAATAAACGTGTTGCCACGTGTACATTAGGATATATTTTCATTTGTCTGTTATCGTTGATCTGTGGTTAATTCTTCACTTTATCAATTTATAGTTCAGTCTAAGAAATGTCACAAAACACCCATCACGACTTCCTGGAGCCAAAGTCGACATATTCTAGCTTCTTAATTTGACTAAAACCCAAAAAGATATTCAGTTTAGCATAAAACAAAACAAAGAAAAGCGACACATAAAACTGCAGACAGATCAGTTTAACAACGTCCATCAAATGAGTTTATTGCCCTCTGTTATTGTTTAAAGGTACAACACATTTGACATCATGTAAGAGACACACAGGTGGGAGTCAGCCTGCTAAAACACAAAACGTCAGTTCGTGTACACCAAACTCCATTCACAAAACAGTCAATTTTACACGCAACGCAACAGTTTGACCTGTGAGGGGTGTTGAGTTACATAAAGTTAACTACATAGTGAAACCAACATGAGCTTATGAACATCGCCTTCATTCTATATTCATAACCATTACATCAAGTGTCCCGTCCCGCCTCGGCCGTGTCGTCTACTGAAAACATGACTTCGTTTTAAGGTGCAGCAGCAACCGAATCCGCCTTCAGATTGTCTTCAGAGGAGCGACAGTGACAAAACCATAAAATCTCATTTTGTTTTTGCTTTAAAGAACAGTCCGGTTGACTGAGTACTGTGTCCAAAGGCTTTTGGGTAAGAACTCGTCAGTTATGAAGACAAATATTGCTTCACTTTCTTTTAAGCGTCAGGGCACAAACGGTCTCGTGATGGAGGAATGTTTTTACAATCGTTCAAACATCCCAAAAATATGAGCAACGTGGGGATAAAATAAAGAATTATTACTGCGTGTGACCTCGAGTTCTTCTGAGAAATGTCCAATCAAAATTTATATAATCTAGTTCAGCTTTAAATCTTCGATCTCACCCTAAACCTTTGCACATTTTCCTGTTGCCTGCAGCAGCTTCACCTAAATTCACCCCCCATCCAAAAAGCGACCTCTGATTCGCCGGCTTTTTTTTTTTTTTTTCTTTTGTTAAACCATCTGAGAAAACAAAAGCTGCGATATCTGAAAAAAATAAATAAAAATAGAAGTGCTCATCCATCCTCTGAATCCCCTCTTAAGCCCTTTTTATAAATGGGCGCGTGTGACGCAAATCTGAAATAAGCAACAATGTCTGACAGTTTGTGCTGTGAACGGTTTAAAAAAAGAACAGTTAGCTTCAACAGATGGCGAGGAGAGTCGGTCTGGAATAAAAAACAGAGTCGTCTGCACAGATCTCTGCTCTACTCCACCTGCAGCGAGAGGTGATGAACACTGTGTTAACTGACACAACACGATTAATACAAACTCTTTCTCTCTTTTCACTGGATGTCGGCGGAATTTAAAGGAGGTGAGCCTGCAGGAAGATTTAAAGTGATGGCTGCAAAAACAAACATGAGCATGAGAGTTTCTGACACCTTCTGATGAGGCATTTCTCAGTTGTTTTAAAGGACAAACTGTTAAAGATCTCACTCTTAACCCCAGACGAGACCCCTGCAGACATCCTGTCAATAGTTACGTCAGGAGTCTAAGTGCACATCCTGGAAACGTGTGCATCAAAGTCAACAAACCAATCTTTTTTTTGCATCTTTGTTTCTCTTTATTCGACTCTTCAACCGGAGACGCCGCTTCCTAAAATGGAAAGTTGGAGTAGCTGGTCAGCTGCCAAAGATGGTGTAAAGGTCAGTTAACTTAGCCGCTAAGTAATTAGGCTTACAACTGGTGGAGGAGGAAACTATTAGCATCGTTTAGAGTTACGGCCAAGTCAGTTTTAATTCACTTTGAGGTTGCTGCACCCGATTGGTTTTATATGATGCACCAACTGTGAAATTTTAGGGCAAGATCAATGTTTTTTTGTTCTAAGTTTGTTGATTTTCTTTTTGCTTATTCCCCTTTTGTGCCAGCTAAGGAAAACAAATCGTCAAATTCAGCCCCCCAAAAATAATTTGACCTTCTTTAACTCGAAATAGAGTACATTTTTTTTATAAGAACGACTCAATGATAAGATTTTGTCATTACTGAAACAGCCGTCAAAACTGAGCCAGTAGCTTGTGAACGTACGGCGGAAACTGGATGTGAAACAACAAATAAATTCAATTAGACCTGATTTCAAATTCGATTGTTGAATTCAAGACCAGTATCACCAACACCCCCCGTCTCTTAAAAGAAGAATTTGAAATTGTCAGGGCATAAAGCCGATACATCTATTGATCTTTATAACTCCGGCTGCGTGTCTAACAAGAGCACAGAAAATTCATCAAAAATCGAAATTGAATCTTGACGTTTGAAAGCCAAATCCATCAGTGAATGTCATCTTATCATAACTAGCAGTCAGCAAGGTGATGATCGGTGCATCCCCAGTGAAAATACAGAATCAAACCTTACTGGTTTCCATGGAAAGGGTCAGTTAAGCAGCTGGACACAGGCGGGAAAGTTTGTCAAACCAGCCAGGAAGTTTTCGTCTTTGAGGTCTTTTCTCTTGTAAAACCGGAAAATACTGCATGAAAACACTTCTGATAAAGTATAAATCTCATCTATGCGTCTGAGACGATAAATAAAAAAATCTGTCAGTTTCATAAAGCGACATCTTTTTTGTCACGTCAGTTTTCTTCATGTCATGAGAAGCTGAAAACGATCCGAAACACACGTGAAGGCTTAAAAAAAGGAAAGTGTGGATCGTTTCGTTTCAGCTGGAAGTCATTTTTGTTTTTTTTCATGCTGAAAAATGGAAGAAAATGAGGTCCGGTCTGAGAGTGAAACACTCTCATTGGCACTAAAGAAAAGAAAAAAATACTTCGGACAGAAAGTCTTCCTGTAGTTTGTGGCTCATCTCTGGCAGTAAAACACGACTATATTCACATGTTCATGATCCATTGATACGAAGCCGGTACAGGTCACTACCAGGGCACAGTGTGTGTGTGTGTGTGTGTGTGTGTGTGTGTGTGTGTGTGTGTGGGAGGGGGAGGTGATCCCGTCTCCTCAGCAGCAGCAGATGGAGCTGTGGGCAACCTGTTCAGATGATCCCCTGCCTCCCATTGGCCGCTGTCACCCTGAAGCCTCGTTGATCCCGGCCCCCGCTATTGGCTGTGAGGAGGAGGCGGGGGCGGCAGCATGCAGATCACCGAGGAAGTCGAGGCCGCGCTCGTCTTAAGTGATCTTCTCGTGCTGGATTTGGTAGTAACACGCCTGGAAGAGGAAGAAGACGCAAATGCAGCCCAGGTTTAATCATGTTTGAGAGTCAAAATGCATTTTTTTCCTGCTTTTTTCACACTTTTCAAGTCAAAATTAAAAATATCGACTCTCCAGAATCCTTCAAAGCTCCATAACAATTCTAACCGCAGTCAAAAACATAATTATGATGAAAACGTTGTCTGTAAGTATTTTTAATTACAGGTAAATACAACATAACGAGTCACTTTTAAAGCATTTTTTCTGTCATGCTGAGTCACTGTGAATAAAACAGAATAAAAAACTTTTAACGCTTATTTTAGCTGGTAGTAACAAGCAAACCATTTTTTTAATTAATGTTTAAGACTCGATTAATTCTACACTTGCTGTGAGGAGAAACTTTGGTTCAGTACGAAAGAGAAGAGCGACCTGTGCTCTTCAGTGGACTGGAAACTGCATGTCGTGTGTGTGTGTTACCTTCAGCGTGGTGAACATGATGCCGTGCTCTCCGTGCTGAACGCAGGGGTCCATCAGGTCTTCGATCAGGCTGACCTCTGACCCCAAGTTCCTGATTCTGAGAGCAGAAAAAATAATACGCTGTTATCATCATCATCATCGTCATCATCATAACATGTGTGTGAGTGTGTGATGGGGCTGACCGTGCACGCAGCACCACATAGAGGAAGACGGGGAACAGGTCGTCCATGGACCACAGGAAGTCCTGCTTCAGCAGAGACTGAACCTCCTGCGTGATCTCCTCAAAGGTGAGCTGGATCACCTGCAGCTTGTCCGACGGGGTGAACGTTGTGCTGCGGACACAACAAGGAAACTGGACCTTAAAGACTCTGATTTGCTCTGTTTCTATTTGATTCTCTTTCTGCGTGTGCCTCTTCCTTAGTTTATATAAAATGTTGGTGCTGCACCTGATCTGTTGAAGTGTTTCCACTGCGGAGGCGAAGCAGGTGTCCTTGGTGCTGGAGAGGACCGGCTTCTCCCCCGGTGCAGGCACAGAATCAGGAATGGAAACGGGCCAAAACTTCCTGAAGAACAAAAAAAACAACAACAAGGGAAATTATTATTTCAACACCATCATTAAATAAAGTAAGACTCTTTTCTTTTGTATTGTGACGTACTGCTGAACGCCCAGGAAGGCGAGCAGGGCGAGGTCCGGCTGCTTGTTCAGGCGGAGGACGCACTCCCAGTAGACATCGTCCTCTCGCTCCTTGTCCAGAGCGTAGAGCGTGAAGAGAGGCGGGTAGAGACGAGGCAGCAGGACGGGAAGCAGCAGAGCCGAGCTGCTCACCACGCGGCTGAGGAGACACAGGGGAAGGTCACAAGGAGAACGAGGACAACCAAAGATTCAAGGGGACGCTGTCGGTCTTTACCAAGGTTTTGGTGACTCCAGCGGGGCATCAGCTGATCCCTCCTTCTTGTCCTGGAGGTTGGTGGTCGGCTCTGGGATGAGGCCGCCCTCCTCTGGCAGGTCGGGGAACAGAAACCTACACCCACAAACAAAAATATCCATCAGCATCTATACACAATTAGAAGATTCATGAAAAAAATGAAGCTGTGGGCGGATGGTTACCTGACAATCTGGAAGATGCGATAAAGGTAAGACTTGATCTCTTTGACAGCCTGAGGCAGCAGCCGACGATTCGCTCCGACGCCCACGTAGGTCATCCGGTAGACCGCGACCAGGGTCTCCACCAGCCGGCCCAGAGGGTGGAGAGGGGTGTCGCACGCCTGGAGGAAGAAGGGAAGAATTATGTTGGAATATCTTTGCTTCCAGCTAAAATTATTCTGCTTCTTAGTATGTATTAATGTATTTTTGGAGGTCAGGAGTGGTTAGTGGGTTTACCTTGATGAGGTAGAGGCGGATGGTGTGATATCTCTCCATGTTGATCGGTCCGACATGCTGTGGGATGACCTCCAGACTCTCCAGGGTTTTGCTGTGACTTCGTGACAACATCTCCGGACTGGAACACAGAACACACACAACAGGAATGAAAAATAACTAGTTCAGATAAGACGTAAAAGTTGTAGTTGTTGATTGCTGCTACCAGGAGGAATCCACAGATCGTCACCTGTCCTCGATGTGTCGTCGGCTGGTGGTGAGAGCCACGGCGATGTTCTCCCAGGCCCTCCAGTTCTCCCCTTGGCCTGGCGCCTCACAGCCCAGCTGAGTCCAACACTCATCAAACACCGCCTGCCACTTATCTTCCGGGCAGACACACAGCCGTCCCAGCTTCCTGCCATGTAACACACACAAAACAAAGGTAAACAACAAAGAAAAGTCCAGATTACGTTTCTTCCCTGTATGTTTCAGACTCTCTTAGCTTACACAGGTCGGGTTTTGTCCTTGTCGCTGTCAAACAGATGCGGTTTGAAGTAAGATCCCGTCACCTTCAGGCCAGAGCCCCATTCACCATTGAAGGAGCCCTCCAGGTAGTCCCCGTTCGCCATCGTTAGCACGCCCTGAAAAAACAATCAGGACACTGAACCACACATGATCACATTTGATTTGATCACTGATAATACTGCAATATTTCTATAGTGTGCTCCACTGGGTTTGATTTGAGTTTCCTTTTTTAAAAATATCTTTTTATTGTTGCAGCCAACTATTTACATCTTACCTGTTTTATTCTCATTATTTGTATCATTCTTATTCTATATCATTAACAAATAAAATACATAGTATAATAGATACATAGTGAAGCAAAAATATGATAAAATAACTACTGTTGTTTGTTTGTAGTTGTTTTTCATAATTATCGCATAGATACTTGCTGCCTGAGGCTTTATTTTTATTGCAATAAAGAGCGGATTCAGCAGAACAAACAGCCCTGAAGTTTGTGGTCATTCGTCACCTTTCCACTGAGCGTCCAGTCGTCAGAGAATTCCCCCTCGTACGTGGTGTCGTCTTCTGACAGGAGGATCCCAGTCCCCTAAAAAGAAACAGAGAAAACAGAGAAAACACCTGATTTCTCCTATTTTCAGGCAGAGTAAATGTAATACACACAGTAGCTCCATTCATCGCGGTTTGAAGCAGAGACCTTCACATTGGACCTTGACTGGACTCCAAGAGACTTTGTGTTGTGTGAAAATAGAAGCTCACCATCATCTTATTATCTTTGAAGGCTCCTTCATAGTAAAGGCCAAACTGTGTGACGACGACTCCGATGCCCTGCCGCAGGTGGTCCTGCCACATGCCCATGTACTTCTCCCCTCTGGACAGAAAACAAACACACAAAATCTTAAAGAAAAACACTTTTTTATGAGCTCATCGTTTGCAGCATTTCATGGTATTTCACATGTGCTGACAGAGATGGCGAGCGTACTTTGTGATATCATCGAAGACGCCGTAGCCGGTCTTCTTGTCCTGCAGCCACTGGCCGATGAAGACGCTGGGGGAGGAGGTGTTGAGCTTGCCGCTGCGCAGCATGCCGTGACCGTGACGCATGCTGTCCTGGAAGGACCCATCATAAACTTCGCCGCTGGCATACCTGCAGACAAGACGGGGGGGGTCAGACCGACTGTCCTTTCTCAAAACAGACACAATAAACTTCCTAACCATCTTTTTTCAGTCACCTGTACGTCCCCAGGCCGTGCATCTTGCCGTCCCTCCAGTAACCTTGGTAGTGATCGTTCTTGTTGAGTGTCTTATTGGGCGCAATGTATTCACCAAAGCTACACAAACACATAAATACATGAGAACAAAGAAGAAACCGCAGAGTCATGTCTTCTAAACACACACAATGTGGCATTATTGTAAATACTCACCCATCTTCCAGTCCGTTCTTGAACGTCCCTGTGTAAATTCTTCCATCAGGCCATTTTAACACTCCCCTGATAAACATGACCCCAATCGTTATTACAGATCAGTGTCAGTATTTGAAATATATACAATCAAACAGTCTGTTTGTCCCACCTGCCATTTGGCTTCCCGTTGAGCCAGCGCCCGTCGTACGTCGCCTCCTTCAGCCGTCCGTCTTTATAAAAAGTGTACGAGGCCGTTCTGGAGATCGGAGGCTCCAACTTCTGTGACGACCCCGAGCTGATCGACGCCGTGTCCTGCCCCGCTCCACTCAGGGCCTGATCCACCGCCTGATTGATGGAGCGAAGCCACTTTGCCTAAAAGAACAAAAACACTTCAACGACAGATATCAAACAGTGGAGTCGCAACAAATTAAAATGAAGTTTGAAGAAGTATTGAAGAAGTATTTAAAGATCGACCTTCTCCATGGGAGAACAGGCGAGCAGGGTGAACGTCTCCTCTGGTGTGATCACCTTTAACCCATGTCTGCAAACAGAAAAATATGTGTTGTTTCACACCAGAAACAACTAGTTGTTCACAGCAAAGAAAGAAAACAAAGAAGGTAATACAAAAGGAAGTGAAGAGGAAGAAAGGAAGAAAGGAGAAAAAAGGCAGCAAAGAAGCAAGTCAGAAAGAAAATCAAGGAAATGGAGAAGGAAAGTAATTTAAGAAAGAAAAAGAGTGTGAGAAGGATATCAAAGGGACAAAACAAAGAAAGAAAATGGAGAAAGTAAAAAAGAGGTATCTAATAACTCATCTACATACTGTACATAATTAACAAAAATGCTCGACTGTGATTAAACGACTTACGTGCCAGTGTTCTCCTCTGGGATCGGTTCCACCCACAGCGTGGCCAAAGGGAACACATGATGAGTGGAGAACTGGAGGAGGAGCGAACACGAAGGATGGGAAAGAAAAAGAAAAAAAAATTAAGAAAAATGAGAAAAGAGGAGAGAAGACAGAGGGAAAGGTGAACAGAAATAAACAGGAAACATTCATCTTCACCACAAAGCGATGAGATCAGCAACCGTGAATAAACACATAAGGTGTTTATGAGCTTTACACACAAACAGGAGGTAGATTATTGCCTTTTCTATGAGAAAGTAACTGATAATTAACTACATAAATGCTGATAAAGATACAATATCATCAATTCTACAAGCAGCACACTGACAGAGGGAAGTATGAGGGAAGTAAGGAAGTAAACAGTGACAGACTCCTCTCTGTCGTGACTCACACATGGAACTGGCAAATGACTTAAATCTCTACTCAGTTTACTTTCCAGCCAATTTCTAAATCATTGAGGTCTATTTCCATGTTTGAAAACTAATAAAAAAGGAAGTAAAGATGGAAATAAAGAGGAAAAGAAAACAGAAGGAAGTGACAGACAGGAAGTTAAAAAAAAGAAGAAAAAGAATGCAGTGAAGGAATTTAAACAAATAAGTAAGTAAGGAAATAAATTAAGTTAAAAAAGGAAGTAAATAAGAAAAAACATGTAAAAAGGAAGTTCAGAGAGAAGATTTACATCAGGTTAGTCATGCAAGACAACATGTTTCAAATGTTGGAAATCAACAGCTCAGCATATTGGACATGCTCTTTACCAACACGTTGTTCTGATTCATACAAAGAACTTAAAGGAGGACAGGAAGTAAGACATAAACAGGAGACACAGAAAGGAAGTAAAAAAGGAAGAAAACCAAAAATAAAGGAGATAAAAGGTAAGATAATTACAGAAGGAGGTAAAGAGGAAGTAAAAAAAAAAAGAAGCAAGGAGGAAGTAGTTTTTCATCACACAGGCAGGAAGGAAAGACAAACAGGAGGAGAGGAAGGAAACTGCTTTGGAGAAGTGAACCAGAAACTGTTGGCGAATTTAAAAAAAGGATAGATTTCTTCCATGTGCAGGCTTCATTCTATCCTTTTCAATCCTACATGAGTCATTCAATTAAATGAGAACCAACAGCTTAAAACCAAGGCTTCCACAGGAGAGAAGATGGAGGAGGAAACTGAGGGGATTTCCTAAGTTTTGGATTTCAAGATGGACTGAGAGGCCTTGGTTGTAGTCGGTTTGTTCCTCCCATGCAGTCTCCCTCAGCAGGCAGAGGGTGGAGGTCGGGATAGGGCTGGGCATCACCGGACATATTTAAGAAGAAATGTACCTATACTGACATCCTTCCACTGCTGCGTAGTATTAGTGTGCAGAGCAAGTTTAAAAACTAAATTAACTTCAGCTGAAGTACAGTCACAGACGTATAAAACCAGGACTACAGAGAGCAAACTCACATGATCTGGCTACATGAACTAATTTAGATTTGCATGGATTAAAGACTGACCATCACTTCTTTAAGTGTTGTCATGTCAAAGCTCAGCCCATAACTTCACATAACTTTTGAACACTTGTATTATCATTGATTATTCATTTGCAAGGGGCACTAAGGTAGAATAGTGTTTTTCTGAAAACATATGTTGGAACAGAGGAAAGTCGTAAGTAAAAGATATAGGCAGTACAGAAGGAAGTGAAGAAGCAGAGGGTAAATAAAGAAAGGCAGAAAGTAAAAAAGGAAATAAGGAGGAGCAAAGAAAGAAGTATAGAGAAAATTAAGACAACGTAAGTAAAGTACAGTTAAAAAAACGGTGCACACAAAGAAGGATAAGTTAAAGTAAAACAGAAATGTAAGAGTAGGAAAATTAGCAAGGAAGAAGGTAACAAAGGAGGGAAGTATGGAAGGAAGAGAGTAAAAGTGAAGTTAGGAGGAAAAGTAAAGAAGAAGGTAAAGACGTAAAATTGTTATGAAGAAGGAAAGGAAGTAGAAGAGAAGTTAAGGAAGTTAGAAAATAAATTATGTAAATAAAGAAAGGAAGGGAGTAACAAAGCAAGTAAGAACAGAAGGATGGAAGAAAGTAAATACAAAACACAGGTGGTAAAGAAAGAAAGGAAGCAAAGGGGAAGGAAAGAAAAGGGATCTAAAGAGGAAGTGAATGAACTAAAGAAACAATCAGGTAAAGAAGGAAGTAAACAACAAAGTAACTGGATCTTATCTACACTGCCAAACTCTTGCTCAGACAGAATGAAGCGAGTTCTCTGTATTAACATTTGTGCTTCACTGTCATGACCTCATTCTAGTTCTGGTTCCTATCAGAGCCCAGCTCTCCTGTTCTACAGTGACACTGTGTTGAAGTGTGTTTGATTTTAAAGTAAATCAGCTCTAACAGGACGGGATCCTGTGACACAGAGCCCTTAGCCCTTCACACACACACACACACACACTCTCTGACATACAGAAGTAAAGGGGGAGTGGGACGGGGGAGAGTTCGGGTCGCTTTGCTGACATTTGCTTCTGGCTGCATACTTACAAGGTTCTTACAAGGCGCCACGCCCTGACAGCACGGAGGCAAGCACATACAAACGCTTGAAACACACCAAGTTACAGAGTCTAAAACATGGACGGCTTCATTAAAGTGAAAGAGTTGAAGCGTGTGTGTGTGTGTGTGTGAGTGTGTGTGTGTTGGGGCTGACCTGTGCGTGGACCAGAGCGTCGTTGAAGAGGATGAACCAGTTGACGGAGAACCTGCCGGCGTTCTGCAGGGTCAGAGCTTTGTTGCTGCTCTCGCAGATCAGCCGGCGGTGAGGCTTCCTCAGCGAGTCCTGACCACACAATGACACCATTCATGTGACATACGTGACACCATGTGACGCCTCGAGGGGTCTCAAATATGGAGGACGAGAGCGCGCTCGGCGAGTTTACCGTCATTTTGCCGGGGAAGCTCTTCCAGAAGTGGAAGGTGTAGTCGGCGTCTTTCCTCTTCCTCTTCAGCTGGAGGGCCAGCGCTTCGAACTTGGAGCAGCTGTCCTGCAGCTTCTGGTAGTCATCGGAGCACTGAGAGCATAATTCACAATGAAATGTGGAATTTAATGTTTTAAAATCAGTCAGATTCTGCTGATTTTTTCAAGAAATAACCTTAATAACTTAAACATTTAAGGCTTGTTCACTACTGTGTTAATCTTGGCTAATTTCATAAGCGATTAGTCATTTAAAATCATTTTTTAGGACGAAAGAAAGTCACATTCATCTGATTCCAGCTTCTTAAAAGGGTAAATATTTTCTGGTTTCTTTCCTCCTCCATGACGGTAAACTGTAAATATCTTTGGTTGAGGACGTCATCTTTGGTTTTCAGAAACGCTGATCAACCTTTTTCAACATTTTATGGACCAAAATTTTGATTAATTAAACAAACCAAAAAGATGATCACAAACTGTCTTAGAGACAAATGAAGCTGGACAAATTCATATTTTTCTGAGGATGAATGAATAAACATCCTAATATTTAAAACAGTCGTGTGCGAGTTGTTCCACCTACCACTTCGAAGCAGGTGGCCAGTTTGAGCAGCAGGCGTCCATATTCGTGAAGGTGGCGAGTCGGGAGGTAGAAGAGCGCCATCAGGAGGTCGGACATGGAGGGGTTCTCCTCGCTGCACTCTGACAGCTTCTGAAGCAGCTCAGGACTCTTCCCGAAGAAATCTCTGTAAGGAAAATCCTCACTAGTTAGTATAAAGTCAGAATAAGGATCACTTGATTTTATTTTCAATTCAGAGAGAAGTGCTGGTGTGTGCTCACAGCGAGGGTTTGGTGAGACTCTGGAAACCTCCCATCACCTGGAAGTGGCCCAAAACGCTGCAGTACCTTGACGAGGAGACACACGTGTAAAGTTTAACTCATTGTCTTAAAAGAAATGTACAATATTCAAATTCCTGATGAGGAACACGTACTCGTGGTAAGCGTCGATGAAGACGCCGGTGTGGTCGAGGATGAGCAGGCTCTTCACGTCGCGGCCTCGGCGCAGGTTGGCGGTGAGGCTGGCGGCGTGCTGCCCGGTGAAGTGACACAAGAGGCTGAATCGACCAACCAGGGTCTGCAGGAGCCCGAGGACCACCTGACCGAGGGCCGAGCTCAGAGACTCTGGAGAACAATACCACACAAAATGAGACAAATGACCGAAAAGGGTGCCGATCAGAACATTTTGACTCCTGCGTCAGTCTTACCCAGCTCCAGCAGGGGGCGTATTATCTGCGCCTTGACGTTACACAGCTTGCAGTAGTACTTCCTCTCAGCTGACGCCAGCTCATGGAGGCTGGCAATGAAGCCCATCACGTTCCTGTCGGAGAGCGCCACGCACCGCTGGCCGCCCGCGAACACGTTGCTGACGTAGCGCAGCTGGAACACACAGGACAACGGGAAATGAAACGAAAATACGCACAAATATACACAATAATTTCCCTTCTTGTTATAAAAAGTAGATCCTACCAACTACTCATATTTTACTGTAACACTGTGAATGCATAACAAAGTCCTTACGTTCATACAGAAGGGCAGCAGCACAGGCTGCTGGGTGTAGCCTCCGCCCACCCGCTGCTCCTCTTCCTCTCCTCCTTCCTGCTGCCCCGCCTCCCTGGCGTGGCTCTCCTCCGCCGCCTCCTTCACCTGCTGTCCGCTGTAGTAGATGATGGGCTGGATGCAGTCTCCGTCCGCGAGCAGGAGGGTGTGTTTCTCTCCGGCGCTCACGTCCCAGACTCGGATCCCCTCTGACAGCTGAAGCAAAGAGGAACAGGAATCGGTCAGTGAGCTTTCTGAGGATATCTACTGTATGTGTTTATGTTTGTACAGGACGGAGTTTCCTCACCTTCGCCAGGCGGGGGACGGTGCTGGGAGAGTCCATGTGACCGAGTTGACCGCAGCTGTTACTACCCCATGAAAACACCTGGAAGAGAGAAACACACATGTGTGAGGACACATGAAGTCTCTCAGAGGTAAATGGAAAAATCAAGTTTCTGTGACTGACCTGAGACTGAGCCGTCAGAGCGAGGGAATGATGAGCGCCGGCCGCCACCCGCACCACCTCCTTGTTGTTCAGACTCTTGATGCACTGCGGCTGTAACCTGCGGTCAAGACGTGTCACGTGATCACAACTCCTATGAGTGACAACGTGATCGTTTCATTTCAAGTGGCGTCCTCTCACCTGGCCAGAGTGTCACCGTGTCCCAGCTGTCCGTGATCACAGTTGCCCCAGCTCCACACCTCCGTCTGCAGGGTGGGAAACACCTCTTGGGCCTCGGGGACCACCCCTCCCAGCGGGGTGAGGGCGACTGCACGCATCTTCGGACGACCGGCTTTCCTCAGCAGCCGCGGGGACACTGAGGACGAACAGATGCATATACAGCACTCCTAAATGTCCTAAACCCTTAATGATTTTAATTGGTCTAAGTTACAGAAATGTGGAAATGTTGACATGTTTTCATGGCAATCCTGATCCAGAGCACCAACATGAGTGAATCTCAGGTTCAAAGTTCGGTGGAAAATCAATGTGTGTTATCAGAACAACGACGACAAACGGCACACAGACAGCAGCGTCGCGTATCAGCCCACATCAGCCCGGCCACGTCACACACATATGCTGTCAAACAGCAGACGAACAATGAGGAGAAACACAAACACGGAGGAGAAGTTTTCAGGATTCGTCTCATTGAATTTTATTTCTCAGCCGAGAAAACCATCATCCCATCTGACCCACGAGATGATGAAACCCAGAGCCAATAATCTGTGAGGGAATAAGGATATGATGATAAGACAGGGAAAGTCCATCCGTCTGCCTGTTTCTATACATACTTATTCCTGTTTGGGTCACACAGGAGCTCATTCTGCTCTACTGATTCTGCTAAATCCTTCCAGTGGTTTTCTAGTTCATGGAAACACTCTCAAGGTCGACTTGGGGGGCTAAATATCAATCTGCATTCCTCAGTGCTTTTAATCACACAAAGGCGACCATTCAGAGGCTCAAACTGGACCTGTGAACGGACAAAGCGCGGCACGATGCTGGAAGAAATTCATCACTAGTTAATGCTTTTTGTGAGAAAAAACAGAAACGCCTCAATTTGAGAGATTAAAATATGAGTCATCTACAAAATAATGTGCAAATGTGTCAAACTAAAGGGCTAAAAAAAAAAATTAAATTAAATTAAATTAAAATTCATCTGAGAAGGACTCTGAAGGAGTTTTGTCAGCTTCATGTGTCCATATACATGCAGGCGACGCACACAGTGGGACACAAACACAAGCCGGCGCCGTGCTCGTGAGCAGGATGAAGAAGCCGAACAACATCGACCTGCACATGCGTACTTACGCAGCAGGGCATAGGAGGAGGATAAGAGGTGAACAGCGTATCTACCCTGTGAGAGGAGTCCCGGCAGCGACAGGCGGCGCCGCAGACCCTCCGCCTCCTCTTCACGGATGTCCCCCGTGCTGGAGCTCTTCTTGGCCTGCACCGAGTCCTCCTGGCGGACGCGCTCTGCCGTGTTGTCGCCAACGATGACAGACGCCGCCCCGCCGGGCCTCGCCACCCCTGAGGGCAGGTAGAGGTTCATCATCTTCTTGATGGACAGCGCCTCGTAGGTGGAGGCGACTCGCTCGCCCACAGCCGAGGCGCAGGAGGCCACCAGGCTGTTGAGGGTGCCGCCGGGTGCCGACGGCTGGAGGGGAAACAAAAGAGTAACGCATGAAAACACAACGTCTAATCAACATCTATGGAAACAGTTGAAAAATGTTTTGTGAGGTGTTTTATTTCCTGTCAGCATCAGGATCTGTCAGAGTTTGTTGTCGTCATGCTCATTTCATTCACAGGAGGGTGAATGTTATTATGGGTCAAACTGTTTTTCCTTCTCTGTCTCGGACCAGCTCATTCTTATATTCCAGGAAAAGCAGCAGATTCAATAATAATGTTGTTGTTGCACTTCAGACACCCTTGTGGCTGAAACAGGTATTACAACAACAACACAGAAAACTCATACTGAACAACACAAAAACAAGAAAATCACCTGTGAAACACTTTTTAATTGATGAGTTTAGGAGGAAACCATCATGAAAATGTTAACATTCAAGAAGCTTCATTGTTGCAGCTCCCACATGAAGAGCATCTAAAATGGTATCTGAGGTTTCCTCCGACTGTCAGACTCACCAGCAGAGTGTGCAGCCCTCCAGCTGTCACCTTCCCCGTCTGCTCCACCTGCGTGTTGTCCGACAGTTTCTTCAGGTAGTCTTTAACCGCCTGCTCATCGGGATACGGTGAACTCTTCACTTTAGCCAGAGCTGAGTGGTCCGAGCCGGGCAACGCTCCGTTAGTTGTGGCCGACTTCTCTTTCTCAGAGTCCTGATGGTGAGCGGAGTCAGAGGAGGAGTCAGCACCATCAGCAGGAGCTGAGGACTTAGAGGAGGAGGTCTGTGAGGGGAGGACCGGCTCAGAAGGGGAAGTTTTGAGTCCTTGTGTTGGAGCCGGCGCCTCCAGCAGGCCTTCGTCCTCAGTGAGCTCCACGCCGAGGGGGCAGTAGTGACCGTCGGAGATGATCACATGGTCCTCTTTGTCTGTCATGGTGTACAGCAGCTGGTTACACTGTCTGCATTTGTCCACAGGGGGACGCTGCACGTCCTGAGGACCCAGGCAGCGCACCAGAGCCAAGCTGTGCGAGGCCCCGCAGGCCACCTGTATCACATACCTGCCTGCCAGATGTTCGACTTTCTGTGGTTTCCACACAGGAAACACGGTGGCGTTGAGGCCCAGCTGGGAGCCACTGCCCCACGACCACACCTCCCGCTGGGCCGCCAGCGCCAAGGTGTGCTGCTCCCCGCAGGCCAGCTCCAGCACCGGGACTGTCTGTGGGGGGCTGGTGTCCGAGTCCATCAGAGCGACAGGAGTGGGGTTGGGGACGGTGGTGAGGCCCGACAGGCCGCACTGACCCGAGCTGTTGTCCCCCCACATGTGGACGCCGCCGTCCTCCGTCACCGCCCCGCTGTGGAAGCTTCCAGCGGCGATGGTGACCACACGCTGGCCGCTGAGCGCACTCTCAAGGGTGGGCTTCTCTGGCTCAGGTACCTGACTCTGCTTCCATGGCGACTCCCCGAAACTGTACACCTGGCCTCCTGAAACAACAGCGGCAACAACGCATAGATCAGAGAAGAACAGGGCGAGTTTTCTCACGTTTCACTTCAACTTAACTGGAAGATTAAACATCAACTGTCTCGTTTTGTCCACAACCCAAAGTTATTCAGTTTACTGTCATATACGTGGAAAGAATCCAAAAACAGACGTGTTACCTTCCACCAGCAGAACGCCATGCCGTGTACCCAGGGCGACCTGGAGCACTGGCCGGGGGAGGAGCAGCCTCTCTGGGGTGACGCTGTACGAGTAGCCCCTCCAGGTGTGGAGCAGGCCACGCTCTCCGCCGCCGTCATCCCCAGAGCTGAGAGAACAATCAATCAGAAGCATAATCAATGATCTCCAGATTCCTTTTTATTTGCGTTTCTCTTTTATCTTCTAGATTTAACTTTATTTTACAGTTTTCTGTTGTTTCATTGTCCTCCTGAGTTTCCTGCTTTTAGTTTTTGCCTGTCAAACTTTAAAGCTGCATATCATCACTTTTACTTGATTTCTATTTCCGACCCAGTGGCTTTCTTATTCTGGAAATGTTAACAAAAGAAAAAAGGTCACAAATACACAGTTCTTTTTCTAAAATCAGACACAGTAATGTTCTGTACTTTGCAGCAGATTTTGTGGAGGACTCTTTTAAGGAATAAGACAATGCTTGTCAGTTCTTAGATCAAGTATATGTCCTGTTATTCATATTTATACAAACTATACATATTTTAACATATACTATGTGCCAAACTGTGCAACTCCTGTCTTGTTGGTATCCTGTGCAATTACATCTATATTTCCATTTTGTTTTCAGTTTTATCGGTCACTCAATCATTGTTTCTCTCTGCTTGTGTCTGTTAAGTTGCTGTAACAAGTGAGGGATCAATAAAGTCGTCTGATCTTATCTAAGTAGAATCCATCCGGAGCTGGTTTCAAGCACCAGCGTTCTCCTCTAATGACGGAAACTGTGTGTCAGTAACATCTTCTGTCAACTAATTCTGCATCTAAAAAGGCAGAAATGCATCTGTGAGGGCTGAAAACACAAACTACACGATGCATCAGATGAACAAAATGTCCTTTAGATGTAAAGTAGAGGCAGAACAGGGGAGGAGAGGTGTGTTTGTGGCTGACAAAGCGAAGCAGACAAACTTCCAGCATTATTTAACCAGAGCCGGTGCTTCATCCTCCTCCTCCTCCTCCTCCTGTGCAGCTCTACATCTGAACAACAGCTGTTTTGTGAGCTGAGAGCAAAAGTGAGCACAGCTCCATCCGTAGGCGATGTCACATGGTGATCACATCCAGCCAGAAATCAGCAGAGTAATCCTCTTTAGGAGGACTTTGGAGTGGACCTACCTCTTCCTCTGGGTCTCCATCAGAGGGCTTTATTCCTCCATCACGGCTGATCTCAGACCTGTAATCCACACAGAGAAACACTTTATTAGCTGTCAAACAGTCCTGCTTGCTCACACACTGCTGTCAGTGCACTTAAAAGCCAGGGAGGTGGGACAAAGTGGGATTATCAGGCTGAATTCTAGGGGAAAACCCAAAAAGCAGAAAGCAGCCACAGCTAGAAATTCAAAATGAAAGCAGCTCCAGTTTACCTCCCACGTGTTTTTACTACCCGTTTCAAGCTCGAACAGCGCAAAACTTCCTCTTGGAGTATAACCCGTCACACCTGTCACCTCAGCTGCTGCTAGCTGACGCGTTTACGTTAATCTCGCTAGCTAATATTAAGCTAATCATCCTGCTAACTAGCCAAATCGCTACTAGCCCCCAAAACCACAGGTGTCTCTTCCTTATTTCGAGGTATTAAAAGTCTCTTTTTTTTCCTCACCGGCTGGCTCCACACAGCTCTCCTACTGTGGCTCACTCAGGGCCTGGAGGTGAAACGTACATCCGTCGGGTCGTTTGGCAGCTAACCGCCGCTGCTTGTTGTTCATCCCCTGATGTTGACACAGAGAGGAGCCGCTACTGTCAGAGCTCGTCCACACATAGAGGAGGGCTCACTCTGTATGGAGAGCGAGAGACGACAGCGGAGGGTGAAGGCGTCTTAAAGGGACAGTTCACAAAATATGACAACGTGTAGTGGAGGAAGTATTCAGTCTTCCTTTAGTGAAGTACAAGTACTTATACCACGCTGTAAAAATACTCTATTAAGTAATATATTGGAGATGTTACTTAAGCTATATTAAAACATAATATATATTTAAAGAAAAAAATGAATTAGTGTGTATTACATCATTATATAATCTTATTATTGAATCATGCATTTAAGTAGTAATTAAAGTAGGATCTGACTGTTGAACTAACTTCCAACTGATTCTTTTCTCTTTTATTTTTAGATTAATCCACTGATAATTTTCTCAATTAATCAATGTATTTATCTTTTAAATTTGTTAATTCTTTAAAATTATTAAAAGGGGTACGCAGCAAATCTGCATATGTGTGCAGCTGGAATCTTTGAATGTTTTTACACCAATAATTTCTTCTAAAGGATTATAATACATTTTCGAACTCTGGCCTGACTTTATATCATACCTAATTGGTGCAAAACCTTTTTTTAAAAAGTACACAATTACGCTACAACTGAACTCACAAGCTGGAATCCAGGGCTAGCTTAAAAAATATTCATCAAACTACAAAGCTTTAAAACAGACTTCAGGCCTTGATGTTCATAAGTCATACTCTACTAAATGATTGACTAATGCAGAAACACTTGCTAATTAGTATTTTTACAATAAAGTTACAGAAAATTACCCATTTCTTCTACAACAAACTGTATTCCCCCCCCCAAAAAATAAATTTTAGATGGCACAGGGCAAAATTTCTTCCTGGTCCAAGTCATTCTGCACCAAAAACCGGCACAGCAGCAGAGTGGGACCTCTTACATTTCCCCCCCTCTCAGGTGCTTCTGCACCACCAAACAAGAAGTTCTTCTTCTACTTCTGCCTGTTGGACTTCTACTCACTGGCGCCACCTGGCGGCGGAGCTGTGCAGCAAATCCATAAAGGTCAATTATCAACATCGACTCCATCTGAAGAAATAAAGAAAAACATTAGGAAAAAAAGATATGTAAAGAAGTAGATTTTAATTGATCTGTTAGCTGACTTACATTACTGACTGATTGATAACTGCACCTCTAACTTAATGGCTCCTGCTCAAGGAGGAAACTCATCCAATCAAGATGTCCTTATGGTTTTTTTTTGTTTTGTTTTTTTGTTTTTACCTGTAGCTGCAGTTTTGTTTTTGAATTTTGAATTTTCTGAATGATTTCTTAACACACTGAAATTCAATTTTCTTTTCCTGGACAACTCTCCGGGTTTATTTACAGCAAAATGATGTGAATTCAAAGTACAAATGATTAGAATTTTTTGGCTAACTAAGCTCCATGAAACCAGAGTGACAGAACAAACACACATTCATCCTTCACACCTCTGCAGTCAAACTTTAGATTAACGCTCTTCCGGCCTGCCTCTTCTTGGCTGGTGTCACTTCCACACACTGAGCGAAGCGAGCAGACGGAGGATTGAAGTCAGCACTTTTAAACCCGCTGATTCAAGCACTTTGCATGTCTGACTGTAACGATATATTCCAACCACAGACACTGCTTCATGCAAAATAATGAAAATGAGTGTGAGAGTCTGAGAGGCGATCGACCTTGGATTGATATTCGAGAGAAGAGCTGAGGGAGAAACAGAAAACACATCAACTCATTTTGTTTGTTGAACTCCATGAAGACATACTTAAACATATCAGTATTCATGAGAGTACAACTTTTATAATTCCTCTATGGTTCCCGCAGCACTTTTAGGTCATTTCCAACCCATACAAGAGTAGTTTTTAACCTTACTTTCCTCGCTTAATGGAAAAATATACAAATATAAAACCTCCATGGACCAAAATGAATCATATAAAGAGTCATAATTGACCTTGTTTGTTTGCCTGGCAGCTGCTTAGACCTAAGAAATGTCACCCCTGACCCAAACATTTCAGCCATCCTAATAGGAAATGTTCCCTAAAGGTTCTCTAGAGGTTGACCAAAAAAATAACCTTCAGATAACCCTTGGGGAGCGTTTCAGTTCAGATCATTCAGAAAACTATTAGCGAACATTTCTAAAAGATTCTCAAATTGCTAACCAAGAATAGGGCTGCATTATCACTAGAGTAACCGCTAGCCGCTGTTGCTAACTGTACCTGTTGTTAGCTAGCTAACTCAGTTAGCTGTGCAGTTAGCGAGCTGGACTTGTTGGGGAGCACGGGGACGTAGTAGAAGTAGAAGAAGAAGAAGAAAAACAACAATAACAAGAGAAGAAGACAGAGAGGAACAAGAAGAAGAACAACAACAGAAACAACAAAAACGAGAGAACAAGAACAAGAACTAGAACAATAGAAGAAGATAAAGAAGAAGAAGAAGAACAACAACAACAAAAATAACAAGAGAAGAAGAAGATGGAGAAGAACAAGAAGTAGAAGAACAACAACAAAAATAAGAAGAGAAGAAGAAGAAAGAGAACAAGAACAACAACAAAAATAACAAGAGAAGAAGAAGATGGAGAAGAACAAGAAGTAGAAGAAGAACAACAACAAAAATGAGAGACGAAGAAGAAAGAGAACAAGAACAACAACAAGACAAGAAGAAGAAGAAGAAGAACCATATTTTTTATAAATGTTTCTTTTAATCTTAGCTGCAGGTTTCTAACGCAGGACTTTTACTTGTACATGAGTATTTTAAAGTTGTTATTATCACTCTTCCCTGATATAAATCGTATCAACGTGATATCTGAAGTCCTGATCGACGGCGGCGTCACAGCCGGAGTCCAGCCCCGACACTACATGAACACACGAGCCGGGGAGGGGAGGCGCTCTGCGGGGCTGCCGGGACCCATCCAGCTGTTAGAAGAGGAGCCGGGCGGACAGATGTGGAGATGAACGTGTCAGAGACGAGCAGAGCTTCACCCTGACACACCTGGATCTGTCTGCGGTCATCCTCACACACCTGGATCTGTCTGCGGTCATCCTCACACACCTGGATCTGTCTGCGGTCATCCTCACACACCTGGATCTGTCTGCGGTCATCCTCACACACCTGGATCTGTCTGCGGTCATCCTCACACACCTGGATCAGTTCGATGGAGCAGAGAGGAGATTTGACAGCGATGTGCTGCTGCTGGATCCTCTTCAACTCCGGTGAGCAGACGACATGTTTTTATCTCTTAAAAACAACATTAACGTGATGTCATTACTTTATTTTAACACTTTAAAATGTTTACACCTCCCGTGGGATCGTCTTTATCCATAGAAAACTCGAGAAAAATTGAATTTAACAGTGATTTTATGGCGAATTTATCATATTTGGAGCTAGTCTTGACATTCTATAGCATCATGTATGATCTTAATAGTAAATAATGGGTGATAAGATACGTTGTTCCAGTCCTTAACAACATTTTTATTGTCATATTAATGTAATAGCAAACTTAAATGTGCAATAGTATTTCTTCTAGGAGTATAAAGTCAGAAAAATGCTTATTTAATCTGCATACTGCCACCAAATTGTGGTTAGTGGTTCGTGACTTTATAATGTTTACAAATTGACTGATGCTTAAAAAATGTAAAACAATAGAAAACATATTCTTATTGATTTGAATTAAAATAAAAAATACTATATAATAAAAACGCATAAATAAAGGGACAGCACTAAATACACATACCCATATATACATAATGTAACACCTCCTGTGGATTCACATATTAACTTTATATTAATCTTTAGGGTTAAATAAAGGCATTTTCAAACTCTAATATCAATAATAACATTGTCATGTATTTGTGCTGCATATGTCTATTCCAATTCAGTCCTATACTTCAGGGATTTTATCAAAATAAAAGACACAAATTCAACATGAAATGTTATAAAATAAAATAACAGAAACCGAAAGCATGCAAGCATTATTCTACTATTGTCACCAAAAATACTGTCTTATAAGAAACAGTTAGTCATATTTTATTTACTCATAATAGGAAGTAAAGATGATCAATATCGATATATATCAGCCAGTATTTTATGTAAACTCAGAATATATACATGATTACAGTATTTTGCAATGTGGTTATCAAACAGTTGAGGCAGGTAAACTTTATTATCCATTATCTACATTACAACAACATCTTTTTTCCATGTGAACGTTTTTATTTTGACCTATATATCACGATGTCATGATTAGAATGTCATAAACTGTCATGAAACTCTCTGCATTATAGATTGTGAAGAAAAAAAAATCATTATTTATCATTCTGCTGATCAGGACAGTTGAAGACAGGGTGCTTTTTCTACGCCGGCAGGGTTTAAACAGAATAATTTGTTGTAATAACGTATCGGGAGTGTTTGTTCGGAGGAGAAAGCCTCACAAAGTGCGAGGTAATCCCGCAGCGTGTCATCTGTTCCTCCTCCACTGGCAGAGCCTCACCTGAAACAACATTTTGTCTGTTATAAATAGCCAATATAATCGCAGAAACTGGCATCACGCGTTTGCATGCATGCAGTTTTGCGCTCCTGGCTCGCCGTCTTCCTGCTCCGGCTAATCCTAAATTGCTTGCCGGCGATGCCAAAGTGCCTGCCAGAGTTCAGAGCTGTGAGACAGAAGGGAAGGAGATGTTTCTGGTCCTAAACTGAGCGGGGTAGAAAAAAAAAAAAGAAGAAGAAAGATATTTCACTGTTCATTTCACCCGCGAGACAAATCACATCTGACACAAAAGGTTGAACGCTTTGGAGGTAAAGAGGTTTATTTCGAGCATGAAATTACGACCCGGATGAGTGATGACGACTGCGGGAGGATGTTGATTTTTAAGTTCAGCTATACTAAGTGATTTTGCTGTGTGGTATAAAATTAAATCAGAGTGCAGCAGGTCTCAGTCTGGACCTGTGAGATTTCATGAGCAATAAAGTTCAGGTAATTGATACAGTATCTCTCAAGCAGACGGTTTTTATGCAGAAAGAAGCAGATTTTGGACCGAAAGAGTGGAGAATGGTGCTTTTTAAGCCTCGGAAGGTGGAGATATGTAGTAAATCAGAGCTGGAGGGTTAAAAGACAACAATAAAAAAAGGAGGCAAGAGAATTTTCCTTCACGCTTGGACATAAAAACAGTGAAGAAAAGTAAAAAACGTACAGAATAGATGGTGAAAATGTCCTTAATAAAAACTTAGAATTGCATTTCTTATTAGGCTGCCTTTATAAAAGATTTATAAATAGTAACCAAACTCCACAAATAAAATAAATAAAGTAAAAGTTGGACGTTTCTCTGGTTTGTAGAGACAAACGACCTCTCCTCACTGTCTCCTTCCTCCAGTGCTGGCGGACGACTGGACCCACACTGAGGACGATCTCTTCAGGAGGCTGTTCGGGGGCTACAGCAAGTGGACGCGTCCGGCGCGGAACGCCACCGACGTGGTTATCGTCAAGTTCGGCCTCTCGATCGCACAGCTGATAGACGTGGTGGGAACACACACACACACAAAACTGTAGATCCAAACAACACGCAGCACTTCTAAAATTAAGGCTTTTTATCTTTGTCTGGAACATTCTACATAAAGAGTCTTCTTGAAAATATCACGTTTTTACTTTTGAACACTGGCTCCAATATTTCATCCTAATGTTCACAACACACTCATTTGCTGTTTTTTTTTTTGCCGATTTCTGGCTCCAAACCAGGACGAGAAGAATCAGATGATGACGACCAACGTGTGGCTGAAACAGGTATGAAAGGAACTGACCCCTACAGGAATGATATAATCATCTAAAATGAATAAAAAGTCAGTAAAGTGTCGCACGTGTTGGCAGGAGTGGACCGACTACAAGCTGCAGTGGAGCCCCGCCGACTTCGACAACGTGACGTCCATCAGAGTTCCTTCGGAGCTCATCTGGGTGCCGGACATCGTGCTGTACAACAAGTAAAGAAACCGCACAGTCGCACATTTTAACAAGCAGCTGTGTAAAAGTCAATGTCAAAGTGGATGTAAACCAGAGTTTCAAAAAGTCTTGTTCCCGACACTCTGTAGAGGAAAAAGTTTATCGTCACTTTCTGGATATTAAATAAGTCTTTACGCAAACACACACGCATCCAAGGACACACACACGCTGCTTCAAAACAGACACGACTTTGGCTCCATAGAAGTGACCTTCCCCTCCTCACACGCTCTTCAGCTGATGAGCGCAATGTTATGGATCAAGCAGGTAATTGATCACTACAGATAATTTCTGCCTCCACCTACAGAAATTCAAACAGCTTGAAGGTGCTGCAGCGCTTCTGCATATTCCCGCACACCGACTTGGTAATACATGCAAATTACCCCGTTGAATAAATGACCCTGATTCTATTGCGGCTTCACAGCCATCTTGCATCATACGGTTTGAGTCTGGTTTCCTCCCCGCGGGGCCCCGAGGAAGTATTAATTCTGAAATTCGCCGGGATGGAGATGAAACTTTCTCCTCCTTCAGCGTTTGTTTAAGCGAGCTTGCATCATGAATACAGTGTCGTTAGGATCCAGCGATCAATTATTAAACATCGCCTGTGTAAATGGGAACAGCTCGGGGTGTATTGATTCACCTCTGAGACATGTTGAGACGGAAACTTTAGATCCTCTGTGAACAAAAACAACTAAAAAGATACTCTTTTATCCAGATAACTCCTCAGTGTGAGTTTCTTTATTGTCATTTTTTAATATTTCCTCCCATTTTCCAGCGCAGATGGAGAGTTCGCCGTCACCCACATGACCAAGGCCCACCTGTTTCACACCGGTCGAATCCGCTGGGTGCCCCCGGCCATCTACAAGTCCTCCTGCTCCATCGACGTCACCTTCTTCCCGTTCGACCAGCAGAGCTGCAAGATGAAGTTCGGCTCGTGGACGTACGACCGCGCCAAGATCGACCTGGAGCCCTTCGAGACCACGGTGGACCTGAAGGTGGGAGCGGGTGGACGGATGATCCTTCCCCCGGTTCTTTCTCCAATTCAGCTGCCAGTTTGTGCGAGTTAAAGCCTTATCTGCGGCTCACACGTGCTCTTTTTTCCAAAGGGTTTTGTGTTCAGCAGAAGGATGCCAGCTAAACGTTACAGCCGCTTGGCTTTTTAATTAACGGAACATTTGCGTGCAGCATCAAATTTAGAAGAAAACAAAATGCATGGATACATTTTAATTAAGACCGAAACCACCGAATCAGGCTTTGATTTCTCTGATTTAAAAGCTGTTATCGTGGCTGAAAGAAAGATCTCATTTCTAGGATTACTGGGAGAGCGGAGAGTGGGCGATTGTCAACGCCGTGGGCACCTACAACACCAAGAAGTACGACTGCTGCCACGAGATCTACCCCGACATCACCTACTACTTTGTCATCCGTCGCCTCCCGCTGTTCTACACCATCAACCTCATCATCCCCTGCCTCCTCATCTCCTGCCTCACCGTCCTGGTCTTCTACCTCCCGTCGGACTGCGGCGAGAAGATCACGCTGTGCATCTCCGTGCTGCTGTCGCTCACCGTCTTCCTGCTGCTCATCACCGAGATCATCCCGTCCACGTCGCTGGTCATCCCTCTGATCGGGGAGTACCTGCTCTTCACCATGATCTTTGTCACGCTGTCCATCGTCATAACCGTGTTCGTGCTGAACGTCCACCACCGGTCGTCGGCGACTCACACCATGCCTCGGTGGGTTCGAAGGCTTTTTCTGACCGCCGTGCCGCGCTGGCTGTGCATGAAGCGCCCAGACCACGGTCTGAGGCCTGTGAGGTAAGCAATCATTAACGGCCTCCATGTTTGGAACCATCGTCGGTACCTTTCTTAACTGAGACCATTTTTTGAGGCATTTCTAACACCTCAAAAATTGGAACAAACTAAATATAGTAAAACCATAAAAAGGAGTTGAGTTTGGACGTGATGCACATTTTTTTTTCTTGTTTTTCTTCTCTAAAAGCTCCCAAATTTGAGTGAAGGTTCAACTCAAACTCCTCAGGTCGTTAGCGGGGTGTGACATGTAGTTTCCCCCAGTGAACACAACACCCTCTTCGGTTGTTGTTGTTCTAGAAAGCCCTGATAGATGCCTATAAATGTTAACAAGTTTATTATGTTATTATTAACACTTTAATATTCTTATTTCTGTTAATATGCATCTTATAAAGACTTAAAAGTGCCTTATTGCCAAATATAAAGCCTGTTTTTGTAAGACGTGCTTCTACTTCTGCAGATAAATCCACTGACTTGTTGTCCCTGAACTCTCTCTGTTGTCTCAGGCGGCGTCACCTGACTGATAAACTCCTCCCTGTCCGGGCTCCAGGCCCCTCCCACGGAAGCTCCACCTGGCTCACTCAGGAATCCGACATCGACCTCCACAGCGGCCACCAGCTCAACACTTTGGACACTGGGGACGAGATTCACTACTGCGACCTTCACCGTGACCCACACGCAGATCATCTGAGGAGGTTCGGGGTGAAGATAGACGGCCGGCTGAGGATTTCCTCCCTCTCTCCGCCGTCCCCTCGATTCCTCGGCTACACTCTCCTCCCACAGAGGCGGTCCACGTTCAGCTTAGACTGGGACACCCCTCCTGCGGAACGTGGTTCGATCCAGAGCCCGTCGGCCTCTCTTCTGTCCCCTGCGGTGGTGTCGGCCCTGGAGGGGGTGACCTACATCGCGGAGCATCTCAGAGCAGAGGACGCAGACTTCTCAGTGCGTGCTGAAGATTCTTATCATCCTCCCTGGTAAAGTTTCAGCTGTTGTGCTGATGTGTAGACATTCACAGTCTCCTCTTTGTTTTTTCCTGCACAGGTGAAGGAGGACTGGAAGTACGTTGCCATGGTCGTGGACCGGATCTTCCTGTGGATGTTCATCATCGTGTGTCTGCTGGGAACGGTCGGACTCTTCCTGCCGCCGTGGCTCTCTGGGATGTTGTAAAAAACAAATTAGATATCCAAGGAAATATTAAAATTAATTCAGTTATCAATAATAGATAATTCATTCAGATGAGGTGGAGTAGTGGGACGTCTATATGCACAGAAGGAGACTAAAACACATATTTTAATTTCTTACTCCTTTTTGACCTGATTTCTTTTTTTTTTTGTCTGAAATTTGATAAATCTAAATCGAGTCTCTTTCAGCTGCGGAGTGACGACAGACACTTTAACACTCAAGATGTGATCCAATCACTCGTGAGGCCGAGAGAGGAATGAGTTCCTTCATCTATAACTACTGAGGCCCTGATTGGCTAATTACGCTAAATGAAACTAGCTGTCGGTCAAAGATGCTATGACTTCTCTTTGCTCCTCACTGTAAAGTCTCCTTCGTTACCATCAACATGATGTATTCAGGTCAGCAGTCCAGTCGTTAAAAGTAACTAAAGAGCCTGAAGCTAATTTTCAGTTAACAGTTTAAGCCTGTAGTAACACTGAGAGGATAAGAGACAAAATCAATATTCATCCCAATACACATTGCTTTCCTGCCAACTGATCTGCTGTTGTTGTTTTTTTTACTCACGGGGGATTTCTTTCTCTTCTGGCTTCTTAGATATTGAAATAAAACAGGAAATAATAATCCGCTGACATAAGTATGTAGAGAAGTGGGCGTGGCTTTATTTTGAGAGGGTACAAGTTGTAATTTCTACCTTACAAATACTTAGAGACCTTTCATGTGGATCAACTGAAACATTCAGAGTCGTAACTCTTAAGCGCAGCATATAAATTAAACATATTTTCCACTCAGCCAGATGGTGTCAAATGGTGGTGTGGAGAAAATGGCAAACAAAATATAATCATATTTTACTTTACAAGATAAAAAAGGATTAAATGTTCAAAAGACAAATGAGGTTGTGAAATTTAACAATGAAAGTAAAAAGGTGTACTAAATTGTATGTATAGTTGAGTATAATAAAATAGTTAAAAGCAAGTGAGAACATCTTTTGTTTGGGACATTTAGTTGAACTAACCCTTTAAAATTGCATTTTCATGTTCTCACCAGCAGGGAGCTGCAGTGTGACATGTTCACAAACTGAGGGCTTCATGAACGTCGGTTGTTTTCACTCGTGGTCACACACTTGATTTTGTTTATTGACAGGTGTTTATTCATTTGTTTGTTCTATGATTTTTTTTTAATGATTGAGAAAAACACTTGAAGCCAACTTCTACCACCAGGCAAGGCAAGACAAATGTTTTTATAGAGCGTATTATATATTTCAACCCAAATATGGAATGCCAGCTTAGTCAATATTAGATAAATAAATATGTCTGTAAAATGAATAAACGTGTCATTATGAAATAAAAGCGCCCCGAAATAATTACAGGTTGTTTTCAAATACTAATACATTTCTATATATACTCATTTATATATTAAGACTTAAGTTTGATCATATGTTTATTGTCCCATTTATTTCATAGGCACATTCATTTCTTTATTTGTTTGTTTGTTTGTATGATATTGAGTAAAATGTCACCTACAACCCAAAATGCTTTTGGCAAAATCACAAAAAAAAAAAAAGATCAAGCAAATGCAAACACACAAACTAACTATAATGCTGATTGTGATATGAATTGTTTTTATATCACAAATAAGCAACACAACTTAGAAACTTCATCACAGTAAAGAAAAGTCAATAAAAACACGGTTCGTGTTTCCTCATGACCTGACGATTAAACACATTTTATTCTGGTCTCGGCTGGAAAAACATCCATCAAATTTGGATTTTATGGATTTTTCACAGGCAGCTCTCGTGTTGGTTATGATGTTCGCAAATATATAAAGTTATATATAAACAACTGTACCAGCTGCTGTGAAACTGGCCATAGATCCACAGAGCTGCACGTCTAATTAATCCATTGATCTGCGGCCTTTAATTTTTTTCCTAACGCGTCTTTGACAGTTGTAGTCATGAGCGAGTTTCCTCAGGAAAACTCTGCTGGTCCCTTAACTTTTCATCTAACGACATTTTTGTGCAAATTTACAAATATTAGCGCACTTATGGGCTAAAGTTGATAGCACAAACATTATACTTGCATAACTCGAAGCAGTGCTATGGAGATGTGCTGTCCCTCCCTGTGGAACACCTTGGGACCTTATTCAGAAAAAGTAGTAGTAGTTATTTTGAAAGAGTTGTGCAAAAGGACATATCAATATCAAATCAAAGTTTTTGGCATTCCATCTTCCTTTTTTTGTTTCTTTTTGGCGTTATAAAACAAGTCCCCATCTGCTTCGGTTGATTAGCAGAATGCCGCATATGATGCACCGGAAATGTTTGGCGGTCTACGAAACACCACCTGACCTTCATGAGGCTGAGGGGATAATGACCCGGACATATTGATTTAACATCAGACCTTAAATGATCTCAGGCAGGCTGACAGAAGAGTCTGTCTAAACAAGGCCGACGCCTGAAGCAACGCCGAAGAATAACACGATTCAACCCGATAAAAAGCAGGACTAACCTTAGGAGGTCATACTCTTATTTAAATCTGACGTGACATAAAACTGAACTATAACACGTCATAACTATATGTATGTACAGTGGCTTGCAAAAGTATTCACCCCACTTGTCTGTTTTTTTATGTAAAAAAATTAAAACCATGTATCATTTTCCTTCCACTTCACAATCCTGCACCACTTTGTGTTGGTCTGTCACATAAAATCCCAATAAAACACATTTACATTTTCTGCTGAGCCCAACAACATGCTTACACAAAACATCGGCTCGCGTCATTTTCACATTCACTGCAGGGTGTGAAAGAAAGAAAGAAAGAAAGAAAGAAAGCAGCTGAATCTAGACTCTTTTGTACCAGGGTTAATTCTGTGTTGTTGTAATTGTCGTAGTTCATTAAACCCTAAATCTGTGATATCTGAAATGACAGCCCAAACAGTAGTCTCTCACTTTGCAAACAGGCAAAAAATACTAATTTGGGAAACTTATCAGAGCGTGAAATGCCCATAGATGTTTGGCTTTCTGGGATGTTAAAACTAACAAACTACTTTCTGTTACTCATTTATTTATAGATTTCTCTGAAAGAGAAGTTCCTGGCTGGGTACCAAACACTCAACCCCAAACTTATGACTCAGCCCTCATCCGACCTTATGATTCATCTCGTCTGACATCAAACTGGAGAGCTCGAGGAACAAAACCTTAACTTCCTGGAAGGAAGGAAAATTCACAATCAAACCTTCAAAGACGAGGCCAGGTCAAAGAGGGGACTTTAGTCTTTAAACAAAGTCTCAAGTTTCAAGTCTTTGTCCAGTTTAGTTCGCTGAACGGATAGCATTATGTCATGCCCCCCCGTTCCAACTGTGGCTTGTGATTTTTAAAAGTGACTGGAGGTCAAATTTCAAGTCTCTAAGCAAGAGTCCAGCTAAGGCCCGGTCAAGCCTCAAGTTTTTGAGCTAGAGAACAAGTCAAGTGTCAAGTCTTTGAGTTCATCCAGGTCAAGTCGCAACTGTCTGACAGTAAAAGCACTGCCTGGTTGAGGAGCTGGAGAAGGTATATACGTGTTTACATTGTTTTGATCCTGCTCTGCCTTTTGTACAAGCAGCATAATTCAACACCCGAAGCTACAACTACCTCAGTCTTACAAGGTGCTCGTGCTAACAGCAGGCTTTTATGGTGCAGCTGGAGCGAAAGAAGGATGCAGGAGGTTTTTCTTCCACATACTGTACATATACATTTAGTTATATCACCATTTTCACCGCAAGCTTTCACAATTAAAAACTTGCTGCGTCTCCAGCTTCAGGGCTAACAAACGACTGACTGATCACCATTTCAATGAGCAAATTACCACATCGATTAAATGCCGCGTCTCATTCATCTACAAATGCGTATAACAGATTACACAATTTAATTTGTCATAATATGCCTTTTGGGTTATTGGCTCCCCTTTGTTGTGTTACTGTATATAGAAGGTCTGCTTTACTTCTGTGCGTCACTATATAACAAGCATTATATAAATATTTATATATATTATAAAATATGTGGCTGTACCGCTGTTGTAACAAAGTATACCCACAATAAAATGCTTGTTGCTGTTTTCACAGCAAGTATACTTTAAATGTTTCTGTAAGTCAACTTATCATTTCTTTATTGTATTTTTTAAGTACATTCACAGGAAGTAAACTCAGGAAAAAGAAAATCACAACACACTCTTATACAAAAAGGAAAGCAAATCAATCCTAAATCTAGTTTAACAAAGCGGTATACTTCAGGATAACTTTAATAAGTTAAGTTAGTATAATAAGTTTATATCTGATGTAAGTACATAAAAAATGAACATTAAACTGTGCTAACAGCACATTAAGGAGAATTTTCCAGCTAATATAGAGATGGTAGTGTGTTTATTGTCACACTCATACAAATATGAAGACATCAGTTTTTGTATCAGTGACGCTGGTTTAATTTGCACATAACAGTTAACAGAGTCAATTAAACATTTTCCTTTTCCTCTGCCTCCTGCCACTGAGCTGCTGTTGCTATTTAGCGTACAGCATCTCTCGTCTTCTGGCGTACATGGAGCTCAAAGAAAACACGGCGTCGGCGAGGGCGGTGGGGAGGTGAGGGAAGAGCTTGAGGAAGAACGTGTCCGTCACGGAGACCAGCAGGTATCTGTACTTGGGCTGAACGGACGTGACGGCGTGCATCATCGCGTCGATGACCAGGTCGGGGTTCTCGAACCCCGACCTGCACGACGACACGAAGTACTCGTTGGCAAGGTCGACGTACTGCCGGTTGAAAACCTGCTTTCGTTCCTCGTCTAGTTTCTCCCAAATGTCAAAACCTGTTTTAATCTTCAGGATGTTGGTGGCTTGGCCGAAGTTGCCGGGCTGGATGATGCTGACCTAAGAGTGGAAAAACAGACAAAAAAGACTTATATCAAGTTTCTGTGACACAATCTAGACTATTATCAACATCAACTGTCTCCTGTCTGTCTGCGAGTTTCATTTTGACTGACAGGAAGAAGAGCCTGACATGCTCCTGCATACAAGAAAGCACTTAATTCTGCACAGTGTAATGTCAATTTTACACTGAATGAATGCCTTTAATTGAATTGAATAAGTCTGCGAGCTAAGAATTTGTTTGCCACAGGCCTCCTCACAGAGTCTCGCCTCATGGAGTGTCACAGGATTTGTTTGTGGTCGTGTGCGATGTCGCGGTACCTTCACGCCAAAGCTGGCCATCTCGACTCTCAGGCAGTCTGCAAACGCCTCCAGCCCTCTCTTCGACACGCTGTATGCTCCCATGTTCAGGCAGTTGAAGAAGGAGAAGATGCTCGACATGTAGACCATGCGACCTGCGGCAGCCAGGAGACAAAACGTCTGTGTTCATGCCGACATCATCGCAGTAAGAACTGGGAGGCAACAGTGAGACGGGGCTGAATTTTGATCTAACCTTTGGTGGCGCGAACCAGTGGCAGGAAGGCGATGGAGGTCCTGATGGAGCCGAACAGGTTGATGTCGACCATGTGGCGGAAGTCTTCAACGGTGCTCCATTCGATCTCGGCCCAGTCGGAGATTCCGGCGTTGTTTACGACCGCCCACAGGCCTGAAAACAAAGTATAAAATTCACACGATCACACAGTTCCGTTTGAATCGATAGACATGCAGCCGTGATTAAATAATTCAGTTTGTGCCTGATGAAGCTCCAGGATACAAACTGCACGGCGATTAGTTCCGTGGAGACGCTTTTAAAAAGCCAATCCGCAAAACAAATTACAGTGAAAATATCGTGTTCAAGTTGAAATTGGATACTTAGTCACGATTTTAACTGTCTTAGTACATTTAACAATCTTCCGACTTTTAATTTTATTATCTCCTGTCTCTGTTTCTCAAACTTGCTGCTTCGTATCTTTATAGTTTTAATGACATTTATTCAATTAAAGTTAAATAAAGACATTTATACATGGAGGACCATTTCCAAAAAAAAAAAAGGGGCAGCTGTGACTCAGGTAGAACCAGCTTCTTGTTATTTGAAGGTCGCTGGTCTGCATGTCCAAGTGTCCTTGAGCAGGATACTGAACCCCAAACTGGTTCTGATGTGCTGGTCGGCACCTTGCATGGCAGTCAGTGCCATGAATGTATGTATGAATTACTAAGTCATTTTTGGAAAGTAAGAATCTCTGAAATGTAAATATAAAGTTAATAATCGCAAGACTAAATTATACAATATTGAACTTTTTTTTTTTATATTATCTGAAAATAAAGACTTGAAGTGTATAAATGTGACCCTATTTATAGAAGCCAGGGATAAAAGGAAAAAGATAAACAGGAAAAAACAAAGTCTATGATAATTTAAGATGAGATAACTTTGAAACAATAACACAATAACATTAAGAAGTAAAATACTCACTTTTTTAGATCCACATTTGTTAAATCTCAATGTGAGAATTATTTTTTTCCTCACCTTTCTCTGGCAAGCTCTCCTGGATGATCTTCTTGGCCTGCTGAACGTCTTCATCGCTGGTGACGTCCAGCTTGAGGATTTTCAGATTACTGGACGACTGTCTGGCCAGGCTCTGGGCGCCGACTCCCTCTGGAAACAAGCACCCAGCGAAGACCACAAACCCTCTGTGGTCCAAACATCGAGCCAGCTGGTGCCCGAAGCCGCTGTCGCAGCCCGTTATCAGCACAGCGTGGCCGTGACCGCCCGGCACGTGGCTGCAGCCGTGGCGGGAAACCAGCTTGGCGAGGGCGAGGATCAGCAAGGCCGAGAGGGAGACGACGGCGATGACTTGGCCGATGAAGAAAGTGGCGGTCATGCTGGCGAAGCGTCTGCGCACCACCGTGTCCGAGGACTGTCGACGAGCGCCACGGACTGCACCATATAAGCCCGTTCACAGCATAGCAGCAGTTCACCGTGAGGGCCGTCTCTGTTTCCTTGAGACGCGTGATGGTTACTTTCAATTTGTTCAGGTTTTCATGTGACGTAAAAACGAGGGGAGAAAAACATCAGCTGTCTCTGCTAATGACGAACACAGCCTCGAGCCGTTTGAATGATTCGGATCATTATTCCAGCTTGACCAAACATTTACACAAACATCGCTCATCAGCAAGCAGGAGAGCAGCAGCTGGGGGAACACAGCATCATAATGCAGAACGTTAACATGTTAACGGTCTGTTAAGTGGCGCCAAAACATGCTGAAATGTGTGAAGTCTTAACTCTGACAAAAGTCATAATTAGCAGATTGAGAGGTCAAAAATGGAGACAAAGACTTTGTTTCTTCACAGATTAGATGCTTGCTTTTCGATTCTCATCACCCACTTGGAGCACAAGCTAGGGGGGTCATCAGAGACCTGAGACCACCAGGCTGAGACCATGTTCCCAAAGAAAGAAAAAGGGAACAGAAGCACATCAGAGGAGCACTTAAAATCTGTGGCTAGCCAAACCTCTGAAAAATCGAGAGGAGACGAGAAAACGTAATCCACAACGTCGCTGGAACATCTTTAATAAACATTGTATCCTGGTTCACTTTAAACCCTCCAACAAGAAACTTGTCCACCCCAAGGACAGAACAGCCAGGCATAGACAGAGCGAGGGAGTTTATCCTGTTCAACACAGCCAGAACTGCACAGATTGGTTCACTGGAGAGACAAAACAACCTCAGCACAAACAAATAAAACTACACAGGAAGACTCAAGACTCTGCTGTCCACTCACATCTGAAGGAGACGAATCATTACTTTGAGGACAACAGCGTCAAACTGGAACGACCATCTTAGAACAGACGAGGTGGACTAAGACTTATCAGCCACCTACAGTGCAGCACTGACCACCAACCATTCACACCTGGACTCACCTCGCCCTGACAACCCACATGGAGGCCGGTTTGATCAGGCCCACAGGTGGCTCCAACGACCTCCACACAGAGTTTAAAAGCCTGTGACTGACAATAAAAAAATATATATTTAAACAGTTTTCTTTACATGTTTCTTTCTATTCATGTAACGAGCTCCACAACAACAATAACCAAAAAAAAAAGACAAAAACAAAGCCTTTAAATTTATTTCAGCTTCATGTATTGACAAGTTATAATATACAGCAACATCACAACCTCCCTAGAGTGACGGGAGGTTTTGTAATCTCAAATAAAATGTCAAAAAAAACAGCGGTACGTGTATTTCTAGGTCATCTGCAGTAGGATTGCCGTCGGCGGTTTAATCTGACAGTGTGGTTCACGTTACAGTAAGAAGTTCACCTCAGTGTCAAAGTCACACATGAGGGAGCAGTGATGAGGTTTCACAGTGAGGAGCAGCGACTCCACCGTGTGGTACAGATCGGTCACTGCAGGCAGTCGTGGGGGGGAATAAACTACGAATAAGTGACAGAATACAAACAAAAGCTCCCATTTGTCCTTTATAAATGAAATGCCCACAGCGCTTGTACCAGGATCAGGTGAGAACAATCTATATCTTTCAGTGTTACAGCTGAAAATATGAATGGAGGTTGACCTTTTTATTTATTCATATACTTTTATTTACCTGTTCTTGTTTCATTTGATGCGTACATACTAAAGACATCACTGTTAGATGAATACACAGGTGAGCACCATCGTCGGTCGGCGGGTTTAACTCTAGCGACGAATGGCTGTGTTTCTTAGATGTTTATGTTGCAGCACGTGTCCGATCGCTAAAATAAAAAGGAAATGTGAGGACACAGGACGCGCTGACAACTCTCTATCACTTCAGTCTAAAAAATAAGGCCAGTGTTTTTTATATTATCACATTCCTGTGAAAACACCAAAACCACAGATGGAATAATGAACCGATGAGGCCACACAGCTGCACTCTACAAATGTAGCTCCAACCTCAGCTGAAAATAGTCCCCCAAAGAATGCTTGATCTCTTCCTGTTTAATTCATGACTAATTTGTTGGGCTGACAATGGATTACCAATTATACATATTTTCCATTGTTCAAAATGAAGATGTTTGCGTGGTTGATCCTGGTTATATCAGTGCTCGATCAGGGTGAGGCAGTGCTGTGCACGTACAGTTCTGTACTAAAAATTCAAAACCCGAGAGATTTACACTTCTGCTACGAGAGGAAACAGTCTTATGTTCCGTGTGTTCTGCACAACAACTACTGCAGAACAGGAACAGTTGTTATAATAAGGTGTGAGGTGTGAGGTTCTTCGGGAAGGCGGTGACTGTTCACCGCCGGATAAATCTAATCTAAATCCTGTGAAACCAGACAGACATGATGGTAGTTTCTCAACACAGTATCTCTGATTGTACCCAAACTGTCCATTAATATCGCTCTGTAACTTCCCCCCCCCGGCGCAGAGCTCGTCGTGGTCCGATCAGGTCTCGACTTTACCGAAGGTGCCGTCGGGCGGTCGGTAGTGTTTGGGGAAGGCCTTGAGCTGCAGGGAGTTAAAAGCGTACTTTCGGCATCCGACGTTCTTCACAGTGTTTTCTCTCCGGCAGCCCTCGCTGAGGAGACAGAACGGGGAGGGGAGGGGAGGGGGTTCACAGACAGAGATGATGATTGAATGACGCTGAAATAGTTGTTTTGAGAATGATCATTGCTTTGCTGGGAGTCAGGGGAGTTTCTGATCAACGACAGTCAACAAATGACTCAAGTCATCCATAAAGTCAACACTCTGTTTCACAGGTCTGCAAATGACCAAGTAACATATTAAACTGTCTTTGAAATGACCACAGCAACCCCATCAAAATCTATTTCCAACAAGATTTAAAGTTGTAATGCAAAATGATCTCCAGTAGGTGTCAGTAAAGACTTATTCAAACACAACACTGGAGAAAACACGCAACACATTCATACACAAGTCGACAAACGTGGTTGAGAAGCTGAAGGAAAAGCAGTTTAAAGTCAAGGAAGAAGAAGAAGAAGATGATAAGAAGAAACAAAATGCCACCAGAGTCTGGTTATATTCTGCAGGTGGAGGCAGAAGACGTTTATTACAGCAGGAGTGTGGCGTTCAGGGACACACTGTCTGGAGGTTTTCTTGGGTACATTTGGAGCAACATGGGCCGCAGCAAGGCTAAAGCTTTTCAGACATTTAACTGCTGATGAGTCTTTGAGGAAGAAGCACTCATAAATCAAGACACAAATAAAGGCAAAATGAATAATTTTTGATTGTGATCTGTATGTGGAGAGGTTTTACATCGACGTGAGTCAAGATCTGTGTCAGATTCTAGAATTAAAACACCTTTAAAAAACTCTTTAAAAAGAGCACGACAAGTGATTCAATCAACAGAAAACTCACAAGAAACAAACAGACACAGTTCATCTGCGTATTACGACGTGTCACACAGACGTATCGAGCTGTGATATAAAGTGACAACAGCATGACGTGGCACAAGCATAGTAATCACATTGTATATAGTATTTTTTTTATATATATATTTATCTGTATATATTCTCTGCTAGGAAATAACTTAAGACAAGATAGCAAACGTTAGCATTTAGGCAATACAAGCATTTAAATACAATATATGTACAGCAATAGAAATATATTCTCTGATACATCTGGGTTCTATGATTAAAAATAAATAAATAAAACAAAACAAAGTCTAAACTGAGATGTTTCTCGTTACGGTCTGATCAATATTTTAGGAAGCACTTTAAACATAATTCCGGGAAATTCGTGTGTCTGTGTTTAAATACGACTTCACTGGAACTTTCTAAGCACATTTTCACTTTCATCTACATCCCTGCTGCTCAGTGATTATCTGTATATTAGATTTCATCATATAATAGATTTTCATGTCTTTAAAATAAACATCAACATATAAGTTCTGTCTCTCAGAGGTAGTAGCTTAAAAGCTGATACAATATTCCACAAAGAAATAGCAAACTAACATAATCATTAATAACTTTAAGGAACTGTTACACATGTTTGACATTTGGTGGTTCACTTTTTTGCAATCCCATGTCTGGGATCAGCGTACCCTCACGTTGAGTTTGTAAAACCACAAATAAATCAGATTAAAGTGCTAATTAGTGAGTTTTTCTTTGTGTTTTTTTTACAATTTTTGTATAGCTAGCTAGCAGCTGATTGCCTTGTTAACTTAATTTAGGACTGAAAACAGATAGAAACAGCCAACTTCTCCTTTTTCCAGAAAGATTCAAATCTGCCGATCGGTGCATCTGAGCTTTACCAATTAACACACTACAGCTTGTTTTCTTAATCTGGACAGAAACCGAAACGTCAATATTAACAACAACTGTGTTTCTACGGACCGAGACATATTCAATATTCCGTCCCTCACCTTCAGTTGAAGCAGAGGAGAGACATTACTGTACGCGGGATCATTATACTGTAGTATGTGTTTGAATGTTTAGGGGTCACGAGAGCACGATAAACTCCCAAAGGAGGCTATTTCGGTCTGATCCATTTCCTTACTGGGTCGATTTAAATGAGATGAAGCCTCGACAAACTCCAGGGAGGCGAGCCGGGCTTTCGTTTAGCTTCACAGGCAAAGATATTGATTAATGGTTTCTCTTCCTCAGGTATGTTGAGAAGCGCTTACAACAATCAACCACATTTGTTTTTTCCAGACCATTATGGAGAAGTCCGGCCTCCGTCCGACTACTTTCTGAGGTGATGAAGTTTTTTAGTTTCACTCATGTTTCTACTCCTCACTGAACAGTGGTTCTTTGTCCTTTTAATTTTCATACTTGAGCATAAAATATCATTTAGGGTTAAAAAGCACTGATGTGTATAGCAGCTGGTACACGACTGTGAGCTTGTAACTGTTAAAATAATTGTTTTTCCACAACATGACAACCATTAGAAAGAAGAAAGAAGAAGAACAAGAAAGATAATTGTTTGGGCATTTAGCATTTAAAAAGCAAACGATAGGAAGCTTCTAGGAAACTGTATGAAAAGAAAACAATTAACTCATTCTACTGACTGACAAAAATGTATCAGTGCCAGAAGGAAATCGATCAATTAACTGGTTCCAGTTTCTTGAATGTGAAAATTTGCTGGTTTCTGTGTTATATATGTTAGTAAATCAAATATCTTTGGGATCTGGACTCTTGGTCGGGCAAAACAAGGAACAATTTCAATGTCATCTTTTTTCTAGCGCGTTTTTCGCTCATTTCTACAACACATAAACAAACACGGATGTAGACTAGACTCAGAGAACAGCGTAAAATCTTTTCTGGCGTAGGTTCTTTACACACAGATCTGACAAAAACTCAGTTACACCGATAAAACCCGACTAAAGCATTTGGCACGAGCACGGATGCGTTCCTTGTTCGTTCAACGTCACTACGAGCAGCTCAACACCGTAAGACTCTATAAAGCTAATATCAACTGCTCTAGCTGCGATCTTTACCAGTTTGTAGAAATGTAAACCGGTACACGTAAATGCTCTAAAGGGTGTAGAACCGACGGCACTACACTGCATATTCAAAAACGTTCCCCCTGAATATCCTACGAACATACATTCCATCACGAGCCAATTAGAAACTGCATCCTTCAAAAAACACCGAGATTCAACTTTGTCAATTGGCGAGACAGAGCTGATCGTCACTGCGCCGGCATGAAAAGCTGAGGAGCAGACGTGGGCTGAAATCACTGACTCGCCGCATCCGATGTGACGATTCAAGGGTCTGAAAAGCGCCATCGCTGGCTGCTGCCGCCCTCCAGGTGAAGGCAGATGTTCAGTCTCAGAGAGTATAAAAGCACAGACAACATCAAAACATGTCACCGCTTTTATAAATGAACTGACCCCATAAATAATACCTCAGCCAGACTACAAGGCCGCAGAGAGCTAAAAAAATAACACTTTCAGAGAAAATACTCACTTCGACAACACTGTACGGACGCGGTGAAGCTTTCAGTTTAACACAGGATTGCTATTAGTTAGAACACTGCTTAAACATTTGGAAACCAAAGGTAAATGTATATAGAAATATCTCCACTAGTTTTCACTTCATGACAAAAAAAATTTGACTTTGTGTAGTTCTATTGTTGTCCTGGTAATGGTCCTGCATATATTGAGCGCCACATATCTGGTTAAAGCTTCAGGGATGAAAGATAATAAGGATTATTTTAATTTTCTCGAAACATTTTATGGTAAACTCTGAATTGCAATTTGCAATTTATTTGTATGATCAGTATTAGAACGCAACAAACTGATCAACACAGGCTGAGATTTCCCCAAAACAATGTGCTAAAGATACTAAAAGGAAGGAACATATTAAAATTAAGAATTGCTGGGATTAAAGCAGATGGAAACATTTCACACGTTTGTCATTCAGTTAAATTTTTAGTTTACATTTTTTATTATTGGTGTAGAAAACGACATAATTTTGATTTTTTGGTGAATTGCTCCTTTAACTTGATTTGTGATTGAGGCCGAAAAAACAAAAACGATCACATGTGTATCATTTACTCCACTTAGAGAACTAAATGCTGATTTAACTAGAAAATATGTCATTATACTGTAATTCTTTACATTGTTAAATACAAACATCAGTGTCTTTATTCACTCAGGTGTCTCCAGACTGAGAGAGTCCAGCCTGATTTTCTTCCGTCTACGAGAGCTGAATATTTGTTCCTGCACTTTTCGACTGTTCTTTTGATTTTGCATCAACGCCCACACAGGTGTTGTCACTTCTGGTTGGATCCACCTGTACGTGCCCACACAGTCCTGAGCGGAGGTCTAATCAGCAGGATGAACTCACCTGTGTGGGTTTAAGAGGGGAAGGGAAACGTGTTGTTTGTTCTGTCACACTTTTTATTCATCATATCGTTTATTGGAGATCCTGCCGTGGAGGCTTTTTCCTCTTTTTACCGCGCACACTTCCCGTGACGAGGTCAAATATTATTTTTCTTGCAGGATCGACGGTTAATGTCAGAGCAAATCTGTCTGTACATTTTTCAGCTACACTTCGATCACCCGACTCCCTCTCCTTTAGGAAGTGAGTCATGCACGATGATCCCTGAACTTTATACTCTCAAATGAGGTATGCGAGGTATTTAAAACACCACATAAATACGTGGGTGCAGATGATTCATGTCTACAGCGAGAGGAACATTGCAACTGATATAATCTTAATCTGGCCGAGGTGTTAACATGAGTTCAGTTCAAGTACTTCTGAGAAAACCGGGTTATAAATACGTCTTCAGACACTTAAATCCTCAAGTAATCCACTATAAGAAATACATCAATCAATTCATACATATAATACTGCAGGTTAACAGACTCAGCGAGAAGTCATTAGTGACCCAGATCTGCTGGAAGGTGCACAGGCTGAAGTAGAAGCAAAAAGAAAAAACTGGAAGACCTAAAATCAATTAAAAAGAGCAAATACTGCCTGAAAAAATAGATATAAGCCGAAGTTAGCTCACTTAACTTTGGCACTAAAATAAAAGCTTTCTTCCACAGTTGCTCGTGAGGTGCAAAAGCTCATGGAAGACAACGATGAATGGAACAAGCTTAGCTGTTTGTGCAGCGCTTAAAATAATAACTTTCCCTTTATATTGGCTACTATCGACAATAACTCTCTCCTGAAAGCAAGATTTATATACAGTATAATCTGCTCGTTTTATGTACATATTCACAACTCGGGTGTCACGTCCGGCCTGTGTTTCACATTTACACAACGAAGACTAACGCAGAGAAGTCACACAGAATACTCCTTTAAGGTTTGATATCATTAGAGCTGCAACTGTTAGTCGATTATTCCATAAGTTGATTGAAAGAAAATTAGTTGCAAACCATTCTGGTAACTTTTTCGAGCAAAAAGTATCAAACATCTGTTGGTTCCAGCTTCTTAAATGTGCAGATTTGCTGCTTTACATCAACATTTATGACAGTAAGATTTAAGTAATAATGTGATGAGCATTTTTCAGAATTTGTCTGAACGTTTTATAGACAAAAAGATCAATCGACTGAAAATAATCGATAGTTGCAGCCCTAGATATCATTCTCCTTAATCAACATCGTAAACCACATGTTCTGAAAAGGCGTACTGTAAACGTTCTGCTTTCTGCTCATTTTCTGCTGCCTCTCACCAGAATAAATGTTGCCACTGTACGATTCTTTGTTAGGACTGGGAAAAGACTTCAGTTGCCACAAAAGGTCCTGACGTTTTGCAAAAGTTGCCCTGCTTCTTGGTTGTACCTCTCTCAAACAGTGGTCTCTAGCTTGGCGGCTATCTCGCCACAACCAATACCTCCTCAAGTCAACTCATGTACCATCTTCGCACATTGTAGAAACACCTGTGAAACGTACAGTGCCAACATTTAATCCAGACAATTGGCTGATCTCTGTGTGGACAAAAGATTTTCTCAAAATCTACCAGGAAAATTGCATTTTTAAGATTCAGACAATTTAGTGTAGATGCAGTCTTGATGTCAAACCTCTGAAAAGTAAATCATCATACCTAAAGTGAGACAAAATAATCAGGTTTGTTTTTCCGGGCCCAACATATGCAGGTTTTAAAAGCCAGAAAACAAAAAATTGTCCATAAACAAAAAAACAAAAAAACAAAAAAAAAAAAAGGAGGGTGGGGCCTGGCCCTTCATACATGGGGCATCAGATGAGTTAAGCCCTTAGTCGGGTGGGACAGTGTGCATGAATTTCATACACACTCACAGGACAGTGGCACAGTTTCAGAAACACCCTCGGAGTCAGCGTGGAGTACTCCCACGACTCCTGCGCTACGTTTTAAGTCAGTGGCTCCGGCTCACGGCCGCTCAGCTGCAGCGGAGCTTGGCCAGGAAATAGGCGACGCTGAGGAAGATCCACACCACCAGCAGGTTCGGGCTGAGGGCCAGAAGGGGCAGCGAGTACAGGAGGCTCGGGTCCAGCCGGAAGTCACGCACCGGCAGCAAGCCGCTCAGGTTCTTCTGGATCACCCCCTCCCTCGTCCCAATGCTGCCGAGTCACAGGAGGTGGGAGGGAGAGGAGGAGGTGTGGAGCAGCAAATAAGGTTGGAGGAAGGGAAGGATAAGGAAAGGAAGAAGAAGGAATAAAAGAGGAAGGGAGGAAATAAAAGGGTATTGGGGGGGGGAATAAAGGAATACGAGAGGGGCAGGAGAGTAAAGAAGCGGCCAGCGTGTGGCGCCAACAAGGCCAAAATAAACAGATGGCAGTACACATGCACGGAGATGAAACGGCAAATTAACATGTGATACCAACGAAAGAATCCCAATGACAAAGAAGCCACAACCACGATGAGGTGAAGAAAGATGTCCCAAAAAATGGCCAAAGTGATAAAAAATGAAAATGAATCAATCACGAAACAATCAGAATTGAAAAAAACAAAAAACATCCCGCAAATAAAATGAGTGGACGAACGAGTCATAAAGGCGGGAAACAGAGGAGGAGGAAAAAAGAGAAAGAGAAAAAAGAGAAAATTAAGGAAGACGTCTTTCAGAAAAGGAAAGAAGATAAGAAAATACAGTAATGGCTCTCCATGTTTATATACTGTTAGACATGGGGCGGAGGAGGAACAGGGAATGGAGGGTAAAACGGCGGGAAAACCAACATGAGTTGAAAAAACAGCCTTTGAATTCAAGGAGTTTAGTAGAATTTTGCAGTCTGGATCAGGAACTTTTAACTTGAATCATTCTCAACTAATGTTCAGACAAGAGGGGGTAATGGATGATGAAGGGACATTTGGAGGGAATGGCTACGATTTCTCCAAGCTTTTATCCAACATGCATCAAATGTCAATCAAAACTTAAACAAATCTGAAAACTGTGTTCATGCTCGTCGGCTGATGAGGCAGAGGGGAGGGAAAAAGGGAGAGAGACGTGAAGAGAGGGGAAAAAAAGGGGGAAGGAGAAGGTGAAGAGATGTCGTATCATGCGAGTATCCGTGTGGGAGTGCAGCTTTATTGAGCACAAGTACAAACGAGACAGGTGTGAATACATCTTTTTTTTTTTTTTTTTTTTTTTTTACAACAGAGTATTTACAACACAAAGTCACATAGAAACTCCACTTTGAACACACAAATCTTTCGAACACAAAAAGAAACAAACACTTGAGTATAAACTTGTATTTCGTGTTGTTTGTGGGAGCTGCAGTGACTTTTAAAGAGAAGTTTTTGTCCTCCAGAAAAAAATCACATTTGCAGCAGGCTGTTAGACTGTGGATCGATATCAATAAAGCTCTGTCTGGGAATATAAATCCCCTGTACACCTTATTTCATCTGTCTCCTGTATTTATGGCATCGGTTATCTTGTTTCTGTTAGTAAAGGTCTTTTTTCAGACCACAAACTTCTGTCAAACACATTTTGGAAAGTGTTACGTGACGTGCTGCTTTCTGGAAATTTTTCAGTTTTCATATTTGGTTTGTTTAATTTTTTTTTTAACCCAAACAATTTTCACCTTTTGTTGATAACAAAAGATTCATATTATCCTGTTGTCCATCTGTTTAAATTCTTACTTCCGATTTTCTTGTCGTGCATTTCTTTTTAATTTGATATATCAGTTTTCAAAATGTTTGGTTTATTGAGAGATGTGTCTGTTTTGTATGTATGTTTTGTGCCATGCTGCAAGCCAAACTCCCCATGCAGAAAACCAGGTTGCAACAACCTTTAAAATACAGGTAAAAGGCAGATTTTCACTAAAACTGGGGTGCAGTTAATCTTTCCTTAGAGCCTCTTAATGGGGGGGGGTCAGACAATATTTTCAAATAAATGGCGGAAAGGAAAACACGAAGGAGGGATGAAAGAAATGGAAGTGAAAAGATATACATATAAAGGAAAAATAGGTTGCCAGCCTGTTCGCAACTCAGACTGTGAAACAGCGAAGGCTACTTTTACAGAAAGACGAGACAGTGTTGTGCAGACGGATGGACAGACGTAACAGACTCAGAGACAAGAAGACAGACCGACACTCAGTCAGTCACTTGAATATCAGTTAGGTAACTCTCTTCTCCGGCCTCTTGTCACATTACAGTTTCCAGGGAAGAAAGTCAATGCTTATGAACAAAACTGGAACTTTTTTGACAAGAGTCTGGTGAAGACAGCGACCAACTGAAGTTCAAAATATCCAAGTGTCCTCTCTGAGATGAACCAGCGACTCCACATCAGTTTGATTTACCAGAGGAAGCAGGCAGTGAGCTCTCAAATCACACGTGGGCAAAACATCCTCCGGACTCTGGATCGCTTTGAAAGATTTTGATCAGCGGATGTGTTTTTTTGCCCAGGTATGACTCTCAGTCATGTTTTGCTTTTCATTCAGGCACCGTGAGGGCGTCCTACCTGCGCATACAGTCGAGGGCCTGCGTGAAGACCTGCGGCGCCATGCCGTGCTCGTGCTGCAGGATCAGGCACTGCTCCAGGGTCACCGACATGGCCGTGCGGTCTTTGGCGCTTTTGCAGCTGGTGAAGCGAACCCCGTTCAGCCGGCGACAGATCTGACACAGAGAGGAGAAGAGATATTGAAGCTGGGGATAGTCGGTCTGACAATATCAAACTCTCTCATCTGCAATTATTTGACCACATTAAGATTTCTATTTGATGAACAGCACGATACATAATATTCAATTCTTTGTGTAACAGAGCAGGAACTTCACCTCGGCCGCCTGCCAGAGGATGTCCACGTTCTTGTTTTTCCTGGCGTGGACGTTCTGCCCCAGAAACCTCAGCAGCTCAGGGAGACAAGTCTGAGACCGAGACCTCGGGAGGCCTGAGGGGAAGAAGCAACCCTTTTATCTGTAGGGTCTCTTAAATTTGATTTCAAAAGTGCTAACTGAGAAAGGTTGTTCCTCGTTGAACGCTAGTACACTTCAGTACTTACAGTCCTCAGGCAGGACTTCTTTGAACTGTTCGTAGTATGAATTTAGTCTGGAAAGACTCTCCAGGTTAATGATTTCCTGCAGGGACGTGTCTCCAAACCTGAACAACAGAGCAACAGGTTTTTATGACATTAAATTGCAGACCAGCCCAGACTCATCTGCTAAAACTCTGTAATTGTGTCTCGGACTCGCTCACTTCTCTGCCAGTGTCTGCTGCTCGTTGATGCCGACGTTGAAGTGCACCGGCTGGACCCTCAGCAGCATGCCGCTCTGGATCTCCCGCGGCAGCGCGTCGAACATGGTTCCCGGCAGCGGGATGCGAACGTTGAAGCCGTCCCGGTTCCCCGTGATGATCGGCAGCATGTCGGGGGCGGAGCTGCCGGTGGCCTGGGTCACCTGAAAGTGACGGAGAGCTTTAAATTTTGAATCCATAAGGTACCATTATCTTTTAATCAGCTAACTGTCGTGATAATGAGCTTTTAAAATTTCTGTTTCAAAAAGGGCTCTCTGGATGATTATCAAATATTTATGTACCTTAAAGGTGACGTTACGGAGATCCATGATGCCGACGCTCATGTCCTCCAACATGGCCAGCTCCTCTCCTGGGACACACACACATGAGTGAGAACAGTCATAGCCTCCAACTGTCAGGGGGTGAAACACTGAAGGAAACCTGTGTGTGTGTGTGTGTGTGTGTGTGTGTGTGTGTTTGTACCATAGGTGCTGAGCAGGGACTCAAACTGAGCCAGCAGGCCGATGGTGTAGAGCTGTCGGAGGAATCCGTTGTCACGGAGACAGTTCCTCAGTTTAATAATGAAGCCGCAGATGAGAGCGGTGAGCTGCAACACACACACACACACACACACACACACACACACACACACACACACCCACATCAGCATTAGCATCAGTTCTGCTGTCTGACTGTGTCTCAGCATCAAGTGCAGCTGAAAAAACACAATGACAAACTCGTTTTTATATGGCAGGTATGCAGATTGCAACTTCAGCTTTGGACATGAATCTGGCCGAGTGTTCCCCTGTTTTGTTTGTTTTTGTTTTACGCAGCGTCCCGACTCTTTTGGAATCAGGGTTGCTCGGCTGACACTGCAGAGATCTCGTGTCTGAGGCATCGACAGTAAACCTCCTGAGTAAATATAACTGCTTCTGTAACCGAGCCAAAACCTTAAAAATAAGAGGCTTTAAAAATATCAGGTTGCGAGAAAAGAAAATCCACTACCTCGACTACCTCTGGGCACACATCCTCTTTTTAACTTTAAAGACCTCAAACGTCTCTCAGGTTCATGCCGGCAACAACAGCAGAGTAGGAGTGAAGAAATCCCGTTTCTTTCTGTCCCGCTCTCTTCGTCTTTTATCCTACTGTCTTTCCTCGCTCACTCTCCCTTTACACAACATCTAATAGTCATATAAACACCGAAATGCCACAGAGCTGTGGACCTTTGCACCTCCCAGTCCTGTAATATTTACAGATTTGTGAGCTGTGAGTCACTCTCGGATGATCTAACAGCCAACAGCCGGGGTGTACATATGTAAATGCTGAGTAAATGTCATGCAGCTCTGTGTCCGCGCTGACCGTCTGGCAGAAGACGACATCGCGGCGGTACTGCAGCGACAGGTCCATGGCTATCGTCGGGGCGCTGTCCTGCATCAGCAGGAAGACCATTGACTTTTTGGCCGTGTCGCTCATCATGGCGACGCACTCTGTGAGCGTGGTGAGGAGAGGGTACAACGCCTCGCTCCACTCGCCTGGGAAACACAAACACAGACAGAAAGTGAAGTTATATAGAGCTTTAGAGAGGTTAAACGAAGCAACCACCCATCCACACCTGATGTGATCTAACAGCAGCTCAGTTAAAGTGATATAAAGCACCAATAACGGTTCTTTTGAGTGAATTTACAAGTTAGATTTGATCTTTTAAGACAGAAACAGACAACAGATGGAACAGAGAGATGACAGGGAGAGCAAAAGCGTGATCCACTGAGTGAAGCTCCAGGACAAGTCAAGTTATGTTCTGTTCTACTTTGTTTTTATTCTGCAGTATTTTTCTCCACTTGACATCTTTCAGGAATGATTCAACAAGTGACTACTTCCAACAAACTGCTTTTAAAAAAAGAAATGATACAAACTACTTGCATCAGCACGAGGAGATAATGACCAAAATTTCCATTTTTGGGCGAGCTGTTCCTTTAAATTAGCAAAGTTGGTCCAGCCTAGTTTGAGGCCCATACAGATAATCTAGTTGGTTGAACAGATATGGATATGGTGCGCTGGGCGTAGAGCTTACAGGACACATGATCAAAAATGCAAAACTGCAGTTAAATATGTGAATCTCAAGGAAGTCCTGGGTTTAGAGTCTGTGAGTGTAAGGTTGCTCTTTCATGGCCAAGAACTGTATCAAAATAATCTCCGTAATCAAACAAGAAATGTAAAAGCTGATATTAGTTTTGAAAACACCTCCTACATACGGTCCATACGTACACTGACGGAGGTTTGGAGGTTGGGGACAGAGGCAGAGAAGCATGAGTGGGACAGCAGCTCTTACCTGGGTACGCCTCCTCAGCACTGGGGCTTCCATCTGGAAGAGGGGATGGAGGTGCAACATGCATGATTAGCAGAGCGCTGCGAGCCACACGAGGCAGCAGAGACACACACATAGAAAACACTACAAACCAGGGTCAGACGTCTATCCAGACACTGAGAAAATAGTGGACAGTAAACATAATCATAGGTTTCAGCCCTAAGTGATATTTCTGTTGTCTCTTTAAAGAGCATCAAAACACAAGTTCCAGTTTAAAAGACTATAAACTGAATTAAAATGTCATTTCTGCCACTTCTTTTCTCTCAATCAAACCAAAACGTTAGACGTGAGTGGCGTGGGATCATGGGAGTCCTTTTTTTTACTGCATACAACCGATAATGATGAAAATCTCTGGATATGTTTTACAGTCTTATCCACCATGTTTAGAAACGTTCACGTTCCTTCCTCCCTCTCTGACTTTTTAAAAGTGACAGTCAGCCAAATTTAAAGCTCCATTACTTCAACAAAATTACAGGGTTGTCAGGTTTGATGGAAACATTCCCGATAACAAAGGTACACAATTAAACGGAATATAAAAGAAATGCTCAAATCCTCTCTGAACTGCCTCCGCTAAATTCGCTGTTTTTTTTTTAAAGCACAAGGTCGGACAGACGTGTGACCCTGGTCCAGTACAACATGTAGAGTGAGCACAAAAATCTCAAGATAAGACCGCTGATCGACAGGCTGGCTGTGTTCAGCCATGAAGCAGCGACAGAGGAGCTTACACCCGCAAAGCTGGAGAGTAAAAGAAGCTGTTTCTAATTTTTTTTTTCTGCTTCTACAAAAAGCTGCAACACTGAGGACAGACCAAAACAAAAACACACAGAACAAAACATTACAAGTTTTTTCCCTCAGGTGAGGATTCTTTGAGGCGATTAAAAGAGTGAAGAAGACTGAGCTGAAAACAGGAGAGGTTGTAAAAGAAGCAAAACAGGAAATGAAATAAACCTACAGGATTCTTTTTCAGGGCTGGGAGGGCGTGCAGAGGAGAGGGCGGGTGGAGAGGAAGAGGGTGGTGGTGGTGATGATGATGATGATGATGGCGGTTGAGATGAGGGAGAATCCTGTGACTGACTTCCTGGGTTGATCCAGAAAGCGCCTCCTTTTTCATCATCTTTTCACAGCCACAAATAGCAGTGTTAACTTTTTACTTTTAAATATAATTTATATCAATTTGTGGTTCACTAGTCTGTTGAATTCAATCATAATGTCATTGACTATATTTTAACTGTAAAATATAAATATTAATAGCTGCATGTCTGTGAAAACTGATTTTTAAACATTTAAGATTAAGGCGGTCAACACAAAGAATAAAAATGAGTAAAACTAAGGAGAAAGCAAAGTGAAAATGTATGTTTCATGTTTATTTGTATGTAATTTAACAATGAGCAGTGGAAAAAGACCTGCGTTGACGACTTCAGAGACCGTTAAAGAGAGATTGATGAAACTTATTTTTCAGCCAAAAAAAAAAGCCAACTGCCATCCAGAAAACAAAAAACTATCTTTATTTGTTTTCATTTTAAGATAAATGTCAGTCCAAAAATGAAAACTGACTGAAAAAATGATTTTTCCAGCATACTCATGTATTATTTCTCATATTTTTTTTACTAGAAAGTAAAAAAAACACAGCAAAGAACAGAAACAATGTTTAATGTGAGTGTGTTACCTTTCTTCGTGGCGCCGCCCTGCAGGTCAATCTGTGAACTGTCCTGACTGCTGACGCTGGGTCTCCTCTCCTTCTGAAGCAGCTTGTCCACCCGCTGGATGATGCACTCCAAAGACTTATCCACATTCAGCCAAACCTTCTCCTGAAACGACACGCACACAAGATCATTTTAGTCCTGTTTTTTTTTCAGAGCCACGTGAGGGTTAACAGAGAAGTAACAGCAGGGAGAAGATCTGAGCCGGAGGGCAGAGAGGATGCACACGAGATGAGACGAATCACATCAGTATGCAAATCAGGGAGCACGCTGCAATTTTGCTCAACAAAGATTTATGTAATGTGAAGGAATTGTGTAGCTCTGGTTTCATTACATAACAGTGAACTCTTGTTAAGGCTGCCTGGAGACAAAGACGCAAAACACAGAGTAATTCTGTCACATTTACAGTCTTGACAACAGCATGAATAAAGAAGAGTAAATTAGTAGGGGAGGGCAATATACAGTAAACCATTAACTGCTCTGGATTCCTAAAATGCATTTCCTTACCTTCTAAATCTGTAATTGATATAAAACCATTCTAGTTGTTTTGGGTGAACTTACCCACTCCTCTTCATGCCAGTCTGCATGTAGCGAGGACCGGCTGTTGCGACCGCTCCACTTGGCTAGAAGCGTGTCCTGGTCGTTGCGCAGGACCACTTGTTCCGAGTCGGCCGACGGTGAGGCTTTAGAGGCGATGTACTCGGGCCGCGCTGCGTTCAGGGCCTGAATGGCCGAAGCCAGCAGCTTACAGTCACAAACTGTCACCAGCTGACGAGTCTGAGAAGAAGAGGAAACGGTTCACGTTTTAGATATTCGAGAAGGAACATCAACATTTCCAAACACACTGCGAGGTCCTTTTAAAAGGTTTATGGCAGTGAGTTAAATACCTTATCAGCCAGAATAGCGAGTGTCCTCTCCAGTCCGCTGGCAGATCGGTCCTTGGCGGCTCGGGACAGCCTCTCGGCGTAGTAGCTGACCTGAGTCTTCAGCGTGTTGATGTGGGCGATGATCTCTTTGGCTCTGACGATGTCCTGGGGAATGTAGACGATGGACTGCGAGCTGGAGAGGGCGCTGCTGCAGGGAGCAAACATACGTGGCTTTAGCAGCATGTCAGCATCCAACGCTATGCTGATGACGCTGTTGCCGCCATCTAAGGTGTCATCCAAAATAACTTTCAACTGAGGGAAAGAACTGTAGCTTGGCTTTTTAAGTCAGTTTGTTAATAACATTGTGTTTGCATGCACATGCCTGCTCTTAACAACAGTCCTAACAAGTGGCTACAGGTAAACACACAGACAACATGAAACTGACTTGATAAACAGGACTGGGGAGTGAAACCGTTCACTTTAGAAATTCAGATCGATCTTTATGAGAATTCAAGGAAATCTTGTCAATGCTTCATTGTCATCTCTATGTGTTTTCCACTAGAGCCTCAACAATTAGTTGGTTTATCGATTAAAAAGAAAATTAGTCATCATTGGTAATCAGCTAAATAAGCTAAATTGCCAAATATTTGCTGGTTTCAGCTTCTTAAACAAGTGCATTTGATGCCTTTCTTTGTCATTTATGACAGTAAGTAAGATCAACATATCAGTTGACTTTATTTAAATGAGACAGCAGCAGTGTCTGAATTTACAAACTGAACGGTAATTCAACAAACTTGGTGTTCTGTGTTACAAAATATCTGGGTGTCACACACAAGTGAGCGTTGTCGTTTTAGATACTTTCCAACACAACACTGTTAATACCAAATGCATCATGTGTCATTATTTGTTTCCATCCATGACCTGTTTGTAATATAACATTTATTATAAACCCTACACTACTCACCAGTTCATCCACAACGCTGGATTTAACTTTTTTGACGACAGTGAAAGTATGTTTTTGTGGTGGTACAAGGCAGTGAGAGGCAAACAGTGTACGAACAAATGAAAACGAGCAAAGCAGTGCAACAACTCACCATCCCTCCTCATATTCGCTGATCAAAAAAGTAACAAAAACAAAATTAAGAGCAAGCCATAGAACTGAATGGCAGAAACAATGCATCCTTCATTTTTCTCGTAATGATGACTTTGGGGCAGTCAAATCAAAATAAATACAACATAATCTCACATGGAGCAAATCTGTTTTAAATACTTGAAATGATATAAAGTAAAATAATGACTGAAGCAACACGACAGGAGCAGATATCACTGCGACTGAAGGGAAAATGCATGCACGTGTCATTTTGTTTTTCTTTTGTTTTCCTGCTAGATGGTCACTGCGATTGAAGGAAAAAAAAAAAGTGCAAATGTAATTTTGTTTCCCTGTCCAATGATCGGTAAGTCTATTGATCAACTTACTGTTTCTTTGCCTCCTCAAACTTCTGGATGAGTTTCCTCAAACCGCTGTTTTTAAAGCCTTGGCAGTGAGCGGCAGGAGCTCCGATTGTTATCACATCGTACGTGTGTTCTGAAGAGGCGGACAACCAGAGGTGTTTAAAATGAATCATTTAGAAATCACCAGAGCTGAAAGGTGTTTTTTTTTTTTCTCTGGTGGTTCTTATGTCTCACCAAAACCCAGCTCGTCCTGCACCCTCATCCTCTGGACGTGTAGGTTGGTTGGCATGAACTCAAGCTTCCTTTCAGCCTTCAGGTTACTGGCTTTGAACGAAGGACCTGACGTACAGCGGGTAAAAAAAATCGAGAGAATAATTGTATGTGACAAAAAGTACAAGTATCTTTCTTGCAGCTTGTTTTTTTTTTTAAAAAAAAAACCTACTCTGAAACCTCTGTGGACACTCACCTCTGTAGTCGTTGAGGTCTGTCAGTGTTTCCTGGTACGCGAGTATTATGGTCTGGTACTGAGAGACAATCTGTCTCCGCAGGTTTTCCCAGCAGGGCGATAACTCTCCCAGCTCCTCCAGCTCACACACCCTGGTGACGGCAAAAGGCAGAAAAAAAAAAATGGGGATTTGGCATCAAGGAGGAGAACAAACGTGCACATAAAGCTTATACATTATTACTGAAACTCTACTGCACTTGTCGATTAATTGCTAGGAGCAAATCAGGCTTAGATTTAGCTTGGAATTATGTAGACTAAACAATAGATGCTGACAACGCAGGCGCACGCAACTGCAGCTGCATGAGGAGGATGGACGGTTTACATTATTGATGCTTAGTGCTCAAACGCAGTCGGAGTTGATGGACAGTGTTTATCTTGCGTCGAACTATAAATGTGAAGACGCTCACCATAACATCACCACTGACTTTTTGCTGCTGTTTACATTCACCCAGACGCAAATTTATAAAGGACCACGTGTTTATGTATATTTGTCTATAAATAACTGTAACTGTTCCATGAAGGAGTGAGATAAAGATTGCAGCTCTGTGTTGTTAGATGTGTTCTTATCTGTTTGTACCTGGACGCGTCCTCCTCCAGCAGCAGCTTGACAAACTGTCGGGGAATGTTCAGTGACAGGACGCTCTCGGCCATTTGCTCCAGCACCCGTAGGTGGTTCCCATCAGTCGTGGGGAAGCGGTACATCCTGGACATCGTGCCTCCGAACACTAAAACCACAGGAAATTCGGTTAACCTCAATTTGATTATTTAAATCAGACTCAAAAAGGACAGACAGCTGAGCTCACGGTGCTCATGTTAGTAATGTTACTGTACCCTCTGTCACGTTTCACATCTGTGTTATTTTTGGATCAGCCATTCATCCCAGAGGTAAACACATCTCTCCGACTTACTGAGTGACGATCAATACGTTTCTACAACATAATGATACGATTCAGAGTCTGATTTATTGGTAAACATGGAGCCGGGCGGGCGAGACGAGTGGAGGATGGAAAGGAAGGAACAAACGAGGGGAAGTGCATCAGACGTTTCTCAGCTGGTATGAGTTTTTTATGAAGAGCAAAGAAGAGAAGCCGTTTGGATGTTTACTCTACAGATCTTCTTCACCAAGACGACCAAACATGAGCTCACACTTTAAATTGATGTTAAAAGTTAATTTTAGGCTGCATGCTTCAGGCTTATATTCAGGGATCACTTTCGTTCTGTGCGACCTTACCAAGGTGTTTTATCTGCCTATCTAACTAAAATATTGTGGGCGTATGGCTGAATAATCTGTTTAGCACTCATGCATATAGTGAATTAAACCCTCAAGCTTCTAACTGGATGCAGGTTGTTTTTAACTTCCCATCAGGCACAAGATAAAGCAACAGAAAACGAGGCAGTTCGCTGGGGTTTTTCATTTTTCAAGGCAGCCACATGTGAAAAACATTATGAACAAGACAAAACTAAACTGCAGGCTCCGTAACAGATTCATTTCGTTCATCGTTAGTTTTCAGAGGTGGATTTTCAGGAGAGGTTACACCTGATTTGCCTTCTACTGCAGCCAAATAGAAGTTCACGCGGTCAGAAACTCCAAAGGTGGAGGACAAAGATGACAAAGATTAATTCACATGTATGAAACTTCAATATATATCTCACATTATATCTGTCATTACCTGAGCGCAGCAGTGTGTCTTTGCATAGCGAGGAGTACTTGATTCGGACTCCCATCGACTCGGCGAGGCTCTCGTCAACAGGCAACATTGTCTACAACACACACACACACACACACACATTAAAACCACCTCCACCTGCCTGTCCACTCTTTTCGGCCTACACTCACCTACACCACACTCTAACCTCCTACGCAAGGATAAAGCTATTTCACTGTATCGATGACATGTTTGCTGTCACATAGAGCAGGTTAAGTGAGTTCTGTTTACTTACACAGCCCTATACATAGACACAGATAAACAGGAAGCATCATGACATGAACTCTAGGAAATCTAAAAATATCAGTAAATAATAAAAATATTAAACCTCATCCTGTTTGTAATGTCAGCGAGTCAGCGGTCGTAAACTAATCCTAACCTCTTCTAATAACCATCCAAACAGTAAAGAAAATATCTCCACACCAGATCTCCTCCACACAGGAAATTAAATCTCAAATCAAACGCTCCCGGAGGACCGCGTCCCTCCCGCTGCCTCTCACCCGCCCGTTGATGCTGTCTGGCAGGCGGCCGACCGACATCCTCTGATCCTGTCTCTCCTCCATCTGCCAGGCAGCGATGGTCACGTTGCCTACCCGCTGGTTCTCCGCTGATCTGTCCATCGAAACAAGTTTATTTTGCATTAATCTATTAGTTATGGATTCATGCTTATAAAATGCCAATAGACTGAAAGAAACAACCAATGAGATGAAGCGGAATTAAATGACCAAAACCTTAACTTTAAATGAATGTTTTTATTTCATATATATATATGCACGTTTTTTATCATACTTTTATTTTTTTAAATTATTTTCTTGTATGCTGTATCTTTAGTCCCATTAAATGGTATCTAATGTCACTTTTGTGCTCTTTGTGTCTTTCAGCTGTCAGATATACTGTATTAAGTCACTAGAGCCAAAATTCTTTACATCCTATTATTCTTGCAAATCAAACTGTTTCTCCCCTACAGGAAAGATATTCAAATGAAAGGATGTTGAACGTTTCCGTCCTGTCTTTCTTCATATGTTTGCATGCTTTAGGTTCTCTTGACAGCTGTGGCTGACAGTTTAATGGAGTTGGATTTAATGTTGGGGATCACGAATGTAAATCAACTTCATACAGCCCAGTGCTGAAGTGTCAAGAGGTTTATAACTGACAGAGAACAGAGTGATCTGCTAAGAGAAACATCATCATCGCAGACACGAGTTACCTCAGCTCCAGATCTAATCTGTGGCTCCTCTCTTGCAACAGCTCCTTCACAGGAAAAAGTGCCGAGCCCAACATGTACATCTAGACAAAGACAATACAAACCATATGTTATAAGTAAGTGTTATGACGCATGTGAACAGAAGTCGGTGTTTAAAGAGCTGCAGGGGAGATCGTACCGTGCCCTGCGAGCGGTCCTTGACATCGTAGACGGCCAGTTTGACCTGCGTCTGCTGGTTGATGTTGGAGTCCTGGAAGAAGGCGATGCTGCTGAGGAAGATGGGGTTACTGGTGCCCTGTGGACGGATGCAGGGAATCAGCATTTCTTCAGTGACAGGGCAAGTTTATTCAAAGCTGAGATAAGCAAGTAAAACCTTCAGCTGCCATCTGTGGTTTCAGAAGTATCATTTTACAACCATGAGACTAAAAGACATCATAATCAAAAAGTACAAAAACGTGTCTCTAAACATGTGACACTGTTTTCGATGACTCATTCCGCGCTTGTATGCACAAAAAAAGCTCCAACCGAAAGTGATGTGAAGCGTCCAGCTGACCTCGTTAGGTTATAGTACTTCAGGTGGTCAGAGGGAAGAAAGTTCAGTTTGTTCATTTCTCCCTCGAGACTCCAGCGAGTGGGTCACATTGTGGGCCAATTGCCATTATTCTGTGACTTTAAGGCAGAAAAGTGATTAGTAGTCTAAAGCGTCTGACCTCTATGACCTCAGTCTGGGCGTGTTTGGTCCAGAAGGCCTGCGGCGGTGTCGTGCAGCTCACTGCTACAAAGCTGTTGGGTTTTCTGTCCAAAGCAGGAGTCAGCAGGTCCGTGCAGGCTGGAGGACAAACACACAAGTCAACGCCAACTAATCCAACATGATTCTTTTAAACGACGCTCACAGATGAACTATTGACTGGTAAATGAATTATTAACGAGTCCAAGTCAGTACGGATGGATCGTTTTGAAACTCACCCACACTGAACTCGAGCACTGGCTCATCTGGGTCCTGACTGTTTCCTGTCAAAACACCGGCACAACTATTTTTACTGTACATTTCTTTACATTTCATGATATTTCATATTTTCACTTCTGAGCACAGATTCATACTGATGATGCCGACCTAGAGAAACAATGCTTTCCTTATCATCACTGTAGCAGTTTAGCTGTAATCAGAGCTGATCATCAGTGTGACACAGTGACAGATGATGAGACGCCCTCAGGCCTCATTATGATCTGCTGCAGGGCAGGACTGTGGTTAAAGAGGCTGTTGGCTCCCACACGAGTTTAACACACTGCCAGCAGATTGTGCACTTTGATTTTAATGGCGCTGCAAGTGGATAACACTAACATCATGCTGTGTTTACACTGGGCATGTCTCCTGAATTCAAATGAAATTACGCTTCCATTTTATGTATTTATGAACATATTTGCTTACTTACTTCACAAGATCTCTAAACACACACAGGACAATAAGCGTTTCTTGGATGTAGGCCTGCAACTAATGATTATGTTCCTCTGTCGAGTTACTGTGCCATTAATTGTTTTGTCGAGAAAATGCTCATCACAATATCGATTCCAGTAGCTTGTTTTGTCCAACTAACAGTCGACAAACCAAAAGACTCTTCATTTACTGTCATAAATGAGGAAGAATAACAGCAAATCCTCACATTAAGGAAGCTGAAACCAGCAGAGAAAACTGAAGAAATCATTAACGAGTATAAAAATAATTTTCACATAAAATTGGAACATTCTGTCTTTACTCTGGAGTAAAGACGGAATGAGTGAGGGAAATGAACAACAAGACGGACAGAAATCTTGGGCAGAGCTGAAATTATTAATTGATTAATTAATTTAATCGATGCAACTATTTTTATATATATTTAAGTCACAAAACACCAAAAAAATCATCTGTTTCAGCTTCTTTTCTGAGATTATTTGCTGTTTTTGGACTGTTGGCGGAATTCATTTAACTTCTACTTCGGCATCGACTTGTCTTCACCTGCGAGAGCCAATCCGATCATCTCGTTGGACAGCTCGAAGGTGCTGGCCCGGTACACCGACCACGGCCTCTGTATCCGGGAGCCGCCACGCTCTCTGACCCCCGCCATGCCTGTCCGGGACGAGCGGGCGACGGCAGGAGGCCTGAACACACACCCTCACACACAACGCAGTCACGCACTCCCATGTGATGTGCGCCTCTTCCTGCGTCGATCCACGGCTGCTACAGCAACGTAAATCACCTCTCTACATGGAGACAGAAGAAGAGACGGAGGGACACTTATTATTAATTAATCAAGCTGGTTTTCAAATGGTATCATGAAATCAACATTTGCTTAATCTAAATGAGCTCGTGTTGTCAATGACGCTGGTGAACAGCTACATACGCAGCAGCAGGAGGAAAGTGTGAAGAGCAGAAATAGGGAACAGGGTACAGAAAGTGAGACTGGGCACAAAACTGGCACAAAGAAAACATGAAATTAAACTTCTCTAAATTGCAACTGAAATGCCTGATATCAAGTAACCCAATCAATATTCACATTTACCGCCTACACAGTCGGCAGTGAGCTTTGTATTTTAAATCTGTGCTTGTTTTCAACTTTGAATCTCTGTTTTAAGCCCATCGCAGAGCTGCACAATCAATCGAAATGGTATCGAAATTGGAGTGCGGCCCGGCGCAACATCCGAAATCACGTGCTAATAATATCGATAAAGACAAAAACAGCATTATTACAAAGGACAGCGGCGATGCAGAGACGCTCCGGCCACCAAATCTTGTTCTCCAGATGTGGTGCAGACTCCAACAAATGTCCCATCATCATAATAAATGATGCTTTTGCAAAAACATGTCATAAATCACTTATTATATCTGTCTTACCCTACTGCTTTTGTTGCTAGAACAACTAACAGAGATCAGTAAAGACAGAGACAGGAGAGGGAGAGCAGAGCAGCAAGATAAAAAATGCAGAGAAAGATGATACTCCCCTCCCGTTCCACCTTCTAACATCACTGTAATACATTTCACATCTCTGTTTTCCTTGTGCTTACGAATGGAAAATAAAGTCAGCGATAAGAATGTGAGAAAGCTCATTTTTAGATCTTACATCAACAAAATCTGACAGTTTCTTTGTTTATTTTTTGGGGAAGTTCACTCCCGCTGCAGCTGTGCGGAAGAATAAATAAATATCCAACGACTGAGAGATTTAATCAGGCTTGAGCTGAACTTTAAACATCGTAACATTTTCACCTCTCTGGGTTAAAGAAAACAAGACAGGAGGCTGCCGGCGGCAGAAGGGAACACGTGCTGTACATACATGTTTATGTATGTATTTATAGAGTGGAAGAGACGAGACGGAGGCACGTGTCCGTTAGAGTGCGACTGAGCATCATCTGTATCCCCGAGTGCTCTCGACGTCAGCACGTGTGTTTTCAGTCCCGTTTTACAAACATATGCGCAGACATCAGTGGACAGCAGTGCCTTTTCTCACATCTGTGTGTGTCAGCCCACTTAGAAACTTGGACATTTGCATTTTATAGATGTTGATGTTGCTAAGAGACTGTAGTTCCTCCACATTTTTAAATATCTTTTCTTCATCCTCCTCCCTCCTAGTTTGACCACCCGTCGCCGTGCTCCCCAAATCTATCATTTTATTTTGCTCTATTTCCTCCTAATTTTTCTCTCTTTCGGGACTTGTCTCCCTGAAGGCTTCAGCCTGTGGATGAGTGACTGTCCCGCTCTCTGCCGTCTCTCCTGTCCCATTTTGTTAAAGAGCAATTACCCTATTTGCGGCAAAGCAGCGAACGCAAGGGACGGTAGCTCGCTCACATGGTCTAGTTTGATGGAGACGTCTGGTAAAAACTGAGCGTATATTCAGTGTTCTTCTCTAAAGACATTTTACTCTCAGATTCTTCTTCCTCTGCCAACTCGAACGAGGGTTTTTTCTGAAGGTGAAACACTTTTCTAAACGATGAACAAACAGGCCCACAGAGTGATCCAATTTTAATTGTGGTTCTGGGTTAATAGTTGGCGGCCTACTTCCTGATATGTGGTCCACCGCGGTGCTTGATGTGGCCCACTTTGGTCCGCTCAGATTCAGGTGCCCTACATCTGTCAATGCAAACATCTGGAGCACTACCTCAAGTCCAAATCTACCTGATTTAGATGAGAATTTGAATGTATCTACATTTTGTGGGCGGGACCTGAACGTCTGCTTTGGTACCGCTTGTTCTTGCAGCTCAACATTCGCAAATCATTGACGTTCTTTTGTGAATTTCAAGTATTTCTGGGACTTTTCTTGTGAAGAGCGCAAAAATACAGAGCTGGAAGGAAACAAGGGGATCGTGATGGTGTCTTAAACCTCTAGAGTCTAGCAGGACCCCCCAAGAGATGAGCACTTCTGTTTTTAGAAGTAGTTTCAGTGGCAGTGAGATGGAGACAAAAAAGCTCACACACTAGAAACAAGAAATATATAACATTTAAAGTTTCACTGCAGGTTTTCTTTTCTTTTCTGGCCACAAAAAGACTTTGACAGAGAATCTCTGCCTCTACATCTGTAAGTCAGCTACGAGAAACTGTTCGAGGAAGAAGTTCATCCCAACTTCAGCCCTTGTATGTATACAGTTACTCTCTTCGATCTCTTTTTAAGAAGGTAGAAAGCCTGGAAGACAGTCGACGGTTGATTTGCGAGCCGTGCAAAACATCTCTGTCTGGCTCAGTCAACCGGTCAGATAAAGAGCCTTTAAAAAGTGAGTGCATCAGGATGAACATGGTAGTAATACTCTTTAAGACTGCAGCAGTCAGTGGTGGCTCCAGCTCCGTCTCACTGCAGATTTATGGATCACGTGACAGAGGACGGCTCTTCGTCCTGGTGGCTAAGTTCCTGCTAAAATACAATAACTGCTTGTGCCAAAACATGAGTCAGCAGTTGAGACGGTCTTAGAAGTAAAATGTCAGGTACAAACCCAGAGCCAGTCTGCTTTTAAAGCGCCCATGTTCTCCCATGTTGAGTCTACAACGTGGCAGCGTTAGCTCCTGAGGCCAGGGTGGATTTATGGTGTCAACGTTCAACACCAAATGTTTTGTAAATTAAGGTCCCGTTTAGAGGAAAATAGACGATCAAGCACCACTCAATCAGGTGTGATCAGGAAATCCCCCTCAGCTCCACCCTCTTGTCCAAATATGGTCACTTCTGGCTCCAGCAAACCAACATGGCGACGTCCAAATGAGTTTACACTTGGAATGAAACCTTTGCGTCCTGACTACTCAAAAAAAAAAAACAAAAAAAAAACAGTCCATCTTATCTCTGTGAGACCGTCCAGCAGTTTATCTGCTGCCTTGGTCTGGTACCTTTTAAAACAGCCACATAAACAACACAAAAGTACTCGATACATCTCTGGTCTTTGTTCCCAAACCTCGAAAGAAATTTCCAGTCTCTCGGCCAACTTGAGTCACATTTTCCACTCCTAAAGCCAAAAAAACACCAAGACGTCAAGACGAGCGTTTGCTTCCAACTTTCTTATCAAAGACACGTTTCGTCAGTTTCCAAATTGGGTTTTTTTCTCGCATAAAACTTCCTGTCTTAAGATATTGGTATGTTTAACTTCTGTACACACTGAACACATTCTTCTATTCCTCAGCAGATGAATAATATCATCAACAAATGTGTGCATTATGTACTAATATTCAAACCCTTCCTGCAGAAATCACAATAAAACCCCTCACATTCTCTCCCATCCGGATGCCTCATATTCAGTGCAAATCCCTTTATGTGTGACCTACAGCAACAGACGACAGATTTAACACCTCAAATCAATTAACTAATTTGGCACTTGTGGGAATTTATCATCTTGCCAAAACAGTCCAGCGAAGCCAAGAAAAATATAAATCAGGAGCAGCAAACTCGTCTCCGAAGCCACGGCAGCGCAGAAACTTCACTGAGGGGGAAAAGCTGCCGTATAAGGAAGCTCCAAATTTAGCCAGGAGTGTCAGTGTATGTGTGTGTGTAGGTTTGTGAGTCACATGAACTGGGGCACTCACACACTCTGTGCAGGCCACGATAAATCCGGGCCACAGCTCCTGACACATAAAAACCCTGATCCAGGATTCATAAAGTGGATTTAGGCTTATTAGGGGCCAGAAGATCCATTAACAAAAGCATCTATGGGGAGATTTTCAGTCCAAAATGCCACAATAAAGATGTTTAAAATATAGAGGAATGAGTGTGTGAAGAGCTGTCAAACAAAAGAACATACATACACACTAGCATTATATGGATAACTGCATTAAAATAAGGGTCATATTTTGCTCAATGCTTCTCATTTCTGGCCACTGGAAAGAGTTTAAGCTACCTTAACTTGAGGTTACAGGCTAGAAAATGTTCTCCTCAAGGGATCCAGTGGTGAGTCTTTAATCACTTGGTCAATCTCGACTTTAAAGACAAAGTGGACAAAGATCGAGAACAGTTATGGAACGGAAAAACACTTTTGTCAAGGTCAGGAATAACATTTTAACTTCGACTAACGTGAGCTGTTTTGGAATGTGTTTAGGTTGGAGGACGTGTTGGAAAGGCTTCTGTTAATTCATCAGTCCAGATGTATTTTGGCCGCATGTTGGGAAATCAGATATTTAAACAGAGGCTTTATCAAGAAGAGCAGCCATTTATAGCTCGTGTGTAGAACTGTGTAGTTTGCGCCACAACTTCCTCTGAATGTCTGAGAAAGAGAAAAGGAAGTCATGACCCGTTTCACGTTTTAGAACCATGAATGTTTCCCCCCACAGATGACGCTCATCCGCTCTGCTCGTGTATATGCTGCGTGTCAATGTATACGAGTGCGACTGAAGCTCGTCTTTAAATTTCAAGACAGCCACGGAACAAAGAGAGACGGACTGCGTGAGAGTGAGAGTCCAGCTGACCATACATGGTGAAACCTCATTTTACAGCTTCCTCTTTGCCAAGAGGCCTTTCACACTCTGAAGACAACGCATCACACCACACCGCACGTTTCTTTTTTTTTTCTTTCCTTGTCCTCGAATGTTTGTGTATGGTAGTGTGTCGGGTCACATCTCATCTCGGATGACGACGACTCCTTCTTCTAAATTTGGTCCGCCCTGGAGGCTTTTCACACCATGTCCAACAGCAGAAGGACGACTCAAAATAACATAAACACAACATCCTATAACTTTATTTATCAGCCGAGGACGCAGCAGATGGTGTCTGACTATAGACTTCCTTTTACATTTGTTTTTCAACCACATACCAAAAAAGCAGAAAAATGTCTCGTCCTTTTCACGTCCAATGATGGTGCCAGTCACAATCAAGAAAAGACCCAAAATTCAGCTTATAATCAAGTATGAATAGTGAAAACTGAGCAAAACCTCACATCAGTATAAAGATTTAAGAAAGTATTTGATAAGCTAAAAAGCCGAAGCTAAACTTTGCAAAGTATTTCTCTGGTCCTCTTCACTTTTCCCTCACCATCCATAAAATATCTGTTCCTGAATCACCATCAAAAGAAGGCACAGATCTATGTGAGGAGAGTTTTCTTGTGATCAGTATAACAGGCTTTCATCTTTCTTAACCTCAGTAGGCGGCTGGCGTTCCTTCGTCAATGTTTAATAAAGATCCGTGACCTCTGCATAGTGCAGACGAGTTCAAAGTCAACATAGTCTTCTTCTTTTTGTGATGAGGCTCATTCCTGTTCCAGCTTTCCAACATTTCTACATTTCATTGGCGATGAGAAGTATGATATCAGACCGGAAAGAGTTGAGATGGTTTGTGATGAAGCAAGTTTCTGTTACACACCCGATTCATAATAAATCTGCAGTGGGTCTGATTGAGATCCAGCAGTACTACGAAGCTGGTTTGGGATTTAGAGCGATGCTTAAAGAGATTATGGATGAAATTCAGTAATTATAATCCTTTTGTCTCGTTCATAACTGTAATTTACGACAGCTCTCAGCCTGTAATAGACAGAAATACAAGAGGATTATTCAATTATTTGGGTTTACATTTACATTTAGGGCATTTAGGAGGCGCTTTTGTCCAAAGTGACTTACAGTAATTCATACATTCATACACTGATGGAGGCGGCTGCCATGTAAGGTGCCGACCAGCATATATTTTCTAATTCACTCTGATGCTTTGGTGAGTGAGATGACAGCAGATAGGAGGCGAAAACACCGGAGAAGTTTCCTTAAACCAAAAGCTGAACAAGACTTTTGCTGGAGCACGACTCAGAACAAACTATCTGGACTTCTGACCTTTCTGAAAATGTTTGCCGCCCACTGTTTTGCCAGGAGGAAGCTGCACGATATAGAACTTTTCAACAGCTGCTGGATTATAAAAAGTTACATAAATATCCACGAGACACATTGAAAGCAGGTTTTACTGCCAGTTTAGATCTTCAACGAACAAGGCCGTCAGAATGTTCTTATCGGTGTCGCCTAATTGGTTTCTGATGTGGGGAAATGATTTATCAAATCAAATCAGTATTTGATTGCAGTTATTAAATCGTATCAGAGTCTCTCAGCGAAGACGCCAAGCTTCAGTTATGAGCAATCGTCTTTATTAGTCTCACAATAATCCATACTTCAATAAAAAATACTTGATTACAACTGACCAAATGAAACGCATCATAACCCGAAATAAACTGAATTCTGAGGGTGTTAGCTTTATGGGGTCTCAAATCATTTTACTCACAGTCTACTGAATTGATGAAGAAGAGGAAGTGAGCTGTTCCAGGTTCAGCGAGGAGGATTTTTCCAGACAGGCCAGCAGACGTTCAGCAGGAACTGAGGAGACATGAAACAGCAGATTTAACAGGTGAGGCGACAGCCATGATGTCTGCAAACTGTACAGAAAATGTCAAGATTTCTTTTCGTCATGAGCTTGTTTTTATTTGTTTCTTCATCGTTTCATCGTTGTAAATCAGCATTATGTTATATCAACATCAAGCCCAGTCAGGATTAGTTGAGCGGCTGTTATCTCTCACTTTCTGCCACAGGAAGAAATTTTTAAAAAGACAGAACAGCACTGTCAAAAGCAGATTTGCCCCCATGTAGCTCGATTGAGCCAATAATAGAGGATTTCACTGTCCGCTGTGTGTGTGTGTGTGTGTGTGTGTGTGTGTGTGTGTGTGTGTGTGTGTGTGTGTGTGTGTGGACCCCTGTGGGATCGGCATTAGAATAAAGCATGAATAATTTCTTTAGAGGGACGGAGCAGCTGTAGCCCTTTTCACATGAAAATGAGCATCGCCCACACCCTCTCTCTCTCTCTCTCACACACACACACACACACACACACACACACACACACACACACACACCCTCTCTCTCTCTCTCTCTCTCACACACGCACACACACACACACACACACACACACACACACACACTCTCTCTCTCTCTCTCCCCCTCACCCTCGGCCACATCCCCAGCTTCTAGTTTCATTCTGATGAGGATAAAACTGAAAATGACTCGTAACTCTAAGAAATTATCTAACATCGGTTTCCACTGACGCCGTTCTGTGACCTCGTATATAAATCAGACAGACTATTCACCACCAAAACATTATGATTATTACTGTTTCCAGTCCAGCTTTAAGTCCATCAAATAAAACCAGCTAGGATATTAATTCAGCTTCCTGACGTTTGCTGTAAGCTGAGCGACTTCCTGGACTCTCCCTTTCTGGAACACAGCTCCAAATATACTGAAGAGCTGAGCAATAAATCAATACAGTATCAATACCGTGGCTGGATTCAGTTATTATAATATCAATACGTATATCTTACTGTAATTTTCAGGTCTTTCAGGATCTGATACATCAAAGCTGTATTATGTTATGACCTTATAACTAATTTTAGCTCAATGCCATGAAAAAGGAACCGATTCCACATATTACACATGTCCATACATGTAGATCCAGTGTTAGTAGCCCTTATGTTTCATAACGAGTGAGAAATATCTGATCAAGCTAACCTAGCCTAGCCTAGCTAATGTTAGTAGCATGTGTGGTAATTTGAGGTATATTGTGTTGTTCTCACGTAAGGTGTTACAATCTCTTATTTACTCTTTAATCTCAATGTGGGTCAGATATCAGCAAACTAGCTCGCAGATAGCCAACAGTTACATCTGGTTGTTGGTGGTTTGTGTGGTCATGAGTAAAACTTCACACTTACATTTTAACTTACTGACAGCTTTTGCAATCAGCTCCAAATCAAGCGGGACGACAGATGTTATCAAACCGAACTGAAAGAGGAACGCAGACATAGAGTAGTGTTCACGTACGGGCAGGACACACTGCACAATCTGTCAGCAAAGTTCAATGCGATCGACCTCAAGAGTAAACTTTTCGACCAAGTGTCGTCGGCGAAGGTACCAAAAGAAAGCACAAACCACAGTGTGAGCGTGAAACTTCTTCTTGCTCAAGTCAGCATCACTTCCTTCTGTTGTTTCAGGAAGTGTTACCAGAGTTGGTGTGTAACCTTGAGTCTGATTTTGTGTGCAGTGCACGAACACCTGGCTGCATGCAAATGACCACAATCATAGCAAAGGACATTTCTAAATAACAATAACCTTTGTCTGCTTTGAGCTACATATTTCTCAGCCTTTTACTCCTTAAAGAGCTTGTAAATCAGCCAAAATACAAACTGTACCCTCACTTGACTCAAGTCTTAACTTTCAGACTGTCCTTGACAGAGGAAAATGTCCTCACTCTCAAAGTCTAAAACTCGATTTGTTCCTCACAAAGACGAGACCAACAAACAGCATAAACATCTGACTTCCCCAATGAAACTCAGCAGCCACCTGACGCAGGTCAACACCACTTTCACTCCTGGTTGATTTAAATAATAAAACTGAGATAACTTCACTGGTCTGCAGTAAAAAAAAAAACATATAGTTTAGAAGATTTAAATCTAATTACATATTACTTTGATAACTATAGAACTATCTATTTTACATACTGATCATGTTGTAAAAGAACTTAAAATAGGTGAAACTGCAAAGACAAAATAAGTCTACTTGCATTCTGGCAGCTTTAAGTAGCAGCAGAAGTCCACTGAACATGAGCTGTGAGAGGGTTCTTGCTCACTACTGTTCACTGAACATCAGTTGGATTTCCTGCTGCTGACTTGGCTACAAATGTAAATGTCTTGAGTAGAGCAACAGCACAGGGTGTCATTTAAGACGCGCAGATATTCGCACTTTAACCACACGTAATGCAGCCGTCTAATTCATCGTGGGGTTGCGACAAAAGGGCATATTTTGTGATCAAGCATGAAGGAGGAGAAACAAGAGTCTGAAGCGTTTTAGGAGAAAGCAGAAGTGAGCTGGCCGGCACAAGCTACCAGCCTCTCTTTCTCTCAAGCACAGCTCCCGCAACACAAAGGAAGTAATCAATGAAGACTTGATGACATGTAACTGAAGGTTTAAGCTGAAGGTTCAACAAGACTGACTAATGAAAACACATCCAGTCACCAAGGCTGCGATCTTGAGCGTTCTCACTCTCGTCACTACCAATTTTCTACAGAAACTCGAGTGTTTGGCCAATCGCAAGGATTTCCAATATTTTCCCTACTGATGCAATAAAAGGAAACGTGTAAATCAGTCTGCCAAACAGAGCACAGATGATGAGCAATAGCGGTTAATCATGCTGGATCAGCACTGACAGAACATCATCTAATTCTGATCTCCTTTCAGAGGAAGTCTGCCATAAAAGTTACGCTATTCTGTTGAGTGTCCTGAAGAATATTTATCTTTGACCTTCAGTCGTTTTGTCAAGTCTCATCGTGTCAGAGCTGGAGAATCGTCTTTCTGCACCAAGTCTCACTCTATGAAAAAACGACGCTCTGGGTTTCCCCACTCGCCAAGGACCGAATCTTTGTGATAGCGGCCAAACAGTCCCACAACCCCAAAGCATTGATTTTTCATGAATTGGGAATGAGACTCAAAAACGCACCACTTCCTGTGTTTGAACACATTGTTACCCGAGTCAGAAACTACCGAACAGATTCATGCGACCATGACCGCAACTGGTCTGAGAAGATGTGGGCATCAGCCAATGAATCATCAGAGTGAGGTGACGAAAACCAAAACAAGATGTGACTCCTCACAGTGAGTCACCTCGATGGAGTCACAAAGGCTCATTACAAAGAACCAGGAAGCGTTCTTAAAATAAGCATTTTACTGCAATAGCATTTCCGGATTAGAAAAAATGTCAGAAAACCCCAAATTTTGAAAAAAGGGTATCTGTCACATTCTGGCCTGTAAACACATTTAAAAAAATGTAATCATTTAAGAATCAAACGAGCTGTCTAACAAGTCGCTCTCATGTCTCTGTTCCCAGTTTGCAGAAGAGGCCAGTGATTGAGTCTCTGGCCATCTGTGCCACAAAGCTGCCGTTTGCCAGGACGGACATTTGTCTGCCTCGTTAGTCAGTGGCATCATGTTTAACATCGCGGGGCTGCGGGGCGTCCTCGCTTCAAAAAGACAAGCTGACAACCCAAAACAGTCTGTCACAAGCACACACAAATGCCCATTTATTTATAAAAAAGATGCGCTGATATCTCGCTCCACTTGCTGCCGTTTCTCAACACTTATCTCTTTTAGAATATCGGGCATAACTTTCCTCGTGTCTGGACGAGGCGTGTACACCCACATCCACACTGACCAGTCGGTGTGACACAGCTCTTTTGTGGACTTGCAGCCCAGCTGAATTTCTCAGGCCCCGGCTGACATTTGAATTTCACACTGTAAACATTCATCTGGATGACATTCAAGTGCGAGATTTCGAATGAAAATTATGGAGCAAGCACCATATATTTCATCACTGTGGTTTTCTTTTTAGTCATCATCCTTTAAACTAAATTTATTGGTCAAACATTTTTCTCGAGTCTCACAGATTCACAGATTCATCCTTCCAATTACAGATTAATGTCCAATTCTGTCGGATGTTGTTGAGATTTTTAGGTAGTGTGCTTTAGCTGATAGCAAGCAGAGAAGTGCAGGCCACAACTCCAAACTGGTAATCTGTGAAAATAATGGTCAAAATGTCAAGATCAATAACCGTGTCAAGCACATTTTATTAAGAAGGTATCAACAACCCCCTCCCAACTTCAGCCCAAACAATGAGTCTTATTAATTGTTTCAGTCATTTTAAAAAGTGATAAAAACATCAAATATTCTCAAGTCCAAGCATATAAATCGACAACTTTTTCTGCATTCTTAAATCATGTAGTCTCTGCTAAGATCTAGACTTGATAACGTGGGGAGAAGAGCGCAGAGATTACTCTCTTTTGGGAGTAAAAAGTGGATTTATTTTCACTTCCTGTTTATCAGCCTGAGCCCAGCAGAGATCCACGACGAGAACCTAAGTCTCTGGTGAGTGCTGAGTTCAGTTAGAGGTTGACCTGAACGCAGACGAACGTCCTCGCTGCGTGCTGTTGTTCGTTAGCTTGTGGCTACTTTACAGTAAAGTGATCTGGCTGCATAAATACTGCACGAGTAACCCGAGCAGCTCTAGTGATTGTGGGTCGGATGAAGCAAGCAATTTGAAGACATCCCTGGTAATAATCACAGCAAACAATCAGGATTTTTACACAATTTCTTTTTCACTAATTTAGAAATGAATGCACAGACTAGCCAGACAGAGATGTTTCAGAAAGTAAAAACCACAACAGACCTGTCTGAACTCCTGTGAATATGACAGTAAAACTATCCTTCATCTTCTCTGTCCAGCATCTCTTTGTTATTATGTGCAGCAGAAGTGCAAGCAGGGAACTCTGCGACTGGCTGATAGACATCCTATTAGCATACAGCATGATTGTGCATTTTCTCCCAAATGCCTAAACACAGCTCGGATGTCACTCTAAGGATAGAAAACAGTCCAGATCTGGATGATGATGGTCAAAAAGCGGCTGAACAGACGGTAGCCTGAGTTTCACGCACATACCCGAGGACGTCTGCTCCGCTCTGCCTGCTGCCGATGGATGTAAACAAACTCACGCTGCAGCCGCCGTCACGAGGCAAAGAGACTGCAGCTGCCGCCAGTGCTCGCCCTCTCCTCTTCCTCCTGCCTCCCATCCCTCTCTCTCTCTCTCTCTTCCTCACCCTTTACTCTCTCTCTCTCTCTCTCTCTCTCTCTCTCTCTCTCTCTCTCTCTCTCTCTCTCTCTCTCTCTCTCTCTCGCTGCTTCCCAATCGTTCGAGCCAATTAACTCTTTCTCTGCCTGGACTGCAGCAAAAGAACACAACCGTCTCCTCCAGCAGGACTGCATCAGTCCCAAGTGGAAGAGATGATGCTGCTGTTGCTTAACCTTACCCTCATGGGGTGGACAAAATAATAGAGACACCTGTCATTAAAGTACAACAACAACAACAACAACACCACAGCCTGTGAAATAACCATTAAGTTGAGTCAACATCAACACTTCTTCCAGATATTAACATTACAGCCCCCATAAGACTCGGATTTATAAATCATATATTTTTTACAGTAGGGCAGATATTTCTTGCAGTGGACTGACTCGTACGCAGGAACCCGAGGGGAGACAAATCACGTTGTTTGCCATGCTCCATGTGGTGGTCCTATCTTTGGCACACACACACACACACAAACGCACACACACACACACACAAACAGGTTTCACTCATGTTTTTGATGCCTCTCCATTTTCCCCAGTGCTCATCAATTATTAAGCATCAGCAGAGTGTCAGTTGGAGTACAGTTAGTCAGAGCGTCCCGACTGGATACAGAAGAAAAAAGTAGAAAACACAAAGAATATTGACTGCAGTCCTCCAAATTGGAGTATCGCTGCTTTATTTCTTCACTTCACAGAATGTGTCATTCAAAAATATATAGTTATGTCCCATTTTTCCCTGTTACTCTGTGATGGCAAAAAAATCTAACATTTTTGGTAAAGGAGAAAAAAATATCTACTAAATAATGAAACATTTTCAAGTCATTTTGAAGATTATTTTCAAGGATTTAACTCTAGGATTAATCTTGCCATTCAAAGTGTTTCAGACACTTAAATGTGAATATTTCCTGGTTTACTGACTCCTCTCTCTCTCCTACGACATTAAACAAAATATATGTGTGTATTTGACTAGTAGGAGGACAACATAGGACATGAAGATGTCATCATAGGTTCTGTCAGTTGTGATGGACAGTTTTCTCTTGTTTCTGACACTAAAATGATGCAAATAATCAAATGTTGCAGCCCCATATCTATTTTATCCTCCTCTGTTTGCAGTTAGGAAGCAATCTACTGTCTTTATTATGTAACTATTAATTTTATTGCCCTTATCTCTGACCACATCTCTTCATGTCCACAGAGGAGTTTTGTAACACGCTCTCTGACTCTAACTGGATGAGGCTGATCCGAGTGATCCATTTTGGTGAAGAGGATGACACAGCTCATTACCGACCCACCGAATCTCTTCATTATGTCAGCTCCGTGCTCCACTTCCTCTGTTTTTTTTTTGTTTTTTTTAAAAAGCAGACGAGCGATAAGACGGCTAACATCTGTTCTGCTGGCACACACACGTGTTGGCTGTAAACATGTCGCATGACGAAGAGAGCGAGACAGGCAGAAAAAAACGCAGGAGGACACAGCTGAGGATGAATCAACAGGCGGCTGCTGCTGCTGCTGCTGCTCGACCCTCCTGAGATGAGTGGGAGAGTTTGATGAGTCACCACACACACACACACACACACACACACACACACACACACACACACACAAATATATATGATGGAGGACACAGAGGAGAACGCTGACCATGTGATTTCTGATCAAGTCACAGTCGATCGATACATATCCGACGGAGTCAGTGACCCACGACTAAACAATATGCTTCACTAAAGTCAACGATTAGCAGACTAATCAATAAGATTGACAACAAACTGATGATCGCTTCAGGCTCAAACATGTGTCATAAATGTCAATAAACTGAGAATCTTTTTGTTTAAGACTGTACAGAAAATCCAATTAATGCAGAAACATATGGAAACTAATCGCAGATTAATGGATAATGAAAGTACCTCCCTGACTTTTTTTCACCATGGTTTTCTAACTAACCAGCACATTTTGGGGGGTATTTTGTATCAGGTTATGTAAGAACTGACCTCGGGCCAGTAGATTTCCAACCACTGAAATGAAACCTGTTCTTTAACATCATTATTTTTTTGCACTTCCCTTCAACCAGCTCGTCTGAACCAAGAAATGCCTTACTGGTATGGAGAAGCAGAGAGAATGACATGCATTCATTTATGTTGAAGTGCAGAGCTTCCTGGACTAAACGGAGCACACAACAGATGAGGAAGAAGCTTAAAATTAATGGTGCAAAGCAAAAATGCAGGCTTCAAATGAAGTGACTGGCATTTGTGAGGCAGTGTTGAGGCCCTGATGCTGTCACATACTGTGCAGACATCTGAAAAATCTGAAGGTTAAGACTGCAGTGGAGTCTTTCATCTGCTTTATTAAGGCTGTCTTCACTTTAAACAATTTCACCCAGCCACAGAAACTTAATGAAGCTGATGTACCTCAGGTGGTTTTTAAAGAATTACACAGCATCCAGCCCACAGTGCATGTATGGAGCCTTTACGTATAGCTGCCATAACAAGGGACTCTTAATGAAGCTCACGTGATGACACCTGAGGCAGCTTTACTCTCACAAAGGCAGTGGAATCAGATTTAAAGCTCTTGAAACTAGCTTAAATGTAGAGGCAACTCCTGGGATCAAGACTCACATGAAGGCCAGTTGGATCACGACCCACATGTGGCCCTTATGACTCTGATACTTATAGCTCACGCATGTAAGGACACTCCCACACAGGGTTTAACAGCCTGCGACTCCCCTCCAGTTAGTTAGAAGTGAAGAAGCATCTTGGACGAGAGGTGAAACGTCTTCAAGACACTGAAACACGTCCAGCTTTCTACAATACAGCACTACATTCATACATAGCTTTTTTCCTGTGTTATGTTCAGCAGCCACCTTCTTTCTTTCTTGAGTGTATTTTGTTTTACTTTTAGACTTAGTTTCCAACTCACCACTTTTCAAAGCCTCCTAGCTGAAACTGCAGAGGCTATCATAAGACAAGTCAGGCCGGGGCGAGCTGGTTAGCGTCCTTCACTAACTTCACTGGACATCTCTGCAACACAGGTCATAGACTAGGGCTGCACAATTAATCGCAAAAATATTCAAACTCAAAGTGCAATATCCAAAATCGCAAGAATGGCAATTATTTCATAAAGGTAAATCAACACTGTTGTTCCTTCACATTCTCTTGATATTGATTTTCATCCTTGAGCTGCAGAACTCTGCTGCACTCGGTAATCAACTCGTCAGGGCTTCCCCACAACGAGCAAGCTGCTGCAGGAGAGTGGTGAGCTGTGTTCTCTTTTATCGTGCGGCCTTTTCTGAGGTTAGAAAAGCGGTTGGAAAACGTGATCTCTCAAGGGGGGTCTTACTCAGTGTCACGGTGTGTTAGACCATGGATTAAACTTGCGCCGGAATATCCCTTTAAGACAATCATTGGTTGGTTGCAGCCTACTTGGACTATCATCCCACTCTGCCACAACTTGGACACATTCAGCCCTCACATTATACAAGTCGACTTATTGGTACCTCGCCACCTGAAGCCACATCTGATGATTTAGTCACTCACAGCTCCTCATGTGTACATTTGGTCACACACAGGTCCTCATACCTCACACTCACACCCACACTGAGGGCCTCGTCTTGAAGCAGAAAGAGCATCACCAGCCCCTCCTGAAGTCAACGTCCACGCTGACCTTGACTCCAGCACGGCGAAACTCAACACCAGTCTGACGGCCGGCCAGCAGAGACACTGCAGCGAAATGTGTGGACAACATGCAAACACACACACACACACACACACACATATACAGAGTCAGCATCAGTCAGCATCCAGACACACACTCACTCAGCAAATTCAGCATTCACACACATTACACTGTGAAGAAAAAAAAATGCATGCATGCGTGTGTGTGTGTGTGTGTGTGTGTGTGTGTGTGTCTGTGTGTGAGACAGGATGATTCACTGCCATGTCATCAACTAATCATGGCTAATAATGACATAGCAATAAATAATGTGTGTTTATGTTCTCACGCAGTCTTGATGAATGTGCAACATTTCCTAACTATGTTATTACGTAATACTCACCGTGTTACTGGAGCTGTGACCCGCCTGTCACACTCATACAGCCACTTAGACACTATAACAAACCCTGTCAGAGGCGATTTTCCACATTAAGTGACACTTTACACCTATTAACACCAACACTAACCTCTGTTTTGACGTGTTTTCTGTCCTTGCTGCTGTGTATCCAGGTCCTGTCCTGCTCTGACGTTACTCTGCAGCATCCCTCTGCTTTCTACGATCTGATATTTGCATCTTACATACCAGAAATACGAGTCAGTCTGTGCTTTTTACATGCTAACAAACTAAAGCTTCCGTCTCCTAACTTAGCGCTAACACCAACAAAGCCGCAGTCGGCAGCTCTTTGGCCGATGAAAGCCGTCATTTTTACACGCCATTTGAATGAAAATCAAACATTGTTAATCTTCACTTACCGGTTCAGCTTCGTGTTGTGTTAAAATATCCGTAATCTGGATAAAGGCCAACTGTTACAGGGAGTGTGTCCTCCAACTGCGGCACTGTTTGTGTGTCTGTGTGTGTGTATGTGTGTGTCTCTTTGGCTGGGGCAGCGACAGCCGCTGACCACGCCCCCTGCGTGCCACGCTGGTGGCGTCATCACGCTGGCTCGTACGCAGCGGCACGTTGATTCCTTTCAAAACTATGAAAAATGCTTTTATTTCTTGTTTATTTGAAGAAAACACGAATAAAACTGTTCATTATATGCACAATCTTGTGTCTGTGAACCCACCATTAGTCTATTCAGTCAAATAATCCTTTTAAATACAGGATATAGTGATTTTATGATGTACATTTTAATCCACTACATTAAGTTTTGTAGTTTACAGCTAGAGTTAGTGGTTTTACACACAACATGTAAGATACACTGTATAAAAATAGTAGTTAATAGCAACTTAATGGCAAATGCTACTGAACAATATGAAAAACATCTGATATTACAGTCTATTCAATAATAAATATCACACTTACATGATATATTTTCCTGCAAAATTATACATTTGATTGGCATATTTCATCACTCTTACCTAAATTGTCATTAACTAACTACACTTTCCAGGCCACAATAACACGTAAATGACTGATTCTATCAGTGATGGAAAGTTAGTAGGTTTTACTCAAATTCTGTTGTTAAGTACATTTTGCATACTTGCACTTTACTAGTTTATTTCCATTTTCTGTTACTTTACTCGTCCAATCTACTACATCTTGGAGGTAAATATTGTAGCGCCTCTGCTCCAAAAGAAAAGTTGGCTTATGTCGCCATCTTGTGGATTTCATCTGATACTGCAGGTTTGAACGAAGCTCCAAAAACTTGCATTTCATTGCTGCTGTGTTTGTTTTAATCGATGTATCTACACTGATTCACTCTCAATCAGAGCAGGAGTTGGATTTGTCTAATAGGAACACAGCAACATTATCACATGTCACTGAGAGGACGTGTTGTCTGAATGGTCTCCACCCAGAAGGCAGGGCAGTGAAGCAGGTTCAGCAACAGGTGAAACCAGAAGTGAGTTGCGCCTCAGGTTGGATCCTGTTGGGACTGAAGGAGGATCGTTTTGTCTTTAATTTGATCTACTTTTATATTTGTTTCCATTTAAACTAGGATATTTAACAGCTCTGGACATGGACAGGACTATATTGAGGATTTCAAGGCCTAAATCAAATTTTCATTGTAGATTTTTAGCCTTTTAGAGCATCAAATAGACTTTTTTTCAATGTTTTGGGAGTTGCATTTTCAGTGTTTTAAACCTCACGTTGGATATACTTGAGATGGGGGCCTCTGGTTTGTTTGAAGTCAGAACTGAGAAAGGAGTTTGCTGCATGCTTTTTCTGCTCCTGCTGTGCAGTGTTGGAGGGAAATGTGAGCTTCAGGAATCAAAACCTGCAGCCTCAGCCGACCTCCCCACCGCCAACCCCGTCAAACCTTTAGACCATGAACCCCAGGCCTTCCCTGACGCGGAGAGGGCCAACCTCCCTGTGTTTACCATGGACTACCCCCGGATCCAGGTCCCCTTTGAGTTCACACTCTGGATACTGCTGGCCTCTTTCGCCAAAATTGGTACCTTTTAATGAATGTGTTGTGCAGAAACATTGCTTTGTACAGAAGAAGAGTAGAGTCACTGTGAAAATGTTGAGTTCAGAAAACTGTTCTGGGCAGCAAAAGAAGCGTCAGTATTGGTTTTGGTTGAATTTATCAGCAATAAGTAATATAACCTGTTTACTGTTACACTTTTGTCCCTTTACATTTTGCATAAATCTCAAAGATTTTTGCTTTAAGGAGCAGAAAAGCTTCCGTCTTCATGAGATGTGTGTGCAAACCTTTTCTTTAAAATGAGCTTGGTTTCATGTTTCACCCTGTCACGCTGATTTATCTCTGCACCAAAATACTGCAATGTTCCTTTAAGTGACATCACTAAGAGGAAATCATGTGAGAGTTTGACTGAATTTTTACTTCTCTGTCACACAAAACATATCCACCCTGCCACAAAACAAACACAGAGAAAGCAATTTTTCAAGATGTTTTTTTATGAAACATGATTTTTTTTTTCTATTAAGCTGCATACTAAGTGTATTTGTCTACTTTGAATCTTTCTGATGAAATGTGTAAAAGAAATAGTGCCTTATCTCGATTCAGTTAAGATAAAGAATCTTATAATTCCATGTTTCCACAGAAGGACCAAACAGCAGCCTAAACTTTCATTGTGTTTTCTCCAGGTTTCCACATTTACCATAAAATCACCATCTGGATCCCTGAGTCCTGCCTCCTGATCTCCATCGGCCTCATTGTCGGCGGCATCATGTACTCGGTCAAAGAGGAGCCTCCCGCCGTCCTCAGCTCCAACGTCTTCTTCCTCTACATGCTCCCGCCCATCATCCTCGACAGCGGCTACTTCATGCCCACCAGGCTGTTCTTCGAGAACATTGGCACGGTGCTGTGGTACGCCGTGGTGGGAACTCTGTGGAACAGCATCGGCATCGGGCTGTCCCTCTTCGCCATCTGCCAGTTTGAGGTGTTTGGACTTCAGGATATCAACCTGCAGGTCAGTTAGAGTTACAGCAGTATCAGAAAGGAAGTGAGTACCTCCGACTGAAAGGTCAAAGGTGATGCAGTGTGTGTTGTTTCATGTGGATCAGAGATAAAGTTACATTTTAAAGTGAATTTTCCTCTCACTTCACCTGCAGGAGAACTTGCTCTTCGCCGCCATCATCTCGGCCGTGGACCCTGTGGCAGCTCTGAACGTGTTTGAGGACATCGGAGTGAATGAACAGACATATATTGTCATATTCGGAGAGGGACTGTTCAACGATGCAGTCACTGTGGTGAGTGCAGCGGTTGTTTGTTTGTCTGGACTGTATCTATACAGATAGACTGCTGTGCCATCCAGTCACAGAATACTAATGAGCCGGGTGATATGGATGGAGAATACTTCTCCTGATATGCGCCTAAATCTCCTCTGGTATTACTGATAGTGTAATATCATGACACAAGTTTAATATAGTCTGGTCTTAAAGTCTCCCTTACAGTGACTTAAATGCATAAAATTAATGCCTCCAGGCTGCCATTTTTACATGACTTGTGACCTCACAGCAACCACTTATAATTCAAAAACAAAGCTGATAATACATTTAATGTGTTTCTCATAGTGCTGAGATACTTATCCTTATTTGAAAGGAAAACAAAATCAATGCTAAAATCAATCAGTCAATCACAGAAAAAAAGGAAAATAATCAATGACAGAAAAAACAAAATCAATCAGAAAAAAAAACAACGTATATCAAGGAAAACACATCAATCACAGAAAAATGTCAGTAACATAAAAAACAGCATCATTCAGAGAACTGTGTATGTGTGAAAGTGACTGACAGAGGATGACACAGTATCGATCTGCAGTCTTCCTTCAGTCTAGTTGGTCCAGTTCTTGACAGGGAACATCAGTTGAAATTTTCTTTGGCTGGTTTCACTCGAAAGGCCAGTTTCACTCAACCCTCTTGGCACCGATCGTCTCCAGTTGAGTCCAAAAGAACATGCGTGAATAAGCATGTCTGAATGTTGCCAGTGGTGTGACATAAGTCATGTTGGCGCATGACTCTCAGCCTACACAGATAAACAGTTTCAACAACAGCTGAATGAGGTAAATTCCTCAGGGGGCTGTTCGACCTGCTTGACGACATTTGTGTGTGAGCTGCAGTTTACATGCATCTCTGTTCTGCACAACCTCTCCTCTGCTCTGTTTTCCTGATCTCTGTCTTTTTTTCCCCTCCCAGGTACTTTACAGCATGTTCTCCTTCCTGGCAGACTTGCCCATCGTTGAGTCAACCGATGTGTTTCTGGGAGTAGCCCGGTTCTTCGTGGTGGCGGCCGGTGGCGTCCTGTTCGGCGTCCTGTTTGGATTCGCGGCCGCGTTCACCACACGTTTCACCCACAACGTCCGTCAGATCGAGCCCCTCTTCGTCTTCATGTACAGCTACCTGGCGTACCTGGTGGCCGAGTGCTTCGCCATCTCCAGCGTGTTGGCGTAAGTGGAGGCCGACGGCAACTTTTTGCAAACCAGAGTTACTCACACCAACTCACATACCACCACTGCAGCACACAAAGCTCAACACAAAGATGACAATCTTTACCCTTTGAGATGGTTCTGCAGCTTGTGCAAACTTGCTCTCCCACCATAATTATCAGCACGTGTGTGACAAGTGATGATGACGCTGTCACCAAAGTGTAAAGAAGGTGCTTGTGCTACATTCCCAAGAGAATAAATAGGACAGTGTGCACCGGAGCAAGACACTCTTATTATGGAGCTGTTAAACAACACATTTCAACAAGTCACATCCAAAAAATGAGTAGAAATAAACGCAAACTGTGCAGGTTAGACAACTAAACTGAGACACACAACTCATGGTACACATTTTTTTTCCAATCCTGTTGATAGAAGATCTTTCAAGGTGAATATATAAGTAGGATCAGCCAATAAAAGCCTCAAAAACACGTAGACAAAGCTTGTCATGTGCTAAGAAAACCTGATTTTTCAAGTTGATACCATTAAATGTTCTAAATATTAATAAAACTCAATTGGAAGTTGAGAGGTTAGAGGCTAAAATGGCCAATTATTTTAACAAGGTGCTGTATTTTCTAAATTTCACAGGTTAAATAATAAAAAAAAAAAGAACGGATGAAAGAAACACTAACTCACACACACTCCCTTTGTTTTCACTGGGTAAAACATTTTATCTTTTTAATTCAAATGATGATTGAAGAAAGATCAGCTGCGTTTATTTGTCTTTTGTCCTTCAGTTTAGCAGATCCTGTGATAATAAACAATGACTTTTCCCTCCCTGCAGGCTTATAACATGCGCCATCACCATGAAGTACTACGTGGAGGAGAACGTCTCCCAGAGATCCTGCACCACCATCCGCCATGTTGTCAAGATGCTGGGCACCGTCTCCGAAACCCTCATCTTCTTCTTCCTGGGTGTCGTCACCATAACGACCGAGCACGAGTGGAACTGGGCCTACATCCTGTTCACGCTGGTGTTCGCCTTCATCTGGAGAGGACTCGGTGAGAGCCGTCATTTAAACCCCTAACGAAGCTCCATCTATTAATTGGAGTAGTTCATCAAATCTATCTCCATCTCGTCTTGCAGGGATTCTGGTGCTGAGCCAGATCGTCAACCCATTTCGGACCATCACCTTTAATTTCAAGGACCAGTTTGGACTCGCCTACGGAGGCCTGCGAGGGGCAATCTGCTTCGCCTTGGTGTTCACCCTGCCTGACACCATCAACAGAAAGAACCTGTTTGTCACGGCTTCAATCGCTGTTATCATATTCACCATCTTCATACAGGTGAGACTTCTGGCTGGAGGCTCAATTCGAATTTTGGGAATACAGGAGATAATCTTGAAACTTGATATGTTTTTGACTATTTCATACTCGTAAAGTTTATTTAAATATGGAAAGAAAGAACTATAATGAGTTTGTGCCCTTGTTAGTCTCATGCAGGGTTATTTTTAGATCATAAAATGTCATTTTCTTTGCCAGGAGTATGGATATTTCAACAGAAAAACATGTGTTCAGTGTCCATTTTCAGTGATATTGTTATTAAATTTGAATGTAAGCTGATAGGGACAGTAACATGTCAACTGCAGACTTAAAAACAGACTGCATACTTATTAAAACGGTCAACATAAAACAGGAAATCAGCTTAACTAAAAGCTTGGAATATACAAGTTTCCGCTGATTTACTGCATTGATTATTAATAACCGCTTTCTTGAATATTTTGATTTCCATCCTCCTCCCAGGGCATCAGCATCCGTCCCATCATAGAATATATGAACATCAGGAAAACCAACAAAGACATGATGACGATCAACGTAGAGATCCACACCAGGGTGAGGATCAGCTCTCGCTTCTCAAAGTATTATCTGTAATGGATTGTGTCTGTAGCTGTTGAATCACACTGATTGTTTCTCCTGTGTGGTGTTCAGGTGATGGAGCATGTCGTTAGTGGTATTGAGGACTTGTGTGGACAGTGGAGCCACTATTACTGGAAAGACAAGTACGGTCTGCCGTTCTAGACTCAATATCAAGCTTGATTCTTGCAGATTTATAGACTAACTAAAGGTTTTTTTTTATCTGAACATTTGGTGCACCACTCATCTTTACTCTTTTGGTGTTGGCGCCAGGTTCAAGAAGTTCAACGACCGCATCTTGAGGCGCATCCTGCTCCGAGACAACCGGGCCGAGTCCAGCATCGTGTCCCTGTATAAGAGGCTGGAGCTGCAGAACGCCATCGATATTCTGGACACACCGATGGGAGACATCAGCGCGGCGCCGTCTCTAGTGTCTTTAAGGTACGTCCTTTATGCTTAAAGGACATCTGTAGCTTTGGACCCTGATACTCAGCTCTGCAACTCAAAAGTTGAACTTATCATTATCGAGTTTTTACATTCGTCAACACAAGATGCTGAAACTGTATCTGCTCGCTAACCGACAGCATCAGCTAAACACACGAAATCTAATTTGGCTCCAGCTGATGATGCTGTTTTTCCGTCGGATGGGAGTCTTAATTGCCACCATCGCAACGTCGATAGCAATAAAACAAACATTACATTTCAGTTATATCTCCCACTGTTCACCGTTCGCTGCTCTCACCTCCTATCAGCGACGAGAGGAAGGAGTCGTCCCGACCGAAGAAGAAGTTCATGGCTGCTGACGTGAGGAAAATGCACGACATCCTGTCCAAGAACATGTACAAGATCAGGCAGAAGGTAACCACGAGAGAGAGGAACCTTTAAATTATGTCAACTCCTGTGTTGTTTTTGTGTTGTTAAAGACAACTTTAAATCTAAAATTCCAAATGACGTGAAGTTTTATGCTTCTTCTTTGGAGATTTTCTACCTAAATTGGTCGAATTTAAAGGGACGCATGATGATTTTCATTTGAAGCGACATAAATCAGTAGTTTCCCGTCTCGTGTTGAGAAAAAATAAGGTTTCACGAATCAATATTTTCAAGCTTATAAGAAGAATTATTGAATGATGAAGAATGATTTTTAGCAATAGTTACTCTAACAGGAGTAAACAGTGAATTTGTTGGGGACTATTTTCAGCAGCGGATGAACACACATTTGTTGCATAAGAGCCTTTTCCTAGTGTTTGTATCTCATGAAATGAATCTCATTGTCTTCCAGACGATGGCGTACACCAACAAATACAGTCTGCCCGATGAAAGCCAGACCAGGGAGATTCTGATTCGCCGCCACGCGAGCGTCAGACGCAGCGTCCGTGCTGGAAGTTTCCGCGAGCTGGTAGGTGGGGACAAAAAAGGGGGGGATGTATTTTCAGTGTCCTTGAAAAGCAGAAACTTTCTTGACCCTCACTCCTGTTTCTCTCCCAGCCTGATCAAAACATCCCCAAGTCTCAGAAGTATTACTCCCTGCAGCCTGGAGGGGATCTGGAGAGTGCGTTTGCCATCAGAAGAAGAAGTCGTGGTGGTGAAGCGGACCGTCTCTCAAACCATCTCCAGCTCACAGGTGCGTCTCCACGCTCCTCATCACGCTCTCTGGTCCCTATGAGGAGGCTGAACACCATCAAAGAGGCCCGCCAACAGATGCCCTCTCCTGGGGTGGATGTTTTGGACGAGAGAGGTCCTGGAGGTCTGAGGGGTTCTAGTCTCAGAGGCCGGAGAGCACCGGTTCCTGCTCCCAGGAGGCGCAGCTCAGGTCACGAAGACGAAGACCACACTGACTCTACAGGAGAGACTGAACCTGTGAACCCTCCTCAGCTACCTCCGCCTGGTGCATGGGCACCTGAGAACCAGGACGGCAGAGAAAATGGAGCCGGAAATCCTCTGCTGAGACACTCGTCATGGGGCCCTCGAGGCTCGGGGAGATCGTGACACACAGAGAGGAAGTATTTTGGATGAAGTCGACTCCAGAGCGGCCCTGGAGGATGAACTACTTTTATTAGTGGAGCTTTAAAAACAAAAACAAAAAGAATGAATTAGCAACAGCTTCGTACTGCATCTCAGGGAAAATGCTCACAGTTTGATGAAAATATAAATGGGATAAAGTGTCATGATAGTGAAGATCATCTTCCTGTTTTGGGGTGTTTTACTCTTTTTCTAAATAAAATTAAAAATAACCATGAACCTCACATGATGTCGTCTTCCCACTTTTTCCCCTTTCATTAGTCTCACACAGATCAAGATTTCTTCAGGACATAACATCCGGTCTGGTTGCCTGATTGCATTTGAAAGCGGTTTCATATTACAATATTGGATTCTAGCATTTAACCAGCGCGTTTGAAAACCAGGCAGTGGACCTGCAGGTGTCGTTAAACCCAGGAAAGAGGAGATGGAGCCCTGAACTCTCCCTCCATCGTTAATGTCCCTTTTATGATCGCCTGACTCTCTGACTGCCTTCCACACCCCTGTATCATCTTTCAGAGTTTATGTCCTTATATCTGCCGGGCGAACAGGGCAGAATCCATAAAATATTCATTTTCTGTACGACGCTTTGCGATGTCTTTAAAGAAACGTGACGCCACTTTGAATTCAGACTTAAAACTTGGAAGAAAAAAAGACAACCAGGCCTTTAAATCTGCACTGAAATCTCATTTTTCTTCTTTTTTTTTTTACACTGATAATGACTAAATCAACACAACAAAGCTTTTTAAATAATGGAAAGATGTGGCATAAAACCAGACTCACTAACTTTATATAAAAAAGGTGATACTTTCTGTATTTCAGGTATATTCTTTTGTTTCTAAAAGACAGAATACGCCTTTTTATTTACATCAAATTACAAAAATATGCTTTTTTTAACAGTGTGCTCATTGCAGGCACCATCTTCCTGGATAAAAATGTCTTGGCATTTATTATGAGATTGTGTGCATCAGCCAACCAGCAGCAGAAGTAATTTCTCATCACCTTAACTAAGCGTTAAAGCCTCCCCATTGGCCGGCCGGGCTCCTCGCACAGCACTCTGCTCCGTTTGTCTTGATTACGCCTGGCTGCTCTAATTAAAAGATGTTCGTCCATGATTAGCAGCGTTTTTATTATTTACTGAAAGTCACCGCAGTATGAAATTAACAGTTTTTGTAGGAGGAAAAATAACAAACTCATCATAAAATGCACAAATTGGGGTTGTATTATGATCAGTGGAACTTGCGGAGCCAAAATGAAGATGAAGTAGAGCAGACTGTGGTCGCATACAGAGAGGCTCGTTGGAAAATGCCATTTTGTACCCCTGCCTGAGAGTCACAGCGACAAAAACTCATAATGGTTATTTATTTTCTTGTTTAAATGAACTTTGTGCTGATAAAATAGTCAAAAACAAGTGCTTAGATGGAAAAAAAAAGCCTATTCAAAGGGCAAAAAACTACAAACAAACTTGCACATTTTTCAAGTTCAGGGCTTTAAAAACTGACGTAAACGACATATCACTGGATTTGAAATCTCATTGGCTCCATGATGCACCATGATGCTGCATGAAATTCAATGATAATGCCTTCATGTTATGTGGAAACTAGTATTGATCAAACCCTCACCAGAACCTCCCACTTACGTATTTATGCTTACACTTATACATACAAAGACTGCATGTATACCAGCGTCTGATCAATGAGCTGTATCTATTGATAAACAGCCTGAGCTGGAAGTTTTGATTGAATGGAAATCCAATAGAAACGGGGCGGGTGAGGCTTTATAATGTTAAAAGCTGCAAGTGCCTTATGAGAGCGCTCATGCTCGACAATAAATGTGATTAGTGGCCGCATCATCAAATATGAATTATCGTCCGGCATTTTTAATGACTGCAACAGTTTACAGTAACAAACAGCAAGTCTGGGAAAGAGGATGAAGATTTACGATGTAAAGATGCAAGAGCTAAAGTACTGTACTTAAGTACACCTCTGATGTACTTTACTTGGGTATTTTGGTTTTCTGCGACTTCATACCTCGATTCAGCCATGTCACTCCACTACGTATTTGATAACTTTAAGTTAAGAGTTAGTTTGAAGATTGAAAAGCAGCACGTTTGAATCAATTTGTTTTAATCTACAGATTATCAGATGTGATGATCGGCCTGGCTGGTAACACTAACCCTGATAAGGCCAACGCTGATAACGCCAACACCAAAACACCACCCCAACTCCAATAACCCCAACACCAATAACCACAACGGCGTCTACCCCAATGTTAATAACAGCAATGCCGTTAAAGGCGATAACCCCAATGTTGACAACACGTAAACAAGTACACAGTTTATACATAAATATGTTTAATTAACTTGGACCTACTTTACTTTAGATCTTTAAGTACATATTTTGTCAGGGTTCATTTCATTTCAGACACTTTTACACAAGTACTATTCATACGGGTGACTTTGGGTTCTTTTTACAACACGACTGTGTGTCTGATGTCGGCGCAGCTTTTTGGTCTTTTTCTTTCCTCTTTTTGATCAAAGCAGATTCTTCACTTCATGTTTTTCTTTTTTAGTTACATGGAACAAACAGTAGCAGGTTCTTGCCGGGTCAAAGTTTGAGCCCGACATTCATTCATCAGCGTGAGTCCTGTCAAAAAGTCTTTCATCCGAACACTAAACCCCTGCTGTAAGCCGCTTTGAATTTGAACACGAGAGAAACGCTTCAGATGTAAAAAAGCTCAAACCAAACGCCTGCAATATCTTTGCCTCCAGCAAATTTGCATTCTGATCAAAAAAAAAAACGTCCTGGTATGTGGGAGGCACTGGCAAACATCCTGCTTTATGAACTGTCTGTCAGCTGCATGTGAAGCAGCACATACTGAGGGAAGAGGCGAGAAGGAGGGACAGCAGTCAAATGTGGCATTGAGACCAGAGAGAGAGAGACAAAGGAGGGAAAACAGATTGTGTATTTAAATGTATCGCCTCGGGTGAAGCTTCAGTAACGACGAGGGAGAGCGTGTCTTCCTGTGCAGCAGCTCTGCAGCCTTCACTTCTTTGTATTATTAGCAGCAGTTTGTGCTTCGGTCAACTCGGAGCCGAGAAGCAGCCGGAGGGGAGTCCGAGGAAACTTTAAGATTGAGCTTCTGGGAGAGTTAAGGGATTTTTATTTGAGAAGATAAAGGAGCGTTGGGTGAAACCGAGGAGGCAAAAATGAACCAAACTGCCTCCGTTTCCCATCAAATCGACTGCCAGCCATCCAAGGATACCAAGGTAGGACGGATTCGATGATGTTGTGCTTCCTTTATCGTATTTTTTGTACGACCCTTTGTAGAATCCCTGCATGACAGGAAATACACTCATTAGTATTAAAAGCGAGGAAGCTTATTGCTCAAGAAAAACGAAAATGGATCAGTCTGAGATGTTTTCACGTTATTCTATAACAAGAAACTGTTTCCTTTTAATACCAATTCTATTATATATGATATCATTAGATTATTATGGCTCACGCATTAATGTAAAAGCAGGGCTGCTACTACATCTGTCAAGGAGGTTTTGTTTTCACCTGTGTCTGTTCGTTGGTTGGTTTGTAACCAGGATCACACAAAATCTACTCAACCGACTTCCAAAAAACTTGGATGGAGGATCAGTCGCGGGCCAGAATAGAGCCCATCAACTTTTGGCGTGGATCCAGATTATTCTCACTTTCAGTTAAAGTCTTAATGAAACAGAAAGTGGAATGTTGTAACGCAGCATCTGAGGCTGAAGAACGCCAGTTGGTGGTTTTCTTGCTGCTAACGTTAGCTGCAGGGCTAAACGGCAGCTAAACTCCATAAACCACCTCATGCTGGACTCCCTGTTGTCAAACTGGCAGCAGTTGGTCTCAAAGTCTGTGTTTTGGTCCGGACACCGGCCATGTTCACTTGGAGCCTGGTACAATTCGCTGTTGTTAGCGACAGCCATCTGTTCATCAGGGAACTCTAAATCACAGAGGGTTCAGGCAGAGCAGCCGGAGGACATTTGAGAGAAAAGCATCAAATGTGATCCATTTCCAACAAAATTATAAACCTGTGTTCTTTGTAAAGAAATCAGTGACACTCCCATGAACTCTTGCACCGTGCCACCCACTCTGTGCTTAAAGTGGAAGATTGATTGATAACAACAGAAGCGTATGAGATATTTTGTTTTACAGGATGAAATTAGGACCGATTTTGATACAAAAATTCAAAGAAATTGTTTTTTTTTTGTACATCTTTTGGAAAATATGGTTAAATAGGTGCACAAGGTAACCAAGGATACGAGATGTGGACAGAATATAAACCTGTAACACTCAAACTTTTGTTCATACTTTCCAGTTATGGAAATTGTATCACAAAGCTTATTCAACGAAGCTGCTACAACATTTTGAATTTCACTTCGGGAAGGACGTTTGGTCCAGACGTCAGACGGACCCAAAGTATTTTAGACACAAGCAGAGAAAAGTTAGAAAATGCGGTTGGCAACATTGAAATTTAGCGGAACATCACAGACCTAAAATAACTCACTCTAAGTGAAGTTATCTTTATTAATTATTAATCCAAACTATGATGTTTTCCTAAACCTGACCAACTACGATCTCATTCATGTTTGTTGACGAGTTTTAGGGATGGTGATCGTCCTTTATTCAAGTCTTGTTGACAGACTCGTCATGTTCAATGTGTCAAACACAATGCAGAGACACGATGACAGCGGCAAGAGGACATAAAGGCCCCGACATTCAAGAGCTTCATTATAGCTCGCAGTTTATGCAAAGCGGTTCTTAGCCGGGAGCCGATCTCTCAGACGGGAGTCGAACAGTCAGAATATAATCCCGCGCGATGCTGCGCAGCGTGCAGCAGGGAGGGAATAATCCTATAGCTTCCATAAGTTATGCAAAGAAAACGCTGCTGGAGGACGTGGCACTTTTTTAAAGCGCTTCCACAGGTACATGAGAGTCGACGTTTCTCATGTTAAATGAAAGAAAGAAGGGGAGACGTCAGATCTGATCTCTGAAGTGATTTTACAGTTTCAAAAACAACAGAGGAACACTTGAGGTTTTCACGTGACAACGGCAGTTCAGACCCTGAGCTATACAGGGATGCTTTGTAGCTTTTCATTTGCATTATTTAGCATGAGTGGTTTTAATTGTGTCATAAATCATCGCTCAGTAATCCACTGTCATCCGTGCCCTGCTTCATAATAAATAAGCTAGTGCCTCTTGAGATACAGCTGCTGTATATGAGGATTTACTGCCACAAAGCTGCTGATACTAATGAAGAGATACAGATTCACATTTGCACCTGGATTTGTTGTTGTGAAGTTGAGCCTCCCCCCGATATGTGGGATATACAGTCAAGATGACGTTGGCTGATATGGATACAGACAGATTAGCGCTTATTGGCAAATTAGCATCATTTTGAGCTTGTTTAATGGCTCTAATTTGGAGCGAAACATTACCGCACAGTGTTGTCAGGGCGAACAATAAATCAGGTCCTAACAGGAAACTAAAACTCTGCATTCAAGCTGAAGAACTTCATCATGGCTGTCGTGATTAACCTGTTCTCCTTCCTGGAAATTATGCAAAATTATCCCAAAACGGCAAAGTAAATTCAAAGCTATTGCTGAACCATTTAAAATATTAAATTATGCCTGCAGATGACCTGTAAGTGTCCCTATTAGCTGGAAAACACAGTGGATCCACAGCGTACTGTATAGTGGTACATGGTCCAAGTTCCAATTAAATAACAATATCGCTGAAAATAACCAGTTAATACTTGTTTTACTGAGGAAATATCCAGGCATCTGGCAAAAAATAAACTTTTCATGGCTGGAGTTATTACTGCTGCCTGCCAATAACAGGGACAAAAACTCATTATAGTTCTTTATTTTCTTATTGTACTAATTGTGTGCATATAAAATATCCCAAACAGATGCCTTCTCGAAGCTAGAAGCTAGAGTGAGTGTGTCACTTGTCTACGCGATCACTCATTGGCTGTTGTAGGCTCTAGGGTGGGCTTAGACTGTTCTATCATGTCACGCATTAATATGTAAAAAACAAAAAACAAAAAAAAAAACAGAATAAAATGACAAATTAGTTTGATGATTCGACAAAGATTTCCTGATATTTTCTCTTATTTCAGGGTGTAAAACACATTTACACCTTTATGTGACATTAAATGTTACCTCTAAACACGTTTTAAGACGTAAAAATACTCCAATACCTAAATTACTCTTCTCGTAAACTACTTTCTAATGCAACTCCACTGCCGTATTCCAGTAACTATCTGGTAAACATCCCTGTCTCCTGAACAAAAAAAGGATCGAGTAGTTTTTTGCCGCTTGTCAATCATCTCGCTGTTAACACACAGTCCCAAATCAGAGGTGTGAAATGTGAACGTAATAGTTGCCAAGGTGTACTTAGCAAATATCAACTGACTTGGGTTGAGTCTTTCCTCACTGTTAAGGAATTTTGTCTCTAAACTGTAGTCAGCCAAAGTTTAATACAGACAATTTATATCCATGAACTTGAATCCTTATCAGTAAACGTGCAATATCCAAGAATTGCCCATCTCCACCTTTTTAAAGATATAATATGTATTAATTTTGCATTAAAATATCTAAAAACAACCAGATCTTTGCTTGATATTTTCTTGAACTGTGTACACACATCATCCCAAATAACCCAACAATTGTTAAATCCAACTTAACACAAATCAACTTTAACACATCACCTCATCTGTGGACATTTATGTTGCAACTTCAACCACAGCAGACTGTTTAAAATCACTGTATGCATGTTTAAAATTAGTCACCACCATGATTCTCCATCCCTTCCTCTGTTGTACATGTGTGCTTGGTGTTTTAATCACGCTGGTTGTTGCTAAGTAACTTGTTATTCCTGGACATTTTAATCATATATACCTATATAGTAGTCAAACCCCGTTTGCACAGGGTCAGGAGAGTAGGAGTGTTTTCATGCTTGAGTTGCTGTGAGTCGGTCGTGGAAGCAACAAGCTTTAAAAGCCCCATAAAACTGAGGAAGCGGCTCGTCTCTTGAAACTTTTTCCTTCATCCTCAGAGATATACTGTCGACGGCTCTGCTGGTGACCTGTTGACATCGTAAACATCTTTCTGTGCCGATTCACTGCTGAAAACCTCCTTTAGAAAAGCCCGACCTCGAGGGCTGAAAGATTGTGGACTGTATATGTGCAAAAGTATAAAAGCCTTTCATTCACCACCTGCTGCAGCATCACATGAAATCAGTGTGTGGATTTTCTTTAAATACTAAACGTTTATTTTACCCTTGAGAATTTTATTGCAAGCAAGAGAAGAAGAGATTTTGTGTCAGGCATTTGATCGTTTACCAGAATGGTTTAAAAATTACACTAAGTTTGGTTTGAGGGCTTGGTTAAACAGACAAAGCTAACCGAAAAGGGACCTATTTACTAATGGATTCCAACAATGAGTGACTCACAAGATCATTTTGAGGGGTTACAAGAAGAAGAATGAGCCAGTTTCGAAGTAAAGAGGGAGTTTTTGTGATGACGGGCAGCATATTTTGACAGAATTTCCTGAAAATGTACTCGTGTTGTGAGCGAGATAAACAGCTGGTGGCACTAATTCTCCAGTCGTTGCAGCTAAAGTTGTAAAAGAAGAAGCGTAAAGTAGAGTAAATATGAAGCAGCTGGGATTAGCCTGTGTAACAACATTTGAACTTCAGTTTTTGTATTTATGAAGCAAACAAGACATAAAATATCAGTTAATGAGATTTTAAAGGCGTGGAGGCAGATTTTGTCTTTATGCGAAGCTAAGCTAACACACTTCTTATAGATGTGCTATCAATCTACTCTCTAACAGAAAGTAAACATCTCAAAGTTTCATACTTTGCCTTTCATGCTCAATGCAAATGTGTGACACCGAGCCGTCCATTAAAAACAGCAGCTCGTCTGTCAGTCGGCATGTTTCACTCGCCGCCACCGCCGGGCTGAACTCCAACCCTGAAACCTGTGAAACCGAACAGATTGCCTCCATAACAGAACAGTTTGACAGACCGCTTCGGTTCAGTCACAGTCAGAATCGCTGAATATTAACATTAACCCTGAGCGTCGTCACGGCCATCTGCCAGCGCGGCAACGGACGCGGAGTAAAGAAGCCTCATTGGCGAGCGGAGGAAGATTTCTAATCCTGTCTCAGCCATCACCATCACCATCACCATCACCATCATCACCATCACCATCATCACCATCACCATCACCATCATCATCATCATCATCATCATCATCATCATCGGCTGACTTCAGTGCGCTGAAGATGCTCGTCGACCTGTGATTAGCACGTTAGCCTCTGCAGCTAATTGAACCCCTCCCACTCACTCCATAAAGCGGAGAGGCCTCGACGCTCCTATGAATTATGTATTTTAAAGCTTTAATGAGGTACGGAAGGGGCACGGAGAGAACAAGACTTGTTGTTTTTTATAAAAAAAAATCCCGAGCTGTTGTCCAGCCTACACTGTTATTGTGTGAACGCCAGGCGCTCGGAGTGTGAGCTGAGAAAATCCCGCTGCCAAGATCCTGATACACATGGCGATAAGAGTGTTATTCACTTAAGTGGAGGCAGCAACACTACAGTGTGAGATATCCTGCACTTAAACTCCACCTAAAGGGGCACTATGTCGTTCTGGAGAAGAAATTATATACTCAGAACATCAATATTTACAACATCGATGAGGTGATACTACAAACTCTGGAAAGGTGGCAGGGTCCGCCACATACAAACAAAGTGAAACAGTGTGGAATTGTGGAAGAAGGGATTTTAAAGAGCGTATGTAGCTTAAGAAAGAAAGGAATATTCGCATCACATGAAGATGAATAAAGAAATAAAGAAAACGTACTGAAGCCTGTGTAGTTTGAGTTTACATTGTGAGTCAGTGGTGCAAAAGAAAACACATTTCAAGTAGTTCAGTTACCAAAACCTGCTGCTTTTGGGCTCCTGAAGGCTTCTGGTAACTGTGTATTCAACATCAGAGCACACAGAAGAATATAAATGCATGCAAGTCCTCTTTCTGTCACTAGAGGGCGGTCTCACACAAGAGCCTGTGGATGGATTTCTCCTGGTCATGTGAATTAGAAATGTTTCAGTCAGTTAAGAGGCAGAACATTTAATAACATGTTTTTACTCCCCTTATAGCCTCATATTAAGTGTGACATTCAGACCTCAGCCGCATGTAAATAATGCACATGAGACTGTTGTGAGCTTAGGTTCCTGCAGCTCCATAAATTAAAACAAAAACACAAATAAAGCTTTAATTATCAGACCTCCCTCCTTCATCCCCCTCTTAATTAAAGTCTCTGCAATGCTTCAGCTGTTTTCCGTGATTTGTCTGAAGTGCACTTGTTCTTGCTGCACACGCTGGTGTTTAGTTTGATGTGTTTTATTTTTGGGTCAGTGAGTCACACTGTGGCTCATGAGGAATGCTCTCAGGTTAGACGGCTCTGAAATATAATTGCCCAAAAACCAAGGTCACTGCTACGAAGGCAGCAGCAGCAGCCCGGAGGCAAAATGAGAGAAACTTCTGTATTTCACCTGATTCAGCTCGTAGAACATGATCAAAATGCAGGTCTGGAGACTTGTGCACCTGATGGATAATTCAAGGATGGGATAGCAATCGGGTCTACTGTTGTGTCTTAAATAGATAAAGAATTGTTGTGTAGTAGTTTTGGGCTTCCATCTCGGGTGAAGGTGAACCAGGATGTTCGAGCACTAGCTGGTGAGTTAGCGGTTAGCTCACTAGCTGCAGTAGTTCATCAGGTGGAAGTGTAGTCGGTAATGTTAGCACACAGAAGCAAGAATGACAAAGATAACAGTAAGGAATAAAATAAATCGCTTTATTTAAAAAAAAAAAAAGTGGAATAACGGATAAAAATAGAGGATAAAACCACAAAAATTGGTTGTACTCTTAATACAAATTACAATAATATACCAATAGGAAATTCATTTTTATTCTCGGTACAGAGACACTGAATCTATATTCTGTCTTGCAGCAATGAGCAACTATTAGCATACAGCTAATAACCGTCATTAGCATTGTTAGCACTCATCACTGAAAACAGCAGGTGGCCTCAGTTTGTACCACATGCCGCCCGCCTTTATTACCACAAAATAAACATTATGCGATGCGTTCACTTCCCGCTGGTGCGCCTCATACTGTTCAGTAATGTTCCTGCTCACTTCACTGTTGGGTGTCGACTTAAATAATCGTTATTTTGGAAGTTTTACACATGTTTCCCAGTTGTAGGCCCGCTTCGCCACAGGCCATTTAATCCAGATTTACCAACACAAATTAATGTATTTGAACAAAGATCACACTGAATTACTCTGTTCTAAGGTTTTTGTTTAAAGTCTTCACTATGTTTGTGATGAATGTTTTTGCCAGTAAATGTAAATTGCATCTGGTGGCCGGTTGATCCAGTACGGGGCTGAATAAAAAGCACCGAGATGAAGACAAAAAGAAAAGAAAAGCTGAGCAGCGCTGTCAGGCCTCTGACTAATAAAAGCTTTCCTCTTAATCACTGAACTCTGTGATCCATAGCTTCTCTCCAGGTGGTAATATGGGAGAGGCGAAGGAGAATTGGAAACTGTGGAGAGCTATTACTGTGAAAAAGTCTTTATTAAAGTCTTGTTTTAAATCCCTCTCACTCGAGCAAAATTACACCTTTCTCACCAAGAGTATGAGTAGATTTATACCAACTGTAGGTCTGGTAGATTTATGGCTACAGCCAGCAGGCTCTGGCTAATTTAGCGTAACATTAGCAAGAAGACTGGAAACCACATGGCTGGTCTGAACTTGTTTTTACAGTAATATTTAGCAAGCCCACGACTCTTTGTTTTAAAATAGTTGCACATATTAGAAACACAAGATGAGTTTGTTTTCCAGATTTCACCCAGATGTTAAAAGAACCACGGCTAACGTCAAGGCAAATTAATTACTAAAAGTTATCTTTGCTCACAGCTTCTCCACAAAGTGTGTAAATTAATGGGTCTTTACGGTGACTTAATAAGTCTATGGGCTTTAATTCAGACAGTGTCTCCCTCTGTGAGTAGCTTGGAAGTCAGCGGCAGGCAAACACAAGTTCACTGTGTCTCCTGCAGCACAGCAGCACGTCTTGCTTTAATTTTTATAATCTGTCTGAGCAGGTTGACTTGACTTTGAACCCCTGCTGTGTGGCAGAGTTGATGTCGCAGTTTTGAATCCCTCCCTCTGGACTGAAACCCTTCTGGGAGTTTTTTTCCGGCTGTCTGTCAGCACTTCCTGCTGCTTGCTGATGCCTTGATTTTAAGATGTCAAAAATTTGTGGCTTTTAATCGTCTTACAGGCACATTTCGTGTCTTTGAACAGCGGGCGAGCACTGGATGTCTCTTAAAGGAAGAATTCACCCTGTTGTTGTGCCTTGAAAGAAAGCTTGGATACTTTATTAAGCATCTTCCTGCACATATACGCTTACAATAGTGAAACAAGTGAGGTACAGGAGGCTTAAATTAAAATAAACATATTAAGGGAGAAAATCTGAGGAAGCTTTGTGAAAATATCTTAGTGTTGTGTATTGCTCATCACAATTCAAAGACTGACTTCCAGATTTAACGTTGACCTACGGCAGCCTTGTTTCTTCTCTTGTTGTTTCAACCTCCAGAAACTGTGATAAAAGTTTAATACATTTTACTGACCCCGGTTTGAAAACCACTTGTTCAGAAAATCAATGGCGTAATTATGACCCGTTTCATTGTCATCTATTTGGCAACGATGCAATGACGTTGCGATGACCATTCACTGGCCGTTGTAGGCTCCAGGACGGGCATATAAATCCTAGATCCAAATATCCGGTTTGGAAGACGTGTGAATTAGAAGTAGATCCATACAGTTCAAGCCCTTTATTGATGAATCACTGTGTTTTGGTGTGAAAGTTGAGGCCTGTGAGGATGGATTTTTTTGGGGGATTTCTTGACATTTTTCTTTTTAAATCCACTTTCGTCCGGTCGTCCTTTCAACACAGAAACTAAGTCAATCCAGCTCAGCGGACCTCAGAGTCACCAGCAGCCGAATTCTCCCCCGACGCCGAATTAATAGATTATCAGTCTAATGATGCCAAGTGAAACTGGGTTGACTGATTTTGCTTGTGAATGACACCATTTTTTTAAGAAGTAAAACCAGAACAGAGGTTTTTTTGTGAGTGTGTGTGCGTGTGTGTGTGAACCAGACGTCTGTTTACTCTGAAGAGAAAAGCCAGACAGACAGACACGCTGGTGGAAAGAGCAGGAGAGGGAGACTATCTTCTACTTGCTTATTGTAGTTTGTTTTTTTTACTCCTAATGCATTTTTTATTGTTTTTGGACAATATCGCCCACTTTTGAGAAACGACCGGACTTGCAGGAGGGAGTTGCTGTCTGAGTTTGATTCTTGAGACATCAACATGATGGACCCAGAGCTCAGGTTCCTGGAGGTGAGGCGTCAGTACGCTCTTATTTATAGAAACCGTAGCGCTGAGGTTCTTACGGAAGGTGCTGTTGAGTGTTATGACAAGTTTCGTTCACAGCCGGAGATTCAATGGGGAAGAGTGGCATGTGTGTTTTATCGTGCGGTCCCAGGTGTGAGCGCTGCCTCCTGGGAGAGTCGAGGCTCTGAGAAACAGAAACGCGTCCTCTGGGACTGGAAGTGTGTCAGGACTCAGCCCGTTATTGTGAGTGATGAATGGGCTGCAGGGCACATTGTTTAGCCAGTGGAGAAAACGGTAAACACTCGTCTCAGCCGGCTTTTGTTTTGAGCTGAAGAGGCGTTTTGTTGGGGAGGTGATGCAGTTCTTTGCTAATGACAAGGAAAAGAAAACCCTTAATATCTAATGATGACAGGTCAGAGAGATTGTGTCGAAACCATGTAAGTCGACTGTGTGAGCACCATGTTTATCCTCTAGTTTCTTCTTAGTAGTCGTGAAGTTGTCTAAAGAACTGAAAAGTTCAGACAGTGAGTTGGACGGGGTTGCTGGTGTGGTCCAACGAGGACAGGACTTTTCCCCAGGAGACTGATGTTCATGCTCCGTGTAAAACCAAAAGTCAAGTTACATAGTTATTTTAACCCAAATCACAATCTTTGAGTGGTTTCCTTGCTGATTCCAGCATCACAAAATAAAGAGCTTTGGTTGATGTTTATCTTCCTCATTCCCTTCAGAGTCCGGTACATTTCTGCCAACTGTGCCAACGTTGTACACTACAAATGTTGAGCTCCACCTTACCGTAATTCATAAGCAATACTGCAATGCGCATGATGTTGCTATCCCAGCTGAAGAGGTGCAAATATCCTGAGGTCTTGTTCCAGGATGATGCCCCTGAAGTTTCCTGCCCACGGGTGGTCATGGTGGACACAGAGAGTATGTCCAGGATCATCAAAAATCGTGATTTTGGTCACGAAATACTGATGAAATTGAACATGAGCCCAAATTTTCTAGTTTAAAAGAGTGTCAAACAAAGTGAATGATTGACAAAGTGACTGGGTCGTTTGTTCAGGATGCACTGCCTTAATAAGTGTCCACTATGGGAACTCGACCCTTAATTTTAAGGGCTAGTTGGGAAACCTTTAAGTGGTTTATTACTGGTACATTCACGACACAATATTATAAGATTCTAATGTTTCACGAGGTGTTATTTATTACTCTGAATGAAGACTGTTTTCTCTTTTTCCACACTCTTTCTCCAGCTGGGTAAAACGAGTCTGACCCAGTCTGTAGCTAACACTCACTGGAGACCCATGTCTGCCTGTATCGGACCCTCGACTCCAGTCATTTTAGTGACAACCGCAGCCACACTCTGAAACTAATATGAGTCAGGACTCCCTCCAGGTCAAGACGTCACACTGTGAAACCCCAGTGGCAGAAATTACAACCCTGCAGTTTGTTCTTTGAAATAAATCATCTTTCCCAGGATGCTGGGTTGAGTGAGGCCCAACCACAGCCTCAGGCAGCTAATAGGTCAGTCAGTAAACTCTGACCCACTTGTTTTCTAGATCAAGGTAATGGATCAGTTCCCACATCCCCACTGACTCTTGTGATCAAGACATATTACAGATTGTCTATCTGTCCATTTGCTTGTTGTATGTTTCTATATGAAAAAGCTGAAATGATAAAAATATAATAATTATGAATTTGACTGAAAAAGAGGAAGAGATTACAAGATGGTGTCTGTTACAAATGTAATCATCCAACAGTTTTTAGAAGTACAGCTGAGACGATAAGTCAAAGTTTTTTTTGAAGATGTCAGAATTTGATCATCCAAGAAAAACAGATACAATCCGAAAGGCAACTAAGGAAAACTAGGAGCAAACAACAGGAGAAAGGCAGGAAAAAGATAAAGATAAGAAGTATGCAACAAAACATGCCACATGAGGATAAAACCTGCAAAATGAAACAGGAAACAACTGAACAGGAACCCAAACATATAACATGAAATGACACAGGCACTTGAGCAAAGTTGAATTCTGACCCTGCTCATGCTGCTTTTGTCCACAGGGGGGCGCCAGAAATAACAACAAATAAAGGCTCTTTGTAGCTGCTTTAAAGAAAAAGTAAAATTAAAAATATGTTGCATCTTACTTTCTCTATCTTCCAAAACAAATGCACAAGTAAGTCAGATACAGATCTTTACAATAGGAGTTTGTGGTGCTCATACTGCTTTAGTCCACAGGGGGCGCCAGAATCAACAAAAACGAAAGCATCTTCCATTTCAGGGCAAACGCAAGGAACACCCTCACAAATGCAGCTATAAATAATGTAGTTGTGTGTTTTCATGATATCACCAGTTGCACTTTCATGGCTGTGATTCATCAAACTGTACGTTGTGTAACTCTGAGTCATGAAAGAGTTTCATAGCCGTTGTTTATCAAGCAAAAAACTACTTTTTTCGTTTAACTAATCTTCATCTACAAAGCTCACGCTGACATTTGTTGGGGAAACCTTTTTTTTGAAACAGGGTGTAGATTAAAATATCCACATGTCTCATCATGGAGATGGTGACTAATATGTTTTGCAGGTACACGCTTTCATCTACCAGCAGCATCGCACTCCCACACACAGCTTATTGTCTTTGTGCCTGTGCTGGTTGAAATTTTGCATTTCTATAAATGGACATTTAGGCCTTGGGGAGGTTTAAAGCGTTCGCTCGGCTCGGCGTTTAAGGCCCATCCTGCTGCAAAACACACGGACATCTAAATTCATGTTCAAGGAAGCAGCTTTCAAGACGTTTTCTTTCATTATTATAAATTAGACGGTGGCCTTTGAGGACAGACCGGGAATATTGACGAGAGAATAAAGATGATATGTAATAGCTTGTACATTTTGGGTGGCTGTCTGTGACCAGAGGATCCTATTCATTTAAAATAATCTGAAACACACATTGGAAAAGTAATAATTTTCCTCTTAGTCATGATTTTGTTAGAGTGTTTTGATGTATTGCTCACACCAGAGGTGAAATTTTCTCCAGTCCAATATTGTAATTCAAGATGCTAGGATGGCTGCAAATTACTATTATATAGAAACAAAATAGTCGCTACAGAGACGATGTGATTGCGAATAAATAACTTTTCTGACTAATCTACGTCACTCACAATTAAAAGTTGCTCACAATCAAAAACATTTTCTTCTGCCTTCTATTTTTCTGTTACCTTGTGTGGCCACTCGGAGTGATCTCGCAAATCCCTCTTGCAAGGCTTTGAGCTACATAGTGGTTGGACCAATCAGTGGCCTTTGAGGAACTACTGGCAGCCACTCCCAAGTGCCTAACAGTTGGTTTTCCAGTTTTTCCCATTCTGTCGACTCAAATTCAGCATTTACCTGAAATCTGGAGTCTGAAAAAAGTCTACTTGTGGCGAAAGACAATCACATCCAACTTAAGTTACATCAAACTATGTAATTAAGGTGGTGATGTGTCTGTCATATGAGCAGCAGCAGGGGAGCAGCGAGGCACTGTTCCTCATCATTCCCAGACTTTAACCCGCTCTTATCAGGACTTCGCCTCAGATCCGTCTGGGTCAATTAACCCACTTAGGAGCCTTCCTTATCTAAGAAACACTTTTCAACCAAACCTCAGTGGTTCCACACTCGGAGCCCTGCAGGTTTCCTTCCTGGAAGCAGGTTAATTACATTCACCTGGCGTCTCTGGTGTAAATCAGTCCCTGATTAGACGGCAGAAGTGAGAACCGGAAGGACCCGAGGAGAAATATTGACCGATTTCTGTCTCGCCGGCTGCTGGTTGAAGCTTTCGCAGAAATAACAACCTGTTTTTTACGCCAGAAGATGATGAGCTTTGAGCGTTGATCCCAGTGGTTTAAAGGGTTACGTCCAGATGTCTGTACAGACACAGCCGAGGAAACAACTCAGGCTGTTGTGCTCCGGTCTTTAGGAAGGCCAAGAGGCTCAAAACTACTTTCATCAATATTTCATGAGGAACGACGCACAAAAAGAAACTCGAACAGTACCAAACATAAACACGATGATAAAGTGGTGGTAATGTGTTATTTTCTGCACAGATAAATCAAATGGGAGTGTGGAGGCCGGTGCAGAGTAATGCATGTGCAAGCACAAGGCACAAAAGCAACTTTCTGGTCTGAAGACGGTGGTGGAGATCTCCGCCTTGGGGACGTCAGTGAACTTCTCAAACACCAGCAGAGGTCAGAGAGAAAGAGAGAGAGCGAGAGAGAGAGAGAGGGAGATCATTTCCATGTGGTCTCTGATTCTGCCTGTTAAATATTTAATGGTTGAGGGGAAGAGAGTCCAACCCAAGCTTTGAGGATCTTTCCCTCCTTTCTTCTGTTGCTGCCTCCTCTTTTCTGCTTCCACCCGTCTCTCTCCCTGTCCGACCGACCATCCATCCATTTACTCGTTATCACTCTCCCCTCTGCTGCCATTTCCTCTGCTCGTTCGCTGCCTGATGACCTCAAGCTTTTCCTCCCCGTCCGTCTCCAGTCGAGCACTAACGCCACTCACTTAGTTCTCCATCAAGCACGCTAAACTTGTGTTACTGCTAACCCTTGACGCTGAACTCTGAAGATCTCGATGCTCTATTTAGATACGCATGAGGTGCCAGAACTGTCATGTACTCGACACAGCAGGCTAACGTATGCAAGTTTATCTGGTTTTGATGTCTAATTGGCACAATTTTTAAGGAAGGAGTATGTGCACTAACTCGAGTCCTCCAAGTCTTGCTAGTCACCTTGTAGATTCAGATGATTTTGCTCTAAAGGTGGAACTATTTTCCAAGCAGACGGAGATCAGGACTCTGTGTTTACATCATTGATGCGTGGTGCTCAAACGCAGTCAAAGATGATGAACGCTTTATTTGCTCATTAAACGAACACGAATTTTGAGCGGTAATGTTAGCGTCAACTGCTATGTCATCGTTACAGTGGTATTGAAGACTGCACAGGTCTTTTGACGGACGTAACAACATTAACTAAGGGGAGCGGGGGCCTAGCGACCTGTCAGCGTTCTTCTTCGGTGCCATTTTTCTGTCCTTGTGGAAGCATTTGGTGCCCAGAAACATGTCAAAGGAGATTTATATCCTCGGGCTTGTTTTTTCTTCTTGCTCCATCTTCATTTCCCCACCTCCTGTTATCTTCATTATTTTTGGAGGGGGACGTGTGTGCGTGTAGTTCGGTGGGGTTTGTGTCTCCGGGGCTTTCTCTGTGACACCTATCAGTTCGCATCAGTCGCTCGGCGGCAGGAAAGGCCAGCTGGTTACTGATCTGCTCGATTGTCTCGCTTCATTCCCCTCTGAAGGGATTTCAGAGGAAGCCTCGGCCCGGCTCATTTCTCCGATGACATGCTGAGCTATAATCCCATAATTTATTTTCTGAGGGATATTCTAATACGAGACATCACAGAGGAGCTCTCAGTCTCTGAAGTGATACTGTAGGAGTAGTGGAGTAATCTGACATCATCAGAGGTAAAAATACCACAAAGTGCGAGACACTGTAAGTCCCTGTGGGGATATTACACACAGCTGTACAAACACTGATTCACAGGGAACAGAAAGCAATAATACAATTTGTTATAAGGAACGAGTTCTGCAGAGAATATGATGGGATGATATTAAATCCAACCAAGGCCTGTGCAGCATCACTGTCAGGATTAATTAAACCACAGACATGATTTCTAGTTTAATTAATGGCTAACATCATAACTGTTTTCAAGTTTTAAATAACTTGATTAATAGCGGACTCCTGATTAGACAATTTAATACACTGGGTTTTTTTTTTTTTTTTTTTTTGGTGGTATGCCAGCTTCTCTTAAAGCAGCCAGAAACCCTCCTGAAAGATGAGCCTCCTCCTCCCTTACTAGACTCTGATACACTGGCCCAGGGATGGAAAGTAATTTATTTGACAGTTTCGGTGTCACATCTTGTAATGTTTCATTTGCAGTGTGCTGCATTTAAGAGTGCACATTTTGGGGAAATTTCTTCTCTATCTAGAAAAACATCTCTGTAGATCCATTCTGTCCTCTCTCCTGTTTAAAACTGGCCATTTGATATACTGGCCCAGACACTCTGAGCAAAGATTTGACACTTTATAAGTCTTTCTTTCGTAATACGTCACACTTAATGTATCCGCAGAATAGCTCTCTTAGATGCTTCCCCCCATTCTCCTCTTTAAGTTTGCATACATTTACTCAGGTGCACTTAAATTATGATGTATTAGTCTTATCCTTTAGGCTAAGACTTTATTAACCCTGAGGGATTTTCACAAACTGCCGCAGTATGAAAAGTTATTTAAAGATGACTCCCACCTTTAAGCAGCTGCAACATTAATGTGATGTGCACATTAATAAATCAGTAATTAGAATATTTATGATTCTGCAATGTGCCATTCTGCAGAATTAACCCTTTTACATGTTTGATGCTAATAATATCTAATACCTGAGTTCTCCTTCCGCTGTTTCTTACTGGTGTTTTATGTTCTTTATAAGATCACCGTCATCTTGATTATAATCCTGAAGGTGATTATTTTGTGTTTACAGTGCAGTTTAGTATTTCCACAACCTTAAAATCACAGTATTTACATCAGTCTAATATTTTATAGTGCAACAGACACAGACAGGTTGGACTTTCAGCACCATGGACAGAGCTACAGTCACTCAACCTAGTTACACCGGATGTTGGTGTCGATTAAGAAAATAAAAGCATATGACAAACACTGTAGGAAGAATAGAGCTGGTACCAAAACCCTAAACATGCCAAATATCTAAGCCACTAACCTGTTCATATTCTTCTAATGCTTACCCTGAATCAGTTTACATTTTTGGCACTGTGTATATTTTGGATTTACACCTTATTCATGTCATATTTGGTAATTGCACTCTTTCCTACTTTGCACTGCTGCACAATTCCCCTTGGGATAAATAAAGTCTTATCTGAGACTGCAGCTTGAGTCTAACTGCGACAGAACTGAAACTTAGTACGAGCCTGCATCCTCTTTACACAGAATCAAACAATCATGATTTGATTACAGGAAGACATTTGTTTTTCTGTTTATGTACTTCCAGTACACTTCTATTTTTGAGACAAAAATGCCCCAATGAAAAGGAAATAATAGGAGTAAGGACATAAAACGTAAATCCTGTCTTAATAATATATCCATACACTATGTCCCTGATATATTCAGTAATGTACTTGCACAATAATCTCTTCTTATCTGAAATCTAATTGGTGAAAGGATATTGTATTTAACAAAGGGATTCAGAGCAGAGTACTGCACCCCAAAACAATGACATGATTGAATCTGTGCTTAGTTGAGTTTTGAAAAAAGTCAATCCTAAATTGACTCCTGGTTAGAAACGAGGGAAAAAATGGGCCTAATAAAATTAGATAATAAACTTCATTTGTAGAACACATTTCTCAGGCTAATAAAGTTACAGTATGCTTAGTGATGAAGGCAAACGAGAAAACTTTATTGAAGATGGGAAAAGGTAGAATTATTTTTACGCTAAGGATATTAAAACATATATTTATCATTAAGATTATGTTTTCAGAAGCAATTTTAAAAACAAGAGTGCAAGAAATAAACACTCTAAAATGTAGCTTGTGGGTCGGCTTTTATTTTGAAACCAACCCGGGAAGTCTTCCCGCTCTTGATTCCGCCATCTTGTCGCCCGCGCTGCTAAATGGACGCGCCGGCAGCTCTGGATGTTATTAACCCGGGAGAGGAGCTGCTGGACGGCGGCTGAGCAGGAGGAACCATGACGGCGTCCAAAGACCCGACCAAGAAGAAGCCGAAGGAGTCGCAGCAGGATGAGGTACGTTAAAAAACGACAAAGACAGACATTTTTTTTATTTTTCTCTGTCATCTTCGAGGAGACAGATGTTAACGGCTTTAGGCTTCGTGATGGACGGTGACCAGAAACGCTTCTGACGTGCTGCTGCTGTGGAGAGAATACTCCGAAACTAGATTACTGAAATACTCTGATATAAACTACAGATATGTGAGGGGTCGTAACTCGGGAATATTCCGGCAAATACAAAGATTTTCTCTTATTATTAGCAGGTTTTTATTTTCACTTAAGGCTCGTGCCTGTCAGAGGTGGAAGAAGAAGTACTCACATCTTGTAATAAAGTAAAAGTAGGTCGAAAAATACTCTGTTACAAGTAATGTTAATATGTTGATGGACAAGTGTTACCATCAAAGAATACTCTGTAAGTACCAAAAGTGAAAGGACAACTGATTATAAGATATATTCCTGTGATGGAATGTAACTAAGTACATCTATGGATGTACTCAGTTACTCGTGTACAGGTTTCAGGTACTTGTACTTTACTTATTTATGAGTGTTTCCATTTCCTGCTAAATGTATGATTTACTTTTACTTGTACTTTTGATACTTACTTACTTTTAATATTGGATATTTGATGACTTTTACTAAAGTGCTGCTCATAAGGGTGACTTTCACTGTCCCTAAAGTAATATTTTATTCAAGTAGAAATACAGATATTCCTGTAAAAAAAAACCAACAAACAAAACAAAAACCTCTGGTTAAACTGCAAAATTGTGATTCATTATCTTTACTTAAGTAAAAGTAATAAAGTACTGGCTCTGAAATGTACTCAGAGTTACAGTTCTATTGGCCATTTCTGCACAAAGCTAACTGAAGCTCACATCATATCGCGCACAGCTGTTCCTGAACGCACCACGAAGATAGTTGATTGTTGAGTCATCGGTGAAGCATCGTGAATAATCGATTAATTCCACTAATTTTGAAAATGTAAGGAGAAGACGGTAGAGATATGTGTTCCAGTGTAGTGAAGAAAGGTAAAGTACTCTGCTATAGCTGTTGGATAAATAATAGTACTAAATAGCAGTACTACAAGTACAAGTGCATGATTTTAGATGCAATGTGTGATATATTTCTGGAAAATCTACATTATCGTATTCTCCACATTCAGTTTGTTGATCTGTTTCTGTCTTCATCCCTTTAAACCTCTCTCTGTCTCTCTCTCTCTGTCACACTCTCTCGCTCTCTCTCTCTCTCTCTCTCTCAAACACGCACACACACACACACACACACACACACACACACACACACACACACACACACTCACAACATCGACAAACGCTCTTGATTTCCCCGCTTGCTTTCGTTTCCACTGGGGTGAATCTGATCACCAGACTGTTGCAGTGGACTGTGTCTGCCACAAACACACACACACACACACACACACACACACACACACACACACACACACACACACACACACACACACACACACAGTAGTATGCAGAGAATTAGCTCAGAGATGTCGAACTAATACTCGGTGAGTGGTCGATGGCCCAGTGGTGTGCGAAGAATGCAGTTTCCAGCTCGCTGACAGTACAGACAGGGACACGTGATGCAGTTTGTTGTTGACACATTAGTGACTCTTATCCTCATGATTATAGTACTTGAGTTACACTCGACTCAGCACCACACACAGTACAAGTGTAGTTCAGTCAATCTACGGTATAACACTGGAAGTCAAAGGAAGTTAGGCTGTTTGAGAGTGCTACACTTAGCTAATATAACGTCTGTACTTTATGCAGGGAATTAATTTGTCATTTTGTATTTTCAGTATTGTATTACAGTTTACTACACTAGACCAACCGGGGGATGAGGTGAAGGTGGAGAAAGGTGATGATACTCATCTGGAAAGTGGGCTGCTTAAGATCAAGAGCTTTGCATCTTTTCTGCTACACTTTTCTCCATTATGTACCTGGAAAGCAACATGTGAATCTTGCTTAACTCTCCAGATAAAAGTCTTACAGGGGAACAAACAAGTTGCTGCTGGAAAAGTCAGCACCCAGTCTGATAAGTTTGATGTGTGAAAGAGGCTTCACACTGTCTTCTTGATGCATCTCTGTGTCTTTCTCTGAACCTTTGAAGAATGGCGAATTTAACACCATATGAGAGCTACCTATTACAGTTCCCTGCAGTGGCACTGCTGGAAACTTTCGAGCATGAGTCCGCGCCAGTTTTCGTGCTGAACCAAAAAAAAAAATCCCTCTTGCATCATTTCGCCCTCTTTTCTCTCTCTTGTTTTAACGTCCTGGCTGCAGGCAACTTTCATCATCGTAGCCTGGAGTGCGAGTGAAAAGATCAGTCCGGAGCGATGATGTAACCCGGTAGCTTTCTCTGTATCACATAAAAAAAGTTCTGAATGTCCAGGAGTCTTTTAGCAAACTGCTGCGTCTCTGCCCTTTGGCACAGATGAGAGCATCATCTGAAAGGCCGAAAATGTAAAATCAAATAACAGATAACATTTTACATGTCAAGAACAAGTGTTTTCTTTCTTTTTCTTTTCACTCTTTTTTTGGCACAAAAAGCTTCACTCTAATGGCTCTTTTTTTGCTGGATAATCACCACTCTGTCTAGACAGGATGAATGTAAGCTGCATGGGGAGTCCATCTCCTTTCACTGTCCTGTTACAAGAAGAGCAAAAATCAATTAATCTTATAGTCGGATAACAAATGTCTTTTATTCTTTGTTTTAAATCTTTGTCCCATACAAAACATGAAATATCGGCCATTCTGTTTGTAGAGACAAAAGGAAGTAATAGCTGTTTTCTTTCTATTATTTTTGTTGCCTTTGTATTGTTTAATGTGTTATTTTGATAAACCGTTCACACGTTGTGAAGCTGAACTGAAGCAAGGACGGGAGAGGAGACACTGGTATTAAAATAAATCACCAATCTGGATATGATGCACAGGCTGTTCTTGCTGTAGACTTGGAGAGGAGTAATACAGGATTACAGTAATCTGTCGACAAAGATGAAATGTACTCTTGAAACTAAAAAAATAGCTGAAGAATATGATTAGATACTTACAGGAGTCAACCTTTGAGTATTTACCCTGAAAATGCACAGGCAAATGTCTCCCCAGGGTCATGCAGTAAGTCTTTGTGTGGTAATTGGTAATTTGAGATGATGGTTTTGCAAATGTTATATTTCCTCCTAGTTGTCCCTTTTACATATTCAGCAGAATATGAATGAGTATGAACTTTGTTTTTTCTTAAAATTTTAGCACTTAACACCACGTACAGCTGAGAGTAATGGGAATTGAATTTGTTTTGCAGTTATTTGCTCAAAAATGAAGGTTTTGAAATGAAATGTTCTGCAAACACAGATGAGTGTTTTTGAACTGTTTGTGGGGTGTGTCGTTTCTATGTTTACAGCATCCTATGTTCCCAAGGGCCTATGTTAGGGTTGTGACAGGGACACGATAGGAGGGTTAATTTGTATTAACAGACTATTGAACTGGGGAGGACCTGGGAACAAAGGACAGTGAGTACACAGGTGCTTTGGGGACACAGGACCTTGGGAGCTTAAGACCATGGGAATTCTGGACTTCTGGAAAGTAGGAATCTTGGAACATAGGACCCAGGAACTTGGAGCCCTGGGAATGTAATACATTAGGATCTTAGGAGCCTGGGTACATAGGAATCTTGGAACATAGGAGCTTAGGAACACAGGACCCTGAAAACATAGACATTAAGAAGCCGGGTCCCTGGGAATGTAGTACATTATGAACTTCAGACCATGATAACCTAGGACCTAGGACCCTTGGAACATAAAACCAAGGGAATAAATGACTCTGGATACATAGAAACTTTCCCATTGGTTGTTTTGGTAGATGCAATAATGATAACTTGTTTATTTTTGTGTGTTTGCAGGAGTTTGTGGATGTCAGCCCCCCACAGAGGAACTGGAAGGGCATCGCCATCTCTCTGCTGGTGATCGTGGTGGTCTGCTCGCTCATCACCATGTCTGTGGTTGTCCTCACACCCGGTATGTCAGGCGTTGATGCATTATGCTTTTATACTGCTTTTATCAGCTGTAAGTGCAGACCGGATTTGACTGGAGTTTACTGTGTTTTCCCAGTGGAGCTCCCTGGCAGCAGCAAGTCGAAGCTGACCGTGGCGGATCTGTACAAACCGGAGTTCGGCGTTCACGACCCCGAGGCCACGTGGATCAGTGGTGAGTACTGCATGTTCCCTGCTCTCAGAGTCTTCAAGTTCAGCTTGCATCGGTCATACCAAACTGAGTAGGGCAACTAAAACTCCTCAGCTGCCTCACATGTCTGCACTGAGGGAGATATGGAGGTGATGTAGCTAAGGAGGTGACATTGAGAGGAGAGCGTGACGTGATGTAACGGGAGAACAAAACAATGTGACTTTGAGTCGACGTGTGTGTGAGTTTCTGAAGGCTGATAAAACAGGCTTTTGTATTTTTTACCTTCTGGAAATAAAAATATATGTGCTCTCTTGTCACAGTTTGAATGGCACAGCTGGTCGCGTCTGGCTCTTACAGAAATTCAAAACGGTTTCAGGTGCGACAGCTGGTGTGACAACAGTGGGGGTTTAACATCTTCACGCTCACTTCTCACTTTGAACTCCTTCGCTTATCGAGGTTCAGTTTTGAAAAAGCAAAGTTAAAAGTCACCAACATATATGCTTTATCATAATCAGATCTGGTTAATTTAATAAAAAGCCCATTTTGTCCACATGAAGTCATCACACCTGAGAACTGAAGGGAAATCAGTGGAGGAAAGACATGATCAAGCTCGTAGAGCGTTGGGTGAAAAGTTCAGAGCACTGTGGGAAGTGCATTAGTAGAAAATGAGAATCTCTCCACCTGAGGTTTCATTACAGTCTCCAAACATTTGTCAGTGAAGAGCGGTGGATGGCTTCACTTTCATATATATTAAAACCATTTATTCACCAAGATCATCGTCTCTAAAGTGAGCTGCTCTCTGCAAAGTTACAGGGAATTCAATTCAGATAATCTTGTATGGAAGACGTTGTTCAGGCAGGTAAAAAACCTGTTACATAAATGTATTCACCCGAGAGACTTTTCAGGAGTCCGAGATGCATTCAGGGTCATCGGCAAGTTTGTGGAAAAACAGAAGGAATGAGTCCAAGTTCCCCCAGAAGATCCTCACCAACCTAAAAACCTTTGACAAGCCACAGAAAACTCTGCATATGAACATTTTATATATTATTGGTTCAGTTAAGTCAAAAATGTAAAATGTTATCAGAAATCAGTTATCAGAATTAAAAACAACTAAGATAAAAAAATAAAAAATTCAATAAAATATCAAATAAAGCTTATTTTAGAAATCCAACTATACATTATATTAATTAAAGATTACATTTTGAAATATAGAGCATACATTTACTGTCCAAACTCAGTACATTTTATTTATTAATTTGATATTTCAGATGTAGTTCCTGAAGGAAGTATAGCCAACATTATGATCTTGAAAAGATTAAAAGAAACTAAAATTAGTAAAAATATAAAATGTTTAATTAAATTAAATCAACCATTTAAATGAAATAATAAATAAAACCAAAAATTAAATAAAATGTAACATACTTATGAATTAAGCCAAAATAAACTAAAAATGATACAGAAATAAGAATTAAATTCAATTTTAAAAATAAGTTGACTTGTTTTTGTTGTACCTCAGCCAGCTGGGATCTAGTTTTAGCTCCTCATCTCCTGATCTGTTTATTTTCCAGGCCTCTCTCTGTTATTTACCTCTCTGCTTGAACAAACAGTGCTCTGTGCATAAACAGATCAACTAATTGAAGTGACTCCTGCTGACCTGCGTGTCAGAACACAGATGGCCTCACAGTGTCACGCTGAATCGAGAGCACGACGGCCTGCAGTGAGTCGGGGTCAGATATCCTCCCACCCTCTGACAAACAAACAACAACAATAAGACACAGCAGCCGATAAAATCTTCTCATCAACTCTACATGTCACTTGAAGCTGGAGGGGAATATGTTGTTTATGATCCTGTTTTGAGTTACCGCTTTGAAATAACAGAAATTAGATAAACCTGCGTATTAATGTACCTTGACCTGGAGTTAATGTAGCATAAACTCCCCTCCTTCTCTTGTTTCTTCTTGTTTATTTGTACATTTCCATTAATGGTTCTTCTGAAAACTTTCCCGTGTTTAATGAGCGTATCAAACACGTTTTGTGGCTGTACTTCCCTCGGTTTAATCACTCTTCTACCAAACACCATCTGTATCTGTACCTCTAGCAGAAGAAAAAAAAACATCTCTCTCTCTCTCTCTCTCAGTAAGTTTGTTAAGCAACTCCTTCTCCTAGAAATTATGTTTGTGAGCAACTCATTTGCGATAGCAGATGTGTTTTTGGAAAGATCATAATTCTGCCACTGTGCAATTTTCACCCACGGAGACGGGAAACTTTTTTATTCCCTGTATTTCATTTGCAGAGGTGTCAAAAGTCCACACATTCTTTACTCATGTAGAAGTTTCCTGTGTGAAAGAAAAAACTTGAGGTATTGATTCAACTTCTTTTCTCAAGTAAAAATAATAAAGTCCAGGCCCTGACATGTATTTAGAGTATAAGGCTAACTGAAGCTCACGCCATATTAATATAATTCAAAGACTTAAAGGTAGAATCTGTAGAATTTATTCCACCTGTCCTTGAATGCACCACAAAGATTTGCTTAGTCTCATTCCCAGGATGTCAAACAGCCACATTTTGGGTTGGTAGCAACAAAGTGAGAAAATAAGCAAATTTTACAGATACGAGACTCCAGCACACCTTTTTTTTGTAGGCGTGCAATGACGAAAAATAAAAACAATTCCCCTCAAATGCTTTTAAACTGAAATAGTGAACCTGTTTGGAAAAAATGAGGAGGAGGAATTTCAGATAAAGCTTCTCTGAACCTCTGTGGTTTTGACACAAGCCTTTCCAAGACGGATTCTAGCCTCTCGAATCCAGCCGCCTCACAGTATAAATGTATTCACAGCTCTCCGGATGTTGTTTCCCTCAGATCAAATGTTTCCTCCATCACACTTTGCCACTTGAGTTTGCTGACCTTTCTCCTCCCCACTCTGTCCCCGGGCCACATCTCCAACACCTCCTCATTGCGTTTTCTTCCCGTGTTACATAAGAAGCCCTCGGCCGGAGGTGTCGCAGCACAGCCTTGATCTGTGGCTTTTATTGTGTCCCACAGTGTGCAGAGAGCGACATGCCTCCACATGTTATCGCTCGTATTCAGCACAAAACGTGGCGAATTCTCGAACGTCTGTGTTGTTTAACTGGCTTCTTGACAGTGTGACAGATTGTGTTTGCAATCTGAGCTCGCGGAAGAAGAAAAAAAAGATTAAGGGGGGGAAGAGAAAAGAAAATAGCTGCTGTAGCCGGAGGAGCTGAGCAGGAAAAACAAAAAAAAATCACAGTGGGTTTTGTTGACAACATGACGGCTAAATTATAGCTTTAATGGTAAACTCGGCAAGGTAGATGACTAAATATATCCATGACACCTTTCTGGAGACTTGCTGGGAGTGACAGACGGAGAGACACAAGGACAGAGGTGGAAGGCGACAGTGAGAGATGGATATGAAACCGAGATTCACTGCCTGCTGAGTCCTTCGCTTCCACAGGGAGATAATACTAATGACTAGTCCTGTGGCCTGTGGCTTCTCATTATGGACCCTCGTTGGGATGGCCATACACACACACACACACACAGACACACACACACACACACACACACACACACACACACACACACACACACACACACACACACATTTAAGTGTGCTTGTGTGCTGAGCTTCCTCATAGCGGGGTCAAATTTGATCTGATGGAATCTGTTTCTTCGCTCTCGACAGTCGGGAGATGAAAAGTATGAGAAAAAGTAAACAGTGTGCGGCATTTTAAAGAAGCTATAATCAATATTCTTATATTATTGATTGATCTCTGGACTATTTGTGTGTTTAAGGGGTTGCTTGTAGTGATGAACACATCAGCTACCAGCAGTTTTACGGGGGTTTAATGCGTATTTCAGCTCAGTGTTTTGGTTTATTCTCACCAATCTCATGAGATATATGTCCCTTAAAAAATATCAGGATGTTTCAGAGGATTTTTGAGAAAATTGTGTCCTAAAAATATATTCTAATGTCTTCCCCCTTAAAAAAACTTTTTAGATTGTGAGCTTTAAGGGTGCACAAAGGCTTCAGACAGAGGGTTTACCAGGCTTACTGTTCTTATTCTTTACCCTAAGCTAACTGGCTAACAGTGTGGCTTTATACTTAAGCTATAGACATGAAAGCGAATTAACTTAATTCTTAACATTTTGTTCTGTTTCCTCAAACTCTAGAGCTCAGTTACCCTAAAATCAGGAGGTTTTGAGACACAAGATCAATCAGAATCAATAATGCTATGAAACTGTATATTCTTTAGAAACAACCTGACAGGCTGAATGACTTGTGAGAGAGTGAGCTCACGCGTGCTCTGGGTCAGCTGGCCCATTAGCTGTTTTCTTGAGATTGATGACGACGCTGGGAAATTACCGGCTGACATGTTGTGTGGTGTAAATCTAATGTGGACCAGTTATGATGAGAGCCGAGAGCCCATGTAGACGAGCCTGGTCTGGGTCTGGATTTACTGCTGGGCCTCTTGGAGGTGCTGTGGGTGTAATTCAGACATAATGGAAATTGCTTCCTTGACAACTTCCAGCTCATTTCCTCTTTCTCTTTGAGGTTCAATATCTGCTCACCGTAATTTAAGAGCATGAGAGGAACTTACATCAAATCCTTTATAATGGTTCTTCAGAGAGTACCAGACTGAAGCAAAGCAAGATGTCAAACTCTCGTCCAAACACCTCAGAGAAACGAAACGATATAAAAGATTAAGATGTGTACCTGCAGCTCCAGAGTTCAGCGGTCTCAGTAACAAAACTGAATATGATTACGACGGTGTTCTCAAACCCATCAGGAAACCCAGAGCCAAACAATCAAACACATCAGTGACCAAATCTGTTTTGTGACCGCACCAAGCACGTTTCCCCCAGAACGACACTCAGCACAAATAGAACGATGATGAATACAAATAAATAATGTCATCAAGCTCACTTCATGTTGAAGTAGTGAGATTAGAGCCCGAGTATTGGAAGTATAAAGTGTGATAGTCGTTCTTTTCTGAGGATTTAGGACAACATTTGTCAAAGGAAAACCTTGGGGTATCATTCATGTCTCATGGAGCCAAAGTGAGACGAGAACATCAGGTTCTGAGAAAAGTTCATTCGTAATCTCATAGTTTATCCCTAACAGAGACTTTTTTATTAGTGTCTCATGCGGTTCAGAGGGGACAAAATTATCGCAGTTGTAATTACACAGTTTGGCCTCTATGTAGAATTGCCTGGTGCTCTCTCTGGCGCTTTGTCAGAGTCCTGTGGTCACTGTCTTGGCAGGATATTACTGACAGTTTATTGGACCAATAGGACAGAAAACTGCTGGGGAAGAAATATGATTCTTCCAGGTCAGTTTGTCTCCAAACAATAGGAGTCATATGTGTCTTGTACAGACGTTAAAGTCTGGATAAGTATAGTGACGATTGCTCCACATTTGCTCCACAAAGCTCAGAAAAGATTTCTTCACAGTTGACATGAAAGCTCTTCATCATATTTTGGAAATCACAGTTTGCAGTTATCGCAGTTACAGATCTCATAGTCAGCTTTAGGTTGCCACACTGATTTTTATAATATAATCTTCTCTATGCTTGTGTTTATTGTGACATGTCTGCTGTGTATTTTTAGAGTCAATGTTGTACATACTGTGTATTTGTAATATAGAATACTTGTTTATGTCAGATGAAGTCAAGGGTGAAGAAAGCATCCAGGTACTTACATAAGACAGAAGAAAGTGTGTGTGTGTGTGTAATCAGAGTGTGTTACAGATGAGTGCCTCTCGCTGCTCGGCTTGTCATACATGATTGCTAATGAGGTTCATAAACAAAAGGCTACATCTTCAGCAGTGACCCGTATGAATAAAACAACATGATGAATACATTATTTATGGCGATGGAGACAGAAACAACGATCCTCTCTTCATTCATATATAACCCACAAATCCAGACACGTCATAGCCAAAAGTATGCGGACATCCAAACTTAAATCGCTGCTATTTGATTCACATTTTCTTTTTTAATTTTCCTTTTTTTTTTTCGTTCACTCTAACAATGTGAACACTTCCTTGTCAATGCATATTCAGGCTGAGAGCTGCCTGTTTGTCACACAGCACTGTGATTTCCTCCCCAGCAATCAGACGCAAATTCAGTGTAAATGAGTTTTCAGGAGTTTGTGAGAGGGGAGCGAGCGGAGGCACAGCTGCTGTGGGTCCAGCTTGATGACGACGTTCAGAACTGGGAACAGTTTGATCGGATTCAGGGATTTAAAGCAAGAGGTTGGGAGTGAAGGAGGTGCAGTATAAACTAACAATGTGTCTTCCTCTGTGAGATGCAGCAAGTTATTTTTGATATTATATAAGATTGTTATTTAATTCTTAGATTTTGGCTGTCAGAATCCATATGCTGTATATCATCTTCCGAGTACTATATCTTCTATCTATCTTTGTTTCTCTTTGTTAGCATTAGAATATGAATTACTGTTGACTTCAGAATATCTTTTGTTTAGTTGTTTGTTCGCTTGGTTCACGTGGACCAAAATGGCGGCCTGTAAACCGCCATTTTAAAACATCTTTTTTGGGCTAGATGGAGCAGAATAGAGCAGAATGCGGTCTTATTTACAATAAATCTGTGTTATGTTAATTTTTGAACATACATTTAGAATAATATGTAAAGGTGCGTAAAATTAAGTGAAAATACACAGCGGTTTGGTGGGGGTTTGAGGGAGAAAACAGTCAATACAATGACAAGACCGTTGACAAAAAAAACCAAAAAAAAACCTGTGAAAACGCACAACAACAAAAATGTGAGTTGAGATGCTGTTGACATAACCTCCCGACCTGCTGTGAGATTTCAGCTCTCACAGGTGAATTAATGTGACAGCAGGTGTGGACGCTTCAGCTCTGACCTGTGCCAGATAAGAGAAAAATCCAGGACAGCATCAGTGTGAATATGTGTGTTTCTGTGAATTACAAATACTCCCGGTGGACAGAGAGACGGCTAATGAAGGAGCTGACTGAATCTCCGGTGTGAAGGGAGTGGGGGTGTCTCTGCTCTTTCTTCTTCTGCAGAAGGTGCAGCACTACCTCTCCTTTATTTATTATTATTTGCAAGATAAAAAGAAGAAGAAGAGGAAGAAGCCCCCACAGGAATTACATTCATTATCATCCGCCTGACCTCTCCTGCTGATTGATGTCACTTTTAATTTCCACGTTTAATGTCGTGGCAAAGAAGATCCCCGTCTGTCTTTTAACTCCTGCAGAGGCCACGGTGAGGTGTGGATATTAAAACCAGGATTAATTAGAGCTGATTGGCTCCCTGATTGCAGATAAGTGACGGAACAATGAGTCGACACAGGATGTTGTCATAAAGGATAATACAAACTTAAACGGTCAAACAAATTCATTTCTAATTTCAAGGTTTTACGGTCAGAAGCTGGTAAATACGGTAAGTTCTAAATGTCATGAACACAGCGTTAGTCCAGCCATCAGTCAGTATTTGTTTCTTTATTTTAAAAAATCCCTATAACCTCAGTTTTACCTCATTGTGTTCCCTGAAACTCAACCAGCAGCAAGCACGATTAGATTCACCTGCTGCAGCTTTAATCAAAAACTCCTCATTTACACAAACGGTACGTTCACTTGACCTTTTCTTTCACTTCCTAAAGCCTCCGAAGTCACTCCAGTTGTTCTTTACGTGCGGCTCAGTGACCTTTTTATCAGAGCTGCTGGCCATTACCGTCTGTGTGTTTCCTCCCTCAGACTCAGAGGTGGTGTACAGGAACAGAGACGGTCACGTCATCAAGTTTAACTTCGAGCTGAACGAGACGGAGGTCATTCTGAGCAACAGCACGTTCGTAAGTCTCCTTGAAATGTTTCATGTATTCTACGATTATTTCACTGTGGTAGAATTTGTGTCCAGTTGAAGCAAAGTAGCAAATGTGACCAATTTTTAGATGTTGCATGTGTGGGGTAAGCACAACAATGCTAAAATACGTGTTTTTTGACAGGATTATTGGTATTTTACATACTTTTTGCTAAAGATTGTAACTCTTGAAATACTTCTTAAGGAAAAGCTACAGAGCCTGTGAGCTAAAAAAAACCCAACATATTTTTAATCTCTTATATGTGGGACTCAGCCTCCAAACATTGCTACCAGCTGCTTCTCAACACTTTATTTAAAACAGAGACCGAGCTGCTCTCTTCTTGTCTTTCTGCTGTGTTGGATCCCCAGAGGCTGCAGAAAGCATGTCAGAGCAGCCGGCAGCACCTCGCTGCTGTATCTCTGTTACCTCCAGAATTACAATATGATAATATGCCGCTCAGAGGGGGGTTGTGTACCCAGCTGTCGGCCTCTGAGATCTCTAAATCTGCTCACCTCATCTTACCTCAGCACACTCAGCACGATGAGAGAATGGAGATTCAGTTTGGAATGTTATTTTAGATTAGTATCATGCAATCAAATCATTGGATAGTCACTAAAATGATCACAGTTTTGATTGCCTTGTCTCTAAGGACCAGACTACCTTAAAAAAATGTGTACCGGTAATTTTAAGAACTTTGGAGTGGTGAGAAACTTTAAAATCCGTTTTAAAAATCAGCTTTTACAGTTTGTGAATCGTTGGTGCCTTTATGTAAGTTCAGCATTAAGTGCAGTACAGTTCTGAAGTTGCTTGTGGAGAAAGTCCCCAGACTCCCTTTAAAAATTACTTAATTTTGTGAGTATATGAGTTAGGAGAAACTTGTTGATGACAAATTAGTAGTTATCTGGGCATTGTTGTAAATTCGGCAGATATTATATATTAAGTTCTTCTTTCTTTATATAACAACATCATGTCTGGACCGGGTGTTCCAGGCGTGAACTGATGGACTATAACCTGTCCACTTATGATCGTATCATTCAGTACCAGGTCTGAAAACAGCCTAAAAGTTGATCTGTACCATTAAAATGATCATCGGCTGCGCTCACATGCGGTATGACTTCCAGGAACATGAAAATATGCCAGTGTTCATAATCTTATTATCCATTTAGAGGCTTCAAATATCAGTGTAATCCAACCATGAATGTGAAAAGCAGACTAAATTTAGCTGTTTTCTAATTGCATCATTATAATCCAGCTGTTTCATAACACACACACACACACACACACACACACACACACACACACGGTAAGAAATCATAAGCCTCTTATTCATACCCTCTCGTCTTCTCTGAAGCACCTTTTTCCTGACAACCACGTGTCTTTGAGAGGCTCTTTTTCTGCCTTCCTCTTTTTAATTTTGCAGAATTGTTCCACACTGTTGTAGCTTGTACTTTTTTAATGGTTGCATAAGGGGATTTGATGAGGATTTGAAGCTCGGTAAGCTTGTCAAAGTATGTGAATGAAATCATAAAAGCAGAGGTGGCCTCGTATTTAGGAAGTCACTCATTTGATCCCTCCCCCAATAATGTGCAAATTCCACCAGCTGCAGCATCGAAAAACTGAATGCTCTCATTGCCTGGCTGCACAGTTAGAGACACTCTGAGGAAAAAACAGATATGAATAAAGGACTTTTTTTCATGGATTTTGGCACAAAGACTTAATAAGAGACACTTTCAGGCACAAAAAGAAACATTAAAATCTCAGAATCATTGACTCCAAGAAGTAAAAACACTTGATTTTTAAGGTCTGTCTAATCATCTCACTGCACAACAGTGACTCTGGACAGTTTGAATTGTCGTCTATAAAATATCCATCCTCCTCGTCCTCTCCCAGAAATGTCAGAACCTGCTGTGGCTCCCCTGAGGTTTCATGGCCTTTAGCAGCTAGATTACTTTTTGCCTGCTGCGTCTTTTTGTCATTGTAATGGGATGAAGGCTGGAAGTATGAACAATGTTAGCGGACACAAAAGAGCAATTGCAGCCGATCAAACACAGACAATGAAGACTCGCTGCTTTTGTTTACTCAGGTTTTTCTTCTCTTCTATCTAGGAGGTTTATTGGACCAAACATTTTAAATTCAGGGTTTTAAACCAAATTTTTTAACCAAGTTAGCAACTAAAAGTTCACTATGTTGTAACTTTACTGTAATACAATTAGCCTCCTGTTAGCAATCTGGCTATATGGTTTTATACAGTCCTGCAGGAGAGAGTCCTAAAACCTGGAGATGATTTTGCATTTTTGCAGCTCTGGTTGCTTCATCTCAAAGTCATGAAGAACGACCTTCACTGCCTTAACGAACTGAATAAACAACCTCTCTTTTTTTCATGACTGAATAACCAAACTGACCTTAAAGGACAACAAAGTTTCATACTGTTTAACTTTGTTTGCACGTGGCAGACCCTGCCACCTTTCCAGCTTCAAACAGTGTTCTGGGACCTTATTTTTCCTCTGGGAACAGCTTGTTTGTTCACTGATGGAAATTTGTTTGTATTATTATATGAAAAGACCCCGACACACCACGTCGGCTGTCGGGCATCGTCAGGGCAGTCAGTGAGTGCAGTGTGTCCCACGCCGTTGCCGTCAACTCAGCTTGTGGAATCGGCAGCAGCTCATCGATGAGAGAAGTCACTCTGACTGGCTGTTCAGGTGAGCAGATCAGTGCAGAGGAGACACTTTCTTCCATTTGACGCAGTTTCTCCTTATTTTTCTCTTTACCGACTTTTTAACACACAACAGCTCCAGAGCGGTGACGGAATATGCTGCTTAATCATAACAACGGTTTGTATTTCCACAGAGAGGCAGGCGCAGAACATATAAGCTTGTTGGCTGTCAGCTGTAGTCTTCGTGGTGCGTTCAAGTGCAGCTTTTCAGTTTAGATAAAGAAGAAGTGAAACGCCACGTACAGTCACAGATTGTCACAGCCAGTTCTTTGCGTCAGTTCGGTGTGTCGGGGCCTTTAAAGAGTTTACGTGTCTTTTTAATTTCTTAATGTGTAACTATGTCCCCCTGTACTCCTGGGGGACTCACGGCAGATTCAAAGTATCTGAAAAGCCCCCCCCAAAAAAAAAATCTGCTTTGGTTCAGTTAATTTGTTTTCTTTCTTCCTCAGGTGGCTTTCAAGGTGGCAAAGTACTCTCTCTCCGCAGATCTGAAGTACGTGCTCTTCGCCTATGACGTCAAACAGGTGAGTTTCAAGTTATAATTTACCCACAAAACACTTTTTTTAATTTGCGTCCCCTCTCACGAGCCTCTGGATCACCCTCTGCGCTACACCAGCTTCTGTTTACTTCCTGCCAAAGCTGTCATTTACATTGCGCTCCCGTGCGTTTCCCCAACGGGTGCTGTCACTCACTCATCTGCATGCACCAACAAACCCACACAAGAGCTTCGGCCGCAGCTTCGCCTGTGCGCTCGGTTTCATCTGTGTTTTCTGCTCTTTTGTTCCACTGAAGAGCTCTCTCTGTGTCCTAAATTGGAATTGACTCGAATTGAAAAGATTAGCGTTGATGCCTGGGATAGTTCTGAGGTTGGACCGAGCACGCACGGACAGACTGAGCTGGCTCATGACTGAAGACAAATTGCACCACCTGCACCGCGCAGGTGTGGGTTTATTTGTTGTGTTTCTACGGTGTGGATTGGTGCATTTTCTGTCAGTGCTGCCTTCTGTTTCCTTGTGTTAACGTTCAGTCATCCACAATGAGGCTTTCTTCTCCCCTCAAAGTCAAGGCGTATGCATTGATTTTTAGATTTGTTAGCAAACTCAGGTGGAGAATCACTGCAGCAGCTGAGGACGTGTGTTCCTCCTGCAGAGTGTTCTGTCATCACTGCCAGATGAAAACACATCTTAACGTCCTCTGAAAGGTGCACTTCTGTTTATGTAGAAATATCGATTATTTTCTGCACATTTCACTCCACTTCCCTTTAGTGCCTCTCAATTGAATTCCTCTGTTAACGCACCGCCGTGCATGAAGGCATATCAGCTGTGCAGCACAGTCCACCTGGCAGAGAAGGAAAAGACGAGGAAGTTTGGGGATTTAGAGAAAGAAAGTAGATCCCAAAGTTTATGAATATGCCAGACTGAATTTTCTTTAAATATTATTTTAGTGTAAACATCATGCAGCTTTCATGGAGAGCCAGGGGGACACAATACTTATCACACTGTCTGAATCTCAAAACTTCTTTTTGGAAAATATTAAGAACATTAAAGCTGCAAAAGCTTCAGTGTCAGCTCAAATTGAATATTCCTTTGATTAATAAACCATTTTTTTACACAGCTGTAATCAAGAATACACTTTTTCTCTGAAAAAGTGTCACAATTACTGATATAATATGTAAGATTTCTTTATTAGAATGTCAAAAAACAATGTTCAAACCAGAGAAATCCACAAGTTCACTCAAGATAACATGCCTTTGTGTACAGAAACATTTTTTCCTGCTTTTGTAAGCGCCAGTCCCTCCAGAAAGTTCACAAAACTTTGTGAATTCAGCGTGACGCAAATTTAAAAGAAAAGCTGCAGAGATATCAAGAATTTTAGGCCGCACATGTTGTGAAATCCTGGAGGGGCTGATTAACTTTTTCCTCTCGTGGGTGTTTTAAGTTTCCTGCATCTTTCGTGATCAGATGTTTGTGAGGTCAGTGTTTGCATGACAAGCTGAACTTTGGTTGCAGGTGTACAGATACTCCTACACGGCGTCCTACGTCGTTTACAACATCTACACCAGGTGAGCGTAAAGCATTCACACTTTGGCTGCAGGCACACGTTGGCATTGAGAGACACATGCTAATTGTTCATTTATACGTGTTTGTCTATCAGGGAGGTGTGGGAGCTGAACCCTCCTGAGGTTCACAACGCTGTGCTCCAACATGCAGCGTGGGGAAGACAAGGACAACAGCTGGTAAGACGGAGCGTCTCAATCTTTTTCTCCCCTCGCTGTCTGTCCTATAAATCCAGACTGCCTCATTCCTCCGGAGGGGTTTCATCCACACAGCGATGTTTTCTTCTTTCAGTCTTTACAGTATATTCTCTGTTTACATCCACACTGAGCTGTGTCTGCTGTGTTATTGCTCTGACACTGACCTAATTTACAGCTCTGACTTATTTTTACGTTACATCACACTTTTTCCTGGAAGGTTTCTGACTCTCTGTTCTTGAAAAAGGACTCATTTGTGACTAATTGCAAGCAAATAAAGAGAGTTTAACACATCCGGATCCAATTATAAGCAAAAATACAATTCCTGCTCACCCACATGCTGTTCTATAGTTATTGTCTTCTGCTCTGGATCGAGATGCAACATGCTGGAAGTTGTCAGCGCACTGATGAGACTAACATGTCGTGATAAGGAGCGATGAAGGTGTAAACGAAGCTAATGTGAGACTTTGGGAGACGTCAATCAAACTCAGTCTGCGCACAAAAAAACCACAGTCCTGAAACGAGGAGAACTCGAGCGAAATAATTAAACTCACCGGGGTGGGTTTGTGTGCTGTTCTCCGCTGGAAGTCAACAACAAGCTTGCGAATGCTACACAATCATCAGATATCACTTCCTGATTATGCCTATACAAAAACTCAGCACGTTATCTTAATTGCTCTGCTCCTAATATGAAATTAAATTGTTCTTCATTTATTAGGTGACATGTCTGTTTTCATGCAGCTTTGCTGTCTTGTTGTTAATGTGTTAACTGTCTTACTAAGTTTGCTGAAAAAATATGATTTTTAAAGTGGAAATAATATTAATATTGACTCTGGGGGAAAATTTCTCTGCTTTATTATCAGTTTTTCACCTTTCTCGTAGTCTTTCATACTTTGCTTGCCTCTGTGTGGTAACTTTTGCTGTATTTGCAAGACTTTATTGTGTTTTCTAGTCATATATTTCTGTTTGTGTTGCCTTCTGTTCCTAGTGATCTCTGGTCCTCTATTACATCTATCTTTCTTGTTCCTCCCCAAGGTATGGTCACCTCTGGCCCAAAAAAACAAGATGTCGATGTTCAAAATGCCAAAACATTAGTGCTCAAACCGTTAGGTGACAACATGGTGTCTGCGATGGACTTTCAGAACAGAGCTGAAAAATAAATAACTCCAAAAAGGAGAAATGCTCTCCATGCACGATAGAAATGAATTCCGACAGACTTTGGGATATTATTGAACATGCAGGATGTGTCGGTCTGATCAAATGCAAATATTAAAACACTGATGAAAGAAGGAGAGTAAACACACGCGGCTGCTGTGTGGTGAGATAAACCGCCGGCTTTAATATGAAAAAACAAAATCTCATCAGAAAGGAAATCAAAAAGAAAAACGGATCAAAAGGACGAGCAGACAGACAGAAGAGAGGATCACAGCTCATAAAAATCATGTCAGAGCGTACAATAAATACCTTCCTCTCTTCTTTCTCTCAGATCTACATTTTTGAGAATAACATCTACTACCAGTCCGACGTGAGGAGTAACTCTCTGAGAATCACCTCCTCGGGGATGGAAGGAGTCATCTTCAACGGACTTGCCGACTGGTTGTACGAAGGTGTGTGTAATCACAGCAGACAACTATTAGAACAGGTAGAACAGTGTCGTCAGGGTGGACCGTGCAGCTTCACTTAAGCTGCTTTTAAAGAGTTTCACACATTAGTCTGCGGCATTAAATATGCAGCTCAGCAGACTAGACAAACTAAGCAGAATGGCGATGAAATATCAACAAGCCTGTAGTTCCATTAAGTCGCTATGTAAACAAATTCAGTAATGTGGCGACGGTCTGTGCAACACAAACACAGGCCAACGCAGATGGCGACATTATAGAATCATTCCTGTTTGTGGATTTACTGCGAGCTCCATGTTCTCTCTCTCTCTCCTCTTCATTTGCATTTACTTTAAATTTAAACCATTTAAATTGGCTGATGTTTGACAGAGAAGAAAGGAGCAGAACAAGTGCTGAAGTCCATTTCGCCAGTGATACTCACAAACAGCAACAAGAAGAAGCGCTCAAAATAGAGAAATAACTGTTTGTTGTTTTAAAGGTATTTTGAAGGAAAGGTTCACCCAAAAAAGTCAGTTCAGTCATTATTTACTCACCCTCAAACCGATTGAAAGTCAGGTGAAGTTTTGTGGGATGGAGACAGGTTTGTGTAAAGATGTGATGGAGACAGGTGATAAATTTGATCATGTCTGTTTCTGCTCAGAGGAGATTCTGGGTTCACACCTGGCTCACTGGTGGTCGCCTGACGGAGAGAAACTGGCCTTCCTCACCATCAACAACTCTCTGGTACCCAATATGGTTCTGCCCCAGTTCACCGGCAACACCTACCCTAAAGGACTACAGTACCCGTATCCTATGGTCAGTCTGGACCCGTCACACTCACAGAAATCATAGAATGATGTCTCGATATCCTCGCATCTCTGAATATCTAATCTTCCCCCATCAGGCCGGTCAGATGAACCCTGCCGTCAGATTGTCTGTGGTCAACCTGTTTGGAGCGACACACACTCAGGAGCTGCAGCCTCCGGATCAGCTCCGGCTCAGGTGACACACACATGCGCTCGCACGCGCGCGCACACACACACACATACATACACATATATAAATAAATACAACACACACACAGGCACCAAATCCTCAATCTGACTCCCTCTCTGTGTCCTCTGCAGGGATTTCTACATCACCATGGTGAAGTGGATCAGTAATACTCACCTCGCTGTGCGCTGGCTCAACAGGCCCCAGAATGCTTCACTGCTGACTGTGTGCGACGCCACCATCGGAGTGTGCGTGCAGGTGGGTGTTGCAAAACATATTTCTAAAATCAGATTCTAAGATTAAAAGTATGAAGCTTTAGAGAGGGATGTTTTTTTTGGTTTGAGCTTGATTTCGATTTGAAAAAAGAAGCGTACAAGATTCAAAGGAAATATAAACCTTTTATTTTAAATATGTAGACATCATGTTTAACCATGATTTCTTCTCTTTTTTCAGAGACATGAGGAGTCTTCGGACACATGGCTCCCACGACAGGTAAACCCGCATACAAGACATTCCTCAACGCAGTATTCACCAACAATAGCTGACTCCTGCCAACAATGAATGTTTTGTCCTCTGAGCAATATACAGTGTGTTGCATTATTGAGGGAGAATACAGCAGCAGCCATTGATGCATGAAGTACGTGACCTCTGTTTGTCTCTGCAGGGACAGCAGCCGCTGTTCTCCAAAGACAGGAGCCGCTTCTTCTGCACTCTGCCGGTCAAACAGGGAGGTCAGGGAGACTTCCACCACGTCACCATGTTCAGCAGGAAGGTGACTGTCTTTCTCCTCCACAAGCTGTCCTCATCCCTGATTCGTAACCTCTCTGTGCAGATTTTTTCCAACCCTCCTAACTGATTCTCTTTCAGCTACGAAGTGAGCAGGATGAAGTCCGACACTTGACGTCGGGAGACTGGGAGGTGACGAAAATCGTAGCCTACGATGAAAACAACCAGATCATGTGAGTTCAAGTTCAGCGCCCCAAAACATCTCCACTGGCATCATCTCAACATGTATAATTTGTTTCTGTTGGAAATTTTTTCAATTAATTTTGCACAGAATACAAGAGCTACAAGTTCAAGATTGATTTACTCAGAAAAATCTCTCTAAACCAGTATCAATAATGTGACAGCAAACGGCATCATGATTCAGGACCAGTCAAGGATTTTCTGGCCCAAACAAACTGGTTGTTGAAGCTTTTCGAGGTGGAAGATCTGCAGACAGTCTTCGCTGAAAAATACTACAGAGGATGAATTATTTATCATGAACACTGGCTCGTTGTTGCCAACGTGTAATCATTATATCTTTCTAACAACACGACTTTACTGTGCCCTTCCTCCAAGCTGGTGAACTGATATTTTCTCTGAGAAACAGAGATGTGTGAGTCTTTGTGCAGCTTCCAAGTCTTAAAGAATGTTTCTTTCTCTTAAGATTTTCCTCCAGCGGTACGGCTGCTTCAGCTCTGTTCTGTTGAAGGAGATAAGAAGTAAACAATGGTTTCACTCGTGGAAACATCTTTTGTCTAACAGGCTTTGCGGGTTCATGACTGCTTAACTGTGTGTTCCTGGACGGTCAGCTATAATACGTAGTAAAGTCTGAAAACAGATCTATAATGGATCCGTGACCTTGTCCTACTTTGCTCCACACAGATACATCCTGAGCACAGAGGACTCTGCACAGCAGAGACATTTATACAGGTAGAACAGTCTCAACCAAACTGTAATGATCGTTTCATTATTTACCTTCCACTGTTCGGTGTAAACACGTCGTCTCCTTCCTCTCTCAGTGTGTCCACACTCGGCCTGTTTCCACGGCGATGCCTCACCTGTGGACTGAAGGAGGACTGTTCATTCTTTGACGCCGACGTCAGTCCTGACGCACAGCACGCCATCCTGTACTGTAAAGGTGAGAGACAGGCGAATACATCAGTGAAATGTGATGTTTACTGCTTTTTATAATTCACGTCACTCGCCTTTCCCACATGTTCTTCTAGCTAATATATATATTAAATATATTAAAAATGTTGGACCCTTCAAGACGCTTTTCTCAAAATCGGAGCACCAGAACATTTTTATTTCCTCGTGACATTTAACACATTATATATATATATCTATATATATATCTATATATATCTATATATATCTATATATATATATCTATATATATCTATATATATATATCTATATATATATATATATTTGTTTTTTTTTTTTTTTGAGAAAAGCGTCTTGAAGGGTCCAACATTTTTAAAAACGTGAGAAAAATGTATAACAATACATAATTTCTGATGTGTCAAGCAGATTTATTGGCATCTTTCTCTCCGTGCGGTCGCAGGTCCTGGAGTTCCCGCTGTGCTGCTTCTCAGTCTGGATGACGAGGACTGTGAGTACTCTTTATCCTGAACCATTTCATGTTCCTGTGATGTTTGTGTGGGCAGGCAGATGTGCCTTTTTCCGCTCCCTCGTCTGCTCTGAAATGGAAAATAGTTTGCAGCAATTAAGCCTCATCATCTCATTTGTTTGAAAACATCGGCAGCTGTCGGGTTTGATGCCGGTGCCAATCTGCACCTGCAATCATCATTCACATTTTGAAGGGCCACGATTCATCTCCTATATTATCATTCTGATATAGTCCATACTTCTGAGGACGCGTGCAGAAGCATTTTCTAAAGGAACATTTGGAGGAACAGATATTAAAACACGTGTCACTGTGTAATGCTACATGAACAGTTGAGGAGCCCTGCCCGCTGTATGGATCAGCGGTTATAAAATAAAAATGCAGTCGTGCTCTTCCATTGCTGAATATTTCATGTGAACGGTGGTCTTTGTTGTCTTTACGTCTGTACGACCTCACACTTCACCTTTGCCTCTACACCAGCAGGAAACACGAATATATGAACAGAAATGTAAACGTAGATCTGCAGCGACTCATTTTAACGTAACTCCCTCATGTTGAAGCAGGATGTATGTAAAGTAATTGTTAATTTAAGCTGGAATACACTCAAAGTTAAAGGGACAGGTCTGTATTTTTTCTGCCATCTGTATTTGCAACAGAGATTCACTGACACCAACAGTTCTTTACTGCCCCCTGTGGCCAGAACACACCCACTGGTATTTTACGGTTAATTAGAGCCTCAGTACTATTGGGTTGGTTTCATATAGATGTCCATCTGGTTAACCTGCAACAACAAGCTGCAACAATTAGTTATTAGAATTGATTGCCAACTATTTTGAGTCATTTTTCAAACAGAAATTTCAATTATTTTCTGCTTTTCTTTGTCATTCACAACAGTAAATGTAGAGTCTTTGGGTTTTTTGGACTGTTACCGTGGTCAAAAATTCCTATAGGACTTATATACATTTCTAAAAGCACTTCAGGAATTCTCCAAGGGAAATGTTTGGTTCTTTTAGGATTTTCCCTTTCACATTGGAAATCTAAACTTATGAAAACGGAGAAGTGGTGTGCCTGAGGACTTTCTTTATATAATCAAACTCAAGAAAAACGCAAGTGCTCATGAGAGGAAAATGCTTGAATCAGAATAAAAAATACTCATATTAGGTTCAAAACGATATACTCACGGAATAATAAAGCACTGAAATGTTTCAACCTTCAAGATCTTCATCAGGGTTCCTGTTGGTCATCTGTTTTTATTCTACAAATTCCGATAAAATCTTTTAGGATAGGACAAGTTCTGCCAAAAATGAAAACTCAGTCAACTCATTATCTCCTCAACGTCTTTCTAGAAGGAAGTTAGCTAAAGCTTTAACCGAACGCCTCCGGTCCTGTTTGGTTTTCAGAGTTTCATTCTGTGCAAATAAATAAAAAGCTGTTCAAGTCTGAATTTTTATTTCACAGCATATTTCATCTTGGAGAACAACCTCCCCCTGCGGTCGGCGCTGGAGACTAAAAAGACGATTCAGTCGGAGATCCGGATGATCACTAATGACAACTTTGGTACAGCCGATCTGCACTTAACAGCTGTGTGTGCGTGTTTGTGTGTGTTGAGATCTTTAATAAATTGAGATAATGAGCTACTTAGAGGCAGAATGAGTGTGTTTGTGTGTGAGCGTGTGTGTGTGTCCTCTGGTTCACCTCATTGTTTCTGTCTCCTGCTCACAGAGCTCCCTCTGAAGCTCATCTATCCTCCCGACTTCTCCGAGTCCTACCTCTACGGCCTCCTCCTCATTGTGTAAGCCCATTCCACTTTATTACATTTGCATTTTTTTCATTTACCGCAGCAGCACCGTG